>NW_027526422.1:178777207-179377207 GCF_048455015.1 Haemaphysalis longicornis | reverse complement strand
GAAGTCGGAGCTCGTAAGCGAAACATCAGGAGGAATGTATGTGGAGCATACCGTTATTAACCTATTAAATATTATTAAGCGTATTGCTACAGCCTCAAGGATAGTGTTCAAGGTGACAGGGTGGCATGCTAAGGATTTCCGGACGATTATGGCCACACCGCCAGAAGAGTGTGTGCAGCCATCCCTGTCTTTCCTGTATACCAGGTAACTATTCAAGAAATTTTTGTGTTTAGAATTCAAATGTGTTTCCTGAACACACATTACACTTGGCTGATTGGTATGCAGAATCTCATAAACGTCGTCAAGATTATTCAGAAGGCCTCTGCAGTTCCATTGAACAATATTTTCTCTTCCCATTATTTAGTGTGAGAGCTACTGGAGTGTGTATGTTTATGTGTCGTCTTTCGGGGCTGTGACTCTTGGATTTGGCTTTTTGGGCGGCCTATCTGAAGGCTTGGACGTCGGAGGCCGCTCCTTGCGCTGCGTTGCAGGCAGGAACGGCACGACGTCCATCTCGTCGTCCGATGTCCTGGGTGTGCCCGTCGAACCGGGCCCCCCTGACTTGGCCCCCCTTCGGGGGCCCTTCGTTTGAGCCGCCACCGCCGGTGGTGTTGAAGGCACCAGAAGTGGCACGGGCGGTGTGGTGGCGGTGGGAGCCGGTGCGGGGCTCGTGGTGTCCATGGCACCCTCCAACGCACTGGACGATGGGGAGGCACGGACGGGAGCGCCACCGGTCCCGACGGAAGAGGTTGCCACCACAACCGCTGCTGGCTCAGCGAGCGGTGCGGAGGCGGGTTGGGCTGCCAGAGGCAACCCAGGGGGGGGGGCGGGGGCGGGACCAAGTCCGACTCGCGGTACTGGGTCCCCGCCGAAACCAGACGCCGCTCCGCCCCCCGGCGAGCTGCGTCGGCGTACCTGCCCAGAGGGAAGGAGGCGAACCTCTTCCGCGCCTCTGAGAAGGTGATGTTTTCGGTTACCTTGATGTTTATGATTTTCTTTTCAAGTTGGAATTTTTCACATTTCCTGGAGTAGGCCGCGTGTGGACCCTGGCAGTTTGTGCAAAGAGGTTGTTGCATGTTACAATTTTCGGACGCGTGGTCGTGCTGGGCGCATTTCGCGCAGGTAAGTCGGCCACGACAGGAGTTCGTGCCGTGCCCGAACCGTTGGCACTTGAAACAGCGCCGCGGGTTCGGGATGTAAGGCCGGACTGGACATCGCACGAAACCTGCATTGATGTATTCCGGAAGGCTCGACCTGTCAAAGGTTAGGATGAGGTGCTTTGTTGGTATGTGTTTATCATCTCTTCGTATTGTTATTCTCCTGACAGCTGTTACGCCCTGGCCGCGAAGGCCCTCGAACAAGTCGGCTTCAGTTTCATTCAGTAGGTCATAGTCAGAAATCACGCCCTGGGAGCTGTTTAGGCTGCGGTGGGGCGTGACTCGGATTGGCAGATCGGCGATGCTGGTTTGCGCAAGAAGTTTTTTGGCCTGATCCTGGCTACTGACCTCGACAAGAATTTCACCAGTTCGATGTTTTTTGGCCTTATACGACCCTCCAACAATACCGTCAAGAAACTTTGAAATGAGAAATACGGACTGTGAAGCAAGAGGTTTGGATTGGTCTACAGATTCCATCACGATGAAGCGAGGATAATTGTTCGGTTTCGGAGGACTCAAGTCTGGAAGTGGTGGAAAGGAAACTTCGGTGCGGCCCCTTTTCGGGGGCCGATCACGTCTGGGGGGGGGGTTTGGAAAATGCCATATGATACATTGAAAAGCAGGGAGACGGGGGTACTTCCTCCTTTGACCTTACCCTGGTAGTCAAAGAGGTCCCGGAGCTCCCTGCCTGGTAGACAGGCAGGGAGCCCATCGGCCGGAGCTTGACCAAGGCTCCGACGGCCACCGTTTACGGCTTCTACCCTTCACCTTTAAACACCTCGCCACGGTTGGACACGGCTTATGTTGGGAGCTCGGGGTCCGCGGTGTCGCTGCTCACCGTCACCATGAATACTCAAGGTGCCCCGTGCGGGGAGAGGCATCTGGTTCTGAGTGGTCCCGTACTAGGGAAAGTAGTAGCACCAACCATCTCGTTCCCTGAAATTTCGTCTGGAAGTTTCATTTTTGCTGACTGTCGAGAAGTGGTGGTGGGGGGGGGGGCGTAGAGGCTTTACCCCTTATAGTTCGCACCAGTGTTGCGGAGTTACCAGTCCGGAATTGGAATGAATCGGGAATCATTCCACATTTTCGCGACCCCGGAATGGAATGGTAGTGGAATGGGGGCAATACTTCAAGGAATAGAATGGGAAAGGAATTAAGCGCATTTTGCCAGGAATGGAATGGAATGAAATTACATGTGTTTTTCACAAAACAAAACGCACTTTTCCTTCCTTCTACGCGCTGTTTTTTGTCAAAATATGCAAAAATACGCAAAAAATCCCACTAGCCCAAGTTCAAACATTAGTAAGCCGAAGCCTTGAATTGAACAATAACGCAGTACTGTTAAAATCGATTGGCTGATTACAAGCACGGTATATTTATAAGCAGTGATTCTACTACAAATATGTCCTTATATACAGCGCTGCTACGAAGTTCGTCGCGATTCTCCACGTAATAACCGCGGCTCTAAGCCGTTGGTATCCGTCGTGGGGAACTACCGCGGCGGCGTCCCCACCTGTCTCTCCCACCAACTTCGTTTTGTGATTTTTTAGCTTGGCGGCGCCTTCGGCCCGGCTGCGCGCACAAAAGGGTGGGGATGTGTCCCCACCCTTCACTTTTGTTTTTTGCGTCCAAAACCATCGGTGATTCCATCCCACCTCGGCGACATGGGGACGGTGGCGCGGCGCGGAGGACTTTTTTCTGGCGTAGGGATTTCCACAACACTAGACTGGCCGGCTGCCGAACGTGTCCTATTATTATCGTTATCATTTTTCTTTGCATCTTTTTTTTCGGTTGCTCGCCCAGACCAGAGGACACTTGGGGGAACCTTCATTGCTACTCTACTGCATGCAACTCCTTAAATTAGTTACACAGGCCTCAGGTATACAATTAGTTACACAGGCCTTGGACTCCGTTTTGCTGAGTCCAAGGCCGCAATACATTCTCTAAGTCCTTCTTTTGTTAGCTAGAGCCAAAGGTTGCGTGGTGCTAAAGTGTGAACGATCTCCCAATTTGTAAAAAAAAAACAAGACGCAGATTAGTATACGAAAAAATGCACTATCCCAGTATACACTAACGAGAGAAAAAAGAATTCTCCCTGCGTATTGGTTCTCATCGAGACATCCATACAAAGGTCGCGCATACTCTAAGCACAGCATGAACTTTCGCTCGTGCGCAGTGGATGATACCTGACGCACGTAACTAAGCTTTTCAGCAAGGGCGACATTGCATACCTTAGCACACGCAAACACAGGAAGTTCTGAACCTATCCGTGCTTTCAAGGCGCGCTTGACATGCGTGAGTGCTGACGACCTGCGCGGCCCGTGATCCGCATTTGGTGCAAAGGCAGGACAAGGTGCTGAAGCGGTAATTCTTCCAACTGATACCACCAGATCCGGAGGTTCTGTTCGTCGTTAACAAAATTATAGATCTAACCATCCTCACGACCGCTCCATACGCGTGTTAACTGCTTAAAGAGTATAATGTCTTCTTCAACCATACATTTGTCAGCACAAAAATAGAACATGTCGTCACGTTAGCATTAACACATTCACACTTAAACAATATTAAAGCATCACAACTCGTAAAGACATGCTGACCATGCAAATACTGTAATTACTACCGGGAGAACTGCCCCTGTGGGAATTAGTAGGGTGATTGCACTGCACGAGATACGCCACAAGGCCACTAGTCCTCGACCGTGGTTACGCGTTTTGCGTATTTTAGCCGTTCTTAACACGTGTAATAACATCAGCTTAATGGTGGGTTGATTGGTAACTTGATAATCACCCGATAAAACGTTGAGGAATTAGAGAAATGGAATTGAACTGCCCGGCCATTCCCGGAGTGGGAATGGGCGATGTTCTGGCATTCCGAGGAATTGAAAGGAATGAAATTTAGGCAACTTCCATTCCCCGGAATGGAATTGGAATGGAATGGGGACGCCCATTCCGCAATATTGGTTCGCACCAGGTTGACCCTTTTCAGTTCGTGGATAAGCCTTCCCTCTTAGCTTTTTTCGCAAGTGGTGGTTCCAATAATTTTTTGGTTTAAAACACTTTCTCTTTTTTATCTTACTACTTCCAAAAGAAATGTGTCACACTGGTACAGTACAAAACTGAACTCCGCATGCTGCTGAAGAAAAGGATTTTGAGGACCACGTGGTTTATGAGAACCACGAGTGAAAAATTAGTTATAATTACACTTCCTTACTCAGCAACCATTATGCAACATGTGCAAACGATAATGAATGATGCCTTATCACCACTTATGTCTAAAAAGGAAAAAACCACAAATTTTGTTTTAACGTTCCTGTGACGAACCTTCCTAGGGACAGACGGGCCTCTGACGAAAGAACCTGTGTGGCTAACTTTTTGGTCGATTGTCATTCAGCGAACTCCGCCAACCTCAAGAATAAGAAAAAGACCTTTTCGCAGTAGCGATCTGTGCAGGCGCGGGCTGCCGGCCCGCCATTCTTGGCAGGCGCTTCCAGCAGAATAAACAAAATGGCACCCCTCAGCTTTCTTCTTGGACTAGAAATCATAGCCGCTCGGGCATGCTTTCTTCCCCTGCACGTTTTATTTTTCATTATTCGGCAGCTCATGGTGGATTTGTACGTACACACAAAAAGGCTGTCAAAGGATAGGGGCAAAGGCGTTTGATGCTGCTGCCCATGCTGCGAGCACATGGCTGGCAGGGAAGGAGTAACGTGAAAAAAGTTAAGAAGAAATGGGAGGTTCAACCACTGCAGACTATTCGCGGGAACGTGCGCCTGATACTGTGACAATCATGTGAAAGGTACGCGTGACTGGTGGGAGCGGGACAGACTGCAGGAGCAGGATATTTTGTGCACGAGTTCTCCGATAGCCCGATATTTTCGGGGGCGTGCCTGACTACCATTTTCAGTTAAGTGTGGAGGCCGGTGGGAGAACCGGTACGGTAAAAGGTCCATTGCAGTGGGGCCCATAGTTCTGCCCAATCGTATCTCCTAAATGCTTACATGCAGTTAGTACACTAATACCTGCATTTTCTACGGCATGTAGGTATTTTGTCCGAGTACCGCGACATTTAAAAATTGTGGAACATCTCTTGCTTTTTTTGTTAAACAATGTCCTTCGTGGCCGGAATGTTGAGGCGTAAGCTGCCAAAAACTAAAGCTTTCAAACTAAACACAGCACAGTCGTATTTTGCCTTTATAGCCCTTATAACTGGCAGCTCGGAAGGCCAGCCGAGAAGGATTGGCAGACCAGCATCGTTTTTAACAACGCATTACCGGTCATGCCATTCAGGTTTAGCTAATATTCACCCGCCCTTCTGGCGGCGTGGTATATATATAAGTCAGAACAGAAACACCATGTGCTCGACATCGCGCAAGCTTACCAGGTATTGCTGTATTCACGACTCAAAAAATTTGCTTATCTTACTCAGCATCAGGAAAATAAAGCGTTTTGTAAGTCTCCGGGGTAGAAATTCACCGCTTCCAACTTGTTGACTCACGAACCTGCTTTAAATTCCGACAGAATAATTTTTTAAATAATTTGCGCTAATTTAAAACTGTTGCAGTTAGGCGAAGTAATACTGAACTGGTGGGGCAGCAGTGCATCAACAGCAGCTCTCCGCAGTATAGCTCCGAACATGCTGCCCTAAAAACCAAGACCACTTTTGTTTGTCTGTTAAATTCAGTGCGTCTCGTTTAATTATTAACGCTTGCTTGCAATTGTTTGTTTTTTTGCCCGAGGACTATGGTACCGCATTTCGGCTTGTTGGACTGGAGGTGCGAAATGCGCAACTGTATAGTATGGCTGTAATTTCGCTTGCCGGTGTTTTTCGGGGAAGGCCTGGGCGTCACGGTTGGCTTCGTTCAGTTGTCAAGGGTTGTGTTCGCATGTGGAAATATTTCCGCGCGGGTCATCGTACGGCGTGTCACGTGGCTCTTCTGACCTTTGAGAAGTTCAGCGTATTCGAGTGAACGCCCACGTGTAATGGCCATGGCCAATTGTGACCCATTGGCAAAGAGGATTGATTTGATTGATTGTGCGGTTCAAGTCGCCGACGGAACGCAGGCGATGAGGCGCGCCGTAATGAAGGGCTCCCGATTAATTTCGACCACCCGGAGATCTTTAACGTGCGCCGAGATCTCGTCCACACGGGCGTTTTTTGCTTTTCGCCTCCATCAGAAAAGCGGCCGTTGTGGCTGCGAATCGAACCCGCGACCTCATACCCTCGGTAAAGAGAAAGTTGGTTGAGCGTTACAGGTTGTCTTCCATGGTTTGCTCTTTCCCCGAGGAAACAGAAGGTTTACCTGCAATCCATTCTCTCGTGGATCGTAAAGATTGCTTCCTGAGAACGCATTTTCTTAGGGACTCTTTCGTTTTACTTTGGGGTTGGAGTGAGGAAGCGTTAGGAGTTCGGTAGGTTTTTTCTAGCAGCTTCGGATGCAACTATATTTATAATCTTCATGTTCACGTTGGAACATCGAAGCGATATGTAGAGTGCATTCCTATGGTCACGTGAGCATCTGTGAGTGCCAGCTTAATTGGAAGCTTTGGGGCCACTTTGCGGCCAAAAATGTGAGGTTTTCTCACTCTTTTTTTCTGCTTCTTTTAGAGGCGTGGTTTCGTAAGAAAACGCACGATTTTGGTGTTTTAAGGAGAGTGAAGAGCCTCGCTTAATACGAACTTCCTAACTCTGATCTGCGATGTTTGTTCGTCACTTGTACACACTTGTAATAAATCGTAAATTATCGTTGCCGTAGGCCGTAGCCATCTATAAACTCTGTGCGCCGGTGTTTCGAGCGTGACCGCCGCGGCGTCCTCTATAATGGAATGTTGATGGGCCCGAAGGAGCCGCTCACGGGGAGGTAATTTTTTTTGGCAAAAACGTTGATTTTGTAATGCGTAGTACCGTGAACATCCGTGTGCGTGGCTGCCAGAGCAGGCGCGAAAATATCGCGGGAAAACTGCAGTGCCCCCTGCTCCTGCACCCCCCCCCTTACCCCATAAGATTGGGGGCAGCATGTACTAGTGATGAAAGACCAGAGAGAAGCAGAACCTGGGGAGCCGACTCAGCTTCTCCCCACACTGACAAGGGATCCGAGGAGACAGGGAGCACAAAGAGCAAGACTGCTCACATTCTTGGTATGGCGAGCGGCAACCCAGGACTACAAAAAGGGGAACAGCGTAACACAGACGAAGCACAAGAAGAAAGTGACAACCACGAGCCCTGACTTCAGCGCTCATGGTTGCACTTATTCATGTGTTTCATCGGAGTTGTGCTGCTCCCCTCTTTGTTATCATGAACCCAACAACCATTGACATTACAGAGCTTTAGCATACCGTGCGTACGGGACCGGACTGGGTATGTGCGTGTTCGTTCTGTTAGGGTGGCTTAGTTTCTCTGACGTACGGCGGGCCAGGGTTGTCACCGTGCTATCGTTCCGCTGAGGGCTATCCCGCCTCACTGTGTCCACGCGCGCATGCGCAGTCTGGTGCCGACACACACGGTACATACGGCAAGATAAATTTCTAATTAACCGATGCCAAGATGTTTTCGCAGCCGACCGACTCAAGTCCGCTTACGTCGCCTTTCTTCGACCCACTAGTACTAGTACAAGCATCACTAGTACAAGTGCCAACGAACCAGGGCCCGAATTCCCAGGCTCAAACAAAGTCGCGAGCTCCCCACGAGGCGCAAGCTGACGCTGTTCGTGGACTTGCACCCCGTGAAGAGCCTGGACGACGCCAGACGCTCCTCACGGAACACGCATTCACGTGCGCTCCGTCTATTTTGCTACAACCACTGTGCGAAGGTCGTGCCGGGCGCCGACCACGCCGGGAACTTTTTTCTTTGTATTTTTTCGCTAACGCCAACTGGCCAATCCCGAGCTGAAACAGCTCTGCTGTTAAAATAATTTTAATTGGTTCCCTTAGAAACCGCATGAAGCAGAAGGGCGAAAGAGATGAATTTGGTAGGTGCGGCTTAAAATGTTCACAATGCCGGCTTCTGGCCATAAACAGTTTGTGTTACTGTTTTGTGCGAATGTGGCTTGTATTCTCTTATGTCGTTTCTGTGAACGTCCGCGATGAGCTGTGGCCTGGTGAATCACGTATATTTGCAACGCGTATTAGAATGGGAATGAAAAGAGCGCGCTTCAGTTCTCCCTGCTTGCTACGAAAGACGAGACTAAGAAGCGGTTGACTGAAGCTGCAGAGCTTTCACAGGTACCCAGTGCAAGCTAGGCAAATGAACCATAAATATGCGTCGTATGCCCGTTCTACATGGCGTGAATTTCGTCTGCGGATTAAACTGCGGCACGCTCGTGTGGCAAAGCGGTTCATTTGCGTTGCGGTAAAAAATTCACAAATGTTTATAACGCTAGACCTTGCCACGCTGTAGGGCAGACGTTTGAACCGAAACAACAAAAGGTGTGTGTTCACCGTTAGAATTTTCTGGGAGTGCTCTTCAAGCTCTAGTTGCAGATATGCTTGTGGCTTGTGTAGTACAGTGAAAACTGTACCCCTGCTAGAGTTGCAAAAATATCTTCAGGCAGCTGAAGCGGTCTATCTTCGAATTCGGATTTTCCGTCACAGAATAGTCAACGCAAAGCCTCACACTTTTGTCGTCTTTCAAAACTGTACTAGGGACGTCGCCCAGTCACTGTGTGGGACTCGGTAGATAGCGTCGGCCTTTTCCAAGCTTTTTAGCTCAGTTCCTACGCTTCCGTGAAGTGCGTAAGGCACTGGCCTCACTTTGCAAAAAAAATAGCTGGGCAGTTTCCTTCAACACCAAGGTTCCTTTGAAACCTTTGATGACTCCAAATCCTTTTTCAAACACGCCAGCATACTTTTGTTTCAACGACATCTCCGTTGTGACCGTGTTTATGGACGTCACTTGTCTCCAGTCTAAGCGCACTTGCGATAACTAATCCCGGCCCAGCAAATTCGACTTATCAAGACCCTTGACGTCTCGCGCAATGATCAACCGCAAAGTCTGATCCTTCCCTTCGTAGGTTACACAAACCTGAAGTCGCACTATTACTGGTATTGAGCTTCCGTTGTAGGCTGTAAGCCTTACATTTGTCTTTTGACACTGCTTGTGCGGAAACATTTTTCGAAAGTCGCTTTCGCTCATTATTGAGACCGCCGCATCTGTGTCAACTTGCATCTCGACCTGTTTGCCAACAATCACTATGCTTACAAAATACACCCCCAGTTTGGGCGTTGTTTCCAATTTGAACAGCACAGTCTCATCATAGGCAGCATCTACGCTGGTTACAGACGTAATGTTATTTCTGCACATTTTAGCCAAGTGTCCCGTTGTCGAGCATTTGTAGCATTTGCTAGCTAAATAGGGACACTTCTTTCCGCCATGTGCACTACCGCACCTAGTACACGCAACACGAGTCATTCGAGGCGGAAAGTTCTTTTTACCTGATGCTGCAGACTTTTGTTGAAAGCAGACGTCTTCCATAGCACTGGCGCTGCCTGCTGTGTCGTTGCTGCGCACTTCCTTGCTCTGTGCTTGCGCTGCTTTCATCCCCAACGCGGAGCTGTAGGCCTTTTCGAAGGTGAGGTCGTGGTCTCCCGTCGCGAGAAGCTTGTAGCAGATGGTGCCATTGTGTAGTCCCACGATGAAGCTCTCTCGAACCGCCTCTTCCAGAAACGTGCCGATGTTGCACGTGGCTGCCATCCTCTTGAACTCCACGACGAAGTCACTGATGCCTTCACCTGGGCGTTGGTCTCGACGGTAGAACTTGTACCTTTCCACTACTACGGAGCGGTTGTGTGTGTAGTGCTGTCGCAGGGTCTTCTCTTCACAACATCTTCGAAGCTGGCTTCTGCAGGAGTCTTCGGAAACAACAGGTTTTTAAGCTTTATAAATGCGGCTTCCCCAATGAGCGCCAAGAACGCCTGCTGCTTCGTTGCTTTCTCTATCTTGTTTGCAGTTTCAAATGCTACGAAGCGTTGAACATAGACGTCAAAGTCACCTTTTTCCGGCGAAAATTCCGGAAGGTGGACGAAAACCCCGCTGCTACTCGCCATGGTAGTTGGTTGTCCCGTTTTCATCGCTCCCTCCGTTGAATCCATCCCATCTTCGTCGCCACTGTTGGGTTTGGAAATGACGGGAGCACGACGACACGGCAGCAGTGGCTTACTGCTTTATTCGAAGCATGGACTGGCATCAAGTAAAAAAGAAGCAAAAGTACAAGTCAAGAAGAAGCACACACAGATACGGCTGCCGGCTTATAAAGCCAGCGCACACTACCCCATCGTCACGCAGACAGTCGCTCAAATCTTATCAAGAGATAGCACTGCGCGCGCGCTACGCCGAACATGGCAAGATGCCGAGCTGCCGGACGTAACAGTGGGGAATTCGTGTCTGTTGCGCATGGCAATGCTGCTGGCCGCTTTAAAGCCTATTTCGGTTTTGAGCCCGATTGTAACGCGTACACAATAATTAGGGCTTTGTACTTGGGTGTAGGGTTTAACGCGCCGACGCAACGCAGGCGATGAGGCGCGCCGTAGTGGAGGGCTCCGGAATAATTTTGACCACCTGGGGATCTTTAACGTGCGCCGAAATCTCGTACACACGGGCGTTTTTGCTTTTCGCCTCCATCAGAAAAGCAGCCGCCGCGGCCGAGAATCGAAACCGCGACCTCGTGCTCAGCAGCGCAACGCCTTAGCCACTGAGCCACAGCGGCGGGCACAATAATTAGGGCTACCTTTTTGCAAAAGCGGGTGCGCGTTAGAATCGTGAAAATGCGGTAGCCCCTTTTCCGAGAGCCGCGCCGCTCACCTCACAACGATTCTTTGGACAGGGTGCATATAAACGCTGGAGAGGTCGAGGTAGCTGAATTCGCCAGTCGACTCGACCCTTTTTCTTCGGGTCTATGTATCCGGGGCTTTTTCTCCCTGGTGGGAACAGAAACGCAGAGTTCCGTTTTGCAAGACTCAGGGTAAGTAATCCTTGGCTCCACTATGGAGCAGAATTGTTCCATTGAGCGTCCGTGAATTAAAGGAAGCGCAAGATGTTCTGTCCCACATTCCTTTAGGTTGACAAATCAAGAAGCACAGGCCGATGTCTGCGCGACAGTTCACGAAAGGACGCTAACGCTGACGTTTTGCGAAAGCACGCGTTTGAAGGAACAATGTGTACTTGACTACTTGCAAAGCACTGTTACTTTAAAGTGACATTAGATGTTTTTGTTGCAATATAAATATTTTATACTGCATCTGGAGCACGATAGATTTAAAACAGCGAAAACACAAAAATTTTAACTGAATTAATCTAATAATCACAGTTTAGCCTTGCGAGCGCACCTAACGACAGTCTGGCAAACACAGTTGAAAAAATTATTCAATAAAACAGTGGTAGACCACGGTGTAATATTGATGAAAACAGAATAAAAGATATTTTATAGTCCCCTTCACTTGATCACTAACAGTCTTGCGCTAAAAAGTTTATTGGCGGGAAGCGCGAACTGACACAGGGACAAGAGAATAAAACAAACAGACGAAGCGAAGCGCTAATATCAACTAAAACTTTATTTTGAAACAATGCCACCTATATACACCATCATGTTGGCCGCTATAACACAAAATATGAGGCAGCCATCAAAATAGCTTTAAAAACTATACTTTGCCACTTTGAACACTACGCCATTTTACATGTATTCGCCACCAGCCGCAGTTCTTTTGTTGACCGTGATACAGATAGAACGCTGATACAGTCGTCGCATAATCTAAGAATTTCCGCGTCTTATGGGTAGTCTGCTCTGTGTGTTGCCTATTACCGTGCATTCTTCAAACCGCTGCCTACAGCCGCACAGGAGGCGATGCGAGCCCAAGATGTCGCTACCATATCCGAAAAGGCAGCGTATTTCAGCTCCATTTTTGCGCTGGAAACCACTGGAAGCGATGATTTGCGCTGTTGGCGCCGCTGAAAGCCGCTTGTGCTTTATCAGCGCTTCAGCCTCGCTGTTAGGCAGCGTCATGCACGCCGGAGTGACGTAAGTGCACTGAAAAATGCTGCAGGCGCTCCAACATCACTTGTGAACAGCGCTTTTCATGCTGTATTTGGCATACCGCTGGCGGGCGGTACGCTGGCCACAAGCGGTGCTTGCACTGCAGTGTGCGAGTGCGTGCTGCGCGGTGAAGCAAAGAAATGCTTTGCGTGCAGAAACTTCGAAAAACTGACAAAATTTTCAACTCGGCCCTTATTGCTGCCGCGGAAACAGCAGCAGCTTACGAATTTCACAAGTGCGTAGGTACGTGATCACAAGACAGTGGTGCGTGAGGCACTCGGTACAGTTGCGTCCCGGACTAATTAATCGCTGCAACCAAACGACGGCTCCTGCGCTGGCAGACAACGCGCGATGGTCATTTTAAACCGCGGAGCGAGAATATGAATACGAGGGGATAGGGCCGGCCCACTGCGGCAAGGGTGGGCAAGCGGCTATAGATATTGTCCCAATCAAAATAAAAAAACTACAAAGCTTCGTAGCAGCGAAGGCCAAGGAGACAGAAGCGGTGAATAAACACAGACTTTGCGCGAAAAAGACAACACACACACGACGAATGTGACAAGCGCTCGTCCTATCCTTCCTGAGTGTGGTGTCTTTCGCGCAAAGCGCGTGTTTATTCACCAAGATGCACCAACTCGCCCAATAACAAGTTCTTCAAGAGACGGAAGCGGCACCTAAAGGATTAACTGATGGCGGCCACAATTCATTTCTGGGCTGTGCCGTGAAATGCCTAACACGGAGGCGGTGCAATTCGTTTGTTCGCGGCAGGTGCCGCTGGCTCATTAACCTGGAGTTCACTGAAAGGATTGCCCAATTTATTAGGAATGATGCAATGGTGACAGAAACTCCCAAGAGCTAGGCTAGATAGCAGGAGAGAGAAATGTAGCAGTGGCTGCTCTTCTGAACAGGTCCTTACGATGTGGCAGGGACTTGTTGGCAGCCGCCAACAACAGCCACTACCAGGAAACGTGACTGCAAATGTAGTAGTGCCTCTAGTTTCATCTTATAGCATCCCTTGATTGCCAAAATGTAGCAAACACACGAAAGACTGTTTTAGTATTTCCCCTATTACGTAATTGCAAACATCAAGTTTTTAGTTTAGAGACATTGTCGCTATGAAGGATGACAATAAGAACAGAACTGCAATTACGCATAGAGGACAGCACAGTTCTGAAAATGAAATGTATAATGTAACTCTTTCACGTTCCCATACATAAGGAGTCAACAAAGAATTTTTTGCTAGGCTTTGCTACCGCTTAGGCAGTTCTGTTTATGAGCTCAGCAGCAAACGTCTTGGCACGCTGAAGCTTTTTCTATGTGCGCTTATGGTGAGAGTGGCAATAATAATTAGGGACTTCTTTGCAGCAACATCACATCTGCACCGCTTTCTTAGCTTTTATTTTTATTTTCGTGCGAAATACTTCAACGGCCTTTACTGCTATACCGTGTATGCCTTTTCGCTCCAGCTTTTTCGCGTTACATTGCTGAATTATTCAACAAGCAGACTGACACGTACAGTCGGTAAAACGCTTGTCTATAACAGCGATTTCAACTTCAACCAGCTACATCCGAAAACTGCCGAAACATAGTCGTTCCAAACATGTCGGAGGCAAAAGCGAAGGGCTAAGACTTCAGAGTTCCGCAGTAGTTTTATTCAAATCCCGCTCCGGCGGGGCAGGGCAGGGCTGAGAGTACGAAAGCTGTATTATAGACAAGCCTTTTACCGGCTGTATACAGTGCTCACGGAGTGAAACGCGACACTGCGAGCGCGTGGCCGCCGGCACATCCAGAGCCGCCCGTGGACGCCCGTAGAAGTGAGGTGTGGCATTGTGGTATACCGAGAGGGTGAGAGTGGTTTGATAGTAGGCTTAATGCTTCCTGTTGCCAAGGGGCAGGACTGTGGTTCCCGCAGCGACAGCGGGGCGCTGTAAGACTGGAGCGCTGGAGCGCTTGTTTGCGCCGACGGGAGTCGCCCGGCGGTGCGCGCAGCCAATTTCGCGATACCGTCTGCTCGCGCGTTCTTGTCGTGCCCTTCCGATGCGGCACAGATAATGTACATGTAAGGCACGGTCACGCTTATCTGAATAACACAAACGTCTGCACGAAGGAACAGCAAAATTTATTCCAGGCTGATGTAATCTAAAAAGAAGGGACGGAGGCATTTTTGCAAGCACGTTCATTAGTATGTCGTCGGCTCTCCTCCCCCGGTCACGACGGCAGCCATTCTGCGTGGCAGACTGTCGTACAGTCTAGTGGCCAAACTAGAGCAAGCCGCCAGCCTCTGCCATTCAGCGTGCACCGCCGCCCATACGTCGTCCGCAGAACGCCGTTGCGGTGGCAAGCGAGGAAGAGCTTTCTTTATTTCCCACCAAACGTTTTCTATAATGTTCATGTCTGCACCTTGCGGCGGCCAGTCGAGCAACATCACACACCTGTCCTCCAGGAGGTTAGTGACGCATGCAGCAGGGTGGATGGGGCTCCGGTCATGCTGGTAAAAAAAACCGCCGTCGCGAAACAGACCGACCAGCGCGTGCGGCAACATAACGGCGTCCAGCAGGTATTTATAAGTGGCAGCGTTGAACCCGCCGTCCAGGCGTACGAGTGGACCCATGCCGTCTTTGGAGATGGCGCCCCACACACTCACTCTACACCGGCTTCTGCTGTCAACACGCTGGATATTGGAGACGTCGAACCTGGCTAAAGCGGGCAGAGCAGAGGAAAATTACAGCGACTCGTGAACGCATTACATTACCCCAATAATGGTTGGCTGCGCGCATGCGTGTTGCCCAGGGGGTAGGGAGCGCCGGTTCTTTAATCTATGCCAACTGCGTCTATCAGCTGCTGCTCGCAAAAAGCTTCAAAGGTAGGCAGGTTGGCCGCGTGTGCGAGATTCTTGATGGACTCTGCCACAAATTGCGGAACAGTGCAAACCGTTATAAAAGCTGCAGTTGCCACAAAGTACGAGATGCAGTAAGCGAAAGGCGAAGCTGACGCGTCTCAATTTTTTTTTTCTTTCCGCTCAATCGCAGTTGCGCTAATCTCAAGACAACGACAAACGGCGCTAGTGAAACCGTTATCAGGCATGCGCCGTTTCTTCCTAGTACATGTGCTGGCGCAGCTTGACATCTCTGTAGCGAATAGCGGTTACGCTGACTGAACGCAGTTACAAACAAACAATTTTCCTCACGAAAAGGAAGAACCATGCAGTGCATTCGGTTGCCCGTCTATCATATAGAACGTGAATATGCATAAACCGAAAATTGGACGACCTACCTGGTGTTATCCCTCCTCCAGACGCGCTGCTGTTTGTCGAATCGCGTTGTCAACGTCGAATCGTCCGTAAAAATGACGCTGCGCCACTGTTCCGCCGTGCAAGTCTGATGCTCACGTGCGAACAGCAGCCTTCTGCTTCGGTTCTGGGCAGAAATCAATGGCTTCTGCGCCACCACACGGTTTCGAAGGCCCGCAGAGTGCAGGCGCTCACGTATCACTTGCGTAGTGGCCGCGAGCCTCAGGTCGTTGCAGATTGCTTTAGCAGTAAGCTTCGGGTCCTGCCTTGCCGCTGCAACGATGCGCTCGTCGTCGGAGTCGTTTGTCACTCTCTGTCGATGACCTCGGGGCAGGTTTTCCAAGCGACCGTCCCGTTCGTACGCCCGCACAATCCTGTTTATCGAAGAGCGGGCGTGCCCAGTCGCATCGGCAATGTCCTGATCCCGGAAGCCTGCTTCAGACAAAGTCACTATCTGCAAGCGTTCCGCCACGCTAATCCCCGGCATTTTTGGTTGTGAATAATTCTTGCCATGGCGTCGTGTTCACGTTATATAGCTACCTTGATCCGGCTCAAATTTCCTGATGACATGGCCAGTAAAGTGGGCGTGGAAATATGCCACTACCTTCCTAGAATTAGGACTCTGCCCAGCTGGTGCACACCATTCCTACTCATGGGCAATCAGATTGAGGTTCCAGGTTACACGCACTCTACTACTTCGACGTTTCAAGTTCAAAGTTTTGTGAATTTTGTGAAGCTTCCGCACTGCCCCTCAAAGTTATGAATTTCTTGCCAATCCCCCAAGTGCATATATGCCACGAAGACAAACACGACAGCGTGTTAAACGCTGGCAACGTGCAGAGATCTGACATGGCACAGTTGTTTAAGCATCCTGCTGCTACTATGTAAACTCGGATTTAAACACATCAGATCACGCACGTTTTAAAGCAAAGCTTTACTAACCCAAAGTACATGGGTAATTCAAAAATGAGCCGGTGTAGTCTTGAAAGCAGTCCTGTGCAGCCCCAGTGCACTTGCTTCGCCATCGGTGCTTCTACCGGCTTCCCAAACGCCTGAGTGTGGAGTTGCACCACTGTGAAATGGGGCACATAGGTCGCTTTGTCAGCTCTACAGGAAACAGTGGTATCCCCTCGAGAAGGATTCTGACAGCGTTGAGACATTCTCAGGCGGCGTGGAATCCTGCCTGTACATCGTTGCTTGCGAGGTTTCCCCGTTGTATGCCTCTGCATCTTCTTTACTGCCAATTGAAGAGCGTTTACTCTTTTCAAAAATGAAATTATGGAGACACTTCTTTTCAGGCTTTTCTCTTGGAGGTTAGTACCTCTCCGTTTCTTTCGTTCTTTGCGCGTTTGATGCGTTCTGCATTTTGTTCGGTGCGTTATTTTCGCACACAGCGTACGCTCTTCCACGTTGTTACTCGTTGGAGCCTCTTTGTTCCCGTTCAGAGGAGAGACCGTGTGGATTAGCCTTTTTTCGGTGTAACCGTCGTTTTCTGCTTCAGATACCGGATGGCTGCATTGAAAAGTTTCTGTTGGTGCTGAAGGCAATGACGTGCTGTTCGCAAAGTAACCGATGTGGGAGTCTTCATTACGCTTCAGTTCTGGCTCGTTTCTTATGTCAGTGATGCTCTGCTTGTTATATGTTTCGTCCGTAATGCCCATCAGTGACGTAGCGGATATATCGGTAGAACTGCCCTCCCCATTTGAACCGCAAACGGTGAACGATGTTACGTCTAGATTGTTCAAGTTTCGTTTGATTTGTTGCCGAACTCAGATTTTTAAAAACTGCCGTAAATCGTTGGTAACCTTTTGTATGCTCCACTTCACCGTTACGATGGCATTGACCCAGGTTCCTGCACTTTCAATCCCCTCGGCAATCTTGTCTATTTCAATGAGGTCTTCGACTTCGCCGTCCAGTTTCTTTAGAGCTTGTTCTTTCTCTAGCAGTGTCCTATTCCAGCTAGACAGCACTACTAGCGAAAGTGAACAAGATGAAAGATGTTTCTCAACTTGCCTAATAATTGTGGAGACTTAGTTGGCTGATAAGCTCCTTCATTGTTCTCCTCGGCGTTAGTCAGTCCCAAAAATCATTGGCAGGAAGGAGTTCCTTGGTATGGCCACAAAGAAGTATACCGTCGTTACAGCGTATTAATGTGGTGCTTTGATCCTGAATGCATGTGCTTGAAGCTCATTCCGCTCGGGTCGTTTCCTTGTGCTTCAAGCTCGTTATGCATCAGGTCCAACAATCCTCGCCCAACGGGGGACGTTGTCGTTGGTTGGTAGCCAGCTCGGAGCTTCCACCGTTGAGTTCCCTTGGCGCGGGTCCAGACGAGGACAAACCCAGCCGAGCGAAGTTTCACCGTCGCCAGCAATGTGACCTTTATTTGACCATAGCTGTGCCGTACCCTAGGCAACACCTCACGGCTTGCTGCACCAATCTTCACCGCTGACACGTGTGCTAGCCGACGCTACCACTTTCTTAGTGCATGCACTCTCCGTAGCCAGGCCGCTGCCTGACAACTTCCAATTCCTTCCGTGTTTCACCCTCCCAAAAGAAACAAGAAAAAAGCGGGAAACAACAGCCGCACCAGCAAAACTATGGCAGGCTTACAGCCAATTAGATATAAATGAACAGGGGCAAGCACCGAAAATGTAAACTTTAGAAAAAAAGAATTCGTCGATTGATAAAAAAATGAAAAACAAATACATGAAAATTCCTACACTAAAAGAGCACTGCAGTCTGAAGACGTCCTAAACTCTAACAGCCACAGCTGCTAGAGGCACTATCCGTATTTCCGACTTCAGACAGTCTGTCTCCACTGCACGGTCTAGCTACAGAGAAGCACACCCCGAAGAACAGTACCGTTGCGCAGATATGAAGATGAGCACAGGCGGTCAACTTCATCACAGGTAGCAACCACCCACAGCACCTTAAATTCTATTAGAAGAGGCCTCAAATGAGGACCACAGTCACAGAGACACGCACTACACCCTTAAGCAACACACATCACTTCGGAGCTCATTTTACGAGCGCGAGACGTCCAGCATATTCATGCTCACAAAATCGACAAACTCGATGAGGATTTTCACGGCCCAGTCCAGGGCGTGACAGATGTAGAGGATCAATCGATAAGCGGAGATGTTTAAGCGGCGTTACAATCGGTGCTGTCCTAGTGCAATCCCAAAGGTAGTGGCTCACAAAAGAGGCAAGCTCTTCACAAAAACACCTATTTTCGGGGAGCAAGTCGGTCATGTGGAAACAGTGCAGGGAAGGCCCATGTCCAGAAATGATGTAGGCGAGTTGTTGGGGTGGATGAAAGCAGCGCGATATAGCGAGCACGCAGGGAACCCAGCGAAGCAAGTCAGTGACAGCGTTGTGGGTGTTCAATCGCTGCTGCTACTCTAACCGACCAGTCCTCAAGAGCCTCTCCCTTACAATGTTCTATAAGGCACAAAGAACATTGACTCACCTTTGATTCACCACGCACCTGGCCAAGAGAAGTGCCACACTCACTTAGTGTGAGCTTGGCCCTGGATTAGATCCCGGGCCGTTTTCCCAGGAGCGGAGGCTTTGAGCTGATGCATGTCTACCCAAGCCTACCCAATGCGCCATGTCTGGCCACCAGCCTAGGACAAGCCATCCCACCTAGCTTAACGGTGAATGTATACCTATGGTAACTAAAAGGCTAACCAAGTGAAACCAACGGTTAAATAGGCCAAGCCAAGCTTTTGCTTCACAAATCCAGGGTTAGCTCAGCTAAGCTGAAGCCTTTTTTTACTTACTCTCCCTGTCACTACTTTCTTGACCAAATAACAACAATAATAAAACCATTTCTTAGAATAGGGTACTCAAGGCTTTCGTTTTAAAAGGAATGTGAAGCCAGTAAAGCACAACAGGACATTTAGCAATTTGTTTACTCCACTGATCAACTGAGAGAAGTCCATAATAGGAAGTATAGCAAACAAACACAGCAAGGCTACATTCTGTAGAAACACATTTTTATTCAAGCGCAGGCTTAAATTATGGTTGCCAAAAGTGTAGTGCTCTCACAATATTTGCTGTCATATGTAGTACACATGCAAAATTTGACATCATATTTACCTTACAATCTTCACCAATGGCAATACACTTGTAAAAACACACAGGCTTGAAGCCAGGGTTGCTAAGACGTACTCACAGCCATAAATGGCGTACTTACAGTATTTTACGCTTTATTTACAATACAGCCTTGTCCGATGGCAACACACTTTTACAGCCACACAGGGTTGAAATAAAGGTTGCAGGAAAGTCCTCATCACAGCATTTACAGTCATATATGGTACACTTATACATTTTGGAAAAGGTCGCAAAAACAGTATGGTTAGACAAACTCTACATTTCGAGCATACACTCTAAACAAGCGAGAGTGAGCCTCACCTTTCCCTATCCAGTTGTTGGGGAAGGCAACAGTAGGAAATGTAGAAGTGCTGAAATCAGCTGTCCTGCCATAATCATTCACTCCCAATGCCATTATTTCTTTAGCGTGCATTTCTTGTGCATTTCTTTAAGGGGGGACGTGGGGATCGGAGTAAACGTTTTTTTGGCGTAGAGTAATGAAATTCGGCAAGCACATTAGAAAGCACTCCTTATGGTGAAATTTAAATGTTCATGATGATACCTTCAGTAGTTCTTGTGTTATAGGGGTTTACATGTTGCCCGCTCGTGAAAACCCTAGCAAGGTATTGACACATGCTAGGAAGTTCTGAATACTCAATTGTAGTCAAAAGAACACTACAGGGCAAGATAGTGTTCAAATTTTTTACACCCTTCATTTCTTACAGAAAAGAATAATTTCACTTGTAACCTATAGGACATAATTGACCTAGCCATAAATTCCACATTAAAAATAACGAGGCCCTAAAAGGAAAATCCAAGACTGTCTCGCAGTGCAGAACTCTTCAAGGATCAAAATAAAACAGACAGGGTCAAAATCCGCCCCGTGATTGGCATGCTGGAATGCCAATCCTGGGATGCCTTCCTGGTTCATTGAAGGTTTCTATGTGCGGGCCTTAAGATTGCAGAAGCACCAGTTTTACGCAGAGTGTACCAAAAACTTTACTGTGGGCTACTAGGGTACCTATATTTTACTTCATGTATGCCTAATGCATAGCTGTCTCCAAAATGAAGAGTAAGGCATGGTTTTTTTATTAATGTGCCAGGAGACCAGCAGACTTTTAGCTTATTTCTGGGTGTCATAACCTTGATGAAGCTACAGGATAGTACATGAGGCTGTTCAGTGTCAAAAATTATATCAGGGGAATGCATGCATAAGATGAGCTATTTGAAGGCAGAATATACATTTGTTTTACATAATTACAACATTTATTATTAAAGAATACCATGCTCTTCTTCAGGCGAAAAACGCATTGCAAAATGGACATCACAATTGCAAACATTGCAAAAATAGAAAAACATTAGTGACAATAATTTTTCTTTAAACGCTGCAACATTACGGCATCTTCTCTGAATTATTTAACACTGAAGCTATAATTTTGCAATCCCAGACTTCATTGTAGGAACTAGTTTAGAGCCACGGCAAAAGTTCCCCAAATACTTGGGTGACGTGGTTCATTGCACTCCCCCTTTCCTACAATCCCCGACGCGCACGTTCACCACGATCGTAATTTAGGTAACCTTACTATGTTTAGCAACTTTACTTTTGCCATGAAATTACACTTTGCGTACATCAATTATTATTACTCGCGCGCAATAGCAACCGATCCCGCTATCGGCCGCTGCCCGAACACGTCGCGCCAATGCAGCGCGCGCCCAAACTTCTAGCGAGCCGGTCATTCCATTCCTGAAGCTCGCAAGGTCGCTGTCAAACACAGCAATAACTAAGCGTTTTATAACACGGCAATGCGTCGAAAAGTTCACTTTACGAACAGCAATTGTACACAGACTCACCAAGTTTCAAACTCAAGGACGCACCACAGCGAGGTCGCGGGCACGTTTTCGATGCGTCTTTCAGCCGCGCACTTCCCTATCTGGCGAACGATCTCAAGCATTATCTCAAGCATTATCGCTGCGACAACCATAGCGTAACTTTACAGAATCGCAAAGCATGAAACCACAGAAAGAGAACCGAGCCGAGCGCGAAACCTAGGAAAACATTAGCGACAGTGAGTGCGTGCGAACTGCGGGTCAGCCTAGTCGCCCAGCGGCCATCTTGTTGTGGCCATGGCAGCACCCAATCCGGAGAGCCGTCCTAGCTAACGCGGCCGGAGGGCCAATCGCGTGTTAGATTCTATCGGTTGCTTCGTTTCACCGTCTCTCCTTTTCCGCCGTTTGTGCGTTTGTGAGTGAGCGACAATGACAGCAGCTACAGGAAATCGGAAGTTGAAGACTCTGCCGATCTAACGCGACGAAGATGGCGGCGCCTGGTGCCGTCGTTCCGGAGATTCCGGAGCACTGCGAAAACTGCTGGTTTTTTTGTCATTTGGCGGAAATAATTTGTCACCTCAGCTGACATAAATATTTTTCTTTGGCACTTCGCGATCGTTTTCGAAGGGGAAACTTTGTAGACGCATAGAATATAAAACGTGCAATCCAAAAATGTGACTTCCGAAAAAACGATTTTTGGTCACTTTTCGCCATCTGATCCCCGCGTCCTTCCTTAAGTAAAAAAAATCACTCAACTCAATATGATTGGGAAAACATCAGGTGGTGTGATTATTTTGCCACTGAGGAAATTGAAAAAATCTGTCCACTAATTTCAAGAGCTCAATAAAAAAATTAAAGCCGTTCCACCCAACATGAAAGCTGTTGGAAGTGCAGAACAGGGATTTGCCACACAGGCGGTGGCGTCGTTCTTTGCATTCTGCTATTACCATTCACGCTTTTCCGCTGTCTATCTCACCGCAATTCAATTTTCCCGCAATCACATTTCTCGCGTTCCTTCTCCACGAATAGCTCGCATTCTCTTCTTTATGATTTCTTTCTTGTTCTGTCTAGAACAGCAGTACCGGCAGTTCTGTTCTTTTTGTGCTTGCGGTGATGTCGCATGTGCTAGAGCATTTCTGCACCATTTTGAACGTTCCTTTTTTTGTTTGTGGTGACACCATTTTTTCACTTAGTAAACACTAACCCAACGAACATTCCTAACTAAATGAATCCGGCGAATGCCAGGTAATTACATATATGTTGCCTCAAATCTGCCAGCAGTTTTCTTTGCGCTAAATAATGGGAGGAGGAGGAGGAGGCAAAACGTTTTATTGAGCAAAAAAAAGAAAGAAAGAAGGTTGGTGGCGTCCTCAGTTCAGGAAGCCGCGCGCTTCCGCAGCCCGTGTGGCCCGGTTGATCAGGCGTTGCTGGTCCTCCGGGTGCAGGCTGGTCAACGCGCGTTCCCACCGCTCAGGGGATGGGGAAGGGAGGGGATCGGGATGGTGCGGGCAGAACCATACAAGATGGGCTGTTGTGGCGGGGAGGTTTCAGGAATGGCAGAAGTAGGAGAATGTGGTAGGGGAGATGTGCGACAGTACGGTACAGTTGAAGTATGTGCCTGTCTGTAGCCGGCGCCACGTCCGGGCCTCTGCTGTAGTGAGCGACGGGTGGGGAGGGGGGAAGTGGAAACGAGTGTGGCGGTAGTGGGCAAGCAGGTCGGTGTATCTGAGCGGCAGAGGGTGGAGGGATGGGGCGGATGCCAAGTCGTCTGTCTTTGGACGGGAATCCCGGAAAATGAGCTCACGGGCAGCGGCATGTGCCGCCTCATTCCCTGGTAGGAAGGCATGCCCAGGTGTCCACACTATCTGGATGGTTGGGGGAGTCTTGAGGGATTGAAGTATCTTGAGAGCCTGGTAGGGAATGCGGCCTAGAAGGTAGTAGCGGCAGGCCTGCTGAGAGTCTGTTAAGATGGTGAGGTGGCCCGTACTTGTAGTGGTGGTGGCTGCCAGGGCTATGGCGGTTGCTTCTGCTGTTGCGGTTGTGGTGTTAGGTAAGGTGGCCGAGGTGATAAAAAAATTTCCCCGCATTTCCCCGAGGGGAAGAATGTGAAAGTGCGAATGCACGAGTTGATTTTGCGCGGTTCGGTAATGTTCGCGAAAGAGAGATCACACACACACACAACTACAAAGAAAGAAAGATACATTTATTCACAGACACCTATTTGTGTTGTCCTTGTACTTGATTGCTAGAGCGGATCTCAGCTTTGAAATTTCGTGTCAGTACTCCTTTAAGCGGGTGCATTAGCCCTTCTCACGCCCGATTCCTGGCCAATCCCCCACGTGGGTATGTGCCATGTCAGCGGCCAGGCAGCGCGCGCCCATCTCCCCCCGTTGCAAAGGAAGACGAGGAGATTCCTGGCCAATCCCCCACGTGGGTATGTGCCATGTCAGCGGCCAGGCAGCGCGCGCCCATCTCCCCCCGTTGCCAAGGAAGACGAGGAGCGCGCGCACCCGTAGCTGTTGCTATTTGGACGGACGGCGGTCGCCGGAATTCAGGGTCGCTTATAAAGTGCATTCGCACTTAATATGACAAGTGCTAGCGGTTCAAGGAGCTTCAATAGTCTCTACATATGTAAGCCTTTTGTTCAAGTATTCTTTAAACTTTTGGCCGGAAGGCTGAATCCAGGGACAAGCGGGTACCTTTTCAAAGGCTCTGTTTGGGTGCATGACACTGCAGGGCTCTGTTTCGGCGCGTACCGCCGCGTGACTGCAGTGGGCAGATAGCGTGACCCCAGATAAGCTATGACAACAAGCTGGGTCTCTGAAGGGCTCTGCACATAAAATAAAGTATTATAAGAACAACAACAAGCGAAACAACAACAAAGAAAATGAACTGATGTGCATCTAATCCATTTGAAACACAGCTTTTCAACACATCCTGTGGTGGTAAGATTGTGAGCACACCCGAAACATAGAAGAAACATGACCTAATGTGGTTTGGAAATGACGCAGTTTTCAAAAACAGAACTTGTCGGCATAAGAGCAAGCATTTGTCCCCTCCCATAAACGATGGTCGAAACAATTTTTCGATGTGGAAAAAAACCTTGGGATGCTTCCAGAAAAGTGGTCTCCCTTTCTTGGCCTTTTATATAAGGCACTATGATAACTTGGTCGTCAAAGATGTATCTGTCATAGCACCCTATGTCACCATAGCCCACCCCCTTCAATGCGTTCCCTTCAGCAACAGTAAGCGTCGCATGCATGTATCGTCACAACAGTGTAGCCCCCTCATGAATTGCATTAGAGACATGAGCATGGCTAAAAAAGTTTGTGCGTGGTTCTTTCGGTGATGTCTCCAGCTGAAACAAAATTCTCCAGACACTGTCCCACAACCACACGCTCAACATTTTGATGAGGTCGTTCGTTAGCTACTGTGATAGACTTCACAAACTTTTTATTCCCACCCTTAAATAGAAACATGGAATTCGCCCTGAGAGGACTAAAGTCTCGAACATTTGCCGCCAAATGCAGCAAAGAGTGCACAATGAACACTGGGGCTGCATGGCCGTAGAGCACTCCGCAGCGTTCAACAAACGACAGCAGTGGCCGATCTGAAATGAATAAAAAGGAATGTTTCAGAGACATGGGTATGCAAAAAGGGGGTGTGGCCCCCTTCTGAATTTTCACGAGGGGGAAGGAGGCAAGGAGAGAGTCATAAAAGGGTGTCGATCAAGGCCGCCGACCCTGCCGATCATCAGAGAAATGTTATTGGTGGCTATGTTTTCATCTAAAGCCACGCAGGTAACTTATACCACTTCTACGTTCGCACTTGTTTACGGCTACATCGTATTTGCACCTCTTTCTTCGCTTTTGTTTCTTTGCAGTTCTGCATTCAGTATTTCGAGTGGCTTTTTTTCTACTCGTGTGCAATTTGAGGTGTGACACTACCCGCACTATTCTACAACTTTTACATTTCCTGTTCATAGTGTTGTGAAATTTATAAAGTGGGCATAACAGCCCCTCAAGGCAAGCTCCAGAATCCCCGCCAATGGTAAAGTGAGAACACGCAAAAAAACAAGAGATAATGATAACTTTTGTTTTATTGCAAACGTGCCGAGATAATACACTGGTAACACATTGGGCTGATATGCACTGCTACCGTGGAGACCCCAATAAAATGCCACCGCATCACACACATTTTTTAATTTTTTTAACCCTTTTCAGTGGCAGAACATTTCTTTGACTGGACATAAAGACTTTTTTTCACACTTTGGCACACTTAAGGCTTTCACATTTCAAAAAAGGGGTCGTGAAGAAATTACAAAAAAAAAACATGTGTGTGTATTTAGAACTGTGGAACCTTGATAAACAAACTCTGCATAGCCGTTACGCTGGACGATGTCGGCCAACAGGTAGAAAAACGCAGTTACGGTTTCCCCGAGGCTTTGTTCTTTGAGTCGGGAGGTGAAGTCATGTTAGGAACTTAAGCGGCCAATCATAGCTTCCCTCGTCTGCACATATCGGCGTACAGCAGGCTTGCAAAGAGTCTGGAATGGCTACCACATCGAGGCCACCAAAAAATTTTGCCACAATTCAACGGGCAATGTGTAATCTCTGATACGACTGATCAACATGGTCGAACTCTCAGTCAACAATGCGGGCGAGTGGCGCAGGCAGAGGCAACCAGTAAACTGGGTATTTGTAAAGTGTTTACACTGTTTCCCCCTAGTCTAATCTGTAAGCCAGTATTCTTGCTCAAGCTTGGTGATGTCCATCTCACATAACCTCTCATGTGAGTCACGCAAACGTGAGCTTCCTGACGTTAGGAGCGAAATTACCTAAAGCTAAATTTTGATGTATATGTGCGTCTCATACCCAGCATATTTTTTGTTTGCTTGCATTCCTCGTTGTTCAACGTCTGAGCGTATTCTCCCATGTAATAAAAAATGAGAACCCTGCATCTGTGGTCTAGTGAGTAAAGTGTTCGACTTCGATGCAGAATGGCCCAGTGGCCGCACGTTCGAATCACACACGAGGCACCTGTTTTTTCTGTTTCTTTTTGCTCGAGTGGCTTTGCGCCGTTTGACACGAAAAAGGTAATGTTTGGAAGAGAATTCCTTTAAATATGTTGAGCTACGGCAGGGAAACTGAGTACAATAAGCCAGTAGGTCTGATTTCTGCTAGAACAGTTGCAGACAACTGAAGCAGTCCCGCCGCTGGTCGCTTGGATAGAAAAGTATATCGGGCAACCAACAAAAAGATGCAATATTTTTAAAATATCGAGTTTATAGCTTTACAAAATATTATACTCAAAAAGCGTTTGTCTCTCAAATGTTATTAACAAGACGCCTCTGCTAATTTCGCTGCCGACAGACGATGCACACATGGTCGCTTGCGATGCGCCTGAAAATGAGCATTACAAAGGCGTGTCCAAAATTCCAAAAGCAATGAATTGTGAAACCATTTCGTATTGATGTTCTTAAAAGATTGTTCCTGCAGATAAAATTAAGCAAAGGGAAATGTACGTTCTGTTTGCCACCACATTAAGAGCAATCATTGATTGATTGATTGTAGGGCTTAACGAGCTGATGATCCCAGGCGATGAGGCACGCCGTTCTGGAGGGCTCCGGCTTAATTTTGACCACCTGGGGATTTTTAACGTGTGCCAAAATCTCGTACACATAGGCGTTTTTGCTTTTCCCCTCCATCAGAAAAGCAGCCACGGCGGCTTGGAATCGAACCCACATCCTCGTGCTCAGCAGCACAACGCCTTAGCCACTGAGCCACCGTGTAAGAGTATCAAGTAGGCTAGCTATTTAAAACAGGGCCCAACTGCAGCATTCAGTACATTTGTTTTGTTTAATTCAAATTTTTTTTGTTCTTTTTATTATGCTCTAACAGATATTTTCTTCCGTGCGTGTAGTCCAGACCTATCTAAAATAAATCTTGCGTACACGACTGGTTTCAGATCACAATTCTGACAATGCACCTCAGAGGCTGAAGGTCCTAATAAAGTGCTGAATGACATGTGCAGATAAGAATTTTCACCCTAGCATGGAATCGTTCAGAACAAGTCTTCTAACATTATCACCATACACATACTTTCTGAAGAATGGCTGTGTGTAAACTCTTAAAGATGGGATGAGCTACAGTACACGCCCTATAATGGTATTCAGATTCAGATTCACTTTATTTCATGTACAAGTACATAAGAGGATTGGAGAAAAGCTGCAGTACTGCAGCTTGACAGAGCTCCAACCCGGTGGACCTGGACAACAGTGTGTACAACGCAAATACAGCAGCAAATATTTGCATGTTCAACATTTGATTCCAATTTGTGTAAGTAGTATATTCTGGATATAGAAAACGTAATATCGCAGTGAAATAAACAAAGAAACAATCGCCATACCAAAAAATGGCACGACGGTATACATATATAACCAGAGAAAAAACAGTACTCTATAAAATACAGTGCAGGGGCATTGCAAGTAACAAAAATGCATTAGGCTGAACATCACTAAAGAAACACTGCTAACAAGTTCTTTGGGGTTACATTTGCTATGTCGACAGAATTTTTAGATAGAGTGTTGAGTAATCTTGGTGTTATGGAGCTGAGCATATTATTCCCATAGTTAGACCGGCTGGTAGGTACCAACCAGCGTTCAAGGTTTCTCACGCTGTACAAGAATTATTTCGAGTCAAGTTGGCCAAGTTAAGTAATGTATTTGTGTTATGGATTCGCTCGTTTATTATTGCTTTACAGAGGCGATAGTCGAACAGTTTTTGTAACCTCAATTAATTCGAATTGTTTCAGTAAAATACCAACCGAGTAATCCATTGGAGTATTGGTTATTATTTTGATTACTTTATTCTTCAGTCGGGAAAGTTTAGAGATGTTTGACATTGTAGTGGCACCCCTTACTAAAAAAAATAGCTAAAACATGACTGAAAGTGTACATGGTATATTGCCGCGAACCATACATTGGGTTTGTTTATTTGTGTTTTGCTTTTACCGCCCGGCTGGGCCGGTCTGCGTTATGTCTGCGCCAAGGGAAGCGCGTGTTCCATTCTTTCTTTCTGTGCCACATGTGTTATCTGTTGGGATAGGGAGAGCATTCCGATCTAACGTGAACAGCCCAGAATAATCTTCTTGGATCTACTATGTTCTCGATGCGAATCGACGTTTCGAGAACCACGCACGCCGAAAGCCTGCAGTGCGGACGCCGGGGCATTCGATTCGACGAGGCTCGCCTGTGCAAGTCACTTTGTTGACCGCTGCTTCGCCGCCTCTGTATTCTTTTGAGTTGTTAGGGGAGCACAAGTTCGCTCCAATAAACGTATTTCTCATTCAAGACAACTGCTTCGTCCTTGTCTTCGTGACATCTGGTGGAGGTGCGGGGTACGCACCCTTCATGCCCACTACAACCTCTGGAAGCCGCCAAGCCAGTCCAACAAGAGCCAGCCTCCGCGTGCAAGATTTACCACCCGAGTTCGGTCTACTACCGGAGAAGACGAAGAAGAAAGACGTCGCAACCAGCACCATGCTCAACCAAGCCAATCCTCCTGTCGTTCTGCAGCAGCCACGGGAACCGCCATCATTCCGAGGAGCCCCCGCAGAAGACCCAGAAGAATGGTTGGAAAAACTAGAGCGCGTCCGGAAATTCAACAGGTGGGACGACGCAGAAACGTTCCGGCACGTTTTCTTTTACTTGGAAGATTCGGCTCGCACTTGGTTCGAGAACCACGAGAGCTCCTTGAGAAACTGGGCTCAGTTCAAATGCGAGTTCACTAAGACCTTCACTACCGTGGTCAGAAAAGAACGCGCAGCGCTTTTACTCGAAACTCGAACGCAGCACCCCAACGAAGGGGTAGTGATCTTTGTTGAGGAGATGAAGAGGTTGTTTCGACGTGCGGATCCGGAGATGACAGAAGAAAAGAAACTAAGGTTTCTCATGCGAGGGGTAAAGCAGGAGCTTTTTGCTTGCCTTGTCCTCAATCCTCCCAAGACGGTGGCCGAATTCGCGTCTGAGGCGGCCGCGATGGAGAAGACGCTGGAAGCTCGAACGAGGCAGTACGATCGCACGGTCAACGTGATGGTTTCCGAGACGATCGGTGCCGGGGCTACAAGCTCCGACACACTGCGTGAGACCATCCGAGCAGTGGTCAGGGCGGAGCTTCGGAAGCTTTTTCCGACGACGCCGCAACCTCAAGTCGCTTCCCTGACTGACGTCATCCGCGAAGAGGTTCAACACGCTTTGGGCACTTCTATGCCATCCGAGGCACCCCGCGAGCCACAGGCGATGACCTATTCTGCGGCTGTTCGTCGACCCCGCCCTGCTCCAACCCGTCTACAAGAAGCTCCACCGTATCGCCGTCCACTCTCGCCGCCGTCCCCACTCTCGCCACCGTCGACCGTACCGCCGTACACAGCCCAAACCCAGACGCCGAGGAAGACTGACGTTTGGCGAACGCCAGATCATCGTCCGCTGTGCTACCATTGCGGGGAGGCCGATCACATCTATCGTCGCTGCCCGTACAGGAGACTCGGACTGCGTGGTTTCTCCGTCGACGCCCCACGCCCCCGACCCGGCCAGCGCCCTACTGAGATCGACGAATACCTGTCCAACACCAACCGAGGACCAGCCCGCTCACACCGATCGCCATCGCCTTACCCATACCAGTCGCCTAACCGCCGTAGCAATGCTGATTTCGCACGCGGAAGGTCCCCCAGCCCACGCGGGGGAAACTAAAAGCAGCAACTTCTGGAGGTGAAGTTGCTCTACGGCGAAATACTGGAAATCCTCCAACGACGCAAGGACGCACCGAAGACAGTGATTCACGACATGCCCTCATCCCGACGACCCGACCCAGCCCTGACGAGACTCCTGCACACGACGACAGCTACACGGCGCGACGCGTACCCGACCTGACCGAGACGTCCGTTGAGAAGACGACGACAACGACGATGCCCACTGCCCGACCGTCAACACGTACAAGCAGAGATACGACGCCCCGACGAACCCGGAACTCGAGGAAGACTGCATCTGACGTCAAGGTGTCCATCGACGGCTTTGACGTAGTCGCCCTCGTAGACACGGGAGCTGACTATTCGGTAATGAGCGGACCATTTGCGTCTAAACTGAAGAAAGTTATTACCACATGGGACGGTCCGCATATACGCACAGCAGGAGGCCACCTCGTGACGCCAAGTGGAACGTGCACATCGCGCGTCACCATAGACGGCACGGCGTACCCTGCCGCGTTCGTCATCTTGCCTAACTGCTCCCGCGACGTAATTCTCGGAATGGACTTTTTGACGGACAACGGCGCAATAATTGGTCTGCAGACCAAGTCGATAACTTTTTCCTCCGATCACTCCATGACGCCGGAACCGAACCCCGAACACCGTGCAGCTGTAAGGATAGCCGATGATCATGTCACCCTGCCACCCCGCGCAAGTTTGATGATCACCGTCTACAGTGAAGGTGCTGCTCCTGACGTTGACGCTATCGTGGAGAGTGGCCAAAGGTTGCTTCTCGACCGCGGTGTGTCTGTCGCAAGAGGCATTGCGCGCTTCAAGGAACACCAATCCCACATTTTGGTTACTAATTTCACCGAGGAGTACCAGCATTTAAACAAGGGCGCGGCAATTGCATTCCTCGAAGAAACGCAAGAAGCAAGTGACGTGATCGCGGTCGCCGACTTTGAACGCACCCCCGTAGAAACCTTCAAGCTCCCGCAGCCCTTCGACGTGAATCCGGGGCTACCGCAAGAACAACGGAACAAATTATTGGCTTTGCTGCGTCGCTATAGCGAATGTTTTTCGTCGAGCGCAAAACTACGTCAGACCCCTCTAGCGAAGCACCGAATAATAACCGAAGATGGAGCCCGACCTACCCGACAGTCACCGTACCGCGTCTCTTCACACGAACGGGAAGCCATCCGGACTCAAGTCGACGACATGCTCAGCGACGACATTATACAGCCATCGAAAAGCCCCTGGGCTGCGGCCGTCGTACTCGTAAAGAAAAAAGACGACACATAAGGTTTTGTGTTGACTACCGACGACTGAACAAAATCACGAAAAAGGACGTGTACACCCTCCCCCGAATCGACGACGGCCTCGACCACCTCTGCCACGTGAAGTACTTCTCATCGATCGACCTGAAGACCGGCTACTGGCAAATTGAAGTGGACGAGAGAGACCGAGAGAAGACTGCATTTATAACCCCAGACGGCCTATACGAGTTCAAGGTGATGCCGTTTGGGCTGTGCACAGCACCAGCGACGTTTCAAAGAGTCATGGACACTGTGCTAGCTGGCCTGAAGTGGCACACCTGCCTCGTATACCTCGACGACGTAGTGGTATTCGCCCGGACTTTCGACGAACACCTTGCAAGGTTGGAGTCTGTACTCGAGGCCATTCGTACGTCGGGGTTGACGCTGAAGCCTGAAAAGTGCGTTTCGCATACGAGGAACTCAAGTTCTTGGGCCACGTCGTCAACGCCGCGGGAGTCCTACCTGACCCGGCAAAAACTTCAGCTATCGCGAACTTCCCTAGGCCGAAAGACAAGAAGGGCGTGCGAAGATTTCTCGGGCTGTGCGCATACTACCGGCGCTTCGTCGCAAACTTCGCACGCATTGCAGAGCCACTCACGCGCTTGACGAAAGACAGCACCCCTTTCAGCTAGGAAAACGACCAAGAAAAAGCATTCTGCAAGCTGCAAAAACGCCTGCAAAGCCCGCCCGTGCTCGCTCATTTCGACGTAAATGCCGAAACGGAAATGCACACGGACGCCAGTGATATAGGCTTGGGTGCCGTCCTTGTCCAAAAGCAAAGCGGCTGCGAAAGGGTAATCGCCTATGCCAGCAGTGGTCTGTCGAAGGAGGAGAAAAACTATTCTGCCTCTGAGAAAGAGTGCCTGGCTATTATATGGGCGATTTCAAAATTTCGCCCATATGTGTATGGAAGGCCATTCAAGGTTGTAACAGGCCACCATGCGCTGTGTTGGCTCGCCAATTTGAAGGACCCCCCTGGCCGTCTTGGGCGGTGGAGCTTGCGCCTGCAGGAGTTCGACGTTACAGTCGTTTATAAATCCGGCAGGAGACACTCCGACGCCGACTGCCTGTGCCGCGCCCCCGTCGACCCACCACCACAAGACTCCGATGAAGACAGCGCGTTCTTCGGGATCGTGACGGAGAGCGACCTAGCCGCCCAGCAGCGTGCCGACCCCGGCTCACGCTTCATAATCGAGTACCTCGAGGGATGTAACGTTGCCGTTCCTAGGACCTTCAAACGCAGCTTACCAGCATTCAGCCTGAGAAACTCCGTCCTCGTGAAGAAGAATTTCAGCCCCGGAACAAGAGCGAATTACCTTCTCGTCATCTCCGCGGACCTTCGTGACGAAATTTTGGAAGCGTGCCACGACGACCCGTCTTCCGGACATCTCGGCACAGCCCGCACTATTGGAAAACTCAAGGCGAGGTACTACTGGCCCGGCCTTACCTCTGACGTCACCCACTACGTCCGGAGCTGCCGTGACTGCCAGCGAAGAAAAACGCCGCCGACAAGACCCGCCGGACTTCTACAACCGATCGCCGTCCCATCGAGACCATTTTAACAGATTGGAATGGACCTTTTAGGCCCGTTCCCTACGTCACGATCACAGAACAAGTGGATTGTCGTAGCGACAGACTACATGACGCGCTACGCAGAGACCGCCGCTCTTCCGAGGGGGACTGCACAAGAAGTGGCAAAGTTTTTTATAAGCCAAGTTGTGCTGCGACATGGAGCCCCGGAAGTCCTAATCACAGACCGCGGAACGGCATTTACTGCGGAGCTGATGCAAGGAGTATTACGCTACAGCAACACGGGTCACCGAAGAACGACGGCGTACCACCCCCAAACGAACGGACTAACAGAACGTCTGAACAAGACAATCACAGATATGCTGTCAATGTACGTTGACGTTGAACATAAGACTTGGGACAAAATGCTCCCGTATGTCACGTTTGCGTACAACACGGCTATCCAGGAGACGACGCAGCTGACGCCGTTCGAGCATGTCTACGGTAGAAGGCGGACTACGACGCTCGACGCCATGCTTCCGCACGTAGAAGACGACGACCTCAACGCCGACGTCCACGGATATCTTCAACGTGCGGAGGAGGCCCGCCTGCTCGCTCGAGTTCGTATAACGGACCAGCAGCTGGTGGATGCGGGCCGCTACAACCTCCGACGCCGAGACGCCGAGTACCAACCAGGGGATCGTGTGTGGGTTTGGACTCCCATCCGACGACGCGGACTCAGTGAGAAGCTCCTGCGACGCTATTTCGGACCCTACCAGATTCTACGACGTGTTGGCCAACTTATCTACGAAGTGATCCCTGATGGTGACTCCGGCACATCACGACAACGCAGGCTGCCTGAAGGCGTCCACGTGGTTCGCCTAAAACCTTTCTACGAACGATGACGAACTTTTATTTTCATTTGTTCGGACTGTCGCTTATGTTAGCATCGGGTCGATGCACTCTTAGAGGGGGTAATGCCGCGAACCATACATTGGGTTTGTTTATTTGTGTTTTGATTTTACCGCCCGGCTGCGCCGGTCTGCGTTACCTCTGCGCCAAGGGAAGCGCGTGTTCCATTCTTTCTTTTTGTGCCACATGTGTTATCTGTTGTGATAGGGAGAGCATTCCGATCTAACGTGAACAGCCCAGAATAATCTTCTTGGATCTACTATGTTCTCGATGCGAATCGACGTTTCGAGAACCACGCGCGCCGAAAGATAAAAAGCCTGCAGTGCGGACGCCGGGGCATTCGATTCGACGAGACTCGCCTGTGCAAGTCACTTTGTTGACCGCTGCTTCGCCGCCTCTGTATTATTTTGAGTTGTTAGGGGAGCACAAGTTCGCTCCAATAAACGTATTTATCATTCAAGACAACTGCTTCGTCCTTGTCTTCGTGACAATATAATAAACCAAGTTTTAATGGGAAGTAACTCACGATTTCGATAAAGAAGTCCTATTTCTCTAGAAAGCTTCATTGCTAACCGGTCTGTTTGCAAATTCCAGAGCATATCCTCTGTGAATATCACGTGAAAGTCTGTGAATATCACGTGAATATCGTGTGAAATTATAGCCTAATTTAGGTGCGGGAACTTTTCCTTGTTCTGGAAACATTTTTTTTTGTCACAGCGTCCGGTGTATTTGTTCAGAAAAGAATTGGCTTCACTGTCATTACAAATGTTTTTTTGTGTCTGGTATTTCAAGATCACTCTCGGTCAATATTTGAAGAAAAACATGTAAATTTTTATCAACTTTGTTAGCTTACAAACACGACCTCTACTATTGAGCTGTGACACAAGAACAAAGATTCTGGAGAACGCGATACAAGAAAGTAATTTTAATAAATGAAATGTAAATTGTAGTTTATAAACAACACTGCTCAGTTTATTCGAAGCAAGACGGGCCCGCTTTTTGGCACTGATAATAAACGCAAAAGTGGCACACTATACCTAGCTAGGTCGGCCGACACGCCTCTACTAACTCTACCGGAACGTGCCGACACCATTCATCCAGAGCCACCTGGTTCAGCACGGTTTTCCGATCGAGCGAGCAGCCGTTGAGCAGCAGTTCTTTGGGAGAGCCAATGTGCCAAAGAACCACTCGGAGCAGGGAGCCAAGAACCGCCGATGAACTGAGCGGCACAGAAGATCCGACTCGTTCCTGACTCGGACTATCGCTGAGCGCACAAATGTAACTGTGGTGAATCACAAAGGTCACAGGAGTGTATTTCCTAATTACTTTCAAAATTCAGACGGAGTTCAGTCACTGCTGCAATTGCGGCCTCCCGATCTGTCTTTCGCATTCGCGGTACCTCAACCGCCGTTCTCAACGATCGGCTCTGAAGATCCGGCTATCCTAAGACTGTCTGCTCACACGACAGGTGGCGCTAAAGGGATTTCGAAAATTAGCCCTGCCTGGCCTGGCAGGGAAGTTGCTTTCGCGCGCCGTTAATAGATGGCGCGAAACTTGCACCAAAGAGGCAGCTCATTTGACCCAAATTTTCGGCTCAGTAGGCCCTTCTTCCTCCATGGTTGGCTATGCTGTGCCTTGCCCCGTTCAACACGGATCACTGAGTAAGCGAGAAGGGGCTCCCTCTCTCCAAAAAAACCACCGCTCACTTTCACTGAGCCGCCCTCACCTGCTCTTCAAAAAAAGCGGCTCAAGAGATCCGAACCGCTTCTCAGCGACGCATCTCTAGGAGGCGTAGCGGACGTAGCATACACAAAGCGGTGGATACCCGTGCTGATCTATATAACAGAGGCATTTTTTGTACCTGAACTGGCTGCACTGGTGTAAGCAGTGAGGTGTATGTTCATTTTCCCGCACTGGTCTGCATGACACTTGACTAATCTGCACCAGTTCAGAGTGCACTTACAAATTTGCTCGTCGTGGAGCCAAATAAATTATCTGTATGTTGGGCCCTCTCTCACGCAATACTTTGACTGTAAATATACGAGTAAGTATATTTTAATGCTGACTGACCGTGGTCATATGCAATTGCATGACCCCGATTAGCGTTATGAGAGCCTTGGATGTGAGCATTGACCGTGGCCATATGCAATCGCATGACCAGTATCAGCGTTATGAGAACCTTGAATGAGAGCGTTGCACAAGGGGCTCTCAAGTTGTATCTAGAAGTGTGAGCCCAGTAGAACTCGCTAAACCGGGGGGGGGGTCGAGGGGTATACGTTCACTTCAGTTAAGTTCAGCTGGTTTCCCCCGGTTGGACGTAAAAAATTGGATTTATAGCGAATTGATTCACATTATAAGAAATAACGTGTACAAATCTCCAATTTTTAGTGGTCGTCAAAATTGCCCATGCCCCTTTTTGACAGGGAAAGGAAAATCTCTGCAGGATTGATGGTACCGGGCCAGATGCAATCAAACATTGCTGTGCCAATCATTCTAGTGGCGGGAACGTGATCCGGAAGAACTTTTCATGACTAGCTTTACGTGTATTGAGGCAACGGTTGCAAACCCGATTACTAACTTGCGTACCTCGTACACTGGACTGCGTGCACCCCTGTACGGAACGCAAGTTCAACTCGTGCAGGTAAGTTTCAGCCGCACCGTAGCTGGTCTAATAAAACGCTTGCTGGTGGATGTTAATTGTGTGTTCCTATCGTCGCTATTGTGTGTTACACGCTTCGTAGAGCTGCATTTCTCCATGACTTGTTTGAAGACGTGTAATCCTGGGCCGTATTTCGAAGGCTGCGTACCCAGGCAGCCGTGAGAATTTCCTCCGTAAAATTTTCACGGCAGTTTCTATAAAAGCCTTCTGGCCTAAAATTCGCTGAATAATCTTTCCTCCTAACATAACTGTAGTGTTCTTGCTTCCTATAAACCCCACAATAACCTAACATAAACTAACTTCAACGAACCTAACGTAACCTAATTTACCTACTGTAACCAAGGTATTCTACTGTAGTTAACGTATCATAACTTGCCAAAATCCAGCCCAACTGCAACGAGTCCAACCTTACCCAGCCCAACTACACTACCCAACATGTATTAAACCTAATACAACCCATTTTTGCAGTCGTTCATCTCTTGAGTAATAACCAGAAGGAAAAAAAACTTTTACGAAATTGCGAGTGAAACTTCAAAAATTGCAAAAACTAAAAAAAAAAACACTTTTCCTGTGACGGCTTCGAACCCGAGCCTTTTCATAGCAGACTTGACCACGTTATAGAAAATAAGTAACCGATTACAATTAAAGTTACTTCCTTTAAAATGTAATTGATTACAGCGGTAAATTTCAGACCCAGAATGGGAGGTGAGCTGTGGTGATAACTGACAAGATGGGAGGTCCCTAAGAGAGGTTGCATATTTTTTGCGATGAGCACTGCCGTAGAAAACTGATTATAAGTTGATTTTGGAAAAAAAGTAATTTATCACTGGTAATCACTTTCAAAAAAATGTCATTGAATTACCCAGAATGCCACAGTTTTGAAAGGGTAATCGATTAAGTTACAAAATTAAAGAAAAATGTAATTGATTACAAGTATTCGATTACTTATAACGCGTTACGTTCACCTCAGTTTGAAAACAGATGCTATACCCCAGCGCGCCACAGGAGCAGCTGTGGGATGGAGTTTTCGGGGATTGTTTGTCCCAGAGAATCTCTGGGTGTCTTGCTTAGCCGATTAGAGACGACTGCCATGAGAAATTTCTGACAGGTGTTCTCACAATTGCCGTGATATTAGACACAACTGATTTCGAAACATAATAGATGAATGCCATCCAGGAGGCATGTAATTTGTCCCACATAGGGTGCTCGCATCAGATTATCAGTGAGTTTTTGTGATTTCTGTGAAATTATTTTGGGGGAGGACTAACTTGGGGTGTGTGCCTCAATAGCAGGTGGTGACCATTCAATCTTGTCGGGACTTAGCAAAAGTGGCCTGGTGACGCAAAATTTTCTTCTCCACCACATGTGTCCTTTCGTCGCACCATGATAAGTTGGTGTCACTTCTGCAGTTCCACAACTTCGATCAAATGGACAGAATATGTGTGCCTGAGACCACTATTATGCGCCTGATGGGACAAACTGTTATGCATGCAGTGGGACTACAAGCAACGGGTAACTGGAATTCTGTAACGACAGCGGGCAGCAAGGTGCTGCTTTACCCGCCGCGGTGGCTCAGTGGCTAAGGCGTTGCGCTGCTGAGCACGAGGTCGCGGGTTCGATTCCCGGCCGCGGCGGCCGCTTTTCTGATGGAGGCGAAAAGCAAAAACGCCCGTGTGTACGAGATTTCGGCGCACGATAAACATCCCCAGGTGGTCCAAATTAATCCGGAGCCCTCCACTCCGGCGCGCCTCATCGTCTGCGTAGCGTCGGCGCGTTAAAGCCCACAATCAATCAATCAAGCTGCTGCTTTCCGCGTATACAAGCAGCTTGAAGTAGCGCATATAAATAATCATATTAGCACAGCTTGTCTTTGGTGTGTGCGCCTCAGCCCTAGACATAATTAATTGGTAAGTGAAGCGTACAGCACATGACATGCAATGTACGCTGCGTATTGCGACGTTTTTGTCCAGTTTTTCGTTCCATGTTGCCCAAGTTTAAATGAAGACGTGACTGTTCACCAATTCAATAGGCAACCTGTGTAGAGAAGAGGTGGAAACGTACTTGATCGATTGGTGTAAAATTAGATGCTGTAATACCAGAATATCAATTGTTTATCAATGAGTTCAGTGATAGCACATATTGCCCTTAACTTGTGTTGTGCAAATTGTTTTGTATTAGTGCTTGCGAACATGCTAGAGTGATGTACCCCACTGCCATATGACGTGTTGTTCGACTTTTAGAGCTGAAATCTGTGAATGTAGGCACACCTAAATGTTATTGCTGCTATTTATTTTCCTCTGGCTGTCTTTACAGCACCTGATGGAGAATATTTGTATTAACGGGTCACCACCTATAAAAAGCAGCACTTTATCAATGTAAAAACAGAGCAAGAGAAAAGCATTTTGTGACAGTATGTACTATGTGCAACCGGTAATAAAAAGAAGGATGAGGTAGTTGTCATTTGATGCTTTCCTCATTCAACTACAGATAACTTTGCAGTCCTCGCTTCATACCTGATAATAACGCCGCATTTAGGATGTTGACATTTCGCTTCCTCGAGCAGCTTCTGTTGCACTCCTTTTTTCAATACAATACTGATACCTTTACCCTTACAAAATGCATTCAGGCTGTGCAGTGCTCAGAGTATGTATGCAAATGCATGACAACAACTGCAATTTTGTGGTTGGTTTATTGCTTGTAACTTTCTGGCATTGCAGAGACAAAAGCGCAACTTCTTCAAAGAATGACGAAGCGGCGGATGAGGTGGCCAAAAGTGGTATTTGAAGAGCCCCTTCCTACCAAAGAACGACCCCAGGCAAGTTTATGGGAGTTACACCAGTACCTAATCCACAAAAGCATGTCCTCTCTTCTTCCTCTTTGCCTTAAACTTACCAGTGGTTAATTTCCAGTTTATTTGCCCATTCAGTCCATAGTGAAAGTGCACTGTGCTGCTATGGCTTTTATCGGCCTGCTAGAGCGCAGCTTGCTATTTGACAGTTGCTACTCATGTTGTTGAGGCAAAATGCATATTGGGGGATGTATTTTTTATGAGAATGGCCACATAAAAATTTTTTTTTGACGTTTTTTAAGCTTTCAAAACTTTCTTGCACTCATGCCGGCGTAAAAATGAACCTTTGCCCTTAATGCTTCCCTTGTATTTCTAATTGAAATTGTGCACTGAATCGTGATGCTTGAGCATGTGTTCTGCATTTTAGAAGCAAGTATTCAAGAAGGAGCTGCTGAGAAGGAAAAAGCTTGGTCGCAAACGCAACATGCAGGCCATTGTTGATGGCAGCTCTTAGCCATCACGTAAAAAACTCCTCTTTGCTAAGGAGGATGAGGTGAAGGAACTGCAGGCAAACTGGAGGCTGTAAAGAAGGAGCTGCGAAAGGAGTGGAAGAGAAATTTTGAATTGCAAGAAACCGTAATAAAAGGAATGGGTAAAGTATAATTCGTCATGTCAGCTCATAGCAGTGGTGTGTGAAGTCCAGAGTTTTTTTGTTCAAGTAAACATGATGCATCAGGATACCAGTTGTAGCTCCAAAACATTTACAAGCTACAGAATTTTTGATTGAGACAGCCTAGTATTATTTGTACCCGGAGTACAAGATTTGGCCAACACTCAGCACTGTGACAATGAATAGGGCTTCAAACAAAAACTTGCATTTTTTTTTACTTGGTAAGCAACCTGTTTAACCATGCTGCCTGACCTGGTGGTATGCCATCCTGCATCATTTGTAGATAGAGAAACTTTGTTTGGCATGCAAATTTTAATGAACCAGGGGTTATGTTAAAAAACCAAGTCAAATAGACGTGCCATGAGCTTAGCTTTTGATTGTTATTATGTGCGGAATATTCACATCATCTTTTTTTGCAGAAGTTTCAACATAACTCAAGCTACGTGGGCTGTTCATACAAATGGGTGTTCTGCGGGTTTCTTTCCATGTAGGAAAAGTGCAGCTGCAGTTGGCGGCCTTGCAGGGTAGCATCAGCTTTACGGCAAGAATGGTGGGTACAATTGTGAAGATATGTGGAAATGTTGAGTGAGCAGTTGTTTTGGCCACTTCCTCTGTAGGATTCTCTTGAGGATGCACAGGTGCAAGAGCCCATTTGTCACCTCGAAGAGGTAGGTTGCTTTCTCAATGCAGGAAGTAACTAACTGAATGCATTCATGTTTAAAACATTACTTGTCGTGCAGGATCCATTTGAAGATAGCCAGGCATTGTTAGATGTACATAATCCACAGGTGACCATTCATTGCTCATATTTAGCTATGAATTCTTGTTCCGAAACTCTCTCTTCCTTTGTTGGCTTTGCCCCAGAAAAATCCCATAATCATCTTAAACTTAGTTATGTTTTTTACTGGCGTGTTTTCTTGACCATGACTGCTGCACGTAGGTGACCATTGAGAAGGGCTTTAGTTACTTGAAAGCACTAAACCAAGGGCTAGGGACCTTGCCACCATTCAGCTGGTATAAGCACAATGTGTTTACAGCTGTGTGTTACTTTTGCTACTTATTGATAGCAGCATATTTTGGGGTGTTTTGTTGACAAGCTTAACTTTTATTTGAACTATGCTCCTTTGAACAATGCATTGGTTTACCCCAAAGATCGCCGTTTATATTATATGGCTACATCTACATGCTCAACAAAAGAGATCAATTGCAACCAGCCTGAATATAGGCTTGGTTTGAAACGTAGGGCTCAAGGATTTACAGTTGTCTGTCATGAGGCTAAGCATATGTACATTTCAAAAAAAATGTCGTTTGTGTCCTGAACTATGTTCTGTCTTTTGCGTCACATTTGGAGTACTGGTGTTCCTGCATTTACTGCTGTTTTCTTAGCAGGCTACACCTGACGTGCCGAGATCAGCCCCGTCTTTTGACTCGAGTGTGCTGAGAATGCCCGGGACCCCTCGCCATCACACAAATATGAGTGTTTACGTGTATGTCACATATGTTTCAAGCTGTCTTTGTCATAAGATGAGAAGCAGGAAATAATGCTTTAATAATCAAAATAAACTTTCATGTAAACAAATAGTTCTGTTTGTCTTGAATAATGTTATTTCGGTTAATTCTACCCTAGTGAAAGATATTTTTCAGTCTCATGTTGCTGTTGTTGTGTCAGGTGGCATCCAGGCCGTCAGCAGTGGCATCACGTGGTGGGTCTTTCAACCCTAAAACAACTCGCCACCATACAGATGTAAGCAGCTGCCTTTGTGTGTGTCACAAGAGCTCTGTCTGTGACGTAAGGCTCTTGAGTGCTTTTAACTATTTCGTTGGTGCACGAAATTGACTGATATTTAGTGGTTCAAGAAAACATTTGTGCACTGAACATTGGTTAGGCGAAATTTCAGCTACGTAAATTGCAGATCATTCGACGCTGCCTACGTAAGTGACAAATATGAAATATGCAACACAACAATGAAACCAAGACTTGTAGACAGGCTGAAAATGCCCAGTCACATTGTTAGGCATGTAATGAACCTTCAGAAATGAACTTTGGTGGAATAAAACCACGTGGACTCGAAGCAAAAGCTCAGTGAATAGCTGGTGACATTTTCAAGTAAATATCACTGATCAAAGCCGTCAGATTACAAAGCCGACAGCATAATTTGATATTTGACCGGTGGGGCCCTTGTGATTATGAAAAGTTTTTGGTGATGAAGTGTTTCTTTTCTACTTCTCTTTCTCTTGCTTGCCTACCTTTCTTCTGTCTTTCCATTTTTGCACCTCCTATCATTTGCTGCATGGCAAAAACACTGAGCAAAAAAGAACCGAGCATGTTTATTTGTCAAGCGCAGTAGTCATGCCCCCTTTTGCAACAACATACACACCTTAACTTGCAAGAAATGTCATCAATCACAATGTCGCCAGAGCGGCAAGGCTTAGACTGATTCTAAAAGTGCATTGCCTAGACTATCCGCATGGAGGGCCCCAGGTGCAGCTGGGATGACTACATGCAATATGTCAAAATAGGCTACTGGAAGCACTGATCACTGCTGATCGATCTGAATAGGCGTGGTAATGGCGTTAAGAAATTTCTCTCAGGCAAACATAACCTTGTTGATGTAGTGATTTTCATATTGTCTCAGCTGCATGCCCTTTAGGGAAAAGACATTGCTGAATGTTGCGGTCTCTTTTAGGCTGCGGTACCTTTGTCACAGGTGATTGGATTGCCAAGTGAACGCAGCTTGAACCCTGTGCCGCCTCGCCACCCCACAGAAGTAAGTAGCTGCTTTTGTGTGTGTCAAAAGTGCTCTGTCTGTGGCATAACACTCTTGAGTGCTGTTAAATGGGCCATGCAGACAAAATACAAGTTTGTTTTATTCCAAAGTTTTCAAGTCTTATAGTGCCCCCAATGCTTGTCCAGCAGCAAACGATGCCGGAAATAAGAGAAATTAATCAATTTAGGTTAAAATTTTGGTTCTCACACCCGATAGTGTATTTTCATGATGTCTGCCATGAGACACAAGGGCCTGTATTTAAACAAACTTCAACTGCATCATTATGGTGTGCAGCCTTGCAGTCAGTCCTCGCAGATGGCCCTACCATACTCAGCCGCAGACTGCTGTACGTGTTTTTTTCACTGTATTTGAACTTGGCTTGTTTTTGTTATGGTAGAAAGCAATCGTTTCATGAAACATGGGGTATGCTTGACAAACAGGGCCACATAAGACAGCGTCACTTAGACAGAAAACTCTAAAGCGCTGCAGTGCTGGGCAGCTAAAACAAGCGTAGTGTGCCCAGTACCAACAGCAGCGCACATCGGTACTTCTATGTTTACGTGCATTTTTTAACTTTCATTGTTTACCCCACCATTCGTGCTGCTGTAAAATGAATATGCATTACATTTAAATGCAAATAGCTCATTCGGAAAGCTTATAAGCCCTGCCTAATTTGTGTTTTCTTTTGCCGGCCTCAGCCAATCGCAGAGCTGGCTGGAATGACATCATAGCTTTTGTTGTGGGAAATGAGCTAGTGGGTGGCATAGCCATTCCCTTTTTTCCTCATTATGTAGCTTATTTGAGTGAAGTGTGCATTAAAACTGGTGTCAGTATGATTCTAAGGAGGCAACCTTTCAAATGAACCAAACCTGTGTTTTGTCTGCATGACCCCTTTAATAAGGAATCTCCTTTTAAACAAACGTAACCCCTTTTCATGTAGCGATTTGCATACAATCTCAGTAGCATGCACCGCGGGGTAAAGATGGTGCTAAATGTTGCTATTACATTTCAGGCTGCAGCACCTGGTCCAGTTGGGTTCAGGTCGCCCAGCTGCAGCCCTGGGCCGTCCCTCCACTGCACAGAAGTAAGCCGCTGCTTTTGTGTGCGTGAAAAGTGCTCTGTTTTGTGACAACACTCTTCAGTGCTTTTAAAGGAGTACTGACACAAAATTTTCGTGTTGCGTTTTTTTCACTGCTATGCGTGCCTACCAGCCCAATAATCATAGAATGACGGATTAGATGGTTGAGCGCAGCGTAAACATTCATTTACAGCGTCGTTTATTCGTGTCAGTTTCGGTTTCGACAAAACAAAAACCAAGCGGCCGCCATGACAGGAGGTATCACGTGACGTCACCATTCTTGCCGTATCGCTGCCGCTCTGGAAGCGTGCGCGAGCGAGCGCACGCGTGCACCCAGACTGGCCGATGTCTTCGCCGTCCCCACTGGCCCGGGCAGCATGATGTCAGTCCCAAAACCACGACGTGTACATAGCCCGAGCAGCGCGCGCCAACCACAGCCAGCGCGTTGGCTTCGTCACGGGAGCCCCGATGTCGGCAGCTTGGGGCAAGTAGCAGATGATGTCAAGTCTGTTTACTCTAGGCTTTGTCGTGCGGGCGAAGATTACAATGGATTTTAAATATGTTTCGCTGCACGGTTGCTGTTGAAACGTGCTGGGAGATATCTCCTGATAAAAAGGAAGCGTTTTACATACCGTAATATTCCGAGCAAGCGCCCCCCCCCCCCCCCTCAGCAAGGCGGAATTACCGACAAAGTGAAGGGGGGGCGCTATCCCGGAACGGCACCGAAATTCATGATGGTGGCGACAATTGTTTTTACGAAAAAAAAATGCAGTGCGCGTGGTTTTAAACTTTCATTAGGAAAATGAACTTTATTACGCAAAATTTGTTAGTGTTATATATTTTGGAAACCATAGGAAAACTTAGCAGCAAAAAAAAAAGTTCGCACCACTCTGCTGCCTCAGTCTTCGGGTGCCACGGCTTGATCTTACTGCTGCTCGTCACTTTCGAAACCATCAAAAGGCTCCTCAGAGTCTGTAGCAAAAAACAGTTCGGCGCACTCGTCTTCCAGTCCGCCCCGGTCTTCTGGCACCACCGCTCCGACATCTGCCAGCCCGCTGTGCAGGTCACCGTCTTCGGAGCCGTCGATTGCGTTTGCAATGCCGCACCCCTTGAAGCAGCGCGCCACAAGGACCTGCTGCCGCGACGGCTTCTTAAAGTTGCCTTTTGACGTCATTTCACCATCGCAGGAAGTTCGCGGAAATCTGGAAGGCGCTTAAAGCCTCCGCAGATTCCTCGGGCGTCCTCTGGCTCTCGTTCATGGCGCGGCGCATTGCAACGCCGAACCGCTGCTTCCAAACCTGCTTATGTAGTGGCTGGAAGCTACAAAGTTACCTAACTACATGGTGTTTGCTATTATCACAGCCTCTTCAGACAGCAGCCGGTTGCTAACGGCGCGTCCCGCGCTTCTTTCGCGCTCTAAGAACTCGAACAGCGCATCGTCCACGTACTCGCTGAACACTGGGGCACCGTTGCTTAGCCTCCGTCGAAGATTTTCTTTTCCGAAGTTTTGCTGCAGGAGATTGTCGAAATTCTTAACCTATTCCCGTATGCGCTTTCGGTCGAACTTGAACTGTTGAGAGATCTGGTGCACGTTTTTCCCGTGCTCTCGGTGCCATTGTATCGCCTCGATTTTCTTTGCAACTGTGTAGGAATGCATGACCTACCACCGCCAAAACAAAGAAACAAATGGCGTGTAGCGTTCGGTTGAAGCAGATTGGGTTGGATTCTTAGACTGGCTCCAGCAAGCCAGTGTTGCCTGCACGTGGTGCGTGATAACTGCGCGGAGGGAGGGGGGCGCTTTCCCGGAATGGCGTGGACATTTGAAATTAGCACTGAAATGGTGGGGGGGGGGGGGGGCGCTTGCACGGGTGGAGGCGCTTGCCCGGAATTTTACGGTAGTTATCTCAGCTTTCAAACTTCGTGTCAGTACTCCTTTAAGGAATCTCCTTTTAAACAAACGTAACCCCTTTTTATATAGTAATTTGTATACAATCTCAGTTGCATGCACCACGGGGAAAAGGCAGTGCTAAATGTGGCTATTTCTTATCAGGCCGCAGCGCCTGGTCCAGTTGGGTTCGGGTCGCCCAGCTGCAGCCCTGGGCCGTCCCGCCACCGCACAGAAGTAAGCAGCTGATTTTGTTTGTGTCAAAAGTGCTCGGTTTGTGACATAACACTCTTGAGTGGTTTTAAGGAATCTTTTTTTAAACAAACGTAACCCCTCTTCATGTAGTAATTTGTGTAGAATCTCAGTTGCATGCACCGCGGGGAAAAGACGGTGCTAAATGTTGCTATTTCTTATCCAGGCCGCAGCGCCTGGTCCAGTGGCAATCGGGTCGCCCAGCTGCAGCCCTGGGTCGTCCCGCCACCGCACAGAAGTAAGCAGCTGCTTTTGTGAGTGTCAAAAGTGCTCTGTTTGTGACATAACACTCTTAAGTGCTTTTAAGGAATCTCCTTTTAAACAAATGTAACCCCTTTTCATGTGGTGATTTGCATACAATCTCAGTTGTATGCACTTTAAGGAAAAGACGGTGCTAAATGTTGCTATTTCTTATCCAGGCCGCAGCACCTGGTTCAGCGGCGATCAGGTCGCCCAGCTGCAGCCTTGGGCCATCCCGCCACCACACAGAAGTAAGCAGCTGATATTGTAGGCATCAAAAATACTCTGTAAGGAATCTCCTTTTACACAAACATAACCTTGTTGATGTAGTTATTTCCATAATCTCTCATTTGCGTGCACCACAGAAGAAAGACGGTCCTAAATTTTGCTATTTCTTATCCAGGCCGCAGCGCCTGGTCCAGTGGCGATTGGGTCGCCCAGCTGCAGCCCTGGGCCATCCCGCCACCGCAAAGAAGTAAGCAGTTGCTTTTGTGGGCAATACACACGCTGCATAAGGCATAGAACAAAATACTGCGGAGCACCGAATATGCATTGCGGTCCACTTGTAACAGTGCCAAAAAGTGCGAAGGATAAGCAATAAATAAAACTGATGATTGCTATATCTGTACTACTGTAAAAAATGGCTCCGAAATATTTCTGTGGAGCTCATGTCTGAAATTCTTTACTTCGTTAAATAGCATAACTTTCAAAACGTAAGTTGTGAGAAACAAACTCTTTATTACATTTAGCAAGTGCCTCAAGCTTTTGCTACATTATAAAGTTGCTTGCGTGAGAGTTTTTGTGTTATTTCTGCCTTGTGCACCCTGTCGAGATACTATGTATACCTTCGCAATAGCCGCTTATCTTTTCTCACCACTTCAGTTATTTTGGTCTCGTCACCAAGTGTCCGCGGTGCTCATTCTCATCACATCGTACGCGAGGAAAAATAAAAACCTCGTACATTCTTCTTAGATCATGAAGTAATGTTCAAAACAGCTGAAGGCACGTGCTGTTTAGGGAATCCCCAAGATACCCTGAAAAAAAAATGGAGACGGCAACAAAGGAGAGCTCACTTTCTGGCAGTAGGCAAGCAATGACAGTATGAAGAAGCGGCAAAAAAAATTGTAAAGAAAAGCCAACAGGACAATGTGCTGTTGAGATCAGCATGAAGCACAGTGATAGCAGGGAAAGAATTTGTTAAAGATCGGAAAGAAATGAGGTGAGGAAGAATGGTGGATACACCATTGAAAAGATTATAATTGGAGAAAGGCAAGCATATGTAATGAGAGGGGGAAGAAAACAATGTGAAAGGTGGGAAGAGGGGTCGTTTCCCAACCGTCATGGGCATTTTTGGTCATGTGAACTGTGATGGGAAGCAGACTATGTACTCTGCATAAGTGGAATATTTACTGCAATGTTTCCTGGTAAGTTTTCTGAGACAATGGTGAGTCGTAAGAAGTGGTCGTGGAATAATTGGAAAATTTGTAATCAGGGTTTCACTGTAATCGTTTCACACTTCCAAAGCATTTTGAAAAGGTATTCAACTTTATGCTCTAAATTGCATTTTTCCTGGCTTCAACCAAGTGTTGCTGATGTAGCCTTCAATGTTGATGCTTTATGGCAGGATGCATTGTGGATGGCAGCCTCCTCAAGCCTCACTGGTTTCCACAGCTCTGGACTCCCTGGCCACCATTCTGATGTAAGGCTGGTTTCACTACCGCTTTGTGAGGAGTGAAAAAAATAAGCTGATACAATTGTTAAGCCTCAAAGTGGCTTTGTTTTATTTACGGCATGCATTTAAGTTAAAGCTGATCAAAAAATAATAGGTTTCTCTTAGGTGTGCTTATGTAAAACTGAATTGGATTTTTTCTTGCTTTATGAGTGACGTTCAAAGTAGAGGCAAATGAGGCAATCAAATCTTTAGTCTATATCACTGCGTTGATGTGTTGCCAAAGGAAGAAAAAAAGGCACTTACCTGAAGTGTGATATTTACATTTATGCCCACAGGAAGAAGCGTGGGGCTCTGAGCGGTCCGGAGGAGATGAGCCAATCGGCAAGGACGAAGTATGTAGCGTGTCCTTTTGTTGAGCTTACGTGCATCTTAGCACACGATTTGAATTCTTCTAAAAGAGCAAAGCATACTCAGTTGTAGTTCGGGAGGGGGTGTTTTTGCTGTGAATAATTGTTTCAATAAATACAGCAGATCCCGACCAAAAGACTCTAAAACTAGAAAAAAACATTCAGGGCACGTTCTGGATTCACTACAGAACCCTTCTTCACAATTGGGTAACTGAGATTCATGGAATATCTTGTTCACTATGTGACGTAAACACGTAATACAGAATAGGGGTTCCCTAATTTTGATTGAGTGTGTGGCACTGAAATATTTCATAGTGAAGCTGAAACATTTTCTGACTGCTCGTTTTTGTACGTTTTGATGGTTTTGTTTGGACCATGTCTGTTGTTTTTATTGGAATGTGTCGTCCTGACCAGACAGGTTTCCGTCGAACCCTCGACATCAAATTGAAATTCTGGCCTTGAGCTTCAAATAGGATGCATGGAATCTAAATTATGAGTATGTTGCAAAACAGACTTGTGCTGGGAAGAACACATTTAAATCCCATATTCTCTTGGAATGTAACAGTGACGCATAATTGAAGTTTGCTGGCACTTGTCGTTGTTGATAGTTATGAAGAACTTTCAAGTGCAGGGTAATGCTCTACAAGGTCCTCTAAGAACTTTCGAAAAGATTGTCAAGAATTTTTATAGGGTTGTGAAAGATGTTTTGTCGCATTGTTTGACTTACAAAAATGGATGAGTGCCTTCGGCATTTGGAGTCTCATTACACAATTTCTTTAAAAGCCACAGCAACCCTTGGGAGAAAGGCATTAACTTTACACGTGCCAATAAATATTTGTACAGTGCCACTTAGCATCTGAATTAAAGCAAAAGGAGTGTATCATGTGGGCAAGAACAAGGGTGTACATATTGCAATTGGAAGGCTTGGGCGAGCTGGTGCATAATTACAAAGAGGGGAACAGTGCAACGCAGATGAAACACAATAAGAAACTGGCAACCATGAGCGCTGTTGGTGGTCAGAGCTCGTGGTTGTCACTTTCGTATTGCGTTTCGTCTGTGTTGCGCTGTTCCCCTCCTTGGTGTACATATTGAAAAGGGGCAGCTAGCCAGGGTGAAAAGGCATGAAACAGGTGACAGCAAAGAATGGTGCACCTATTGTTGAAGAGGAAATGAAAAAATATCCCCGGGCCATCTCCACTAGTGTGAAACCTGGGGAGGAGTGAAACATGCGGTGTGTAAGTGTATTCCTGGCACCTTGATGTTTTTGCCTACAGGTGAAACCGTTGTGGGGTAGCCCATGGAGATGAAACGTTCTAGTGCGGGGCGTTGGAAAACGCGTGGCCCGGTGTGTTTTTTTAGTACAGATTATATTCTAGCGTGAGGCGTTGGAAAACAAGTGTCCCGGTGGTTTAGTACCATGACTACATCAACAATGACATGAGACGCCGACATGAGACGCCGACAGGCCGAGACCTTAGGGGCTTCACCCCTAAAACTAAGCAAGAGTGTAAACGTACCTATGTGACAGCTGCCATTGCTATTTAAACCAATGATCAGTGCCATCTGAGACATTATGTTTCGATTGGGCAGAAAGCAGCTGGGTTGCTGGTTATTTGCGGTGTGTTGTATTTGCAGGTTGGCGTTGGCCAGGGTATGGTGATACCCAGCGAGAAATGGGAGTGGATGCTGGAGGAGCCCAAAGATTCCATCTTTGTGCGGGAAACAGCGAAAGCGGTGTGGGGCACCAAGAACCTGTATAACAGGAGCGTGACAGGGGCCCCTTGTCGTCGCTACCTCCACAAGGAGGAAGAGGGGGGTGTCGCAGCGCCCAATAAAAGAGCACTGACTCCGAGGAAGCTGCAGGTTCTTCACGGTAGGCTGATTTTTCTTCCCTTGCAACTATTTAGCTTTTTGTTGCGCAGTCGGGGAAAGAGAAACAATGCACGACATCATTTGATGTTCTATGTTTGGATGTAATTAAGGTATGCCATTTTTTTAATTTTGGGGGGGCTTGTAAACAGTGTTCAAAGGGGGCTGTATTGCATAATACTTCATTTAGCATGAAAAATTGCAGCTCCCAAAAACAAAACATATACACTGTTGGTAAGCATTCAAATTTTAGGCTACTGTTATCACCAGGTAGAATAGAAAAGATGATAAAAACAATCTGATCAGTCTGTTACCGGCATGTTAGCATTCAAGTAGTATGATCAGATTAAATTTCTTTCACTGCTATTTTACAGTTGTATTTTTGGGTGGTAAGTTGAGCCTGCAACTGTCAGCCACCCAAAACTAACTGATGTGACTCATGAGAATCCTGTGTGAAAGCGGCTTGTGACTCACCACAGCTTCATTTTTTTTTTAAATATATCTGGCTTAGTTGTTGGAAGCTTGCGTTATAATTGGCATCATTGTGTCTGTGTCAGTGCAGCCTATGATGAACCAAGCTTGTATTTTGTCTTCATGGCCACTTATGCTCACAGAGGCATTGTAGCAGGCAGTTGGCTGTAATTACATTTTTATGCATTGAAAGCTAGTTCTATGAAGCTGGAAAATTTTCAGGAATTTTAGATGAGACGATGACTGCAAGCTTAGTAACTGGAATATGGGTTGCGGCATTTTTAACGCATCTGAAAGTAAGAAACCTAAGTTTACCATTGAATTGTATCTGCACAATTTCTAATAAAGAAAATACCTTTTTGTGTGGTTTTGTCTTCCCTTGTGCATTTTTCCATCCAATTGCTCCTTTTCCCTCCCCAGCTTAAAGCCATGCTTGCTCTGTTTTTCTATTTTTCAGCGGCATTTGAGTGCCACCTTCAGGAGCACGAGAGTGCTGTGGATTCTCAGGTGCAGAGGCGAGCCGTCAACCGATACCTGGCAGATATGCTTAAGACGCTCGTAAAAAAAGACGATGCGTGTGTCGGGGTGCACGAGAAATAAATGTTCTTGATGTCAATTCGAAATTTGGCAGTTCCTCGTTAACATTGTGCAAATTCACTGCACAGATTGCACAGGTACTGCAAGCCCTTATGAGTGTGGGCTACAAACCTTTGAGAGACCTACGGAAGCCGTAATACCCTACATCCATGGTGTGAGCCACAAGCTCAAGAAAATAATGGCGCGGTCGGGTGTAGACCTTGTTTTCTCTGCTCCCGACAAATTGAGCAGCCTTTGTCGCAAACTAAATAGCGATTGCCCAGTGGTCAACAGGTGCACGAAGAAACATGCAAAGCCCTTCGTTCAGTGCCGGCAAGAAGTTATCTATGAGATACCATTGTCATATAAAAGGTCGCACATGGGGCAAACGGGGCGCTGACTGAATGATCGGCTTCGAGAGCACGCGTGCGATGTAAAAAATGCAATAAAAGCAAAAGATGCAACAGGGAGCACGCTCGTTGCGCACATTGTGAACTGCTCAGGTTGCTCGCCTTCGTTTGAGCAGTGCCACGTGGTGGCCAGGTATCGGGACAGGCTACGGCGGGAGATCAGCGAAGCATGAGAAATATACAACCGTAAGCAGGATTGCATCAGCGCACCCTCTGTCGCCCTTACTGGGAAAGAAATCGATTTTCTTGGCAGATAGGAGAGATTTTGTTGAAGCTGCGGTATAAATTTTGCTGGTTGCTGCAAGTATAGCAGTAGTACAGATCATTGCACCATAGCAGATATTGTAGTGTTTGTATTTTTTGTGTCTTTTTTTTGTATTTGTCGTTCCTAGATTTGTATATCACGTGTTTTTCTGTTTTTTCCTATTTATTGCCTGGACACGACAATAAACTTCAGTTGTTAGTCAGCGCCGTGTTTGTGTGATCATCCTATCGTCTCGTTCCTGCGCTGCTTGTGACTCAGTTATGTACAAACTGGCCCGCCTAGAATCTGTGTGGGAGTAGGATGCCGTATTTGTGCGCTACGAACGCGCCCGCAATGGTAACGCTCGGGTAAGTTTGCGCAGGAAAATCCGAAAAAAATTGTCACTGACGGTACTATGCCGGTGGAAAAGACATGACACCGCGTACCTGGAAGAGGGAGATTTTATTTGGCGTATGCAGCCGTGGAACTAAAAATTGGTTGTGCTTAATAAGTTTGCTTATCCATCTCCTCCTGGAAAAAATGTCAGAGGGAAACAATGGAGGTGTTGCCGATTGCAAGTACCTTGATCTTCATAATACCAAGCGTTACAGGCTAATTGTGGCAGCATAAAAAATGTGCAACTGCTGACCAAGGTATGCGGCATGTCATTGAGGAATTAATGCGCGACATTCACTCACGGGGTGTTGACGGATTATATTTATTGGATTGAGTTGGATTTTGCGGGGACTTTGTGTCCGTTCCGCATGGCAATGCTGCTGGCCTCTTTAAAGCCTATTTCGATTTTTAGGACGACCGTAACGCCCACACAAATATTAGGGCTGCCTTTCAGCAAAAGAGGCTGCGCGTTAGAATCGCGCAAATACGGTAGCTCCTTTTCAGGGAACTCCTCAGCTCCCCTCACCTCGATTCTTTGGGCGAGGTGCATATAAACGCGAGAGGGGTCGAGGTAGCTGAACCCGCCAGTCGACTGTACCCTTTCTTTTCGAGTCCATAATATCGGGGGCTCTACTCACACACCGCAGCTTAGAGTCCTTGAGTGAAACTTAAGCGCAACATTTTTTCACAGGGACGAGAAAGGGAACGACACAGGCGCTTACTATCAACTGAAAGTTTTAATTAAAACGAATACACATTTATACCGCCCCCAGACCGAACAACCCAGCACGTGCGCCCTTCGCACATGCGTACGGCCGTACAAGAGAAACCGCCCCATTCCCTTCTGGTTTCTCTTCTCCTTTCCCTCATCCTCTACCCCGTCTCCTTGAGAAGTTGCAGTTCTTTATCTAAAATACTCAGCGACGGGTGACTTATACAATCGGGACCCTTAATCCGGATATGGAAGGCTTCTGCAAGTTCCCTGGTGGCACGGTCTCTGTGCTTAAAAACTACTACCGTGTCCGTGAAGTGTGGCTGACAACGTGGCTGATAACCGCATTTTGAACAGTGCTGCGCCAGGTGTGTGTAGGGCTTTCCTTTTAAAGAGGAATGATGCTCCCTCAGGCGTACATTAAGACAGCGGCCGGTCTGGCCGACATACACCCGGCCACAGGACATGGGAATGCAGTACACAACATTGGTCATGCAACGAACAAATTGGAGCCCGTGTTTTATCAAACAACCTCGTGGGGGGGAATCGCCCCGGGAATCGAGCCTGTTGCTCACCATGGCGCATAAAGTGCCCAGCTTGTTTCTGGCCGCGAACACCACCTTGACGCCGAATCTCTCAGCTGTCTTCTTGAGGCGATGCGACAGCGCATGTACATAGGAAATGACTGCCACTTTTTTGCTCTGGTCGGTATCTGTTATGTGATGCGCGAACCCTTTCAACTGTTTCACAAGACGCTGACAGATTGCCTGGAGGACGGAGAGGGGAAACCCTGCGTTCTCCAGCCGAACTACTTGTGCATTAAAGCTTTGTTGCGCCAAATGATAACAGGACTTGCTGACTGCGGATTTGAGACACGTGTGGGCTATCCCGTTCTTAACCAGCTTGGAATGAAAAGAAGCGAAGTTCAAGAGTGGCTTATTAGAACGGGGCGCGTACATCCAGCATGTATGGTGCCGTGAGAAACGAAGCTCGAGGTCAAGAAATTTCAAGTTGGCTTCAACTGGAACCTCGGTCGTGAACTTCAAACCTTTACCTTTTAAGCACAGAGACCGTGCAACCAGGGAACTTGCAGCAGATTTCCATATCCGGATTAAAGGTCCCGATTGTATAAGTCACCCGTCGCTGAGTATTTTAGATACAGAAGTGCAACTTCTCAAGGAGAGGGGTAGAGGCTGAGGGAAAGGAGAAGAGAAACGAGAAGGGAATGGGGCGGTTTCTCTTGTACGGCCGTACGCATGTGCGAAGGGCGCACGTGCTGGGTTGTTCGGTCTGGGGGTGGTATAAATGTGTATTCGTTTTCATTAAAACTTTCAGTTGATAGTAAGCGCCTGTGTCGTTCCCTTTCTCGTCCCTGTGAAAAATTTTTGCGCTTTAGTTTCACTCATGGAAATTGCGAACCAACTATCTCGTCTCTCCATTTTGCTTAGAGTCCTTATCAGCGTGAAATTGCGGTTCAAGGAAGGGCTGCCGGAAAGAAAGTGTCTGCCACGTGCCAGATGTGTTTTGCACGTATCCCCCTTTTACCCTCCCTCTCTTAGTCCCGGTTATCGCCGATTTGCTACTTGGCAACTTGGGGGAGGATGTACAGGCACTTTGACCGCGTGTCCGGTCACTGTCGTGCTAGTCGCGGTGCGCTGAAGTTGGTTTCCTTGGTGCTCCCTCCGGTAGGAATGGCGATGAACCTCAACGAGTTGGAAGCGCTGGCGCTGGAGCGGATGAACAAGCTGAAGGAACGGAGCCTGGACCATCGTAAGTTCCTGTTACTCAGGCTTCTTGTCATCTCCGCTTGCCGGATGTCATCTTGTCGGAGATGATGTTCTTGTCATCTCCGCTTGCCATCTCCGCTCGCCAGGCAACTTTGTTGGTTCGTTTGGTGGTGCATGGATTCCGAGAACTGTCGGAGACACTGTGGAGCTCACCTCATGAGTGGACAACGGCTCTATCGTTTCAGGGGCAGAAGTGTGCCGCTGAAGATGGGTGAGCGCGCAATCAATGATGCAGGGTTGTGTCAAGGAGGAGCTTGTTCCAGTTTCAGTCAGTTGAGGTGGATTTGGCGTCTTCATTTTGGCTTGGCCAGAAGGGGTTTCGAGATTTTTGTCAGTCCCGGTGATTGGCAGCGACAGGAAGCACGATTGCGCAGTTAGCGACGTCCCCATAGGCACGCCGTTGTCATTGGGTCCGGGGAAATTGGTAGGAGGCTCGATTTTCGGCATAGGCGCTGGCGGTTGTGCTTTCGAAGTGGGTGAGCTGGGTTGGGTCGCGAGTGGCGGAAGACGAACCACTGGTATGCCGAAGCACTCTAGCACGGCGTCTTTAAGGTCGCAGTAGAGATTTGGTCCCGATGGTTCCACGCGGAGTTGGGTAAAGACCTCGCTCGGGAGAGCCCGGCATGTGATGTTGTACCTTGTGGCTTGGCTAAAGAAGCCGCGGATGTAAAAGCGGCTCTCCATGAGCGCGAACCACAGCTCCGGGTCTTTGGGGTTGAAAGGTGGTATAGGAGGGAATTACGAAGATGGCGTCTCGCTGTTGAAGCCTCGCTGATACCCCAGCGGTGAATGTATGGTTGGGTTGAGTCCGGTGTCTCCGGGTCACCACTTTTGTAGGCTGGGCTGTCCATTGCTTAAGGAGGCTGGCCGCCCGCGCCCACAAGTTCTGCACTGCGCTTGTGGCCGACGGGCCAGGGCCGCGGCGAAAGGAGACGCAGACGCAGTGCTGGCGTTCCAGCCTCAGGGGGCCTACTTCGTTCTCTTCTGTATTAGACCATGCAACCGCATAGCGATGACAATGTTGCTGTTGCGGATGCTGCTACAATATCATAGAATAAAGTTGGCCGTTCCTTCGTGCAGACGCTCTTTTTGTTCAGATAAGCGTGACCGTGCCTTACATGCACATTATCTGTGTCGCATCGGAAGGGCACGCGTAAGAAGAGCGCCCGAGCAGACGATGTCGCGAAATTGGCTGCGCGGATCACCGCGCGGCTACTACCGGCGCACAAACGCACTCTAGGCTCGCAGCGCACCGCTGTCGCTGTGGGGAACCACAGCCCCGCTCATTGGCAAACGGAAGCAGTAAGCCTACGGTCAACACGCTCTCATCCTCGCGGCATACCACAATGCAACACCTAGCTTCCACGGGCGGCTCTGCATGTATCACAGGCCACGCGCTCGCAGTGTCGCGTTTCCATCCGTGAGCACTGTACAATGGCGGCCCATGACGACACAGACGGCCTTAACGTGAGCCGCATAGACGCTAGCGCCGGATTCCTCTCTGGTGAATATTGTAACAAACTCTATTGCTCAGAGTCGCCTTCAAATGCGTGTGGTAGAGTCGCGTTTGACACTGTTGTTCCCACAGAACTTCCACTTAGGCGCAATTCCGGCATCACGTTGCTATCAATAGAGATAGCAACACGATGCATACCTTTTTTTATTTTTTTTTCATAACTGCTGCAGTAACAATCCTTAGCATTGCGAGTAAAAAAGCGATCCCTGATTTACAAAGCCACTTGCTCGTACGATATCGAAAAGCAGCTTTCGTTAGCCGGCGCCTCAGCTACCACATTGCTCTCTTTGAATGGAACAAACCACATGCTGGCGGATATCAATCCCTATTTCTACTACACATTACTTACAAACAGCTTCGCGAATATCGGCGCAGGATTTTCTGCTTTGCTGCACATTGAGAATCGAATTATAAAAGCGGTGTGTAACTATAACCCAGCATCCACAGATTAATGATGCACTAAAACACGAAAACGTTACCTTTATACCGCTCTTTTCTACTTTCGCAGGAGACATGTGTAGTTGAAAACATTTTTCTATTAAGTAAACTACATCAAATGGTCTACCAAAATAAATACTTCACTTCGGAATTGAAAATAAAAAGCTAGTTTATTGTTTACGAGAGGAGAAGTTTTGTTAGTTTTCGAACTTCGCGAGGATGACAGCCGAAATCTGGGCGGATGTATGTGCTACCACGAGAAAGGCTGATTTCGGTTCCCTTAGCTAGTGAGGCAAAAGTCACACAAATGTTTACACCCGCGTGTACAACAACTCTAGCTAGGTCGTCAAACCTTTGGAAAGGTTTACAGGATGGAGGCGGCGCTGGGCCAGCCGAAATATGACAAATATTGGACGCGTGAGTGGAATTGGTCAAGAATTTATAATATATCGTTTTTTTCAGGGGTAGATACAATAGCAACGACAATGTAAGGCAAGTGCTCGTTTAGCGCTATTTCTTTTGTTTTAATAAAAATATCATTTTCAAGTAAAAAAGTTTTGATAACTCCAGAACGTTCCCGAGCGCGTGAGTAGTTTTTAGTCTTCTAATCTCTCTTGTTGCATAAAAAAAAGAAATGTGCGGATATTTCTACATATGCGTTTAGTTTTAAACATGTGGTGGCGACGGCGGTACCACGCGCTGGTATAGCCCCGGGCGAATCCGCCTGTTTCAATGCGGTGTGCTGCCACCTAGTGTGCCTAGCGGAAATTGAAGCGGCAGGGTTCACCGGCGTTTCCTCCGGCTGTGGTCTCGTTGCATGCACGGTAATCCCTCATTACGGCGAGGAGCAGCCGAAGTTTTAGATGCGACGCTCAAAGCAGCTCTTGTCGGTGGCCCTGTCCTTCCTGCGTGCGTCCGTTGTCCGCAGCCACTCTCCCGCTCTCCTCTCCGATAGCAAACACTCTCTCATGAGGGGCATTGGATTGGATTAAAGTGGATTGTGTTGGATATTGTTGCGTCATAGCCGCGGCAGACGCAGTGTCGCCGGCGCGTGCCCAGGTGGGAGCGTGTGCGACCCAGCGCGCTCTCACTCCGCCGGTGGGCGGCGCTGCGCGCGGTGCTGCGCATGTGCAGTACTCTCTCTCTCCGCGGTTTCCCCTCCTTCGGGCGCGCTGCGCATATATAGTACCTAGAATATAACCGGTGTGCCGCTCTCCGGCGGCCTTTCGGTCGACGGTTGCTCACCGTTGCGCTTGAACCCCCTCAGCGTCGGATCACACCAGGTTTCCCGCAAGGGGAGGTGGGCGTAATTTTTTCTTCTGTGTTGGTGTTATAACACCTTAAGATGACAGCCCCTGGTCATCACATAATACCAGGCGTCTTCTTATCCCTGAATGAGGGCTGGCAGAGAAATCTCGGACAGATCCGTGTGCCGTCCGAGCAGCAGAGCGAGCACTTGGGGTCGTCTGGCATGAACTGCGATCGTCAGCTCAACAAAGGCTTGCAGTTCGCACACGGCCTTTAAGCGCTGGACACATGTAGGATTGGTACACGCGATTCGCATGCGACTGATCGTTACGACTGTCGCCACGACTGAATTTGAGACACATGGCCCGATGCGCGCATGAGATGCGTCGTCGGCGTCGCTCCGCCCACTGTTTTTGCTCCATGGTCAACTACGACGATCGCTGAGCTGAATTTCTAGATTCTGCGGGTTTGTTCGCAAGAAATAGATAAAGCAAGCAATCGCGAAGCGTTTTCTGCCTTCGGAAACAGGCCGCGCCTGCCAGCTCGGCACACTCAGCGGCTCGAACCGGCGCAGACCACAGCGCTTGTCGGTGCTCTTCTGAATCAATCTGATCGCTAAAAAGAAGTTCAACATGCGAGAAAGTAGGTGTTTCTGTGGTGAAAAATTGTGCTAGGGATTGTTGTCAGGGCTTATTTTAAAGCGGCGATGAGATATCTGCCGCGACGCTGACCGGTCGCCGCGGTGCGCCGAGCGGCCGAGAGATGGCGATACCTGCGCAGAAGCATCGAACCAGGCTACGCACATGTCTTGGTCACTGATCGCTCAAACGGCAGTTATAGCTTAAATAAAGTTCCATATGCGAGAAAGCGGATGATAGTGGGTTGAAAAGTTGTGTTACGGATTTTCATTAGCAGTTGAACAGGTAGCGGCGATCAAATATCCGCCTGAATGCTAGGCCTAAAGTTCCCATCACTCGAGCCGACCCGAGCAACCCAAGCCGCCGTAGCCGATTGCGTGCGGCCGATGGGAAGCGATAGAAAGCGACATCGTTCCCTTTTCGGCACTCCGAGATACAGCGGAACGTAGCACAAATTGTGGGCATTGTTCCGTGCACAACGAGCACACAAAAAATCAAACGATGTAAATACAACAACGACCCCTTCCCGCTTGTGCGGGAGCTGTGGGGAATGTCGTCTGCTGCCCCTACCGGACTGCTTAGGGACTTGGCCGCTAGGGGATTGCGGATGCGCAGTGGGGTTGTGATAGAGGCGGACTCATACTTGCGTCCAGCGGAGCGCCATGCAAGTCTCCGGAAAAGCGCGAGCTTCCCGGAACAGGTTTCCTAACCTCCGTCACAGGCCTCTCCGAACTCGTTTCGGTATCTCTCCTCCAGGTGCCAAAGCAGTCCGCTCGGAGGTACTTTGGGCGACAGTACCTAGCGCGTTCTGAGATTACGATGCTTAGGATTTAGCCATGGTGATTTTATTTTATTATTATTTATTTATTCATACTGTAAGCCTAATTAAAGGCTCAAACAGGAGTGGTACAGTGCAAAAAATACAACACTTTAACAAATCTCTTCAAAGGTGTTAGCATACAAGGGCTAATAATGGCGATGTATGTTTATATTTCACAGGTCAACACACTTTCATTATTATTGAGTTATACAATATTTCAACTTTAGCAACAAACATGTCCACAGAACGCGCTTCGACAATTTCACTAGGTAATTTATTCCATGTTTCTATGGTTAGTCGAAAATAGGAAAATTTGAATGTGTTACTACGAGGAACAAAAGGCCTGATATTACAGCAATGGCTGGTTCTACGTGAATGATATAAAGGAGGCCGGATATACGAGTCTTTGTCTGTGTTTAGGGCGCCGTGATAAAGATGATAAAGAAACTTTAAGGATGACACCTGTCTGCGGCATTTTAATGTTGGTATGCAAGCTTGGTTGCGGAGTGCGGTTATGCTATCGTACCGTGAATATTTCGAGTAAATGAAGCGGAGGGCCATATTTTGTATGTGTTCCATCTTATCAATGAGGTATGCCTGGTGACGGTTCTATACTACGCTCGCGTATTCAAGAACGGGGCGTACTAGCGTTGAGTACGCTGCTAGTTTAAGATCACAGAATACTTAATTGGATTAAATTCTGGCGAAAAATTACGCCCATCTTCCCGCGAGGGAACCCTGGTGTGATGCGACGCATCGGGGGGTTCAATTCGTGTTTCCGTTTGGTTGATGACCTAAATCGCGTAAAACGTGTTGTGAACGCGTATGATGCATTTCCATCACATGCGGGTGTTCCTATACGCGGGACGATGGTCGTACTTTTACTTTTCATGCACATGCATACGCGAAATGAGATAGTATACGTGTTTTAGCGGCATTGACCACCCCCAAGCTCTTTATTACATTTAAGAATGATGGTTTTATGGTCAGTGAAGTGGACCTTCAACGGTCGCTGTAGCAATTGTCGGTCAAGCAAGGCCACGTCAAGTGCCATAGCGAGCGCTTGACTGAACCGCCGCAGCGCGATACCCATTTTATTTTCACAGCACTTGAAGGAGAGAAGACAATGGAGAATCGCGCATGCGCGCACTTGCGCGCGCCGGAGCAGTTGTTAATGCAGCGTTACGCAGCGAAGCGCGCCCAAACAAGCGCGCCAGCTGTGGTATGCTAATGAGTCAGAGTGAGAGTGTTGCACGCAGCTGTGGGAGAGAACGGAGGAGGGATGCGGACGGACGGCGCGACGACGACGGAGGAGGGACATGCCTCAGAGCAAGAGATGCGTCGCATCTGAAAAATTACGCCCATCTTCCCGCGAGGGAACCCTGATGTGTTGCGCCGTATCAGGGGGGGAGCGTTTGGACTGACGCTGGTATTGGATTGCGTCAGTCCACTCGCTGAAGGGACTGTCGCTTCCATCACGTCTTCATCGGAAGATCTTGCACGGAGGTATCGTCAAGCAAAGTCAAGTCAAGTGCGAGAGCGAGCGCAAAAGTGATCCGGCGCCGTGCGCTCCCCCGCTCATATTCCCGCTTTTGAAAGGAGAGGAGCCGGGGGCATGCGCACATATGCGCGCACCCGTAGCAGGGAAGCGCACACGCGCACGTGTTGTTATGATAATGAGACGGAGTGAGAGTGCGCACACATGCGCGCACCCATAGCAGCGAAGCCAACGCGCGCAACTGTTGTTATGATAATGAGACGGAGTGAGAGGGTTGCGCACAGCTGTCGGAGAGAATAACGGAGGAGAGTTGCGCATGTGCAGTGAGCGTGCGGACAACGCCGCGACAACGACAACAATGGAGGGACATACCCGAGAGCAAGAGATGCGCGGCATCTAAAAAATTTGAGTGCAGTTGGCCTTTGCGCCTAACATCTAAGCCTGTTGTTTTTTCTTGTGCCCCCCCCCCCAACGCCCTCCTCCTTCTCCTGGTTGAATGGCTGGCAGGCGCTCTGCGTACGGGTTTTCCCCTTTCTGCCACGCCGAGCACGCCAAACACAACGGTCCCTCATTCTTTTCTTTACCGCTCCTCACCCACACCCTGCGCAATAAAGATTAATATTATAATCTGTATGCGGGCCTGGAAACGGACTGGCCGGCTGCTCCATGAGCACGTATTTTCACCCACTGCCTCCGCGTCGCGCGCCTTCCTCTACCCGCGGCAGAGCCTGCATCGCGTCTACGGCCAATTTTTTAGCGGCTGACAAGATCAGTACGTAGGGGCTTTAGCACAAGTTGCCGCCATTGCGGAATCGGCGGTGCTACGGCAGCTGTGGTTTAGAGATAGGCGACTGCAGACAGTGATGTCCGTCCGACAGTGGCATTCTCCGGGTGAGCGAAAGAGCTGGCCGAGAGGAAGTCCGCCTGCCGTGACGTCCCGACCTCCCTCGGATTTCTCCGATGAAACGCTCCGTCGTGGGAATACCCCTTTACTGACAGCAGATCTGAGATAAGGGGTCAGAAAGCGCAAGCCTGTGCACAATATTCGTGCGGCGAGCGGCAACTCAAGGCTGTCACTTGACATTACAGAGCTGTAGTATAATGTATACTGAGTATCCTATGTTCGGGACCCGACTGGGCATGTGCGCCTTCGTTCCGGTAGTGTGGCTTAGTGGTCTGACTGGAGGCGGCCTCGGCTGTGACCGATCATTCGTTCAGCTGAGCGGTTGCCCAACGGTACATGCGTTGAAGGAGTACTGACACAAAATTTTCGTTTTACGTTTTTTTCGCTGCTATGCGTGCCTATCAGTCCACGAATCATAAAATGACACCTTCGTCGGTCCAGCGCAGCGTAAACATTCATTCACGGCGTCGTTTATACGTGTCAGTTTTGGTTTCGACCAAACGAACGCCGAGCGGCCGCCATGACGGGATGTATCACGTGACGTCAGCATTCTTTTGATTTGATTGTAGGGTTTAACGCGCCGACGCAACGCAGGCGATGAGGCGCGCCGTTGTGGAGGGCTCCGGATTAATTTTGACCACCTGGGGATCTTTAACGTGCGCCGAAATCTCGTACACACGGGCGTTTTTGCTTTTCGCCTCCATCAGAAAAGCGGCCGCCGCGGCCGGGAATCGAACCCGCGACCTCGTGCTCAGCAGCGCAACGCCTTAGCCACTGAGCCACCGCGGCGGGTACGTCACCATTCTTGCGCTACCGCGGCCGCTCTGGACGCGCGTGCGATCAGACCGTCCGAAGTTTTCACCATCCCCACGTGGCCCGGGCAGCATGAAGTCAGTCCCAAAACCATGACGTGCACACACGCCGGAGCAGCGCGCGCCAACCACAGCCAGCGCGTCGGCTTCAAGGGAACCCCGACTAGCGTCACTAAATATTCTACGCTTAAGAGTACTGCCACTTCGTGCGCCCAGAAGCGTGTGGGGGTCATTTTGTTTCTGCCGTGCAGTGTTGCCATCAATCCCAACGAAACCGCCGCTGGTTGTGACGGGAAGAGTGTTACTGGCCGCTCCAGCGTCCGCGCAGCAGAGAGAGAAAGAGAGAGAGAGACAGGAGAGGCGCCCAGAAACAAAATGGCTGCGCCCATATGGAAACAACTATCACGTGGTGTCGACCGACCAATGAAAATCCTGGCGGCACATAAATATGACAGAAAAGAGTGCCGATACTCTAAAGCCTTTATTTAGTGACGCTAGCCCCGACGTCGACACTTTGGGGCCAGTATACTCGGGAACAAGTTAAGAACAGCAACAGCTCATGTAGGGTATCACTCCGCCTAAGCGACGGACCCGGATGTCAACAGGCGCGCGCGTTTTGAAAGGGGTTTGCTATGAAAACGTGATATCGTCTGCCTTGTCTCACGCAGTTTGTTTGTGGTCGCTGGAGCCGTTTACAAGCATATAAAGTCCAAAAAATCACGGGAACGGCTCACGCCATGTTCAAAATATTCCCAGTAACGCCATACTTGCGCCGCGCGGAGTTACATCCTGCTACTGTGATGAGGTACAGCGGCAACTTCCGTTGCCGTTCTTAAAGGAGCCATGAAGAGAAAATACAAGTTGGGTTTATTAGAAAGACGGCTTAGTTCCGATAACAATGATAACAATATCATCGCAATCTTCGAACAAATAACGGATATATTAAAGAAAACATGGGAAGCAGTCGCGACCCCCTAGCCAATTTCGCGCACCTTTTCTATGACGTCACGGAACATTGTTTGTGCGATTAGTGGCCGCCTAACTGACCTGTCGTGACGACACATGACTGGACGTCTGTAATGGGGCCTCTAGTTCCATTTGACCGCATCACTTGAATGATAACGTGCAGTTAACTCACTGAAAATTATGTTTTATTGTTGGCCCGTATGACATCATTCTTGCTCATAAAACGTGACTGTGGCGCAAAATTTGAAAGGTTTTAAATATTTATTGTTTTTTTTTCTCGTTAAAAAAACATCTTTTGGGCTGTAATGGAGCTGAGTGAGATACTAAATCCTAGTTCTTTCATATTACACGAAGTTGTAATTTCTCTTTATGGCTCCTTTAAGTTGTAACCAAATATAGCAGATGATGTCACGTCGGCTTGCTCTGGGCTTTCTCAAGCGGGCGAAGATTAAAATGAATTCAAAATATGTTACGCCAAACGGGTGCTGTTGAAACTTGCTGGGAGATATCTCTTGATAAAAAGGAAGCAATTTACATAGTTCTCTCAGCTTTAAAATTTCGGGTCAGTACTCCTTTATGCTGACTTTCTCAGTAAATGGCCGCCAAGATGTTTTCGCAGCCGACCTACTGAAGCGCGCTTATGTCGCCTCCCTTTGACCCCCCCAGTGTTTTCTCATATCAACGACCCAGGCACCGAATTCCCAGGCTCAAACAAAAGCAAAAGCTTTTTACAGGGTGCAAGCCCACGCGTTGCGTGGGCTTGCACCCCGTGAGGAGCCTGGACTACGCCAGACGCTCCTCACGGAGCACACACTCACGTGCGCTGCGTATTTTTTCTATAGCCACCGTGCGAAGGTCGTGCCGGGCGCCTTGCACCAGGGGCTTTTTTCTTGGTATTTTTCTTATTATCATTTTTTATTTACTCATACTGTTGGCCGGTGAGGCCGTACAGGGTGGGGTTGCGAAATTCTTGTAATAACATATAAGCGTGCATAAGCACGCACAAAAGCAAACACATAATCGTGCATGCCTATATTATTGCACAAACAATACAAACAAATAATGCCAAACAAACGCAAAAAATGCAGACAAGCGAATGAGTACAATAAAGAAATCTATGCATATACATATACCTATACATATACATATACACACACATGTGTGCAAACATTCATTTTACACTGCTAACAACGTAAGTTAGGTTCACTTGTACTTGGGCTCGCAAGAAGGCGGTTCTCAAATTCCGAAGCTGTCCGAGATAGAACGACAGATTCTGGTAATGCGTTCTAGTGACGTATTGTACGTGGAAAAAAAGAATATGCCTAAGAGTTGATGCGGAGTTGCGGGACCGTGAAAGCGCGACTATTTGCATTTCGGATGTCTCTACCTTGTCTCGGAATTAGGTATTCGGTTGTTTGTATTTTAAAGGCAGTCTGGGTAAGTAGAAAGAAAAACTTCAGGCACGCATGAGTGCGGCGATCTGCTAGTGTTGGCAAGTTAAGCATTTCAATCATATCGGAGACAGACTCAGTGCGTGAGTAATGTGATAATATGAACCGAGCCACCTTTCTTTGCACTTTTTCAAGTTTATCAATTAAACCTTTATGATGCGGATCCCAGATGATGCTAGCGTATTCTAATGTTGGCCTGACAATTGTTAGATAGGCAGATAGCTTCACCGATGGGGGGCCAGTTTTAGTTTTCTACGCAGAAACAAGAGCTTTCTTTCGGCAGCTGAACATTAGTAATATGAGAAGCCCAACTTAGGTCATTGTTAATAGTCACACCCAATTGTTTTACTGCGTTGACTATGCTTATCTCGCCAGTTTTTAGTGTACATGGGAAATTATGGACATTTGTGGTTTTGTTAGTAACACGTAAAGCAACCGTTTTTTCTTTATTTAGTTGCATTTTCCAACATTCACCCCACTTTTCAATCGATGCAAGAGCTTTGCTAAGTTGCGCGTGGTCGTTGCTGTGATCATTTCCCGGTATATTAGACAGTCGTCTGAAAAAAGACGTACAGTAATTGTCTCACCTATGTCAGAAGCAATATCATTTATATACGTCAGAAAAAGGATGGGACCCAGAACTGACCCCTGCGGGACCCCAGAGGTAACTTCTAGCTCGCGCGATTTGATGCCATGTACCTCTACAAATTGAGTCCTTACTGAAAGATAAGCGGTTATCCACTTTATTACAGTGCAGTTAATTCCTAATTGTATTTAGTTGTGGATTAGGTGTTCGTGTGGTACCCTGTCAAATGCTTTTTACATATGTAAAAATATTGCATCAATTTGCTTTTTATTCTTTAGGCCTAGTGAAAGGTCATTTATTACCTCTAAGTTGCGTGATCGTCGAAAGCTTTTAACGGAAGCCATGTTGATGTTTGAAAAAGAAACAAGTGTTTTCGAGATACGTAGCAATAGATTGTGATATATGTTCGAAAAGCTTACAACACACGCAGTTTAGTGAAATGGGCCTATAGTTTTCAATTTTGTGGAGGTCACCTGACTTATGCACCGGGACAACTTTCGCCACCAGCCAATCTTCCGACGCCGAAGATAGGGAAAGCGATGCCGAAAAAAATCGCGGCAATCGACCCCGTGAATGTTGTTGGAAAACAAAGCTGTAAACGGCACCCATAACGATTACCCATGCGACGTCACTTAAATTCGCTCACATCGCTCTACAAATAGTAAAACCAGAGAGAAGTGAAATGCACCTAACTGCACCATTTATTACTTCAAAGAGATATTCTTGTTAAGGTTAAATCAATGCATGAAGCATGCACGGTGTTTAGTTGAGTTGTATTCGTGTAGCAGAAGAGTGGAAACTTTTTTTATAAACTTCAACTAAGCTCCAACCCGGTGTTAGACGATCTGTCTTCTCCGCCTCTGCGCCGCGGACGCAGGCGATGACATTTGCGGCGGCGGAGGAGGAGAAGAAGGAAGAAATACTTCTGTTCAGATTTCTGAACGGCTCAGAGTGCAGCCCTGGGCAGTGATTTCTTCTTCTTTGGGGACCATATGCAGTCCGCGCGGCCTGTGTTCTGTCCACCCGCTGAAGCTGGGTAGGTAGAGAAGGCCTGCGCAGCAGCATATCCCATTGCTCTTGTTGGGTAGTTGACGGAAACACAGGAGGGTGCTCAGGGCTAAAGTCGCACACCCCGATTACGGGGCGGAGTGTTCCTACTTCTGAGCAAAATTTACATTCAGCGTCGTAGCGATTGGGATACATTAGGTGAAGACGCTTAGGCTGTGGGAAGGTGACAGAATTGTATGAGCCGTAGGGTAGTTTGTTGTTCTCTGGGAAGGTCAGGGTAAGGCGAAGGTACGGTCTGTCTCAGAAGACGATAATGCTGGGTTATCTCCCTGAACGTGACAAACGGGTGACTGTCCTCGTGCAGCTCCGTAGCACGGGAGGTAAAAGCGCGGGCTTGTTGGGTGGGCGTATTTGTTGCCCTCCATTGAAGCGTGAGGGGGTGTCCAGATGAGCTGAATGGAACCGTTTGGGGGGGGGGGGGGTAGCACGTGCAGTGCAGGTCAGGACACCAAACCCTACTGGTAATTCCAGTAGGCTTGCTGGGAATCGATGACTACCCCCCGAACCCCTGGTTGTGCGAGAGCCGAGGTGATGGCTATCTCTTCTGCTGCTGTCATTTCTTGGGTCCTAAGCGAGGTACAAGCAAGGAGATTGGTTCTGGAGGTAGCCACGATGATGGCGTATTGCCGGCCTCGATGTTTGGAGGCGTCTGTGTAGATAACTGAATGATCCCCACGGACGGTGGTGTTTAGCGCTTGGGCCCGTGCTTTTAGGTGACCCTCGTCATGTGAGGGGTTCATATTTCTAAGCAAAGGGAGCATCTTTAGTTTACGTCGCCAAGAGTCTGGGAGTACGTCAAGCGGAGTGACATTCTGGGCTGCCCAGCCAATCTGGTGAAGCATGCGGTTACCCATCGCAGTTCTGAGTCGGACCTTCTGGTTAGAAAGATGGCCTTCTATCAGCTCTTCCAACGTGTAGTGGAGCCCCGTGCTAAGCAGCCTCTGTGTGGACGCTTGCATGAGAAGACCAATGGCCTGCTCGACTGCCTTTCTAATCATTATATAAAGCATCTCTGTCTTCCTTGTCGAGAAGAAGACAGGGAGTTGACGTAAGTAACTCTCGAGAGGAGAAAAGCTTCAATTAATCGAAAGGTACCGGATTCCTTTAGGCCTCACTCCTTGGTGGCAAGTTGCCTGATCATGTGTACGATTTGATTAATGCTGTTTTTGAGGCGCTGCAAGGAGATGTCAATATTGGTGTTAGACTAGAGATGTAGGCCTAGCGGGGGCTTGGAGTGATGGCCTGGCCATCAAGGAGTATTTGCATGTATTCCTTGGTTTGACGTGAGGGTGAACAACAAGGAGCTGTGATTGTTTACGTGAACACTGGAGTCCGCAGGCTTTAGCACATTGGCGTACTAGAAGTGAGATGCCATGCATTGGTGTGAGCTTACTTTAATTTTTGTAACTCTTAGCACATGAGCAAGGTGCGCACAGGGCCGCTAGACGGGCGTGAGTGGTCACGGGACGCTTTCACGTCGCATTCAGCGAGAACGCATGGGGTAAACACGTAGATGTGCTTGGTGGGTACACCACCTATCGTCCAAGTCTTCGCGTTGGTTCGTAGCTAAATCCGTAAGACAACGGGTTCTTGCTTTGTTAGTCTAATTAGTTCGAGGTTCGATTCCCGGTAGTGCCAGTAAATTCTTTTATTTATTCGCTTGAGTTTTCTGGTGACACCAACGGTCGCGAAAGAACCCTTGGGGGGTACAGGTAGAAATCTTTGCTTTAAAAATAATTTAGAGATACCGAGCAACCCACTCTGCATATCTCTGCAAGAATGCACTTGGTATGCCATCCGGCCCGAGAGACTTTTTATTATGGATGTTGAGTAGAAGCGATACGATACCTTCGTAGCTTATCTCGACCTCAGGCATGTCTGACATACATGAAAAGCTTAATGTTGATGCGCAGCCGTTGAGCTTCGATTCTTGTGAGAACACAGATTCGAAGTATTTGTTGTAACAAGACGCGATTGTCGCATAGTCAGATATTGACTCATTGTTAACAACAATATTTTTCTGTGCTTTGCCAGTTTGTGATAGATGACGCTAAAACTGTTGAGGACAAGATTTCAGAAAATTCGTTAGCGTGTCTTCATATTTTTGTTTAGCTTATTTAATTATTTATTTATTTATTCACAATACCCCTAAAGGCCCCCGTGAGGGGGTATTACATAGGGGGGTTACATAGCACACGTGTTGTATTAGCACAATTAAGAGAAAAAAATAATCAAAAAGAAGCAGGAATGTTCATACTGGAAACGCAAATAAATACACATTGTAAACTTGAAAAAAGTGATAACGCAGTAATCAAATCATTATAGCAAACAAAAAAGACAGGAATATAATACAGATGGTTCAAATTTAAGCACGACACGATGTACAACCTATCAGAACAACAACAAAAATAAATTTAAGCTGGGTTTTAGAAACGAAGAAAGCTCAGTTATCTTTTGACGATTCCTTAGTGGTTTCCTTCTTAGACGCCTTATTTTACTGTTAAGGTGTATGAGGTAACAAGTAATCCATGGGTTTTGTTTGGTTCTTACTTTCTTCCGTAAAGGCACAAACGCCCTTACGCAGTGCAACGCTATATTTTTAACCTTGACCATAAAGTGTCAACGTCATCCTCCGAACAAAAACTATCCAAGTGAAAGGCTAGGTAATCAGTAATACTCGTGTCATCTGCATTTTCAAAGTCCGGAACATACGCGATACTTTTTTTAACTTTTGGTTGTTGTACATCAGTCTTCAGTGGAACAGAGACAAGTTTATGGTCAGACACTCCGTTTTCTAATACAACATCATAATCCGCGAAACGGCCATCAAGAAATACTAAATCTAGTACAGATTGCGCAACTTCTGTTACCCGTGTGCTGTCTTTTACGATTTGCGTTAGTTCATGACAGAAAGCGAAATCGAGAAGAAATTCGCTATCTGCCCGTTGGTAGGAACTAATGCTAAGTGTGTCCCAATTTATTTGTGGCAAGTTGAAATCTGCAGCCAGTATCAGCCGCTGGCTGCGCGTTTTAGCGCTATTCAAATACTTCCGAAGTTCCACGAGGTACTCGACTGGAGAATTAGGCGGTCTGTATATTGCACCTAGTAAAATGAGCATGTTTCCAACGTTAATTTGACACCAAGCGCTTTCGTGGTTTGGGATGCCGGGTAGCTGGATGAATTCGATATTTTCTTTAAGTAATATCGCCACTCTCCACCTCGTCTAGATCCAGGATCAGTACGTACTACGTTATAACCTGGCGGTACCAACTCGCTGTCGAGATTTTCCGGCCGTAACCACGTTTCAGTAACCACAACTATGTGCGGATCATGACTGAGTAGCACATGCTCTATTGCTGTAGTTTTGTTTACCGCACTTCTTGCATTAAAATTTAGAAGCCTCAGATCTGTTGATCGTGGGAGGGAATCGGGTCAATCTTCGTCTGATGCGTGAACATCTGTCTTGACACTGCGAATTTTCACTCGAGTGTCCTTCGTAAAGTCCCAGCAGTACAGATCATTTTCGATGAGTAGCTTATCACGCTCTAGGCGCACTTTCTTTCCCTCCTTTTTTTCTTGCAATGCAGATTGCCAGAGAAGCTTTCGCTTGCGCAGTTTCCTTAGAATAGTCATCAGCAACAGACAAACCAGTACCTATTAATTTTTTACAGTTAGAAAAAATTTTATGCTTTTTCTTGTAATCGTGAAGCCTTAGAATGACTGGACATGGTCGTACGTCCTCCCCAGGAACTGATTTCCGGAGTGTTTTTCCAATCCGGTGGATTCGTTCAAGTGATGTTACAGTGACACCAAGTTCTTGCTCAAAAAGTTCTGTTATAACCTTCTGGCTGAGGTCACCTGGGGTTTCTTTTTCGCTCTCTGGAATACCGAAGACTATAAGGTTATTCTGCCTGCATCTATCCTCTAAATTAATCAGTCTTTCTTCTTGTTTTTCGAAGGCTTTGTTCATATCGATAACTGTCTTTTGAAACTTAGTTATACTATTTGCTTGGTTTCTGCAAAGATCCATGACTTCTTCTAACTTCTGAAGCCTGTCATTTAATTTCCCAAGGTCTGATTGTATGGCTTTCTGCCCGTCACAAAGTGCTTTCAGCAGCACCTTTGTATCGGGCCCAGGGTTTACTTCTACATCCCCTGCCAATGTCGTAAGATAGCCAATCTTACGACATCCATGGCTACAGAACGTACGGCCATCCGTAGCACTCTTCACGCCATCGAGCAAAGTTTGTGCCGTAGATGGGCTATCTTCTGTGATTCGAAGCCTGCACTTCAGTCACTCCAGTCAGCGCTGTGCCGGGGACCTCACGAACAGCTCCTGACAGAAATAAGAATGGTATACGACCGTGCTGCCCAGGCGGGTCATGATGTCACCCTACAGTGGCTTCCTAGCCACTGCGGCATTGTCGGCAACGAAAGTGCGGACGCTGCCGCCCGGCTGGCGCATCAAACAGCGACAACTGTACTCATCCCATTGTCTAGGACGGACGTAGCTAGGGTCCTCCGAATTCTTGCCCGGGAAACAACTATCTCCCAATGGTCTCCAGAAGAGTTCACATGCGCACGCATTGGTGCCTTTGACCCGCACCTGCAACGTCCCCTTCCACTAGGCCTCCCACGGTCTGACGCAACTCTTCTTTGCCGTCTCTGGTGGGGGGTGGCATTCAGAAATGCTTACTCGTACTTAATAGGAATGGCAGCAAGGGCGGAGTGCGAAACGTGTGGCACATCGGAGACGATACGCCACGTTTTATGCGAGTGCCAACGCTACTCAGCTGAAAGAAAAAAGCTGTCGTCAGCGCTGAGGAACCTGGACTCTCGGCGGCCATTTTCGGAGGGAAAGATTCTGTGCCACTGGCCTTCTCAGTCATCCGCTCAGAAGGCGACTAAGGAACTATTACGTTTTCTACGGGCGACGAACTTGAACACTAGGCTATAGACTGAGAGCCTCCAGTGTCAATCACTGTCAGTGCCTCAGTGCTGGGCATACGTGTCTGGTCCAACTTCTCCTCTTTTTTTCCGCTCTCTTTTTTGCCCATTTCCCCTTTCCCACGTGCAGGATAGCAAACTAGGCTCTAGCCAGGTTAACTTTCCTGCCTTTCTTCTACATTCTTCCTTCTTTCCTTCCTTCCCCTTCCAGCAGCAAACAGAAAGATGCAAACCTGGAAAATAGCACTCGTCGGCACGGCAGCACTACAGTAAAGCGATCATCGTTCTTGTAGCCGTATGAACAGCAATAACCAACCTGTTCAAAGACGAAGAGCAGTTTGTCAGCACGCATTGCTTGCCGAGTGCTCTCGTGCCCACTGAAGATTCCTCATTTGTCTCCTTATACGCCAACTGACCAAGCTCAAACAGCTATGGTGTTAAAATAATTCCTTAGGGACCACATGAAGCAGAAAGGCGAAAGCGACGAATTTGGGCGCTGAGGCGTAAAAAAATGTACACAATGCGGACTCCTGGCCATAAACAGTTTGTGCTACTGTTTTGCGCGAATGTGACTTATATTCTGTTATGTCGTTTGTGTGCAAGTGCGCGATGAGCCATGGTCTGGCGAATTACGCATATTTGCAATGCGTATTACAATGGGAATGAACAGAGCGCGGTTCAGTTTCCCCTGCTTGCTACGAAATACGAGAACAAGTAGCGGTTGACCCGATGCTGTAGAGATTTCACAGGTAGCCAGCGCAGCTAAAAAAATCGCGCCAGTCCACACCGTGAATCTGGTTGGAAAGAAAAGCTGTAAACGGCACCCATAACGATTACCCATGCGACGTCACTTAAATTCGCTCACATTGCTCTACAAATAGCAAAACCAGAGAGAAGTGAAATGCACTTAACTACACCATTTATTACTTCAAAGAGATATTCTTGTTAAGGTTAAATCAATGAATGAAGCATGCACGGTGTTTGGTTGAGTTGTATTAGTGGAGCACAAGAGTGGAGACTTTTTTTTTTATTAAATTAAAGTAACCTCCAACCCGGTGTTAGACGATATGTCTTCTCCGTCTCTGCGCCGCGGACGGAGGCGACGACATTTGCGGCAGAGGAGGAGGAGAAGAAGGAAGAAATACTTCTGTTCAGATTTCTGAACGGCTCCAAGTGCAGCCCTGGGGAGTGATTCCTTCTTCTGTGGGGCCCATATGCAGTCCGCGCGGCCTGTGTTCTGTCACCCTCTGAAGCTGGGTAGGTAGAGAGGGCCTGGATAGCAGCATCTCCCATTGCTCTTGTTGGGTAGTTGACGGAAAAAGAGGAGGGTGCTCAGGGCTAAAGTCGCACACCCCGATTACGGGGCCGAGTGTTCCTACTTCTGAGCAAAATTTACATTCGGCGTCGTAGCGATTTGGTTACATTAAGTGAAGACGCGTTGGCTGTGGGAAGGAGCCCGGATTGTATGAGCCGTAGGGTAGTTAGTTGTTCTCTGGAAAGGTCAGGGTAAAGCGAAGGTACGGTCTGTCTCAGAAGGCGATAATGCTCGGTTATCTCCCTGAACGTGACAAGCGGTGACTGTCCTCGTGCAGCTCCATAGTACGGGAGGTAAAAGCGCAGGCTTGTTGGGTGGGCGTATTTGTTGCCCTGCATTGAAGCGTGAGGTGGTGTCCAGATGAGCTGAATGGAACCGTTTGGGGGGTGTTTTTTTAGCACGCGCAGTGCAGGTCAGGACACCCAACCCTACTGGTAATTCCAGTAGGCTTGCTGGGAATCGATGACTACCCCCCGAACCCCTGGTTGAGCGAGAGCCGAGGTGATGGCTGTCTCTTCTGCTGCCGTCATTTCTTGGGTCCTAAGCGAGGTACACGCAAGGAGGTTGGTGCTATAGGTAGCCACGATGATGGCGTATTGCTGCCCTCGATGTTTGAGGCGTCTGTGTAGATAACTGCATGAACCCACCGAGGGTGGTGTTTAGCCTTTGAGCCCGTGCTTTTCGGTGACCCTCGTCATGTGAGGGGTTCATATTTCTAAGCAAAGGGAGCATATTTAGTTTTGGTCCCGAAGAGTCTGGTAGTACGTCAAGTGGAGTGATATTCTGGGCTGCCCAGCCAATCTGGTGAAGCATGCGGTTACCCACCGCAGTTTTGAGTCGGATCTTCTGGTTAGAAAGATGGCCTTCTATAAGCTGTTCCACAGTGTTGTGGAGCCCCGTTCTAAGCAGCCTCTATGGGGACGCACTCATGAGAAGACCAATGGTCTGCTCGCCCGCCTTTCTAATCATTATATAAAGCATCTCTTTGTCTTCCTTGTCGAGAAGAAGACAGGGTGCTGACGTAAGTTACTCTCGAGAGGACAAAAGCTGCAATTAATCGAAAGGTATCGGATTCCTTTAGGCCTCGGTTCTTGGTGGCAAGTCGCCTGATCATGTGTATGATTCGATTAATGCTGTTTTTGAGGCGCTCCAAGCAGACGTCACTCTTGGTGCTAGCCCCGAGATGTAGGCTCAGGATGTAGGCTGGGGTTTGGAGTGATGGCCTGGCCATCAAGATGTATTTGAATGTATTCCTTGGTTTGGCGTGAGGGTGGACGACAAGGAGCTGTGATTGTTTACGTGAACACTGGAGGCCAAGCTTTAGCACATTGGCGTACTAGAAATGAGATGCCATGCATTGGTGTGAGCTTACTTTAATTTTTGTAACTCTTAGCACATGAGCAAGGTGCGCACAGGGCCGCTAGACGGGCGTGAGTGGTCGCGGGACGCTTTCACGTGGCATTCAGCGAGAACGCAGGGGGTGAACCCGTAGATGTTCTTGCTGAGTACACCACCTATCGCGCCAGTCTTCGTGTGGGTTCGTAGCTGAATCGGTAAGACAACGGGGTCTCGCATTGTTAGTCTATTAGTTCGAGGTTCGATTCCCGGCGGTGCCAGTAAATTCTTTTATTTGTTCGCTGGAGTTTTCTGGTGACACCAACGGTCGCGAAAGAACCCTTGGGGGGTACAGGTAGAAATCTTTTCTTTAAAAATAATACGTAGCACGGGAGCGGTGGCCGGAGCTGGCAAAACTGCATGCCAGCGCGATCTATGCGTAGATGCGCCGCAGATAGCGGGAGTGCGTTGGCACGTCTTGCTGGCCTCTCTCGATGTCCTGACGCTCGCCTTATCGCCGGCTCAAGCGAAGCTTCACTGCTGCCACCCCTGCTGTCCAGGGGCGCTTTCGGAGCTTCATGAAGGCCTGTTTACGTAGAGCCAGCAAAGAAAGCTTCGTCTTCAGCGGGGTCCCCTTTCTGCACCGTCATGAAGGCCACCAATTTCACTAAGGGTGCCTGCCGTGCTGCGCCATCTGCTGGATTTTGAACCATGTGGCTAGAATAATGCTTGGCTCAATCGAACGCATAAAAATGTTCCAAAAACAACTTTCATCCGCGTACTGGCCGCATTGGGTTAGCGACACAAATGGGCGATCAAATAAAATGAGAAGTGATACCATTGGAGTCTATTACCTCAAACGCAAATATACTTTATTACGCGGGAGACACAACATTCACAAATTCACTTTAAAAATGAAGGTGTCCCGGGTCGAGAAGGAAGCGATTGGGCATACAGGGTGGTGCGACGATAAATGGAGTACTTTAAGAAATTTTCCTGAGCGACCCGCTGCTCTGTTTGCGCTCTAACTTAGCTTAGTAAGCTTTGAAATTTCGATTACCTTCATCGCGTTGGCCATCCTAGAGCGAACTACTCACACCAATAAAATTATCCGGGTCGCTCGCGGAGGTTGTTTCTACCTTTTATGACAATGTTCTAAAGACATCTGATTTTGGGATGTAGATAACACGTGCAAGCTTTCAGTTCAAGGATGCAAAAACGTTTTAAATACATACGTATGTGCGCCTTTGCTGTGCGGTTCAGAAGATGGGCACCTTGTTCGTTTGTCTGCGCCTGCGCGTTCTGGCCTGCATCTATAGTAAGTTTTTTTTCGTGCACTCAACTACTATATTTTAAATGCAACGCATCTCTTTACTCGCTATGTCCCGCGTTGTCGCGGCGTAGTCCGCATCCCTCCCCCATTCTCTTCGCCACGGCAGCTGCGTGCTCTGCCGCTCTCACCGAAGCGCCATCTGTGCGTTAGCGCGGTCAGCGCGCAGCTTGCGCTCGGCTGCGCTCACTCCCGTCGCCGTGTCAGCTGTGCGTTAGCGCGCAGCTTGCGCTCGGTTAAAAATTTATACACTCTTCCCGCGAGGGGAACCATGGGGTAGATGCGACGCATCGGGGTTGAACATGCTGCGTAAATAGGATACACAACAACAGCAATCCACACGCTGACATCGCTAGCATAACGGAAATGCAACGGCAACCCCCGATGCGTCGCATCTACTCCATGGTTCCCCTCGCGGAAAGATGGTGTAAATTTTTATGGCATCTCACATTCAGTGTACGGCAGTGTGCCGGCCTTAGGCGTGTTGCTTGGCGGCGTTCGTTCCGTTACCGCATAGTGAAACCGGTGGCATTCATGACGAAGCAGAAAGCGGACCGCTGAAGACGAAGCTTTCTTCGCTGGCTCTGCCTAAACAGGCCTTCATGAAGCTCCGAAAACGCCCCTGGCGAGCAGGTGTGGCAGCAGCTCGGCTTCGCGCGAGCCGGCGATAAGGCGGGCGCCAGAACATCGAGTGGGGCCAGCCGGATGTGCCAACGCACTCTCGCTATCTGTGGCGCATCTACGCATAGATCGCGCTGTGATGCAGTTTTGCCCGCTCCGCCCACCGCTCCCGTGCTACGTAATATTTTTGGAGCACCTGTACAACCGTGGGCCTGAAAATATATGCGGAAAACGAAAGTTATGATCCATAACATCAGGACAGCACAGCGGTTTGAGATAGGTGGCGAGGCAATGGAAGTGGTAAGCGAATATATCTACTTAGACCAACTTGTGGCCCCGGACCCAAACCATGAGGCAGAAATAATTCGAAGGATAAGAATGGGATGGAGTGAATTCGGCAGGCATTCTCAGATAATGAATGGCAGCCTACCATTGTCTCTGAAGAGGAAAGTGTACGACAGCTGCATCTTACCGGTACTCACCTACGCGGCAGGAACTTAGAGGCTCACTAAGAGGGTTCTACCTAAATTGAGGACGACTCAGTGCGCAATGGAACGCAAGGCGATAGATGTAAAATTAAGGGACAAGAAGATAGCGGAGTGGGTCAGAGAACAAACGCGTATTAAGGACGTATTAGTGGAAATTAAGAAGAAATGTCCGTTGTACACGGTGCAAATTTCGCCTGCGAATTCGCAGCAGTGGCGCCGCTCGTGAGCAAAACGGTTTATTCTTGTTGCTGTGACAAATTTCCAAAGTAGGGAACGCTGGAACGTCTCCTGTGAACGTCGCTTGGCGTTTGGTAGTTTGTCGCAGCAGCGAAAAAAATAACATAGATCGTTTTTCGCACGAGCGGCGCCGTGGCATCGAATTCACAGGCGAAATTCGCACCGTGTAGAACACGCAGGAGATACCTCAAACCAATGGCAATGTTGGGCATGGTTCTTTTCTTTTTTTTCGTCGCTCAACCCTCCTGACCGGGACATTAGTGCACGTTTCGTTTATGTCTTAACGATTCATATGTTTGTTTGCTCTCTTGCATTACGGCTCTCATCCCTGCTTACCCCGTTCTGAGTGAGCGCGGAGCCTTGGTCTGCACAGCGTTCGGCGGCTGCCTATAGATGTTGCGGCCGACATGAATTCGTTGACCCAGAGAGATGTGACACGGGCGCTATTACCGGTGCTGAAAATCAGAAGTCGCTAATTATGGGCCGATAAAAATGTCAACTGCACCAGCGAGCTTACACGACCGGCGCACCCCGCTGCTAACGTTATATTGGATTCACAAAAGTATTGGAAAAAGAAAGTGATGTGCGAGTGTGCTCACAACAAAATTTTTAACAGTTCATTGTACACGCTTCCGCATGAACGTCGTAGCTCGGTAGCTCACCTAGCTTTAGAACGACTGTTAATTGGCACTGTTGGTACTGCTTCATGATTAAAAAACAGCGCAAACACGACGGACTTAGAAAAGACGGGAGACAAGACGTTGTAATGTTTCATATATGTATGTGTTTTTCCTGTGGATAAACAAAATTCACTTGCTTGTCACCGCGTTTCCTGTCTCCCGCCTTTTCTGAGTCCGTCGTCTTTGAGCTGTGTTTGAATGATGATCGCACCTAGCTGTTATGTGTGTAACGCCCTTGGCGAATATTGGGGCAGATCCGATGCGCTGGTTGGCTCTTCCCGGACGCAGTAAACATGGTTGAAGATGTGTCGCAGGCGACAACGCAATGAGGTGTTGTTATTTAGAAGACGTGCTTATATTTATATTTCTCAACAATTTACAAAACGAACATGTGGTGTTGGGCAATCACTCGACGCACCGTACTGCGGGCAGTGCAGGAAAGGGCGCTGGCGATCGCCAATCAGTTTACATCCGAAATGGAGGCGCTGGTGGACGGGTCTGGCGCTAGTTGTCCACGCTCCCGTGACGCCACCATACAAACGGATGGAGCCTGTGCGCCTTTTATCAATTAGACATCATCATCTATCTACTGAGGGCCACACTTAGCGAGTTCATTTTGCCAAACAAATCAGTCATTAAATACGCTTCTTCGAATTGTTAGCTGCTGTGGCGTGTTCGTATTTCTACGGCCGCCGTCAAAACGAATACAACCATTTGGCGTATCCAACACAGAAATCCGGATTGACGGAAAGGCCAACAGCACTGAAACCTTATTTTGTTCAGATTTGACCTAAATAAGTTGTCTGTGCTCGTAAAATCACCACGACGAAGTTTATGCCCGATACCTACATATCACGGTAGCTGCAAGCGTTTACAGTAGATCTGTAGCAGACGTTTGCCCCTGGGGGGGAGTAGCCGATGCAAGTTTCTGCACGCACGTCTGGGATAGATCGGCGGCGCGCGAGCGTCAACAAAGCGCCCACCGTCGCTCTATCCCAGACGTGCCGCACATTAGGGAGGTGAGCACTGCTCCTCCTGAAATCGGCCCGGTGCATTTTCCGGGCAGAGAAAATTTGTCTGCAACATTAGAGAGTTTTAGCACAGCGGCTACCGGGGGCTCACGCTATGGCTGCGGGTTACCGAGACCCGACTGCACAGGCGCGCGCGGGGAGGTCGAGAAAGTTGCCCCTCAGCAGAGCGAATGCGCGAGAATGGCGAAGGCTGGAACTATACGGTAGGGTGGAACTAATCCACCCTGCCGTAACGAATGTGCTTCTGCCCAGTCGGACCCCGCTACACGTCACCGTAGCGTTAGCGGACGGTACCCGCTATGCTAAAAGTCTCTATTAGAGAGTTTTAGCACTCCGTATGCTCCGTGTTGTGCGTGGTTACCGTGTTGAGCGGAACTCGTCTGGGCACTAGCGTATTCATCGCGGTTAGCTGGATTAGTTCCGCGGGCCGGCTTTAGCCATGCCCGTGCATTCGTCACGGTGGGGTGCGCCTCCTCGCACTTCCCTCGTGCGCAGGCTCAGTCGGGTCCCGGTCAAACGGTAACCACGGGACACACAAATCATACGCTCTGCTAAAATTCTGTATTGCCGCGCCGTACCGCCATTGGTGTGTACAAACTTGCCCCCCCCCCCTTGATATTTTGGTAATTTTTTCCGTGGTTGAAACCGAAATGAAGGGTTACCGTTTTGCATGAATCAGGCAAAGTAATCATGGCTCTTCGATGGAGCAAAATTGTTTCATTGAGCGTCCGTGAATTTGAGGAAGCACAGGATGTTTTGTCCGACATTCTTTTAGGTTGACAAATCAATAAGCACTGGCCGATATCGGCGCGATAGTTCACGAAAGTACGCTAACCGTGAAGTTTTGCGAAAGCGCGCGCATTGGGGTAATAGTGTATACTAGAGACTTTGCAGAGCGAGGAATAGCGCTGTAAAGTGGCTTTAGACGTTGATTGTTATAATATGAATATTTTTATACCGAAGCTGGAGCACGATAAATTTAGAACCTCGACAACCCCAAACATTTTACCGAACTCAGCTAATGATCGCAGACCAGGCCTTGCAAGTGCACCTAAGGAAATTGGCAAATAAAGTTGGCAAACAAACCTAAGGCTCTTTGCAGATGACTGTGTATTATACCAAACCATTCACGCCGCCGATGATCATTCTAACCTGCAATCAAACTTAGACAGCATTTCATTATGGTGTACAAAATGGCACATGCCATTAAACCTAACAAAATGCAAATCACTCTCATTTTCTCGGAAACGTGTCATATCTCAATACACCTATCACGTCAACAATATACCGATCAGCTCAGTCCTATCATATAAATACCTCGAGGTTCACATGACGTCATCGCTTTCTTGGTCAACGCATATCGACACCATTTGCTCGGAGTCCTCACGTACCCTCGGATATCTTCGCCGTAACCTTAAACTTGCTTCTCAAGAAATAGAAAGACTAGCCTATCTAACATTCGTAAGGCCGAAGCTGGAATATGCATCGGCCATCTGGCATCCATCACAAACTGTACAGCTCGAATCCATTCAAAACCGCGCTGCACGCTTTATCACCTCGCAATATTCAAGTCATGTCAGCATTACTGCCCTTAAACTGTCTCTCTCCCTTCCGACCCTTGAGTCACGCCGCGTTATTGCTCACCTATGCCTCCTTCATAATTTCTTTTATCGACCAGAATCAAGACACACGCTACTAATGCCGCCTCACAGAATATCTCCCCGCTTAAATCACACTTGCCCATTAGCTCCGACAGCCGACGGAACATCAGCATTTGCTTCGTCATTTTTTCCTAACGCTGTTACTCTATGGAACGCTTTACCCGCCGACATCGTCACATTCACCAATAACAAGCAATTTAGAGATAAGCTTGAAAAGATGTTCGCATAATGCATTAACGATGTAATTCTACTCTTCTGTCTTGATGGTCCTATTGATGCTTCAACTGCTTTTTTTTTTAATTCTGTTGCTGACTTCACTGTTACCTTCGTACATTTTTTTTGTAATTTTTAGTTAAGGTATTCTTTGTTTGTATTTTCCTGCCTTCTTGTTCACCTTCTTGTTTTTTTTGTTCGTTCAATTGTACTCCTGCAAACCCTGTTATCCCCCCCCTTATGTAATGCCTCCGGGCCCTTAAGGGTATAATAAATGAAATGAAATGAAATGAAATGAAAAACATTATTGAATAAAACAGTGGTAGGCCACGTTGTAATATTGTCACGTACCCCCAAGAATCTGAATGAACATTTAATTTGTGACATGCCAGCCAAGGCGACGACGACGACGAACGAGTGCTACCCGGAACCCATCATCATCAGTGTTTTACTCTGGCAGCTAGTTTTTTTCCCCCTCATAATTGCCAACATCACTTCCCTCACATTCCACAGCTCTATTTTACCCTTAGTTTGAATTTTCCCCAACCTGACTTGGCCAATCCCCCAAAGTGGGTACGCGCCACTCATTTTTGGTTCCAACCAACCAACCAGCTGGAGTGCTTCGAGGTCAAGGGCGTCCTTCTCCGCTGCTTCTTCTATTAGCGTTTTAGTAAAGCTCACCAACACCCCCAACGCGCATTTTCTGTAAGTGACACTGGTGGAGGTTGCGGGGTAAGACAACCCCATGCAAAGGACCCCTTCGGGCAGCCCAGAACGGCCTAGCCTTGTCCACACACCTGTCCATCGGGCTAGTCGTCGCCAACGCGGACTGTCTCCAAAGTGCGGTTACCTTGACTTCACCGCACGTAGACGTCAAGCCCCAGCACCCCAAGTAATGGCGCAACACCTCACCTCCCAGGTAACTCTCCAACAGCCGCGTACGCCGGCCATTTTTCACGGTGAGGTATTTGAGGACGTCGAGGACTGGCTGGAGCAGTTTGAGCGGGTCGCATCGTTCAACCAGTGGGACGCTCGTCATAAGCTGCGTGATGTCTATTACTCACTAGAACATGGTGTAAGGACGTGGTTCGAGAACCGCGAAGCGAGGTTATCTACTTGGGAGGAATTTCGCCAGGAGCTGCTGGAGTCATTCGCCAGCACCGACCGCCGTGACCACGCTCAGCGCTTTTTGGAGTCTCGTATCCAAAAACCGAACGATACGGTGGCGATGGCACTCCTCTTACGTAGAGCCGACCTTGAAATGTCAGAGCCGAAGAAACTACGGCATCTAATGCATGGCGTGAAGGAACAACTGTTCGTTGTCCTCGGACGAAATCCACCCCGCACAGTGAAGGATTTCATTCAGAAGGCCACAGCCATCGAGCGTGCCCTGCGGGACAGAGGCCGGCAGTATGACCGGGTTACCGGCGGTTCTCCAAGCGCTACTGCTGCAGCGACTGTATCCAGTGACAGGTCACTGCGCGAGCTCGTGCGATCGATAGTTAGGGAGGAACTACAGCTGCACAGGATAGGCTCTTCGCAGCCTTCGCATGCTTCTGTCCCCGACATCGTGCATCAGGAGATCCGGCAAGCCTTGGCCATTCCGGAGAGCCAGCCGCAGCAGCTCCAACCAAGCTATCTGTCGGTTGTCCGTCGTCACCCACCTGTACCGACTATTCCAGCGCCTCAACGGGCGCCCCAGGCCGATTCCTGGCATCAGGGAGTGCACACCAGCCCGCATCCTCGGCCTCGAATGGAGACTTCAGCTGGACGACAGGCACAAACGTCCGACGTCTGGCGCACAAATGACAACCGGCCGCTGTGTTTTCACTGCGACGAAGCAGGCCCCATCTACCGCCGCTGTCCGTACCACGAAATTGGGCTTTCTAGATTTTCTCCTACGGCTCCACGCCCTTGCTTTGGGCAAAGACCCCCTGCTATCGAGGAATACCTTGCTGCGAGACGAGACTTTTCGCCGAACCGTCGACCACGTTCACCGTCCCCAGCGAACGACGTCTCCCGTAACCATCGGAACTTTGGCGGGATACTGCGAGGCAGATCCCCAAGCCCTAGGCGGGGAAACTTAAATAAGCAACCTATGGAGGCTGGGTTGCTCGTAGCCTACCTACACAAGACCTTCAAAACCCCTCGACGTCTCCGACGGAAAAGGATACCGCAAGAATGTCTTTCGCCGAAGCTGGAAATGCCGACCTCCTAATTTGAATAGATGGACATGAAGTGGTTTCTCTTATTGACACCGCTGCAGACTACTCTATAGTTAGTCAGACCCTCGCCGATCGGTTAAAAAAAGTGAAGATGCCGTGGTCTGGACTTCAGATTTGATCTGCTGGAGGCCATTTAATGACTCCAGTAGGGAGGTGCACCGCCAGAATTACCATTGGTGACGCTAATTTTGTCGGCAGTTTTGTGGTCCTCGCGGAGTGCTGCAAGGATCTTATTTTGCGGATGGACTTTTTAAGGGAATACAACGCTGTGATCGACGTTGGTGAACGCCTAATTATACATTCTCGTCGAACCACCGCCAACCACAACTCGCAGCATGCCGAGCGCAGTTGCGGGTTATCGACAAAGACGTGAACATACCACCGCGGTCCTGCATGTTAGTTTCAGTTCACTGCGACATGTTTAGCACTGTTGGCATAGCAGAGCGAATCGATGAACTTTTGTTCCGTCATGGCATCGCAGTTGCGCGAGCCGTGTTGCATTTAACCGATGGCTTATTTTGATTTGATTTGATTGTGGGGTTTAACGCGCCGACGCAACGCAGGCGATGAGGCGCGCCGTAGTGGAGGGCTCCGGATTAATTTTGAACACCTGGAGATCTTTATCGTGCGCCGAAATCTCGCACACACGGGCGTTTTTGCTTTTCGCCTCCATCAGAAAAGCGGCCGCCGCGGCCGGGAATCGAACCCGCGACCTTGTGCTCAGCAGCGCAACGCCTTAGCCACTGAGCCACCGCGGCGGGTGGCTTATTTTGCGAATAACGAGATTGCGGGGGTGATGATGTTCATTTACAGTTTGTATCATGGATCACCAGAACCTTGCATTTGAAAACGTCGTTGTCGTATTCACTACATTTGAGAGAGGGAAACAATTACCTTTTATTGAACCCATTTGAGGTGACGCTCGCAAGCGTCAGACGGGGTGGAACGCTATTAACGAGTCCCATACCTTCACTGCAACCGAGTGCAGTGTTAAAGTGAAAGTTAAATCTTTCAAGCCACACTTGTGAGTACCTTAGATGTCACTAACACTGCAGTGGTTCAAGAGCTGCTTGTTTAAGCTCCCTGATACCGTGCAAAGGATTAGGCGAAAAGGGTGAGTTAATTTGCTGATAAGCCAAAACGCCAAGAAAAGACCTCTGCATGGTGTGAAGACCTGTGGTGAGAAAAGACCTGTGGTGCCAATTAAAATTGAAAGCGCTGTATTGACAGACTGAATTAGCTTATTTTCTTACTCAGGAGGAAATGCTGGTTTGTGCAAGTATACCCACGTACTTTTTCACTCTTCGTACGTCTTTGTGTAAATGTGAAAAACTGATCACCGTAGTTGAAGATGTAGAAATTTAATTTTTTGTCATCGAGATTGAGCACTGCAGTACTCAATTGCAAACTTTTCTATTGCATTTACAGTTCAGCATTGATATTTGTGCATTTAAAAAAAAAAGGTGCGTTTATGGTTATTTCTCACCGTATTGTTATTTGTCCTAATCTATTTTTTATTTACTTTCAGTAAAATGTTAGCCGCCTGAATATGTACAGGACAGAGATTCTGTACGTCAAACCTGGACAATTTGTTCCTTGTACTAGTTGAAGTGAAAGGCTGTAGTCGCAGATGCAGACCCCCTGAATTTCTGTTTCCGTGTAGTCGGTAGTTGACATTCGGCATTAAAAATAGCAGTTTTCGTGCTTTATGTGTTTATGCGAACGAGTATGGTCTCTTCATTGTATTTTGTCTAAAATAACATCAAGTGCAGAATGGTAAGCGTGGAGTACAACATGGAAGTCGGGAGCGCAAGATGCGTGACATTCGGTATTGCATAGGTTATGCGTATCGGAACAAAACGCGTCGAAGTGTTCAGTGAGAGCTGCGAGGTATGTGCCACTCCAAACTACACACGTGCTTAGTAAAAGTACACTTGCGCGTGCGGCGAACTTCTGCTGGTTTGCGCTTCCGCCGCGCGCCGAGTCGTAGAGCGGGTAGCCAGGCGGGCAGCAAACTACGGAAAGCAGCGCAACCGCGCGCCAGGCATGAACCGGCGCATCGCTTTTGACCGGCCCTTGGCGCCACCTCCCCCTTCTAGCCACCATAACACAGCTGCTCGTGCATCTGCATCCACCGCACAACACAGGACAAAAACTCTTGAGCTGTTCACACAAGCTTGATGTTCCCACACAATCGGCTACATTGCATTTACACCCGCTATGAATCTAGAGAGGAATGCCTGCATGTCAGGGTGGGTGGGGGCAAACCAGAGTCCAGCCAATACACGATGCTTGAGTCTGGCAGCAGGTGGCAGTTCATTTAAAGTGAAGTGAAGTGGCCACACGGACGTCTTAGACGATTTGAATACTGCACTTTCGTCTGTGTTCACGGTGAACATCAAATCAGCCGGTGTTAATCCTTCCACCTGCTGCAGATAACTGAATGCTGCCTCATTTGTAATGTCGGTGATTACATTGTCGCACTTCTCATTCCGTGCTGCAACACCACCTGCAAGGACCTCTTTGTGCCTTCAATAAGCGTGTGTAGCTGTTTCCTGGTGTCAAGAGTGATGAAGAAGTGCGACTTTGCGTGGAGGGCCGATGCTGGCACTTCAGTATCGTAGACTTCGCATACACAGTCACCATTCTGGTCTTCTTCCAAGACAGATTCCTATTGTATGCACCGGTACCAGTACTGCACTAGGTCGTTCTTTTGTGTTACCCACACCTTTCTAAACGTGTACTGAATGCGGGGCAATACTTCCATACCGGCAATGTTATTAACCAGCTTAGCGAGGTCACCTAGGCCTGTCCAGGTTAGGCCGTGCGCCACACAGAACGACATTGCCACGGCAGTTGAGCCAGCTTTGGAGGTCCCCAGGTTGGGTAACTTTTCCGTCGGCAGTTTCGAAAAAGGTGAGGAACCTATTTCATCCTCACTCATCTGAGGAGTCAAGTCAGTTGCACTTTCCTCACACGCGCTGGGCCCGTCGGCCACGTTCGTACCATCAGCAAAAATAGCGCTGTCCTGTACCAGGTCACCGAATTCATGGGAGGGAAATCTGTCGTCCTCGGCAGGGAACTTCTCTACCGACCCATCTGAATCACCGCTACGAGAAGTAGAGGCCCGTCATTGGGCAAATTTTGAGGCGCCGATTGTAGCCGCTGCCTCTTCAGCCTGTCGTAGTATGTAGACTTGGGCACAAGGAAGTCCTCACTCTCGTGGAAGTACTCGAGCTTCCACGCCTTTTGTTTCAGCAGTAGCCATTACAACCGCACACAAGACGTCCAGTTAGTCTGAGTCTTTCATCGTGGATGGAGGACGCGGAAGGGCGCAAAATCGAATTCCTATCACTTAAGCACAAGAGCAGCGGGCTTGATTGGCTCCGCCACTTCGTCCGTCACTGTCACTCGTGCCTCAGCTAAAGAGATCACTCATCTGTCTAAACTGACTCATGTGAGCTGCTCCAATCCATGTTTTTTTTTAGTTTATCTTACCGACAAAGTTATGCTTCTATCTGCCTTCATCCATGCATGGAGAAAAAAAAGATCCCCAGCAATTGTTTCCTTCATTTTTTGAATTTGCGCAATCAGTGTTGACCTCTTGGATAAGCAAATAGGCTCCCAACCTCTTCCCTTTTCCTCGACCTAATACCGGGCCAGTCTTTTAGGAGGCATTGACCCAGCACACAGTAAGGTTGTTTTCTCTCTTTCTCTTTGAGAAATATTTTACAAGGCTATAAAACTATGCCAGGGAGAGCACAGTAATTAGCGTAATGTTCTTTTTTTTAGTCATAAGGGTAAGCAGACCTGAAAGTTAAGGAAGGCAACAGGGAAGATATAATTCAGGGTGTCTAGCAAATTGCCTAATTCAATTTCCCTGACTTTTCCATGTTTTCCATGACCATTTTAAACGAAATTCCCTGACTTATACAACAGGCGCCATTTTGTGGAAATGGTCTATGAAGCACTTAAAAAGCATATACAAAACACATGCTATCATAAGGAAAAACACATTAACTTCAGTTTCCGGTTTGCTTGCCTTCTGTTACGGCTTGAGAGAGTTTATTTCATCTTGCGGGATAGAAGCTTCAAGTTGCGCTTCAGCGAGCACCATTTGCTTTTTTTTTATTGTCCTGGCTCGACATGCAACGTGAACCGCATGGTGGGTTTTTGCACGCGATTCGGGCGCGTAGGCGTTGCGCGTGCGATTTTTTCACGCCTGCGTCGACGATTCGCGCGCGCGGTAGCTTCTGCCTCGCTCAGAAAATGACGCGCGTCGCGCGAGTAAGTTGGAGGAGCCTGCCGACTTGCGCCAATGGAGAGCCGCACGCCTCATGGCGGCAGTTTTGAAGCTCTCGAGACAGCCCATGGAGGAAGTATTCTTTCCTCCATGAGACAGCCGGATGGGCCCGCAAGAGGTCGCTTGAGCTTACCACCCCGGCAGGTATTGCATGGGCGCTAACACTAACGGCGCGGATGATGTATTATAGTACCGTTTTCGCCCACATTATAAGCTCCTTTACTTCACAAGCAACTTCGTGCGTGCCTTGTGTGGCATTTTAAGCGTGAACCGCATGGAGCGTTTTTTCACGCGATCTGCGCGCGTCGGCGTTGCGCGTGCGTTTTTTCGACGCCCGCGTCGACGATTCCGCGCCCGCGGCAGCATCTGCCTTGGCTAGATTTTGACGCGCGTTGCGCGCAGCAGTGGGAGGAGCCTGGCGGATTGCGCCAATGGGGAGGCGCGCGCCTCATGGCGGCGGTTTCAAAGCACTCGAGACCGCCGGCTGGCTCCGCCGGTCATCTTTAGGCTTACCACCCTGGCCGATATTGCTTGGTCGCATTCAGTAGCGGCGCGGATGATGTTTTATAGTACCGTTTTCACCCACATTATAAGCTCCTTTAACTCTCAAGCAACTTCGTACGTGTCTTGAGCGGCATTTTAGAGAGCGCTCAGAAGCGGTCGCTCGAGCTCTTGACGCCACTTCGCGGCCGAAGCCACCGCCATGTTTCCGCCGCCTGCCGCGCCGCGCGCAGCGTGCGGGCGGCTCCGCAGCAGCGGCAGCGCGCCTGTGGCATGCGCGGCGCGTTTTCGCGAGCCGTAAACGCTCCATGCGGTTCACGCTTTAGAGCGCGCTTAGAAGCGGTCGCTTGATCTCCCGCATGGAGGAAAGAATACTCACGAGAGGCCCCGAGCATCCCAATGCATTGCGAAAAGTGTGGAGGAAGTGGCGTCATTTTTCTTGAGCCCATGGACAATGTTGCTTACTTGTTTACAACTGCGGTGGCCAAATCTTGGCGAATAGAACGGACAAACTTTTAAGGCGCATGGTATGTGGCTGCCTTGCTACGCTTGCAAACCAGCGCAGTCGCTACGACAAACGTTTTTAGATTAAGCCAGTTTGAAAACTCTGCCGTCAGAGGCGGCCTTAACTACCCCGGACGCAGCGGCGCTTACGTCGCGTCGAGATCGGCGGAGCGAGCCGCTGCCGCCGCCGGCGACCTGCCGGGAAAATCCCCTTCGCTCAGCGTTGGCGAGAGCCACAGTTCGTTCTTTGCTCACTTTGCGTTTCTGCGTTGTGAAGTGAAGTGAAATTTATCGCTGCTGAGACGTAGCGCGCAAAGACCGCAGTGCTGTACGACCCCAAACAATGCTCCCGTCGTCTGCGCTGGCCATCCCGCGAGCCTGTTGCTATGACGACGACAAACGCTACTTTGCCAGGCTTAAGAGCTGAAAAATCGTCCTTCTATCTCAACAACGAAGGCCGTTTTTCTATTGAAACTTTGGGTGAGGGTTAGAATGGGCAAATTGAAGGCAAAATCAACAGCTTAGAACATGACACCGCACCGAGGAATTAGCGACGAAGCTGTTTTCGCTTCGAAGCGGGAGGGCAGGGCGACGCCATGTTAGTCAAATCAAACCGGAGACAGCAAAGGATGATGGGATAGAGTGCTGGGCTCCGTGGGCTCAAGTCATGGCGGGACTCGGCTTCACAAATTTGACGTCAGGGCCTCTCCTAACCTTTTCTTTCCTCCATGATCTCCCGTCACCAGTTCGCGGTCGAAGCCGCCGCCATGTTTCCGCTGCCGGCAGCACCGCGCTCAGCGTGCAGGCGGTTCCGCGGCAGCGTCAGAGCGTCTGTGACGTGCGCGGCGCATTTTCGCGAGCAGAAAACGCCCCACGCGGTTCACGCTAAACCACGTCATGTTCTTTTTTGATTAGGTAATTCTGGCTACTGATGCCATAAGAATGAAGTTCTTTCAAGATTAGCTCTTCAAAAAAGCGCTGATTTTTGAAATTCGCTGAAAAAAAAAAGCGCGTTGTGCGTGGGATTTGGGCACCACCTACATCGCCCCTCTGCGCAAGTGCAACCATCAACCTAAGCCAGCTGTGAGCTGCGTGAACAGCACGGCGAGTTTCTGCGCGCGATTCGTCCGGGGTATTTTCACGGTCGCGTCGACGATTTCGTGCGTGGCTCCTTTCCTGCACAAGCAAGTGCGTTTGTGCCTTGAGTAGCATTTTAAAGAGCGGTTAGAAGCGGTCGTTGGAGCTACCGCACTACTCCGCGGCCGGTGCAGGGTGTAGCCGCCATGTTGCCGGCGCCTGCCGCTCGGCGCGCACCGCTCAGGTGGTTTTCGCGGCGGCGTCAGCGCGCCTCAGGCGTGCGCGGCGCGTTTTTGCTTGCAGAAAAAACAGAAAACGTTTCATGCGGTTTACGCTTTCGTCGCGCGCGAACGTGTTGCGTTCGGTAACTTCTTGGGGGCCCCCAACACTGGTTTCCCCTATTCTGAAACTGTGGGCAGGCCCCGAAGTGGTTTTCCCTGACTGGTACTACTTGATTTAAAAATTCCCTGACAATTCCCTGACTTTTCTCGGTGGCGCGAAATTCCCTGACTTTTCCCGGTTTTCCTGGATTTCCCGTCGCTAGACACCCTGAATTGTACGTCATTTATTTATTCTTGAAACAGGTATAGCATTTTTTTCAATGTTTGAAAGATAGAAGGAAGGTGAAAGTGAAATGCCCGCCGGTAATTGCATCGGACGCCTATTCTGGAGATCGTTAGTTGAATCTACCAGGTGTGGGTTTTTCCACTTGCCCTGCTAGGCCTGCCGCCACTCCTCGACAACATCCCGGGAGTCCGTCTTGGCCTATAGGACGACGACATAACCATCTAGCCGTCCACAGGGTGGATAAGAGAGTTGGAAAGCCGCCTACACGAGACAGCGGATGTGGTGGCTGCCTATGCTGAGTCATGTGGTCTCAGCTGCGCCCCCTAATAGACTGAGCTACTCCTGGTTTCACCCCGCAAAACACACCCTCCAGGTTTGCCCACTATCACTCTATGCCTAGAGGGCCATATCATTGCACCATCTCCAAGCGTCAAGATCCTGGGCATGATATTCCAGGCGGACCGCTTCAACAACCTTCTGATCAACAAGCTTAAAACCACAACAGACTAGTCACGGCCAAAACCAGAGGCATGAGGAAAGCGGACACGATTCGCCTCGTCCAGGCCTTCATCGTGTCTAGGATTACGTACGCTATGCTTCGCGCCCTGCAGTGATGCTACCGCTGCAACAATTGCGCCAAACTGCGTCCAAGTGCCCTGTCTGCTACATCCTGCTACATGTCCTCAAAATTTGGCGAGTCTGCGCCAAACCTGCGCCCAACGGTGTACGCCGACGTTTTCAGAAACGAAACTAACTACTTGTGGTTCCCTATTGAAAGCGACATCGCGGCTCGCTTGCGTACGGGATGCAATCTGCGCCAAGCCAAGGCAAATTGATCCCCGTTGGTAAGGTTGCTGTGACGGCAAAGAGGCGTTCTGCAGAGTGAACGGCAACTGGTGTTGTTGGGGACGACTGGGTGCGGAGCCCGTCGACACTCGATGGCGTTTTCAAAGCTGAAAGGTTCGTACCTTTTCCTTGTATTTTGCGTTTCTTGAACGTGGGTCACTGAAGGTCGATGGCGATCTCATTTCATGGCCGCGTTTAGGCATAGCAGCGTGAATGAAAACAAATGACGGAGCGGTTCTTTTTTGCCCTTACTTTGAACCCGTTACACCAGCACTGTAACGGCCGTTACAAAAACGGTAGTCGGCCTTAACGGCAGTTACGCGGGGTTACATGACTGCCCCAGCGCCGTTTGAAAGCTAACGGTGGTCGCGCCAACGGAGGTCGCCGGTCTCCGTTCTGTCGGCAGATGGGCAAGATGGCTGTGCCTAGCAACAACGTGTCCCCTGCTGATAGCAAGCGCACTGCCGCAAAAACGCTTCGTGTGGACACCGTCGCTGACGCATTTGCAAATGAACTTGTGGTTGGACAGTGGTGCTCCGGTTAGCACTAGCGATTTATAATGAATTGGGACGCTTCACCGCGTCAAAAACAGAACAAGCGCAGCATTTGCAACGCCGTGAATCGGATGGTTGCAGGGGTTGCGAAGAGTGAAATAAATACGCTGTGCAACATGGAGCGCAGAAATTTTTTTTTTTTGAGTTCGCGAGGTAACATGCCAAGCGTAACGTGATAACTTATCCAAACGGACCCGAACTTGGAATGTGCCGTTTGAGCACAGCCACGACCTGCAGTTCCCACGACCGATTCAACTGCCGCTTGCTTTAACGGCCGTTGCGAGTGCCCGTGTAACCTAGGGATCGAAGCGATGGCACATCTACCGTTTATTTTTACCCAACGTTACCGTCGTCGTAGTAACGAGCGATTTTTAGTTTGTGTATAGCAAATCCGCCATTATGTAAAAATGACAGCCTGTTTTTTTTTTCCTTTTCTGTTTTCTTTTTATTGTGCAGGCCGCTGCACGAAGTTCAATGCAGAGATGCTTCTGGAGACTGACGAAAATGGGGACAAAATATCCACATGGTGTCGTCAAGCGGATGAAGGAAGTGGTTTTTGTGTTGTTTGTAATCAAAGCATCAACTGTCGGCAACATGGCGTAGCGGCAATAAGGCGACATGCAACTTCTAAGTGGCACAGGGAATCGACGAGCCGCCACCGAGATGCTTCAGGCGTGCTGCAGCGACCGAAGACGGTTCAGCCAACTCTGGAATTCACGACTCCAGGGAATGGTTTGCTTGATGACCGTGTCACAAGTGCAGAGACTCTTTTTGTGCTTGGCATAACCCTAAAGGGCATTCACTACTCTTTTGCCGACACAGCAAGTGACCTGTTCCCGAAAATGTTTTCAGACTCTGAAACGGCCAAGCAGTTTTCGTGTAAAAGATTTAAGACTTCCTACATAGTCAGCGATGGCCTTGGGCCTTATTTCAAGAAACTGGCACTTGATGAGCTCAACAGGCCAGATGTGTTTTTTTCAGTTGCTCTGGATGAAACACCTATTCAGGAACAAAGATGCCAACAACTGGACGCTGTAGTTAGGTACTTCTCGAACAAAATGCAACGAGTTGTTGTAGAACACCTGCAGGCATTCCGGCTGGGTTCGGCAACTGCAGACATTTTGGCAGGCGATGTACAAAAAGCGATGATGGACTTGCCACAACCGAATATAATTTGCTTTTCTACAGATGGTCCCAATGTAATGAAAAGTTTGAAGAGAAAGATGCGAGAGGCGTACCCAGACATCCTAGATATAGGAGAGTGCTGCCTTCATAAAGTACACAATTCCTTTGCCCGGGGCATGAGTGTCTTTGGTTCAGATGTTGAGACTGCTGCGGTAGATGTTTATTACTTTTTTTAAGAATTCATCTGCACAGCATGAATTGTTGAAAGCTGAGCAGGTAGCTTTTGGTCTGGCCGAAAACGTATTTTTGCGCCATGTAAACTCGAGGTGGCTTACTTTGGGGCCGGGTGTGGAGCGCTTGATTGAACAGTTTCAAGCTGTGAAGTCCATCATATTGTCAGATTCCACCAGCTGCCGAGCAGGCCAGCTGCGCGAACGTTTAAGGAGGGCATTCACTGACAAGGCCCTGTACGCCAAGCTGCTGTTCATTAGGGATGTTTCAGAAATTTTTCTGTCATTTTTTACCCTCTTCCAAGGACGTGAACCGCTGGTGCACCGTCTGTATGAAGAGATGGTGGTTCTTGTGCAGAAGCTTCTTGGCCGCTTTGTAAGATCTTAAGCTTATCGTTCTTTGAATGGGAAAGATTTTCCGTGCTTACAAATAAATTCATCCACGGTCTGGAAGGCCGCTCCAGAAGTAGGAGCAGACACTGAGGCAGCTATGTCTGACTGGGAGCCAGCTGAGAACAAGGCTTTTCGGTTGGGTGCCAGAAATTTTTACGTAAAGGAACTGACTACCTGCTGTCGAGACTTCCATTTGAAAACGTGACACTGCAGAGCCTGCGATGCCTTTCTCCGAGTGCCAGGGAAAAAGAGTCATCAGGGCCTCAACTAAGGCGCCTCACTATGAAGTTGCCTCAAGTCATCCAGCCTGATCAAATTTCCATGTTGATGGATGAGTACACAGTGTTCCGACTGGATACAACACTTGAAAGTGCTGAAAACGTTGACAAGTACTGGCAAGTTGCCTTTGACAAAAAGAGGTGTGATGGTATGCCCAAGTACCCACTTCTTAGTAAGGTGGAAGGTCTTCTCAGCATCCCGCATGGTAATGCTGAAGTCGAGAGGGGCTTTAGTGAAAATCGCCGATTTCTACAGGATAGGGCTCGGCTGTCACTAGAAAGCATCAATGGCATTCGGCTCATTGTGAGCTATGGCAAACGCTTTGACTCTGACCCAAGTAGTTTCACCGTTACACGTGAGGTTCTCAGGGTGGTAAGAAATTCAAAGAGAAAGTACACTGAACGCCTTGACTTGGAGAGAGAACAGTCAGCTAAGCGGCCACGTAAGGAGCCTGAAGCAGGCCCAAGCAGTGAAGACCAAGATCTCCAAAAGGAAGTGGAGACAGCAAAAAAGATGCTCACAAACACTGAACTTCTCATTTCCCATGGCCTTAAATAAAAAAACTTCGCCGAAGTTGAAAGCGGAAATTCTCTTTTAACTTCAGGGAAAGCGCGTCTTGAGGAGGCCATTCAAAAGATGGCAGAACGTTAAAAAACGACTGCATGCAAGTGATGTTTCTGTTGGCGTTTACGCTTTTGAAGTGTTTTAAATCCGATCTCTGTAATCTTTTTTTTTTGTACTTGTGACAGTTTTTTTCTTTTTTGCACCTAAGTATATTGGAGCAACCAAGCAGATGTTCTGTGGCAGTCATTTTGTATTTATGTTTCTTTGATCATGTGTATTTTAACTTAGTAGGCATGTGCTTGAATGGTGCCCGTGGTTGGTATATCAGTGTACTGACTGTGGTACATCCATGCTTATGTCGTTCATTAGCTGTGCTGCTATGTAGGAATCGACTTTGTCAAGTTTATTTGTCTTTGAGGGACTCGTGTAATATTTTGTCATTGTATAAAGTTTCTGCTGTGATATTTAATTCCTTTTTCTGTGATTTTTGATGTACAAGTGGACAGAAAAATATGTTATATTCATATTGTATTAAGCCTTTTTCTTATAAGAGCCATGCTTGTGTATCATATGGTAAATGAGCTGTTTCTGTGATGCTTCATGTACAAGTATGTACAAGCTCATCTTTAACAATATTGTATTCTCTAGTCGTTTTATAATAAAGTGATATGTCCCGATTTGTTTTGTCTTCTAAATGCGGCTAGGTTAGCCGTGGGTCATATTCATAATTCTGGGGTCTTTTAATCTTTTAATTATCGCTGAAAAGCATGCAGCAAATAGTGGTTTTATCGGTTGCCTATCATGAATGTGGTACATGTCTTAAAATTGCTTCTGTCGACACCTGCTCCAAAAGCCAGTTTTGCTGCTCCAAAATGCATTTTTGCTTGCTTCAAAAGCTGCTCCAAAGTGGCCTAAGCCAGTAGCATCACTGCGCCCTCCTTAAATCCACAGAGCTCAAGAAAATAAACATTCTTATTAGGAAGGCACACAAGCAACCCATGGGTCTCCCGGCAAGCACCTCAACTGAACGGCTACTCCGACTTGGCATCCACAATTCGGCCGTGGGGTTAATAGAGCCGCACCCGTCTAGCCAACGATTTAGGTTAGGAGCAACCGAAAAGGCTCATCCTCCTACCTGGCGCTGTGGCTGCCACTCAGCCACCACCTCTCCTCACTGAAAACGTACCCCACTCCACCAGACAACCCTCAATTGTGCCAGCCTTACCATGCAGTATGCACCCTGTGCATGACGAGGACTGGAGAGAAGCCCGAGCCCGGCAAATATTTAGGTTGAACGGAGATGCAGCATCTACCACCTACACGCACACAGCCTGTATTACTCCGGAAAAGCAGCCATGGCAGCCACCGTCGTATAAAATAAGCTGCACAGGTGCGGCATCTCAGTCTCCAAACACGGCCCTCTCAAAGCCGAGGAAGCGGCGTTAGCACTTGCGCTCAACCAAGGCGATGCCAAAGTTTTAATCTCAGACGCCCAGTAGTCATTCTGCAACATTGCCTGCGGTCGCTTGCACGTCACAACACTTCGACTAATCAATCAGAGAGCACCAACGAGACCAGTCGGGATTGTATTTGCACCAGCTCACAGCGGCATCCCCGGCAACGAGATCACCAACCTCATGGCTCGAGATTTGACCCGCCGAGCTAGCGCTGATGAAGCCGAAGCCGAGCCCGAGCGCATGCAACCTGTTGTCACATACCAGGAAATTACGCAGCACTATAGGGGTTCATGTAAAACCTACTATTCAACCTGAAAATCGCTAACGAGGGATCAGGAAAGATTATTGCTTGCCCTGTTGGTCAACACCTTCCCACATCCAACCAGACTTCACCTCTTTGCCCGGACACACTTTTCTCCACTTTGGCGCTGCTGTAGAGATCCTGGGACTCTCACACACATAGCGGGCGGCTGCGATAAGCCTAATCTAGACCCCCATAACATCCACCTTTCCACGAAGCTTTGGGAGAGAGCCTTGGCCTCTTCCGGCCTCAAAGATCAGCTGCGCCTGATCGAAATAGCTGTCGACGCGGCCTGAGCTCGAGGAACCCTCGAAGAATGAGGGCGCCTCTGTGAAGCATTTCCTTGATTTAAATATAGTTTATTCTTTCTCTGTCTCTCTCTACTTTTCCTATCTTGCAGACATTTTGCGAAATTTATATCTGTTCCAAGAAATGTAAATGACGTTGGACATTTTTTTTCTTTGATTTCCATTTACGTTCATGACTGTACACCCTTATTTTTGTCGTCGTTTCCCAAGCCACTCATTTTGAATTGTGTGTGTGTGTGTGTATGTGTGCGCACGTGTTAGCAAAGGCATCGGACATTGGAAGAATGACTGACTTGATTGAATGGCTGAGAATTGGTCCGTTCTCAGAAGAGAACTGGTTCATTTAAATGGCTTAGCGGTTCATTAACCTATGTGAAGCATAATATAAATTATTGCTTAATTTAGGTGCCTGAACTTCTCCTTTTTATGGAACCCTTCATGTATTTGTACCGAAAAGAATTGGCTTCACTGTCATTACAAAGGTTTTTATGTGTCTGGTATTTCAAGATAACTCTCAGTCAATACTTGAAGAAAAAAATGTAATTTTTTTGTCAACTTTATTAGATCACAAACACGATCTCTACTATTGAGCTGTGACACTAGCAAAACTGTTTGTGAAAAACCGTAAACGCGATACAAAAAAATTGAAATACATGAACTGGACAATTGTAGTTTATAAACAACACTTTGCTCAGTTTATTCGAAGCGAGATGGGCCCGCTTTTTGGCACTAATATTAAACGCAGAAGTTGCACACAAGACCCAGCTGGGCCGGCTGACATGCCCCGACTAACTCTACCGGAACGTGCCGACTCCATTCATCCAGAGCCACCTGGTTCAGAACGGTTCTCTGATCGAGCGAGCAGCCGTTGAGCGGCAGTTCTTTGGGAGAGCCACTGCGCTAAAGAACCGCTGGGAGCAGGGAGCCAAGGACCGCCTCTGAACTGAGCGGCACAGAATATCCGGCTCGTTCCTTACTCGGACTATAGCTGAGCGCACAAATGTAACTGTGCTGAATCATAAACGTCACAGGAGTGTATTTTCTAATTACTTTCAAAATGCAGACGCAGTTCCGTCACTGCTGCCATTGCGGCCTCCCGATCTGTCTTTCGCAGCCGCGGTCTCTAACCACCATTCTCAAAGAGCGGCTCAGAAGATCCGGCTCTCCTGACTCGGACGGTCTGCTCACGCAACAGGTGGCGCTGGAGGGAATTGGAAAGTTAGCCCTGCCTGATACGGCAGTGCAGTTGCTTTCTTGCGCCGATAATAAATGGCGAGAAACTTGCACCAAAGAGCCGGCTCATTTGACCCTGCTTTTCGGCTCAGTAGGCCCTTCTTCCTCCATTGTTGGCTCTGCTGTGGCTCCCCCCTTCGGTAAGGATCACTGAGTGAGCGAGAATTGGCTCCCTCTCTCCAAAAGAACTGCCGCTCAGTTTAACTGAGCCGCAGCTCACCTGCTCTTCTAAAAGAGCTGCTCAGAAGTTCCGAACCGCTCCTGAGCGACGCATTTCTAGAAGGCGTAGCGGACGTAGCATACACAAACCGGTGGACACCCGTGCTGATCTACATAACAGAGGCATTTTTTGTACCGGAACTGGCTGCACTGGTGTAAACAGTGCAGCGAATGCACATTTTCGTGCACTGGTCTGCATGACACTTGACTAATCTGCACCGGTTCTGAGTGCACTTACAAATTTACTCGTCGTGTAGCCGAATAAATTACCTGTATGTTGGGCCCTCTCTCACGCAATACTCTAAGTGTAAATATACGAATAAGTATATTATAATCCTGCCTGACCGTGCTCATATGCAATAGCATCACCCCGATCAGCGTTATGAGAGCCTTAGATTAGAGCATCGACCGTGGTCATATATGCAATGGCATGACCACAATCACCGTTATCAGAGCATTGGATGAAAGCGTTGCACAAGGGGCTTTCAAGTTGTATCTAGAAGTGTGAGCCCAGTACAACTTGCCACACGTGAGGGGTGGGGGGATACGTTCATTTCAGTTAATAATCAGCTGGTTTTCCCCGGTTGGAAACAAAAAATTGGATTCATAGCCAATTGATTCACATTATAAGGATTAACAACGCGTACAAATCTCCAATTTTTAGTGGTCATCGAAATTACCCATGCCCCTGTTTAACAGGAAAATGACAATCTATGGACGATTTCTGGTACCTCTAAATAACATGGAGGAAGAAGCTTCAAGGTTTAGTAGCGAATGTGAACAAACAGCAGAAGGAATGCGAATTTCTGCCGTGTACGTTCCATTTAGAAAATGTGCATACCAATGATGCACTAAGGCAGCCGGTGCGTATATATGATTACCGGGTGCGAGCATAAGGTCCAAACACAAGATACGAAGTATTTTGTTACTTTGTTCTTGCATTGAAGTTGTTACGATCCGTAAATTTATTCCCAACACCACGAGCTTCTTATCGCAAAAACACCAACCCAAAGAGATTACCTCCACAAATCGGCTCGAGCAGTGCCCTTGAGCACTAGGAACCGTGCCTTTGAGCTGGTAATGTCATAATTTAGGCTCCTTTGCCAAGTTCAATTGCAACAAGCAGGTGTTCTACCCACTGATATGTAGGGTCACTGCGCTTGCTGAATATTTTCATATTTATGAATGGAATGACCAGTGTGCCCTTTTAAACGTTAAGAAGCACCCCTTAGTAACGGGTATTTACATTATTCTGACGGCCGACTTGGCCACTAGGCTTCACAAGAGAAACTCTATGCCTCCATTCAAATTCTCCATACAACGCCATTCGCCTCCTCACCTCCAACTCCTCCATGCCACTCACTGACTCACGCAGGTGCCTCCTTGTTTTCTCCCAACCTTGAGATCTACGCGTGTGTGCAGTACATCGAAGATTTGCAGCGTGCTGTACTTCCTGTGGAGTTAATTAAGGATTGGATCCCAGAAACGTCAAAGGTTTTTTGAACCACAAAGTCGTTTCTGCGTACTGTTGCAGCGAAGCGGGCGACGTTGAGGGATTTTATCCCGCGCACGTGATCGCAGTCTCAAGTGAGCGAATACGTTTCCTTGCTTGGAATATGCCCGTGAAATAGTACCGAAGTATGTTGTTCGATAAGTTGATGTGCATGCCGAATATTAATGAGCAAATTAGTATGCGTTTATTAGCGTTTAATGGACCCTTCTCCATGTCAGCCAACCTGTGCGTTCTCGGTCGTAGCCGCGTCTCTCGTTATATAAATTACTCTTTCTGACTTAAAAAGAGCTGGCGTTTCTTTTATTAGAACAGTTCCTAGATGAACTGCTCTGTTAAAACAAAATAGTTGAAAAAAAAAACCGCAGTTGTTGCGAACAGCGAAAAGGTATCCTGTTAAATCAAACTCAGCCAAGAGCAAATGTACGCCGAAAGCAAAATCTCGGTACATAGATCAGATTTTCCAGCTTTCTCCTAATTTGTCGCAATGAGAGCTTTTTTACTATCGACCTTTAGCGACATCCTCAACCAGTATAAGTTATCTGATGTTGTAACTTAATAGTTAATGACTTTAATCTCTCACTCTAGACTCACTGCCGGGTCTCACCCAAGCGCTGAAGAAGTCTCGTTCAGCTAAGACTGCCATGGTAAGGTGTCCTTGAATACCTCACGACTCAAGTAATAAATATTAAGCGCCTCTTGATCTTACAAGACTCAAGTGATAAATATAAAGCGCCTCTTGATATGACAAATGGAAAGGATTGTTGTATCATTGTAAATCACTTGCTGTGGCTTTGTTTAGTCTATTTCGTTGGAGGCAATTCTGCCGAGTAAAAAATACTCTTTATTTGCATGATTCATGCCTAAGAAACGTTCGCTTTCCAGGTGTAAGTGCATCAAGTTAGTTTTCCGTGCGACTTTGTCATTATAACAAAAAAGCTTCCAATAATGCATGTTTTTAGCAGCTACGCGATGTTGACTGACTACTAACATTGCATAACAGTAGGTTAGGGGGTGCTGCCAATAAACGGCACTGGAGACGTAATGTGCTTGGAAATTTTAGTGTGATCACTGTTATTCAATGCGATCCTGATAGAGTGGAAATGTTTGCATGGCATTGTGTTTTCTACAAGCTAGTGAAGTGGTGGTCAGTGTGTGGTTTCCATTCACTTAATTAAAGACCTAAATAAGTTATGTTTCTTTTTGAAGCCACCTAAGAACCTTTGACAAAAAGGAAACAATTCTAAGAGGAAGCTGGCTGCGAGGAAAGATCTGAGCACCATCATTGAAGCTTTTAGAGCCTCCGACGGCAGCCCAGAACTTCCGAACGTAAGTTTCACTGCAACTTATGTATATTGCAATATTTATCTATTATACCGGAATTTGACCTACCTTTAATGTGGGTAGTGCTGAGCCACGGTTTGGTGGAAGGAAGCCCATTTGGACGGGACAGGTCATGGTATAATAAAATAGCAAAATAACACCCACCAAAACATTTCACTAATTACGTATGTTTTGGCTCGTACATGAGATTCATTCCTGTTCACTACAGAAGCATCAGTACATAGGGCCCATTTAAGCACGACCAAAAATATAACATGCAGACAATTAGTAAAGAGGAGGCAGATTGCCCTTCTTTCATCTTAGCTTTCGTTGGGGAGCCTACATGTATCTTATACTAGCAAAGTATTTTGGTTGCTGTTTCTAGTGTTTTATTGTGGGTGTTTAATTATGACTATTATTTGAGCACTGTTTAGGTTAGCAGTGCTCGAATAAGTCATAACAACCCTTTTGAGCCAGCAAACATGCTTGTGAAAAAAAGGTTTTTATTGCAGCAATGTCTCATTAGCATGATCACGACTGATGAATGTGATATAAATTTTTTAAAAAATTCGTCAAAGTGTGTATAAAATGAGTGAAATTTTGGGTGTTACAAATGTGTTTCTGTCCACGGTGGATGGTGAGAGGGACAGAATCATTTTGCCGACTGCAAACGAAAGTGGCTCCCTTGCAGTGACAATCAATGAAGTTTTGTTAACAAGCTAAGTAAGCTCCTGTGCCCACTTTGCTGTAACTGTGGCAAGTTTATGGAGTTCCATAGTTTGGCAGTTGCCGTTTTATAGATTTTGTATTTTGACCTTGCTTTTCACTTTAAAAACAAAATATTTTTTTCTTTCTTTATTTTTTACGCAGAACATCTTCGGTATCGAGGTCCAATGTCTAACTCACTTGTTTGGCTGCTATCGCAAATGGCAGAAAATAAAAGGCTGAGACCTGATTGGTACTGGCTTGGCTTAGTCCAGCTAGGAGCCTGCATCACGCAGTCTGGGATGTTGATTTGATTGATTGATTGTGGAGTTTAACACGCCGACGCAACGCAGGCGATGAGGCGCGCCGTAATGGAGGGCTCCGGAATAATTTTGACCACCTCGGGATCTTTATCGTGCGCCGAAATCTCGTACAGGCGGGCGTTTTTGTGATTCGCCTCCATCTGAAAAGCGGCTGCCGCGGCCGGAGTCTAGAATGTTGGCAGACATGGTTGTTCTCATTCAATAAAAGGGTAGGCCATAAATCGAATGCATACTGAGTAGAAGTAGAAATTTAAGCATTAATAAAAACAAACTTTGCTTTGAATTTTGCGAGTTGTAATCAATAGTCCCATAAATGTGAGTGTTTATCGCTCTAGCTTTTCCAACCTAAAATGTGGGTGACCAAGAGACGAAAAAAGGTATCATTTGTAATAAAAGCTTGTTGAAGCTACATTATCAGGCATTACATTCTGCACTGAAACAATACACGCCAATGTAAAGCAGGTAAACCCCTGTGCTCTTTTAGTGGTACTGCGTTCATTACAGCGCTGAGACAAGGTTTCAGTATTGTTTCTAAAGTACATATTTATGACATGATTTTTTGTTTAGTGTGATGATCCAGTCGTGGCGGGGCCATCCATGGCTCAAGGGGACACGATGGAGCCTGGGGAGGGTGTGGAGCTGAAAAGGCTTCAAGAAAAGATTGCCGAACTTGAGACAGCCCTCCATGAGCAGCGTGAGGGCCACAAAAAAGAAATCGCTGCACTGGAGGAGCAGCTGCGGGAGCAGCAACGCCGGGGTGACGGGCTTTGTGATGCCCTCTTGGCATTGGTAGGTGGCAGCCATTCTCAAATGATTGTCATGCTTATAAGTAGACATTTAAAATGTTATTCATTAAAATACTACAAAAAATTTCATGACTTTTGCAGAAATCGCTCGGGACGCTGTTGGGCCGGAGGTGGTGCGCAATTTTCGCTGCCCGACAACGAGCCCACAGGTTACCTTGGTACTTCCCTTGATTTTGGAGACATTTTATTCATTGAAGTCTTTCTATCTTGCTTATATCACCTTTTCTTAATTTGCAGTTCGCAGTTCGATGCCAACTGCACAAACACAAGGTAATGAATGACAACGTCTCTGTGCTTGTCAGTCCTATATGCTTGTCAGTCCTATATTGCAAGAGACGAAATTCTTAAAACTGACACCTCAGCTTGTAGATCAGGTTTGATAATCAAGCAAAACATGATGCAGGCCAAGATAAAGAACATTCTGGACAAGGGCGAAGCCAGTACCAGTTTAGTCAAAGAACAATGTTACACACAAAACAATACTGAAGTGCTGCTTAGGACTACGGAACATCCAAATAATTTCTGCAGACATCTTTTACATGTAGAACAAAAAAAGGTCTTACATCTCGAATCAGCACGAAAATGTGCCTGTTATGTCAGTCTCAAACCTAATACCATTCTTTGCCTCTTAATGGGTGAATTTCGGGGTGTGGATACCCAAAAGTGAATATGTAGGAGGCTCCCAGTTGCAGAGCTTACAGTCTAAAGCATCCTTGGAACGGTTTTCTTTCATTCGGTAGTTTCTTTTGCAGAAACGGGCACAAAAAGAATTATTAAATCTGTGCAGAAATGAGGGAGTTATTCAGTCTGTACATTTAAAAAACAAGCAAATGAATCGCAGCCCTCTTCTCAAAAATTGGGGAACTGCTGCTTGCTTTTCTACTCGCCCCAGTGGCGTGTTGCAGTACCAGTGAATATTGTGAAACATGAGAACTTCTGAAAGTTTAGGTGCACAATGGCCTGACTTGGGAAGCTCCTATTTATGCTTGACGGCATTATTGGCAGCACCACTCTGACAGGAGAGAACAAGTAAGCACAAGAAGCTGGCATATCATATGCCTGCTCTGAATTGATGTGTTTTGCTAGGCTTATTTCTCTGAACTTCCTACCACCCCTTAAGCTATTTTGGGCTAAATAGGCCTCCATTTAAAGGAAGACCTATTTTGAGCTTATCCACTGAGTGCTGCTTTAATTCAAAGTGCAAAGCTAAGTTCTATGCTGAGCTTTCATATGACATGACAATTCTTGCAAGTTGATAGAAAGGCAAACAACTGTCACACACCCTGGTTAAAAAAAAACAATCGAAAGCGCACACAGCAAAAAAAGTTTGGTGGGGTTAGAACTACTAACCTTCAAAACAAAACGAGTGGGTTACCACTAATTTGATTCTGGCAACAGACGATGCTTTAAAACTTCAGTGTATGAAGCAAGCCAAGGGGTCAACACATATTTTCAGGTGTGTATTGTTTGTAATATTAGAGAAGTTCTGGAAGTGATAACACTTCTCAAGCACCAATGTTTAAAGACAGGCCCCATGATCCTAGCGCTATAACAGTGTAGCCAGAGCTTGCTGTGTAGAAAGTTTATAAAGCAAAACAAAGTTATTGCAGATTTGCAATCCTCCTTATGCAAACCAAGGTAGCCATGAATGGGAAGCGTCACTAGAATTACAGTTGTCTTGGCTAATAGGTTTCCACCTAAAATAGCTTGGTTGGCTTGGTCTCAAGACAGGCGACTGCAGCTGTATAAACAAGGATTGTTTTTTGGGGAATGTAAATGAGTTGCGCTTCCTAAAGCATGTCCCCTAACCTCAAAACAGACTGAACTGGCGTACACTCTGTGATGCTTACCATCTGCACCACTTGTGGCATCAATGCTCGTATCTGTCGAGAATGGACATCCATGTAAAACCAGTAAATGGGCAAGTTCTCGTGTATGCATCTTGGCAAAGTGCGCCGACGCCGAGGGATGCTGAGCCGGTTCATTTCAACACGCGGTGGAAAAGCAGACAAGCTCTTGTACAGGGCAAGCCCCCTATTACTATCTCCATTGGTTGTCTTTCTTGAGTCGATGGTCACGTTTTTATGGTTACTTTAAAGAATACAAATAAGGCATTCCTTGTTTAGGCCTTTTTGGTCAATACAGTGGCATATATAAAATACTGGGAGCTCAGACAATCGTAAAGTCCCTGTTTGTGTTGCCATATCTCGAGGCATCAGGTGTGGCATAGCCAGTGCCATATTTTTTTGGTGTTCTACCCGATTATTATTGAATAGCTTTTATTATTTTTGCACTGATGATTGGGTGGGGAAGAGACGGGTGAGCATAGGAACAAGACTGTTCCTTGCGGGCAGGGACTGTTCATGAAACCTCATTAGCTTGTGGCGACGTGTGCATTGTCCAGACAGGGGTGTTGCATGAACATGTCTTACCATTGCTGCACATGTGGGGGCTTGGACACACTTTTTCTTGTGCACCCCTTGTATATACTCATTGCATTGTTGAATGAAACTAGTTTACGGTCAGCAGTGGGGGTGCTATGTCCCATTTATATGTTGGGCTGTTTGGACCTAGCAAACCGGTATGCATTGAGCAGGAATTATTCATAACAATAGCTAATACATTAATTGCACATCAAGGCATGATAGGTTTCCTCTTTGCCTTACTAAATTTTATTTTGAGCCAAGTTTTTCTCAATGTGTACCATCAGTTATTGGAGTGAAATGGTTGCTGTGGCAACCTTCATCACTGCCCCTGATGACCTTCCATGTGGCAGAAAAATTTCGCATACCACAGGCTCAGTGTATTCATGGTAGTTACCTACATCGGGAACTGTTACGGGCTTGTGTGCATGCATGTCATACAGGTGACATGTAGATTGGATCCTTCATATTTCGAGTACCAATGCATATTGAAATGTTCCATGTACAGACCCCGGCCCGTACGACGTCCTTGCCAGCTCCTCCTTTGAAGGCAAGTTCTTCTACAGCTGTTTTGCGTTTGTGCTGTGTATTCTGTGCCTTGCAGTCTCGTAATGTTTTGCGCCATTTGTGTGACCTTTCATGTATTGGCTTAGATGGTTAAGAGGAGAACTTCTTTTTAGAGGTTACGAGTGCATCGATGTTCTAAAAGCCACTGTAGATTATTGCTGCTCACCAGGTCTATAAATAATGCTTTGGCGTTATGAAGAGTCCTTTTTCACGCAAATCGCCAATCGCTACAGTTTGTACGATCATTAGAAAAATGAAGCCGACCACATACTGCAGCGAAACACAATTTAAAAGCAGAAGCTTTCAGTCCTTTCGCTATCTGCTCATGCTGCTGACAATAGAAGAAAGTTTTTTTTTCGTACACATATCTGCTGGGGGGGGGATGGCCACGAATCGGGAGCTTTGAGGGTCTAATATGCCAAGTTCACAAAACTGATCAGTGTAGTGACTTTGTTAAACGTATTAGTGTAGGCATTATAAAAAAGCAATGGAAACAGTTTTTGATATACTACTTGCCCTTATAATTTGTATACTTTGGTACCTGCCTACAGCCCGGTCTTTCTCCACTGTGCATCTTTGTAAAAAAGTGGTATACTGGGTAGTTTTATAAATCTTCGTGTCAGCTTTCAGGAAATACCCTGCTGATGTTGTCCTTAATCGTACATACTGTGACTCCTTGTATAAATGGCAGAGCCTTGGAAATAGCTAAAAGGCTTGGGAAGGTTTTGCAAGTTGAAAAATTCTATTCGTTGCATTGACTCATTTTGTAAGCTTCATTTGAACTGAGCAATGCTTTTGGCCTGGGTAAAAGTCTACCGGGGAGTATTGTTATGTGAAAAACGATAACCAGAATTGACGGAACCCGTAAGGCAGATCTCGTTTACAGCTGTTAAAATGGTAATTTTTTCTCCCCTAATTAAACTAAAATGTATAAATATACGAGCTAAAAACTAATGGTTCAGATGACGTGAAGAAACGTACTGAATTAAAAGTACACAGGTCACTGGAAGGAGCATTGGCCACTGAGTTACGTTTATTTCGTGTGAACATAATTATTAGGTGCTTAGCGTTTAGTTTCTTTTCGGTTAAACTAGAGCATGTTTATTGTTGACTTTTAAATTTCAGGGGAGGACGTCATGCTGACAGCTGGCCACACTGCGGCGTCATGCAATGAGTGTAGTGAGAGAGGTTAGTCCTAGTTTCTGCGTTTTCTTTTTTTTTTGTTACAGTTTCAAGTTGAAGAACTGTCTTCACTGTATGAGCAGTGTCTTAAAGCTCCCCCAATAACATAGTATAGTGGTAATGGCATTATGTATGAGAAATGTTACCCAGCATTAGTGATACTCTACAGTGCAACACTTTCGCGTGACAATGGGCAAGCCAGTTGTACTGCCTGTTTTTTGTTTGCTTTAACGAGTGTTTTTTGAACCGAGTCGAAGGAAGCAACAGTTTCTTTCGCGCCTGCCAGTTTCATGCACGATTACATCAGCGTACTAGGGCAAGTCAAAATTCTGGGAGGAGCTTAATGGAAAAGTTGTATCATACACATTAGTCACCACATCACATTGACAGCATTGCCCCAGAGTGTGCAGCCCTCTTTATAAGGCATTGAAATGAAAATGTGGAACTTTGTGCTCATTGTTGTGGGTAGCAAGGACAGGTGTTTTTTGTACGCTGAACAAATCATCAGCCTATGCAGAAATCAAATATGCAGGGCCCCAGTTTCCACGGCAACGTATACATTACATGATGTGGAATGTGATGGCTCTTGCAGACGGGAGGAAATTAGCCAATTAACTGCTTGAGGGAGCTAATAAAGAGAGGGTCACATTTTTAGGCACAATGGCGTGAGGGGGTGCAGGCGACCAAGAGAGCAAAGCGAATGCAGGGGAAGAGGGGGGTTGTGATTCCGTTTTGAGGAAAACACAAGAAGAAATAGCTGGGGGTAATATTGAGGTCATCAGAAAGTTCATCTGCATGCCACCGAGTCCTTGGGAAGGGGTGTGGGACCCGCCCCGGTGGCTCAGTGTGTAAGGCATTGCGCTTCTAAGCACGTGGTCGCGGGTTCTATTCCCGGCCGCGGCGGCAAGTTTTCTGATGGAGGAGAAAAGCAAAAACGCCCATGTGTATGATACTTCGGTTCACATTAACGATATCCAGGTGGTTAAAATTAATCTGGAGCCCTCCACAACACCGCGCCTCATCGCCTGCGTTGCGTCGGCCCGTTAACCCCTACAATCAATCAATAAATGGGAGGGGGGATTGAAGCGGTACCAAGAAGAGTGAAAGGAACAAAGGAGAAAGGACAGAGGAGTGCAGTTAGGTCTCACATCGGCAGAGGCCTTCGAATGCAGGGGGCAAAGCATCATGGCGGCGCTACCGAAGCACATGAATAATTTTTGGAGGCCACTGTTGGCTACCCTCTTTTACCTTCCCTTCAGGTTCACCACTGTTGAAGCATGTCATGGTTACACCAGTACATGTGGCCAGGCCAGCCATGTGTTATGTGGAATAGCTTTTTGTGCTCGCACATTCTCTTTACCGAGGAAAATCTGATTGACTTAGTTGTACCAATGTGGTGCGCCAGCAGTGGTTGTACTGGGAGGCAGTGTTCGTAGGTATCGCTATTGTAGGTGATGTGGTGATATAGTTAGATATAGAATGTATAACCTGTGTGGAAATTTTTTTTGCCAATCCTAAGCCTTCTCAACCACGAATAATTCCAAAAGTAAGCTTTATCTTTTAATTTGACACAAATATTTTGTGACAGTAAAAAACAAAGGTGTTTTCTCTAGCTTTGTGGCATAAAATGTTTCAGCCTCGCTTGGTACATAAGCTTGTATAGTAGAATAAATTGTGCCGAGCACACTTTCGGCTTGGCCTAAAAATTTTTACAGACTGTACTTACTTTTGAAAAAGCATGCTCTGATAATCCGCTAATTTTCAGATCAAGATGCCGTTCCTTCCAAGGCTGACGCATGAAGGAGTCATCTGCATGATGGTGGTGAGCAAATTATTTTCTGCATTTTTGTGTACTTTTGATGGTTTTCTTGTTTGAAAAAAGATCAGTCAGCTTTGCTGCAAAAGCTTCTACATTCAAAAATTGTTCTTGCACAGAAAAGCAAGATGTGATGTTGATACAATACATTTTGCTTGGCCTCAAATATGCTTTTACAACACGGATAAAGGTAGAACAAGGCAGTAACAACAGTTTTATGCTGGGCTTTGTAACCAGTGTGGGAGCAAACCTGCCTGATACATTCTTGCATTTTTTTTGTGATGTAATTCTTTGATGTACTCAACTTTTACGTTCTGTACATGCTGTAATGGACCTCGAGGTCCTCCGGCTGCCAAGCCGTCGAGAGAGAGCCGAGAGCGCACGTCTGATGAGAATGAGGGCTTTAATGGAACTGCAATGCGTGGAGCGCGAGCGCGTGCTACCGCTCGGTCCGTGCTGGTGAGATTGATGATGATGAGCGTCATCTGCTACAGCGCAGAAGAGAAAGAAGTTCCTACACTCTCCCCCGCCGACAGATGACGTAAGTGGGCCAGAGTTGAACGTTCTTTGTAGAGCCGAGGCGTTTCTTTCACTCGGGGCTTCGAACCCAAACGTTCGGAAGGAAAGCCTCGTCGAGTCTTCTTGTTAACTAGTTGTCGGGTGCGTGTCGTTCGAAACTTGCGGTGAGCATGGGCGAAGAAGTCTGGTACTCCTTCATGTTGAATCTGTTCTTGGGCGTGCTGGGTTACGATTGTTGCAAAGTGCGCGTTCTTCGGTAGAAGTGTCGGGAACTGTGCTCCATATGTGTCGCAGGCGGACGCCTTTCGCCGAACTCGCAATAAATCGTCGCCGTCAACGAAGAGTCGCAACTTCTCGATTGGAGTATGCGAGAAAAGATGCTTCTTGCTTATAGAGTTCGTCTTTACGTCAAAGTGATCCTCTTCCTTTCCAACGAGATGATGCTCTTCCCGCTGCACTTCAGTGGTCCTTTCATCTAAGCATGTTAGGATCGTTTCTTTATCCTTCTTTGTGGGCTTGGCACCTTTGCTCCAATGATTTGTTAGGGTCTGGAGCCCCATCTTCGTATAGCCAAGGTGATCCGCCGGGAAAACAGCTGCTTTCCGCGGGAGCGCAATCTCATGTCCTTCTTCCATGTTTGGGAGTGCTTTTCCAAACCGTACCATTACCGGTACGGTGTCCGAGCCTTGTTCATCCTGGTACTTTATGCCGATGCTTTTAAAGACTATGTCACGGTTTAGAACTTTCAACTCCTCGTTTTCTTTCACCGTCGCTGTAAGCATGGTAACGCTTCCACAGGGAGTTTTGTTGCCTCCTAATGGCATTGGTCCTTGAACCGTCCAGCCTAGCAATGTTTCCGCTGCTTTTAGCGTCGCGGTCAGTGACTTTACATTGCCGGTTACTAGACTCCAGTAGTAGTCCGAACCAATAACAATCGATGTTTTCATTTCGCCGAGTCGTTGTGCGCTGATGGCCCGTACGTCCAGGTGCATTACTTTCATCATCTTGATGATTTGGTCATTCGGTATAGGAATATGCTCGTTGCATAGTGCCTCAATTTCAAGGGCTTCGATCTGCACGGACGTTTCTGTATTTTCAGCAAAGATGACCAGGCGTACTTTTCGAAAGGTTCGCATCAGTTTCTCTCCTCCGAAGACACCCACAGTCAAGGTTTCCTCATCTAAAAACTCGCATCCTAGTTTCTTGGACGCCTCTGCAGTGATGAAACTGCGTTGATTTCCGCCGTTGAAAAGAATGCGGTTGCGTCCCGAGGATGCGGAGCCTGCTACTGTTGCGGTCAAAGTTTGGAGCAGTACCGTAGAGCCAGTTTGTCGAGAAACTAGGCTAACGGGCGTAGAGGTCACTTCGTTTCTGCTCGAGGCGTCTGGCGCGCACATGGTAGTGGCATGCCTTCGGGGGCACTTGTCGCACCGCAGTCGGCCTCGGCAGTCTTTCGCCATGTGCCATTTCTTGAGGCACCGGAAGCATCGACCTTCTTTGATGAGCAGCTGCTTCTTCCGTTTTAGGCTCCATTCGTCGCTGTCGCAAACTTCGGAACGATGCTTCACGGACTGGCAGAACAAGCACCGTTGAGGGTTGTTCGCCGAGTTTTGCAGAGCCGATATGGTGTGTAAGTTTCGGAACCTCTGTTGTCTAGGTGGCTCTTGTGGTGTCACGGCAACGTCCGGCGTTGTCACAGCTGTTTGACGCTCCACAGCTTCTCGACACCGAACTTGATGGTCGAAAAAGTCGAGAAGCTGCTGGAGTTCTTGTTCGGGTTGTGCCGTCTCGTTCTGTTGGTCAACTACGGCTTTAGTCGAGCTGGATGTCGTTGAAGTACACGTCGGTGACTTGAAGAGTTCGTGGTACTTCAAGACCATGCCGGGCGGTAGCGTTCTAAAGAGAACCTCCCGTAGCATCAAGCAGTAATTAGCGGGACTGGTGCCAAGGGCCTTCAGACTTCGTACATGCACCTGTATCTGATCGTAGAGACGTCGAAGTTGCTGTGTGTTGTTCGACGACGAAACCGGTTTCAGGTCCAGAAGGCTTCTGAGATGATCTTGGACGATGATTCTTTCGTCTCCGAAGCGCTTCTTCAGGATGTCGACTGCGTCCTTGTAGCACTCCTCGCTGGCCTGAAGCCCAGAGATGGCTGACGCGGCTGCTCCGGTCACGAGGGTGTTCAAATAGTTAAATTTGTCCGCAGTGCTCAGTTCGCTGTTGTTGTGCACAGCCGATGAAAACTGCATCCAGAAACGCTGCCAGTTCTTCCGGTTCCCGTCAAACTTGATTAAGTCAAGCTGGGGCAGCTTAGACTTGCTGGTGGCCGGAGTAGGGCAGCTCATCGGTCGTGTGGGCAGTCTGGATGCAAGGGCGTTCTGCAGCTCAAAACGCAGGGTCGCTGTCATGTTCACGACCTTATCGCCGTATCTCCCAGCGTCCGACGTCTCATTATCCAGCAGGACTTCTGGCGTTTCGTCGAAAATACGGTCGTCGAGCTTCGTGATCTGCTGGTGGAGCGCTTCGATTCGCTCAAGCAGAACGCTCACCTCGGACGCCGAAAGTCCTGGCTGCCCTCGCAGCGCTGCTTCCGCTTCGGCAATTACGCCGTCCAGCTGAGAGCGGAGGCTCTGGCGACGTCGGAATAGCCGTTCCATGGCAGTCAGCTGGCGGCCGGGGATTCTGGGGCCAAGGTCGCCGGCGCCGCGTCGGTTCAAAGGGCTTGCGCGGCTCCGGGCATCGATGAGGTAGGCCTTGTCGCGAGATCCCGGGTTTCCGGCACCATGTAATGGACCTGGAGGTCCTCCGGCTGCCAAGCCGTCGAGAGAGAGCCGAGAGCGCACGTCTGATGAGAATGAGGGCTTTAATGGAACTGCAATGCGTGGAGCGCGAGCGCGTGCAACCGCTCGGTCCGTGCTGGTGAGATTGATGATGATGAGTGTCATCTGCTACAGCGCAGAAGAGAAAGAAGTTCCAACACATGCTTGATTCCGGTTTTCTTTTGGATGATAACTGCTTCAGGTCACTTCTATACCGCCAGCAGGCTATTTAGGAGTGGTAAGTTAAGGAGACTTGGTGTAAGTAAGTTGCTGCAGGAAAAAATGTCAGGTATAACTTGTCTATCTAGAAAAGCATTGTCTGCTGGCGGCGCACTGCCTTGTGTTTTATGCGGGGTGAGTGCTAGGGCTGACTTATCACTAGATCACTAATGCAATATGTGTCTTGCACCAGGCAGAGACATTCCAGTGGCTGAAACATTCTACTTTGAGGATGCAAATGTGCAGTGTTGTCCACTGCTAAAGGGAATTGAGTGTGTGGCCACTGCGCTCTAAGAAGCACCGACGCTGAGAAATGGCGAGTTTCGGAAGCAGCAAGCGCATGCGCACTGATCCCACAAGGCAGGAGCAGTCGCGCATCGTCTGCTGCGTATGTGTTATCTAAACTTGTTTGAAATTGGGTGCATAGTAATGGTTTCGCCTAGATCTCTGTTCTATGGCACATATGAGGTGGAGAAAATTGTAAGGCACACAGAATCAAAGAAAATTGGGGCACAAGGCGGGCAGCACAGGCTGGAAAGGAGAACAGGAGCCGCCAAATGAGAGCTTGTAGAAAGGGCGACAGTGGAATGGTCTGTAGATACCTTGTATATGTCACTGCGTGGGTATTACACCCTAATCACCATAAGGAAAGGCCGAGAAAGTATGCAATAGCATAAGAGGCTAAAACAGCTTGAAATTCTGCTTATTGTAATTGCCATCGCGAGGAAGTGGCGGCTACAGAAGCTGCATGAGAGCAACATGAAAGTTTAACAGTAGATTAGGAGAACGTCTAACTAGACTGATTTTCCAATCTTGGGAAGTTCCCCGGTAATTTGTCTTGCTTTAATTTCCAGTACAATTCATAAAAGGAAGAGACAATTCACACAATGCATAGTGTAAAAGAAATGCGAATCTAGAATTTGCCTACCGCCAATGAAGTTCTGTTGATGTCAACAGCAGTGCACGTTCTGACCTACATTATACATTAGCTAGATAGTGCAGTGCTTTTCTCTAGCTGTGCACTCCAAGTTCGTGATTTTTTGTCATTACGTATGTGTCATTAGTGTTATTTTTTCTTCAGATTCCAGTGCTGAAGCAGCGGGACTGCCTGCCACCACCAGGACAGCCTTAGTTGAAAGGCAGCAGGAGAGCCTGCCACCACTATTTGCGGCTAAAGATGGCGAGGTGTGTAAATGCTGAGGAACGTAGTCCATCAGTTGAAAGCATGATTTCAGCCGCTCACAATGAAGTCCAGGTCTTGGACAGCATGAGCCTCAGGAAGCATGTGCTCTTTGTCGAATGCAGGTTCACCTTGTGTCCGGGCAGAGGGTGAAAGGGGTCAAATTTGCCTATATTATGGCAAGCCAGGCGCCGGCACGCGTGGCCCGTGAATTGGCCTGCAATTTTTGGACCGCCAAGGAGCTCCAGGGTCGCAGGTTGACTGGGCAGTCGCACAGGCAGGAGCCAGGCTAAGTGGCCTCACTGTCAGCGACACCATCAAAAGTGGAGGCCATAATGTGTAAGGGAGCATTTTGGAGGAGGGAAGGTTGATTTGCGTACGTACTGCAGAAAATATCAAGTGCAGGTCACTGACCAAGTAAAAAAAATAAAATTGATGTTTCGGAGCCGTGTGGCTCCTTTTACGCAAGGAACTTGAAAGCACCGATGTGTGTAGCCTTCAGTGATCTTGTCAGAGTTTTTGCATCTCTGGGGAACTTGCAGCCACCAGTCCTATTGATTTTGTGTGGTGCAGTCTGGATAACGAAGAACTCCAGATGAAGGCATGCTTTTAGGTTGTGCTCTGTTAACAGAATCTGGGCAGCATCCCAGTTTATTTTGCGCCCATTTTTCTTTTCTGGCTCATTGGTTGCATTGGTAACCACTTTCTCTTTTTGGAATGGCAGTGCGAGTAGAGTAAAGTCCCGTTTTTACGAAGCTTTCTGAGAGAGAAGACAATTTTATATCCCGAGGACTTTGTATAAAGTTTTGTGTATGTGCCTCGGGTGCGCCTGTGTCCAACAGTGTCCTATCTTATCATGAGAGTCCTTCAATGCTTCTCTGGTCATGAAACTCCCGGCCAAGTTTTCTACCGGGACCAAGGCTACCGCGAGGGGCACCACCGCAGATCAGAGGGCATCACGCGCTGCCGCCGCTGCACTGTAGCCAGTCCGGCAGGCAGGAACGCAGTTGCAGCATGTCTGTTCACGCCAAATGTATTCGTCACTCTCAAAATGATAAGTTCATTTCAGCGGCCTACGACACGTTAAGCGAAAGCGCACTGCTGATAAGGCGCCGAACGTCCATTCCCTGTCAGACGCGCTCTGACCATTTGCCCTGATGCCCTCCTATTAACACCAGCGCCGCGGCGCGGCCCCCCTGGGCAGCGCACTAAGCTCTCCCATGGCGTGACGGCGGAGTTTCATGACCAGAAAAGCACTGAAAAACTCTGCTATCACTGTAACTGTCAGTTTAGTGCAACACCCATCGCGGTGGCTCAGTGGCTAAGGCGTTGTGCTGCTCAGTCCAAAGATGTGGGTGCGATTTGCGACCTCCGCAGCCACTGTTTTGATAGAGGCGAAAAGCAATGATGCCTCTGTGTTTAAAACTTCGGCGCATGTTACGGATTTCCAGGTGGTAAAAAATATCCTGACTCCTCAAGTATTTCGCGCCTCATCGCTTGTGTATACCTCAATCTATCAGTTAGTGCAACGTACCACAAGTGGGTCAGCAAACTGGCTATGTACATTTGGACAGTCCCTAATTGCTTCACGTTTTGTGGTGAGCACCGCAAGATTTTGCAAATGCTTCTGAGACTTTTTGATCTATGTTCATTTTCAAATCCAGTACTAGTGGTTCAACTATGGAGCATCTGGTGCCGTTTTGCAGATGCCGTGCAGAAGGTGGTGCATGACAATCAATCTGAGGAGCTCCCCGTCAAGAAGATTGCGCGGTGAAGAAAGGCCCTTCGGAACCTCTTTGGTGAGAGGGGAAGGCTTTTCCTCATGAAGATGCCTGTCGTGCCGACCGAAAAAGCTGTTTGAGAGGATACTGTTTCAGATGCGAGTGCCGAATAAATTGGCATAAATCACATTTTGGAGTGCTAATAAAATTTTGTTTAAACAACTGCAGTAGGTCCTAATGCTCGCTTGGTGGCTTCTGAAGATGGTCTGTGCTTGGTATAAGGCACAGCCAGTTCTAGCTGCTAGTGTGCGCGCTTTCAGAGGACTGCGCGCGCGAATTTCTTCAGCAGCACGCGCAAATTTCAGCGCCAGCGCAAGCGTAGTTTTGCACCGAAAGCAGTGAATTTCAGCCCTGAAAGCAGCGCCGGAAGCAGTGAAAGCAGTGAAAGCAGCACCCTATGACAGAAACCAAGCTGCGAACAGGTCCATATTAACCGCATGCTCAGGCACCACGCTTAGCTGGACCAATTGCCTCCTAGGCTGTTCCTTCTTAAGATCGCCATCGCAGCTCGCGCGCTCTAGTTGAAGATTTGGCCGACTGTATTCGCTAGCTGTATTTTATTCACAAGCAATCGTCGTCATCCCTTTCCTCGCGTCTTCCGAAGGCACAGCCGCGTAGGGCAGATCATCTTGTAGCACGTCCTCGCCTCGGTAGACCTGCACTACTTTCTCTGCTAGTCCGGTGGTCGTCTGCATGCGTGTATTGTAAAGATACGGCTTGACAGATTCATCGTCTGCGGCGCGGCGGGCCCGCGCCGCGCTGGTCGCTACGCTCACCTGGACTTACGCCGGTGACTGGACCATAAATATTTTCTCTCTCTCTCACGACGACGACGAAGGCGGGAGCTCCTATGTGGTGTCAGCACACGCGAAAGCCTGAGCCACGCCGCGCGGTCGCCGCGAGGCATGCGCTCACGAGCACTCGGTATTTTTTACAGCGAAGCTGTTAGCCTCTAGTTGGTCGGAAATATCGTGTCGTAAACAAAGAACCCAGGCAGGACCCAGAAGATCTCACCTCACAAGCCGAGCACACGAGCCAGGCTTAAAACGCATACAGCAGCATTGGGCTCAGTATTATAAAACCACAAAACAAGCATCTAAACTGCATAAGGCGCCTGTGAACAACGGTACCGCTGCCCCACACACACCCATTATGTGTTCCTGGTAAGGATTATGTTGGCAGATTATGTTTGAGGGCGAGGCAGGACTAGTGTCACTAAATAGACCAGTTATTGTCTGAGATGCCGAGCGCACACGTCAGGCTAGGCTACCCACTACCTGCCAACAGAGAAGTCGAGCGCAATCTACAAGCTCGTCGAGACGACGAGATACATTTCATACCACCGCCCCATCAGAATTTGTAGTGACTTAGAACAGCGTTGCTCGACATCCACTTCCGGCCGGCCACCATGGCGGCCATATTTTGTGCTAAAGCCACTGCGTGTGCGAAGGCTGTGCCCGGCGACTCGCGGCGTTGACGCCGGGCGGTCCCTCCAAAGCACGCATTCGCGTGCGCTCGGAGGTTTTCTGTCTACGCCAAACGAATTTGTGTCGGCCTAAACAGCTCTGCTGTTAAGAGGCTGTTTGCAATGAGAAAAGTGACATTTTTGTCGCTAGCTTGAGATAACTAATCTAGCTAATAAAGAAAGGAAATCAAGGAAGGGAGATCCCAAAGCCGCTTTATGGTGACGGCTTAACGCCGTCACAGAATCTCGCTTGTGCGACTGGCGGTCACCGACCAGCCAGCGCCAAAAACGTGCCCAGGGAATAATAGTAGGACATTTAGTTCTGTGTGATTGCTTTTAATGCTGCTATGGCGTGCTGGTCAAACTGATAACTAAGTGTTTTGTGTTTCCTTTGATTGCGTCACTGCTGCCAGTATATGCCACTATTGCCGTTACATAGCGCAAGATTGAAGGTGTTCAGCCTTATTGGGTTGTTTGGTTAACGTACCTTCATGGCCGGATAGACCTCAGCGAGCTAGCAAGGCAGGATTTAAAAGATATTTTATTTGGTCTTCATGTCCACTTTAAGGGCTCAGACATAAGGTTTGGCATAAAAACATGGCTACCGAAAAGCACAATAACCACCGCTTATACTAAGAATATATAGCGGCCATGTGCAGTAAGTGCTCGAAGAGGCCCTACGTTGCTTGTTGGTTCGTAAGACTAAGGAAATCAGCAGAACTGAAACAATGACATATATTACTGCTCAGTGTTCCTCTGTTTGCTTAGAGCATTTAGCTAAGCGGAAGGTAGTTTACAAAGAACGTCTATATCTTAGCGAATGTATTCACTGCAAATATGTTATCATCAAAGTAGTCATCATTAGGTGGGAACCGACATATTATTATATTGGCGTAAAATGTTGCGGCAGCGGGGTGCTGGTCAGTTCGAGAGAGAAGGGAAGAGTGTCATATCTGAAAAGCGTTCATCAGGGTGGCCTGACTGAATTATTGGGCTTTATATAAAACAAAAAGACCGAGAGAGAGAGAGAAGTGTCTTTGTTGAGTAATATATATGAACGTTTCAAAAAACGAGATAAAGAGATGGCATACCCTATGTCTTGAACCAAAATTCAAGGGACCCAGAATCAGTTCCTAACAATCTTGAGGTAACAGTGTGGTCAGTTCAGTCTCTCATGTGTCTATATAAGTTGGATATGCAATGTTTGCTTCGTTCACCCTGAGCATATCCTTGGATATGACCAGGTTTTGCAAAAAACCGGTGTTTGCCCGTGTTGAGCCAGCTTTAAGTTAATGTCGGAAGTTTCTTACCAAACATCTTCACCAATCTAGCTTTCTGGACATATGTGCTGGTTTGTATCCTGAGCAGAGCTTGCGATTCTTAAGCGATGAGATTCCCGTGTGCACGGGGAAGGATGGTGTTCCTAGAGGTAGAATGAGGAGGCATTTTTTGTAGCTTTTGGAGAGGGAAGTGTGGTAGTCGTGCTCAACTAAGAGCCCGGTATGCGATTTCGAGACATTCCAGATCCTTGTGTTCGTGTGTTAAATAATTGTAAACTTTCATCACTGTGCATTGGAGAATTATTCTCAACCCTTAAGTACTTTGCCTGCAGCCAATTGACTAATGGTCTGTCCAGCATCTGTAATGATGTTTAAGCATCTATTTGATAGTTGCGCTAAGGGGATCACACAGTGTATTCAATTATTGTGTGTAGGAAGGTAATGCAGTTGAAGGGATTGCCCCGCTACTCCAATTCGACATTTGCTGCCTCCGTACTTTAAAACGTCGCGGCGTCATGCGCATACTGTTCTTTTCATTGCTTTTCACATTTTCTCAAGGGAATTGGATCCTCGCTTGTCGCTGGTCTTCGCGTAGGTTTGGATCTATACTTTTGAGTAGGAGAATTGCTTTCATGGAAAGTGGCCAGATTGGGGACGTATCCATCGTGCCGTAGAGCCTTTTTTTCTTTGTGGAGGTGCGCCTATATTTTACAAAATGACCTGTTTTGTTTTTCCCAGACTCTGGTTTTTTGGTAGGAGAGTGGCCTCTCTGATTTCTTCAAAGGTAATATAAGACACAATTTAAAGACCCTTGCGGATATTGTGAAAACGGGGAGGGTTATGGCTGCCCGGCATGCTGCCCTGATGATGGTGTTTATTATGCCTTCTTCAGTGCTGGTACTGCAGCCTGTACGATATGCGGTTCATGATCAGAGCCTGCACAAGATTTATCATTTTTTTTGTCATTCCTTTTAAATCCCCTGCACAGGCGTTTCACAGTGTAGGTTAAATGGTGAAATATTTCCTGTATTTTGGCGATTGTGATATCGGCTGTGCCGCTTCTCTGTAGGATAATGCAGATGATTCTTACGTGCCGCCTTTCCGGCATCACATGAGGCCCAATTTGTAGTGATTTTTTTAGTTTTCCGCATGGCGCCATTCGTCGTTTTCCGTATACAGAGCTTCCGGTGGTGACATGACCGCGAAAATGTTTGCTTCGTTTAGAAATCTGCGTAATTGAATGCCATATATACTGGGTTTGGTTACGCATTGGGAGAGATTTTAGTCAGTTTCTGGTAACCCTGTAGGCTTTCCTTGGTTTTTGAGAGCCTGGGGTTCATGGTTTCCCCTTTCCTCGGCTAGCTGACACGATGCTGGAGCCGGGTTAATTTGAGCTTGTCGGAGAGGCCCCTTTGTTGGTGGCGTAAGGTGCGGGCAATGGTGGCGACTGTGTCTGGCGAGCAACAAACTTCAGTGCGTAGGAGTAGCGCCTATTCAAATCACGTATCTTTTTTTTTTTTTGCCTCGGCCGTTGTAACATTTTCCTCCGTTTCACACTCCAGTTGCCGCTACTGTGTGCCCCTGGTTCCGCAGAGCCCTCGTATTTAACCATACAGTTTTTTTATATTACACACTAGAGAGGGATCTGGCGTTAGTGTCTATGCGGCTCACAACAACGCCGTCTGTGTAGTCATGGACCGCCATTACATCATGCGCCCGCCTTCGTTTCAAACTTGGCCTGGATTGAAATGCTGTAGTGACGGTGTATTCGAACACCGTGCCACAAAAAACGTAAATAATGGTGTGTTGTTGTACAAGTGGAAAATAAAACAGGCTGTTTTAAAGCTAAGGAAAAAAAACGTAAAACGTATTTTTTCAGCAACGGTTGTGCTTACTATTCTACAGGTCAAGCTGGTACTTAACACCAATGTTAATAATTTGGGGAAAACTATTTAGAGACTCGTATTTTATCAACTTCACCATTATTTCAGATAAGTTGTTTTAAGAGTTTGGAAGGCTTTTTGAGAGTGCCTATGAAAACGTCCTCCTCGTGGTGAACCGGTGCACCGACCGTAAGTAAACAAATCTTTTTGCTGAGCGAGTTGGTTCATACTTGAACAAAAAAGAAAATTTGGCGTTAAACAGACGCGAAAAAAAGAATATAGGACAGATAGAGGCGCCGGTATGTGCCGTATCTTGTGTTCGCCGAAGTACGTTCCGTTTCTTTTTTTCGTCTGCTACAACTTTCGCGGCGTCATATCACCCGCTCAATCATACGTCCTTCAACTGCGGCATGACCAAGATCAGGTACGATCACGCACTGGCTGCATTTTCACCCAACACCGCTATAAAAGAATAGGGAGGATTTAGGCTTCCTCGTAGCTCGTACATCTGTTAGTGCATAGTGAAGATTGCAAAGCCCAAAAACCGCTTAAGAATGCAATTGTCATGCGAAGCTCCAGCCAAAAGCGGGGGTCTTCCCATAACCCCCCACGACGACATGGATTCCTTGGTGCAGTTTGCTCTCTAGTATACTTGCTTAGAAACACTAAGTATCTAAATGCCTCAGTTGCATGCAGTTTCCTGTTAGCACTGATGGCGTACTTCCGCGGACGCTTGATGAGCACGGCTTAAAAGGAACTGCTGCCAGCCTCGGCAAATTCAAAAATGTAGCTTTATAACGCTAGCGCGTAAAAAAAGCCCACCTCCCCGCGAGCGGGACTCGAGTAAATGCGTCGCATAGGGGGTGGGTGTATTGCGTTAACGTTTAGTGTTTGGGGAGTTGGTGGTGGTGAATGCGTTGTATCAGCAGCTTCTTGACGTAGCTGGAATAACTCAAGGATATAAAGCGCGTTCGTAGCCGTTGATTCTGTGTCGGTTTTGTGGCGCAGTGGGAAGAGCACTATGTACCTCGCGTTCCGCCCACAGGGTCGTGGGATCGAAACCAGACGCCGATAACTGTTATTTTTTATGTGCGATACTTCTTAAGCGAGCCTGAAGCGTCCGCCGCCGTCCGCATAGCAACAGCTGCGGGTGCGCGCACTCCTCGTCTTCCTTGGCAACGGGGGGAGATGGGCGCGCGCTGCCTGGCCGCTGACATGGCACATACCCACGTGGGGGATTGGCCAGGAATCTCCTCGCCTTCCCTGGCAACGGGGGGAGATGGGTGCGCGCTGCCTGGCCGCTTACATGGCACATACCCACGTGGGGGATTGGCCAAGAATCGGGCGTGAGAAGGGCTAATGCACCCGCTTAAAGGAGTACTGACACGAAATTTCAAAGCTGAGATCCGCTCTAGCAATCAAGTACAACGACAACACAAATAGGTGTCTGTGAATAAATGCATCTTTCTTTCTTTGTAGTTGTGTGTGTGTGTGTGTGTGATCTCTCTTTCGCGAACATTACCGCGCAAATTCAACTCGTGCATTGGCACTTTCCCATTCTTCCCCTCGGGGAAATGCGGGGAATTTTTTTTATAGTGTAGGGGGAGGGGTGCGGACCTGCGCCTCGCCGGCTGGCTGCTCGCTTTTGCGCACGCATGGCGGACGCTACATGTGAGTTAAAGAAATGCTCTGCATTTAAAACTGGCGAAAACACAAAGGAGCGCCTCGCGCTGCGTGGCAGCCAAAGACGCCCCAGCTTGCGCACCACCTGCTCCACGGCACATCGACGCGAGTCCAGGAACACATCTCATGCGTCGTGCACGGATGCGTCACCGCTGCGCCCCCGCTGTCGTCAAGCGCTAACATGCATGTAATGTTTGGCATAAGAAACAGGACGACATCGATGCATATGACGATGACTACTACAACCACAGTGCAAAGCAATGACGGAACATGTGAGTAAACAATTTCAAACTTGTACAAATACGTGATGATGTGTTCTTAAGTGGTCGGGTAGGAAGAAATCCTGCCGATTCGCTATGGTTCAAGCCTTGCGCGACTTAGTGCAAGCTTTGCCAGTTTTTTTGTTGTATTTTACTTTCTCGGTGACCTCTCTAGTAGCTAAACGTGGATATAACGAAGTCGATAAAATTTTCCATTTTTTTTTGTTACATTCAGGTTTTCGTTATATGCAGGTTTCGAGTGAAAGCTGGTCTGAATGAAGCAGAAATGAAAAAAAAGGTTAACATTAGTGAGGCTGAACTCACCCTTGTTCAAGGATATATTTCACACTGAAAAACTGCTACTACTACACCGCCCCAGAATTCACAAATGCAACTAAGTATCACTTTTGCTTTTTGATACTATTCGGCGCCTCAACGCGTTTCAAGAGCCAAACTTCTGCTAAAATGACGCCTTTTTGCGAACTTGCTAGTCTTTTCTGCACTCAAAATTGTTGAGCTGGTGCTAGCTGGGACACTGTACCTGGCGGTGACGTTCGACGTTCTTCTTTCTCGCCGGCAGAGACGACATTTAAACTTGCAAGCTTGTTTTGAGCAGACAAATCTCTTCATTTTCAGGCACCAGAACTCATCACCCCCGAACTCATTCCACAGATATCAGTAGAGACGACACGCTAACAGGCAGGTCAAACACTTAATATACACCGCACTCACACGTGGAAACACACGGTAGATTGCGGTGCGGGAGAAATTCAATAAATTAGTGGATTTCGCCTGCGAGCTTTCAGGAAAAGGGCAAACAACAATGATTCATCAGCGTAGCGAATTCGTTATATCCAAGTTAACTGTCGCAACTCCTTCTTTACATAGAGGCCGCTAACACACGGGTTTCTATGACGGCGGAAACGGGGAAATAAAAAACTTCGTGAAATCCAGGAATTCATTAAAATGAGGTTCGGGACATCCATATTTAAGTGTACCTAGGTTGCGGTCAAAGAGAAATGAGCCTGCAGGAAGTGCTTCTTCGTGTTTTATGTTTGATCAGCCAGGTGCGGTAATGAAACGGGTCACAGGGGACGGACACTGTGCGTAACCGAGGGCTTTTGTTATAGGTATTACACGGATACTTTTTAGCGGCTGCTGTACTGGTGGGTCTGTGAACGACGCCATCCATGTCATGCACCGCTACAGGTAGGAAATGAAAAGTTAGCACCCCTGATGAGCAGTCCGAAGAGGGGACCCGCTAAAAGAAAAGGTAATACAAAAAGCAGCGGAGTGCTGCCAGCACAGAATTACTTCGTTTCTTTGTATGACGGCCCTGAGAGATCTTGACTGTTCTTACTCAAGAAGCTGAGGAGAAAAGAAAACCCCAGAAGTAGGTCGTCACGAAATTCGTCATTGTCTTCCACTGAGAGCAGGAACAAAATATCACCACCACCGCTCTAAAGTAGTAAGACTTTCCGTACCCTCATCGGCAGGTGTAGTCGTGTTGCAATCATTTTGTTTGACATCCACTTTTCAAGGGCCAGAATATTAATTCCTTTTTATTCCAATATTAGGTTTATTTTCTATCTAAATACTGTTTTTTGTTGTTTTTTATATGATATTCATTATTACTTAATTTATTCATGTTAATTTGTTTATTTTCTATTTACAATTATTCACTTTATTGATTTTCATGCTACCCCCGCTTTATCAAGCCTATATACCCAGGCAGAGGGAAATACCATATCGAAGCGAACCGCGTCGAAAGAACTATAGTCGCGGCGTGTGCGACGCTAGGAATCCATGAGCCTGGGCGTTCAGCCTATTGTTACCAGAAAATTGCGGCTCCAGGCACGTCTTCACGGATCAAGTTTCAGTGTTGTACGTGTGCGGCAGATGCGTTGCTTCGCGATTGCGCCGACACGTCGCGTTGTGCTCCGAGTCAGACCGACGGAAGCTTCACGTACACAGCAAAAGAAATATATATATTCTTGGCAAACCTCTGAGGGCGATCGAAGCACTGGGACGAGAGCTGAACGGCGGTAAGCAGAGTGGCGTTTGTACCGAACTCCCAAGTTTTCTGATGTGATGTTTGTTTTCTCAACTGTGAGCTCCATAAGCTAAGGCTGGCTAAGAAACAGCCGCTTTACCGTGCCAAAAGTAGGTACGAATCAGGTTCAGTGTCATTATTTCAGGGGATGGGTAACCTTATGGGGGACACGATTCTTTAAGAACTCATGTTTTAGCGCTGCCGACGTACAGCACCCGCGTGGAAAATAAGCGCGGTAACGCGTATGTACAGTCATGAGCAATGTTTCGCCAAAGAGGCATTTATGTTACCAGTGGTAGTCTTAATGTGAATGAAAAAGATTTTAAGGCATGGCAGTATATAATAGCATGGCCTGATTACGCATGGCCCGATGTGTGCCCCACTTGTTATCGCCCTCGTCAAGTAACCTGAACACTGGTAAAAATTTAGGCAGTTTTTCTCGTTACAGAGGGGATAATATGTCGGTTTGCTGCAAAATCTTACCCAATACTTCGAAGAAAAAGGTTGAAAAAGCTGGCTCTAAGGTAGGAGGCTAAAATTTCACTGCAAAATGTGCAATCTTTATTGAACGCTTAGGTGCATTATAACGTACTGGTATTCGTTGCACGTAACTGTCGTCCACATTTTTAACCTCAGCGTTGTTTGCTGTTGTCATTCTCTGTAATAACGCATAAAGGCTGACATACGCAAGTATAAGTTACAGGCATCAAAAACCTTCTGGTCTGGTCGTCTTGGCGCCGACGGGAAAAAGCTGTGATTCGAATCCAGTGCACTGCTGAATAAGGCAGATTCACACTGCGGATGAAATCGAATTCGGACCGCGGAATGCGTACCACGTGATACGGCGTCACCTATTCGTGACCCTAGCGAACGGACTGCAGGCGACACGGGCTGAAAATGCGAGGCTTCATTTTCGTTCTCAATTCTGGCGGGGAAATGCAACAAAATACTCAGCGTTCGCGCGCTCAAGGGTCTAGAAACCATGCCTCTGTGCTCGCAGCAGCGGTCGTATCGAGAATCCTTCGTTTGTGGACATTTTTATGCTCTTGTGCCCTTTTTCCCTCCGGACGCGGGCTTGTTTCTGCACGGTAGCACGGGGGCACGGGGCTTTAGCACCAGGGGTAATTGACTTGTCCCACACGATTACGAGTGGGCGAAACACTGATCGCAACGTTCGTCAACTGCCTGCCCAGCGGCGATACCAAAATAATGAGTAACGTAGGCCGCCAACAACGTCGGGAGCTACGTCAAAACTCCGGGAAAGATAGAGCGCGTGAATTGACAGAAATAAAATCCGGAGTTCAAGAAGCACAGAACCGGTAAACGTGGGCGCTGCATTTTTCCTGCGCTAAATATGTTCTTACCGAGCACGTATACGAAATTTTACGCGGCTCATTCTTGTGGCCAACGCTACTGCCGTCACCGCACTGCGACGCTATCGGTCAGCGTGCATCTTTCCCACTACCCTCAACCGCTCGAACCTGTTGCGCTTTTGCGTCGTGCGCAAACAGTCAACGCGTCTAGGGTATGCTCTGTCGGTCAGCGCTGTCATTTGCTCGCGTTATTGTTCGTGTGAATGCTTCCTTGAGCTGGACCGTCTGCTGCCGTCACGCGAAGTCACCAGTCCCGCTGCGGACATGTCTCTCGTCTGAACCCCCTTTACTGGGCATACACGCTCAGGTACCGGCCGCGGGGGAAAAATACTATTCGGGCATCTGCTTGATTCGCTGAAAATGTCGCCAAAAACGATAGTATTTGACCAATCATGCATCGTAAGTCTCTCTTCTTTCTCATCCTACGGCCCCTGAACTTGTTTTTTTCCCCGACTTTCTTCTCCAGCAATGGACACCAATACCGATAAGTGAAGTTTATATTTTCGCGCGTTCGCAAAGCTCGTCGGGCATCTTTTCGACCTTCTGTTTCTGTTTTCGATAAAAAACGAGAAGCAAATTGTTTTGTTTTAAAGCACAACCTTTTATAAAGGGTCCGATAGCGTCCCATGAAAAAATTATTACATTTTGATAAGATCTGATAACATCTCGACACACGGCGCGTAGTTGAAACTTGGCTTCCATGGTGTCAAAACGGTTACGTGAAAATTGCGAAGAGGCCAGTTCAAGAGAAGACAATGCACCCATCGATCTTGAAGAGAGAGAGAGAGAAAGAGAGAAAACTTTTATTGCCGCAAGGGCTAATTCTGGGGAGGGGTGGTGACCGAGGAAAGAAAGTCCTCGGTGACTTTGGCAGCCCGGGCGACGATGGCATCTTGCACCGCCGAATCCGAGCTGCCCAACGCCCTCACCTAGTGCTCACCGTCTCGATATGGGGGGAATGATGTGTTGTGGGGTGATCCATGGAGGTGATCCATGGTTTAGACCACCCCACAAGCGGGGCAGTGGGGTGAAGGGTACAGACCGGGTGCATGCCGTGCAGGCAGGAAAGGCAAGGAAGGCTGTACGTTTGCACTAAGCCCCATGGGCGTTCTTCGGCGTGAGAGAGCCCCGGGTGTGCAAGGGGCAGTAGACGGCGGGAAAGGCGGTAATTAAACGTAATCTTATGAAATGAAAGGAGCCGATCTCGAGCTGACAGAGCTCGATGGAAGAAGACCTGCTCGGAAGGTGAGCTCTCGAGCGGCTCTGTGTGCTGCCTCGTTCCCTCCCACGCCCGTGTTGGCTGGTGTCCATACCAGCTCGGTGGGGGAGTCAGGGGGATTTTGAAGAAGGAATTTGAGTGCCAGGGCAGAAATGCGGCCCCGGGCGAAATTTCGGATGGCCGCCTTCGAATCGGAGATTATGATCGCTGGGGAATGCCGCAGTTTTATTGTAAGAGCAATAGCCGCCACTTCCGCAGTCGCGGGGGAAGAAGTGCGAAGGGTGAGGGTGGTAAGAGGGGGACTATTGGGAGCGTTGATGATTGCGACCGCGTAGGCGTCATGGTGCTTGTAGCTAGCCGCGTCAACATAAACAGTTGCCGGATGCACTGGGTATCGCTTCGTAAGGGCCCGCGCACGCTGCTCCGTGCGGATCCTGAAGAAGGAGTACAATGGTATGCCTTTATCTCATAATCCACATATCCGTATACAGTTAGATCATTCTGAGATGCGTTTACGTAGGACGCGGAAACTCGTGATATGGGTTCTCTCTTCGTTTTCTATTTGCGCTTGTGAGGGTATGACGATTTATTTAACGCACTTTGAGCGAAGGTTGGGCGCACTTTAAGCGAAGATTGTTACCTCCGTGTGAGGCATTTTTGGTGTTAGAAAGCTTTCGCGCTTGTCTAAACTTTTTAGGGAACCAAGGTAAATAATTTTAATTGCTTGCTTGTACATCGTCTCATCGACAGCGCTTGAGCCCGGATTTGTGTCACTTGCCGAACGTGGTTTAATATTGAAAATGTGCTGTACTTTTAGGCATGTGCTCATAATTTGTCTTCGCGTGTAACTGGGGCTTTCGGAGCACGGTAGAATTAGCACGTTTGTAAGACCTGACAGCTTTTTAGGGATTTGGAAGGCTCTAGGCAGTGCATATTTCGTGTTATAGCCGTCTTTTTTGCTATTTGTTGGCCGGGTTGTTCAATGAAGATACAAATGAACACAAAAATTGACAGACCGAGAGGTCAACTACGTCTGTTTAAGGTACACCAAGAACGACTTGCTCGTGTAAGAACCTGGTCTGCATCTGTTGGAAGTAGTGTCTGAGTGTGCCCGGGTACCAACCGAGCACGCATGCAAGATACTCTTCCTTACTAGACAACACGACCACCTTTGGAGCCGCTAAAAATTAGGTCCGCTGCTATCCCTTGCTAAATTTTGGGCTAATGCTTTATGAATGTGGGGAGACGCTGTTTCTAATGGAGGGGCTGCTGTCTGTGTCTCGGGTAGGCTTGCTAGAATAGTTTCACCGACCTAGTTTACGTTCACGTTGTATCCGATGATATTATGTACATTAGAATAGGCAGTGCTGCTCCCTCTAGATGTGTACAAGAGGTCGTCGGATTGCATACAATTTGGTGTTTTGGTGGTTTAGGCGAGGTACCACACCAGGGTGACGCATGCGGCTCTGACGAGAAAATGCCTTTTGCTCCCCAGGGCGACCTTCTGTGCGGTTGGACCTACTTAATTCAGTCTCAGTGGTATAGGATGTTGCACGTTCTAACAAGGCGTCAAGTTACTGTATGAGCGAGGGAAGCAGTAATCGTCCAAGAAAAAAAATTAAATTGACAGTTTGCCGGCGGTACTCCTACATTCGATCCCAAAGAAAGAGAGTTGGCATCCCCCAAAATTCTATGGAGACCGCAAGAGGTTGGTGAATGGGTGACGGCCGAGTCACACACCACATTGCCTCGGCAAGCGGCCCCTTTTAGGAGTCAAACACACCTGAGCGGAGAGGGAATTGTCAGGTGTTCCGACAAAAGATACAAATACCAAATAGAAGCGATCTGGGGTCTCCTAATACAAAATGTATTTGACTTTTCTTCTATTCGCAACAAAAAAACACAGCCAGTCACTTACGTACGCAGCTAAGTAAATTTGCATGCGCCAAGATACACCAGTAGTTTGAGGATTTTACAGTTATTTAGTGACCCCAGTTGGCAAAGGCCTTCAAGTAGTATGCTCAGGCTGAGGTCTTTCGTAGAACCAACGCGCAAATTTCTCCCGGAATTTTTCTTTCATACCATTTACAAATCATCATTTTTATATAAAAAACGAACTAAGCGCTGATTCTTTTCGCAGTGTTTCTTGAATGTAAGAATACTGTAAACGGAGGTATTCATGAAGCTGTTCTTTATCTCTCTTTCAAGTGTCCTTGGCGGAAGAAGCCCAAATGGGATCTATGACAATGTCGAGGTGCCTTCTGCTCACGCTACTCGTGTCACCGTGGTTCACAAGCGTCGCTGCGTCGCCGCAGATGGCAGGCTGTACTGGCTTCCCGTGTGGGTACATTTGGGCCAAAGAATGCCCTGCGGAGTGCATCTGCATCCCTTATCCGCAAATGAACTTTGGGGTGTGCTGGGATGGCCGCACAAACCTGACTGGCCTAATTTAATTTGTGTTCCTGACACTGTGCGCCCAGGATGTCATTTTTGCCTGCCGCCCACCTTTTGAGGTTTTGTACCAATAGTTAATAGTCGGAAAAATATATCTCAATGGCTGATAAGTCCACACTTTTAAAGCGAAGCTTTATTGTTCTCTCTGATGCCGTCCATAAGGCCAATGCGCCCAGTAGGAAAGCCAACTTTCTGTGACAAGCATGATGAATGATGGTGGGTAAAGCCAAGGAAAACAAGGTAGCTCACATTGACGCGTAAGGCTTGAAGGTATCGAAGCTGTGCGCAACCTTTACGGCTGTCACGACGTTTTAAGTTCCCGATTGCAACCGATTTGCTTCTTCTTCGCTGCCGCAACTACTTTTTATCCATGATTCTAGCTACAAATGTGAGCTTCTTTCCTTTTTCGGAAGTTATAATCATTTGACATCCTCTTGGAGGTGCGTAGGCTATGACGTCTCTTTTGCGTTACGAGCAATTGTCGCCACGTTTACAGCAAATGTTGGAGTCTTTCTCGTTCCGAGCAAGTGTTGCCGCTATTACGGCGACACTGGAGTTTTTTCTTTTGCGGGGACCAATTTTGGCCAATCTCAGTAGTGGGTGTGCTTGGCTGGACAAGCGTGTGCCGGGGACGCTGGACGCTCGTCGCGAGGAACGCACACACGAGCCCTATGCATTTTCTTGGTTTTGTTAACTGCCGGGCGGTCACCGCGAAGCTCACGCTCACGGCGTGCGCTCGGCAAATGCTTGGTATTTTTGACTGTGGACACAAAAAATTACGATTTGTTAAACAGCGTCGCTGTTAAAAACCCATCCCGTAACAGGAATCGTGTCTGCGTCCCTGGCATTAAAAAATCGGCGTCTATCCGATTGCTCCACTTCGACGAGATCGAAGTACTTTGTAAAACGTAGACCATAACCAAAGAATCCGTCAGGAGAAATCTTCGGGTTCAACCATCGTCGTCTTAGACGGACGGGTGCATGATTTCTTCCTTCCAAGTGGGTAACAAAGAACAAATATAAAAAATGCGAAAACAGTGCCCGTCATTTTTGTACACGAATACAGTTTTCATTTCTTGCCGCACGTTGCATGCAATAGAAGAACAGGGGTCACCATACCAGCGTTTATATTGTGAATTATAGTGACAGTGGCAAAAGAGCTGTGACGACGACGGCCATACTGCATCGAAGACAACCAGGTAAGCAGACCAGTTGATACAAGAGATGGGCAGAAAGTGTTGCGTGCTTTTTGTTCGTAGCAAGGGCTTAAAAACCTAATGATTGATAAATAATAAACCTTTTTAATCATTACCATCGTTACAGGAAACTAAATAACAGATCATTTCTCTTTAAAAGTGCTCAATTCTACCCGGTGGGGAAAGAAACATCGTTTAGTCAAGGAACGAATTATTCTATTTAATTCTTTAGATTGGGCAAAGCCCAAAGAATACTTATCCGTTTAATTTTCACGTGATTAGTGCGGAAGTTGGGACGCTTCCTCAAGCTCTATGCACGCCTTTCAATTGGAACGTCGTTCCTTGTTCAGCGGCGCAGCTGATAACGAACAGAAAACTCTTAAAGGAACTCGGCAACACTTTCCATAAACGCTTTCATTCTTTCCTTTGGGCCTGGAAACCCTGCAAAAGCTACAGTTATTGCAGCACAAAGCGGCAATTGGTGATTTGCTCACATGCCTTCGGTTTCTTCTTTGCTCCTGTGGCTTTCTTTTTGAATGTGCTAACGAATACACTCTTTGCTGCAACTAAAGAAAAGCCGGCCTATAGCCGCTACACCACTATAATGACGCAGGTGCAGATGTAGAATAGTTCCAAGAGCGGGACAGAGAGAAAAGCGTTTTCAGCAAGATTCAAAGTTACCTGATAGACGTAGAGCGTTTCTTTCTGGCAGAGGAACTTTGCAGCGTCCTAATCAAAGCACTGAATGTGTTCTCTGAATACGCTTGCATTTTCAGGTTCAACTACGAGTTTATTCAACTTTTTTGATGAAATAAGCGAATACAGAAACAAAACAGGTCCCGAACCGCAGCAAGCAGTCGAGCAGGTATTAGAACAGCGTAAACATAACCACGAGAAGCAAAAATGAAACCTAAAACAGGAACCATGCAATGACGCTTTATTGAGAATGTACACACAAATATTCTGCAAAAGTAACTATGCAAAGCAAAACCAAAATAAATAGTTTATTGGACATGTAGTTCTCTAAGCAGATATAAATTCATCAATGTACAAAAGGTATTGGATGTGTAAACCTTGACCTAATTTCTGTAATATATTGTTCCATGTCGACAGAGCAACACATTTTGCGGTCTGTTTCCCGCAGTTCGCACGAACTTTTATCATCAAGAATATGCTTCGAACAGAGAGTCGGGCGTCATTAGTTTTAATAAGATGCTCCTGCGGCAACCCTTCGGTGGAGATGTGGGTATGAACACGTCGATACATAAAGGAAGCCAGATTTAACATGAATAATTTGTCTACTGGAAGCACGTCTTTGTAAATGTAGATGTGCAGGGAGTGAGATCAAAAATGAGCAAACGTAATGATTCAGATTGCCTGATTTTGAAGGTATTGAAGATGTTCGCGTTGGGTAGCGTATTTGTTTCCCTACGATAAAATGCAGTGCGAAGAATGACCATGAATATATTAAGAATATAATGATAGAAAAATGCGTGGCTAAAACAAATGACGTGCATTATAAGTATATGAATCCCGAAAGCCACCTTTTTGAGCAATGTATCAAGGTGGTAAGTTGGGCGAGCTGGTACGGGATTATACTGATTGATTGTACGTGATAAATAAAGTTCGAATTCTTGTCTCGGGCAACACAGAGAAACGTCCTGGTATCGGATAAAGAAACAAGCATTTAAAATTTCGAAAACAAATAACAGAAGTAGCACGGTCTCTTTAACGAAAGACTTTTCACCGGGGACTTGGAGAAAAAAGTTTTCTGTGTCAACCTTTACACCTGAGTTTTTCTCAGTTTTTTATTCGAGAATGCCAAGCCGATGTGATTCTTATATTGTGAATACTTTAAAATGTTCTTATATAAATATAAACGCCTCACGTACTAGCAAATCATGATGACTGGTCGCGGTACTTTTATCTACGCCCAAGTTTATTTCCGTGTCCGGTTAGGCTTTCGTACTGAGTGAAACAGGATAACTAATAACTGCTTTGCACGACCTCCTTAGAGTTTTCTTTATTTTTTACATTGGCATCCACGCTCTTATTCTATCCACGATAATATATCTTGTTTGTTCAGAACGAGAATTTTACAGGCTGTGTCTAGGTTGCCGAACAAGGGAACCATAAGCACTCCACTAAAGAGACCTCCCCTGGCCTTTCGCAAAACAGAACCGCGTCTGGCACTGCGTCGACGTCCCGAACTTTCTACCTAACCTAATCAAACACATTACCAACAGAAAGGAATCATATAAAGCGCCGAAAATTAAGCTGACCTGAGAAATTATAATTGAAAATTTACATTAGAAATGGGCTTGCGATTGCAATACTCCCTTAGGGGCAATTTGTCCGCAGTGCGAATTGAAGTCTTCTTGGGGACAGCGCAAACCTTCTGAGTCTCACGAAGTGATTGTCGCATTATCGAACGCAAGAAGACCCGCGACATATCTCGCAGCGCGTGGCCGCGGAAGAAATATCGCGGTGACGCGTATGTATGCACCATGGAACAACTGAATAGACTTCGTGGCAGCGCACAATCATAGAGGAAGGAAATACGAACTACGAAACGCGCCAGAGAAGATACTTTTGCTGGCACTGGTGGGCCGACCTGGCACTGGACCTGGGGAACACACGGACGCACATACCCCGGGCCACTGCCAGGTGGCGCCACCACTAGGAGAACGGTGTGCTCAGCTTGCCGGTTTTTTTTATACAGTCAATTTTTTCCACGATGGATTTAGTATTTCATTTTGTATTACAACAATCAAGCATCCATGTATTTTTTGTAAAGATTCAATCAATTCATTAATCAACCTTCTTTTCTTTGGGCAAAAAGATGAATGGAAGTTATTCCTAGAGCAGATTAACGATGCTCCGCCACCTTGCATATTGGCAAACAGCAAGAGACTGTCGCACACGAAGATAAACAAATGAGAAATATTACATGGAACTAAGTCAGGGTGACAAACCAGGGTGATAAACCGCAAGCAACTAAAACATCTAAATTAGTCACAAATCTGAATTAATGGGCGTGAGTACTAGTCGGCTTTACAGGAGCTTCCACATTTTCACTGCTGTCCTCTTCCTATTGCGGGTCAGAGGAATACACGCGAGGGATCAATTAGAACAAGGGGGACAGTTATACTCGAATAATAACCACGCTAATGAAAATATAGCTGAAGGGTATAATGCGAGAATTTTGATATTGAGAAAAGTAAACGGTTTGGCGGAAATAAATTTCAGATTACATGTATAAGAAATACTTTGGCCGTTTGATATAGATCACAGGATGTAGTGCCTCACAATGAGCAGCTCCTTATCCCCAATATGAATTGGTTTTTTAGGGGCACTGCCACCGCAGTAGCAATGTTGCACTGACACTTTGCGCATGCACAGGTAATGCTCGTTGTGATACTCGTTCAGCCGTCTTCAATACCAGCAGCCCCACTACAGCTTGGTCATCGGCTGGGCGGATGTTGCGACTTAATCCTTTGGTGTGTAGTCAAATATTGCATATTCGTCCTGCCAATACGATGTGTTCGTATCGCGAGCACTATAACCGAATTCTCGCGCAGTACCTGGATGTTTTCTTTCATAGTTCCGCTTCCATATTTTATTGAAAGGGCCCTAGGTTTTTACTGTGCGACAATAAGCAACGCAATTCTTGACTGAGTTGGCTAAAAGAGCAGTGTTCCCACAATCCCCGTGCCACAACCTGCATTTAACATTCCCATTGGCTGAGTGTTGCCAAAAACCTCCAATCAAAATCTACATCGGTCGCGATGACTCGCACGTGCTGCCCTAAGATATGTATCAGCTTCTGAGAGCAGCCGACACAAGTTAATGAACGATTTACTAATTTGTGATACTTGCTCAAGCCCAATGCGGCTTTGGCAGGCCTGCCTTCTTGTATTTCTTCAGTTTTTGCGCAATAAAGCATTATTATTATTATTGAGAAATTGAGAAAAAAGGTAATTATCTAGATAACCGGTTCAGTTTCGTTAGCGTTAACGGGCAGACGTCTGCTCTGTACAGATCAACAAGCGGTGTGCCTCAAGGCTCCGTGTTGGGGCCTCTCTTGTTCTCCATTTTTGTTAATGATGTGTCAGCCGCAATTAAGATGTCTTCTTTCCTTCTTAACGCTGACGACATTAAAATATTCAGACGGATAGAGTCCATTAATGACTGCATTGCCCTGGAGCAAGATATATCCTCATTTTCCAAGTGGTGCTCAGACAATAGTATAAATCTTAACTCTACAAAAACAAAGGTCATGTCTTATAGCAGGAAAACGAACCGCACTTTATTTTGCTACAGTATTAACGGCGGTTACTTGTCTAGAGTTGAAGAGATCAGAGACCTCGGCGTGCTTTTCGACAGTGCCTTAACTTTCTCACCTCATGTCACTCAACTTACTAGGCGGGCGCTACGCTCTCTTGGGGCTGTATGCAGGTTTTCTCGAGAATTCTGGTTTCCTTCTTCATTCCTAAAACTATTCAGAACGCTTTGTATTCCGCAACTAGAATATGGTTCTGTCGTTTGGAATGGAACCTGTAGTTCCAACTGTCAACGTATAGAGCGTATACAAACCAAATTTTCATCAATATTTAGGCATCGTTTTCCTTCGGAGCCTATCCCTATAACTGTTTCTCTAAGTTCCCGTCGGACCCACTCAGACCTTCTTTTCATGTACAAATGGCTTCATGGTATTATTTTATGCCCGCAACTACTTGAATCAATCAGTTTTCGCGTTCCACAAAAAGCTACAAGGCTCGCCCACCCTTTTAAAGCAGCTGGAGCTCTCAGCACACGTTCTCCTCTTCAAAGGATGCAGCATTTGCATAATGTTCACTCCGAGAAGCTCGATATCTTTCAGCGTCCTCTTCGGGAGTTTTTGGCCGGGTTGTCAGCTCTGACACACTAGGTTCATCTTGGCAGTGCTATTTTTCTTCACTTATCGTCCTGACGTGTGCATTGACTTCACCGAGCTTGTTCTTGTTCCTGGTTATTCGTGTATTGTGCTGATACTGCGACTGTAATTATCGTACAATTTTTCTTTTTCTGCCGTTTTTATCATTAACAGTTGCCATATTCACTTCATGCGTCCATTTGAAACTGAAAGTGTACGCTTCCCGAATCTTGTAAAAACTTTCTTCTTTTCACTCACCCTTCCGTATAGTTACGCTTATTGTAAGATGTCTTCTTGCAACTGACCAGACATTACAGTTTCTATTGATTGTGTAATGTTGCCTAAAATTACACTATGGTATTTTTATTCTTCTTTGAAGTTGTAGTTTCTTCTTATTTTTTGCTCACTCACTGTTCTTTTGCCAGCTGTTGATGCATTTCATTGCTGTCTTATACCTTGTCTGTGCGCCAGCACGACTTGATTGTGTAAAGTCGGTTGGATTGCACTATTTTATTTCTAATCTTCTTTGCCGTTTTTGTAGATCTATCTTTCTTTTTTTTTTTGCTCACTGAGTGTTTATTAGCAAATTGTTGATGTACTACAGTGCTGCATTTTCCCCTCTGAGTGCTCCAGCACGAAGGCCTCCGCTGTTCCTGGGCACTATAATAAACATTGATTGATTGATTGATTGATTGATTACTATTAATATATTATTATTGTTGTTGTTGTTGTCGTTGTTATTGTTGATTTTGATTTGAGCTGCTTTGATTTCTTTAAGAAAATGTCCGTGGGCTTCCGACTAAATCAGCTGAGTTTTTTTCTAATGTTGTTTCATCATGCTTTCCTGTTATCATTCTCACAGAGACTTGGTTGTGCCCTTTGATTAATTTAACTTCCCTTTTCCCTCTCAATTATCATGTTTTCCGGCGTGACCGTGATCTTCCGCACAGCAAACAAAAGGGTGGGGGTGTGCTTATCGCCCTTCATAATTCCATGAAGTGTAAACGCCGCATTGATCTTGAAGAATATCCTGAGTTTATCTGGTTAGAGGAGCTATTCTCTCGGCGTGTACGCCTTTTGCTATGTACGTATTACATATCACCATAGGTGAAACCTTTTGACTTCAAAAATGCTTTAAATTCTCTTGAAAGTATTGTAACATTCCGCAGTAATCACAAAATTCTGATCACTGGTTACTTCAACGTTCCTGGAATTTCATGGGACACTAAGATATTTATTCAGGCATACCATCCCACACCTCAGAAACGTGACATTTTCCTAGATTTTGTTTCTTTTACCTCCTTAGTGCAGCGTAACTTCATTACGAATTCATGTGGGAATGCTTTAAACTTATGTCTGACTAACTTAGAAGCCGCCGATGCTTCACACAGTTTTATTGAACTCGTAAGGCCTGACAAGTTTCATCTCCCTCTACTCATTTCTGTGTGTACCGTATCTCTCCTCCACCACAGCCCTCCTGCTGGCACATCACGAAGCAGTATTTACAAGTTTGCTCGTTGGGGGTGCATTGGTTTTTTTCACTTTCTTAATGACACTGACTGGTCGCCAATAGGCGAACTCAATGACGCTGATGCGCAAACTGATTTTATCACTGAAGGTCTCCACGACAGCTTCAGCAGATTTGTACCTAAAGTAACTGAAAAGAAAGGCAATTTTCCGTATTGGTTTTCAGCCGAACTGAAACGGCCATTGGAAGTAAAAATCGAGCTCACAGACAGGCTAAGAAAACGGGGCTAGAAAGGTGGAAGAGCGGGTTTCGTGAACTCAGGTCTCACTGTAAATATCTGCTTAAACGTGATAGGTCTAATTACATCACCGCAGTTGAAGCTAACGCAACACGTGATAACAAAGCTTTCTGGGGCCACGTAAGTTCACAAGCATCAAAAAATCCTTCAGGAAAAATTAACCCCCTCGATAAGAAGGGAGACAGCATATCTGACGTTTCTAATGCCTTTGCGGAACAATTTCGTTCCGCTTACGGCGAGAGAAGAGTAGATTGCCTCCCTGAACTACCTCTGGGGCTCCATAAATGCTCGCAAACGTTAACCTCAGAAAATCTTGCCTTGGATGCTTTGAAGCGCATGAAGGCGACATTTTTGTGCGGCCCTGACGGCCTTTCCTTAGCAGTACTTAAGGGTTTCGGTGACCCTTCGTGTACCTGTCTAGACATGTATATTTCAAACTTCCCTCAAAACTGGCCCATACCCGGCTTGCTTGAAGACTGCGCGAGTTGTTCCTGTTTTTAGGCCAGGGTGCAAATTGTACCCCTCGAACTACCGGCCAATCCGCCAATCCGGCCAATCCACTGTGTTACCGGCCAATCCGGCTAGCACAGTGTCCATGACCAATCTCGAACTACAGGCCAATGCGCTGCTTCCAACCTGTTTGCGACGGAATGGCATAGTCTACTCACTTTCAGTGTAAAACGCAATAATTCCTGAGCAGCATGATTTTTTTACTGGGCGATCGACCACCTCCAGTCTTGTCAATTTCATGATGCACACCTTGGAAGCTGTGGAGGGCAGAGGCGAACTTAATGTCGTTTATTTTTATATAAGTAGGGCATTTGATGTCGTCTGCCAAGATCTGTTATATAACAAGCTGTCTCTACTCAATATACACCCATCCCACATTGCTTCTTATAGAATGATTTAGCACTGAAAGTCTTGTTTCTGTAAGCCGGGTTTCCCAAATTGTGTTTTGCGCTGTGTGTGAAAGAGAGAGAAACACGTTTTATTTCTGGCCAGGCTTAGGGATGGTTGAGCCGTGGAAGCGCAGCACTGTTGGCCCGAGCCGTGTCGACCAGGGCGCACTGGGACTGGGCGTCCTAGCACGCGAGGGCAGACATCCAGGAGTCGGGGGGGGGGGGGGGGGTTGGCTAGAGGAAGAGGAAGAGGAAGCAGGGCGGGGCAGTGCCAGATTGTGGAGGGGGGGGGTGTCTTCATAGTCCCCGCAGTGTGGACAACCGGGGGTTGTTGGAAGGAGGGACGGTGATATGTGGGTGAGGATGAATGAAGTGGGGAGGAAGTGGGTTTGGATCTGTCTCCATAGTGCGGATTGAACAGTGCGCATGGCCATCTGCGAAAGCGGCATGGCTAGAGTCTGACTTCATACTCTTGTCCACCGCCGCAGCCCCTTTCCCGAGTGGTGCCTCAGCCCACCGCCTGCGTTATATATCTCAACCTCTGCCACTGCGCAAAGCCGCGTGCTGCTGGGGGACCACCTGTGCGATTCAGTATTGCCTGCGCTGTGATTGGAGTAGCCGCGTGATAATAAAACGTTATTGTCTCTGCCCGACCATCGTGTGTGTCCTTTGTCTCTAAAACATTATATCAAGCCACTGTTCTTCCAATTCAATACAGCAAATACCCAATATTGCCTAGCTGCAACATTACAAAGCGAACAGGCCTCCAGATTAACAGGACTTGATTCTCGGCAGGGTAGAACAGCTCTGACATTTTTGACAGTCGGTTTTACACAGACCACCGGGGATTCCTCGTAACCAGGACTAGAGTTAAAATGTACAGTAATTAGGCACACTTCTACAAATGATTTCCAGAACAGCAAACACGCACTAATGTCTGGCTTCTTCAAATCGTCTCTATAGTAACAGTTACAAATCGAACCTGTAAGAGCAACCGATGTAGCACATTGGCAGGGCACATCGAACTTGAATTCATGTAGGGTGATTCGTACATAACTCATTAAACAGGATATCTTTTGTTTTCCTTTCAACAGTTACGACATATAAGCAAAACTTTTGCATTTAGAATTCAGTACATCTCTCACGTTCGGAGAAAGGATAAACGAAAGTTGTTTTTGTGTGCGCTCTGCTTTTCCTGGATTCTACACAAAGCCAGCCATTAAATATTAGGGCTGAAATGAATGAATATGCTAATTCGGAGTTTGTGCATCAATAAAGACCTGGGAACGTGTTTTCCATTTGCGTCTGCCATTCTGTACCATGTTTTTTTCATGACACACATTCTCGCTTTCTTGGCACAGTGCATTTAGCCGTGTGAAAGAGTGGTTCTTTTTTATATTGGACACTCCTTGAGGGGTGATGTAGTGTAATGACTGACGGCGCGCTGCGCGGGGCACAGCATAGACACTGAATGTTCAAAATACGCAAGTTCGAGGGTTTCAGAAATGATTTTTAATCTGTTTACGAGTTGGGGTCTTAGGAACTACCATAGATAAAAGAGAAATACCTGTCTAGTTCCTGAAATCTGGCATCTGAAGCCCTCGCGTTCAAGACTCCCAAAATCATTTCACTAACTCTTAGCGACTGGCTTGTGTCTTGCACGAGGCCTTCGCGATTGAAAACATTGTCATGCATTTACAGGCCAATGACTCGAAATTGTACGATGCCGTTGTGCTTCCGACTGCGCTCGACAAATATTCAGTCCGGCGACATCGCGTCTGTCTCCTTGAGAGAACTAAAACTTAATTGACTGATTGCCTAGCTTTATATGAGTTTTAATAAACCTATAGCATCACTTGAATGGAAGAAAACACTATGTGTACCAGCAACATTGCCGCTAAAGCCATTCGGTTGTCCGGAATTATATAGGCACCTGCTACACAAGCTTGTAGTTATGTGTACGCTGCAAAGAATAATCAGTCTTGTATCGTAATGCATGTTAGCGGTGTAAGCCCCCCAGTTCTGGACAGAAACGTGAGCACTTTCCAAAAACCTTGGTTTGTTGGTGTCACTTGCGGTTATAGGTATAACGTGAAGTGCTCTCTTGACGGATGCCGCAGCCCCATGTTGCAAGCTCAGAACGCGTTTGCTTGCCTTGAGAAATTTTCCGACTACTCTAACCCACTTTTTCATGATCAACTTTGGGCATGCCATGAATTTCTTCAATCAATACGAATCTGCATATTTTAACAGGAGTTTTTTTCACTGGTCATACTACCAGCGGCAAAAGTCGAATCACGGCGGAGGAATTAACTTCCGGGGGTGGTGCATGGAGCACGTACAGCCAAGAGTAATCAATCACCTTTATCTACCGAACCACTCGCAAACACACGCAACCAGGACAAGGCGATACCCTGCCTTGCAAACGTTCCAGCGAAATACCGAGCGTGGAGGCGCGGATAATAAGAAAAGCAGAGAGCGACGAGTACTTTAGACACCACTGAGATAATATACACATTTGGGGGAGCATGGTCACGTACAACCACATGATATGTACAGAGGATCAGCTGAGAGACTTAGCAAAGCTAGTAGAAAAATCATTTCTAACAGCCCGAAAGGACGAATAAACATGCAAAAGACACAGGACCAGCGTGACTGATAAATGAATGTTTTATTGAGACAGGGAAGGAACACTCGGGGATTCGCGTGCGATTAACAAGAGGAGAAAGCACAGAAATGACACAAAGCGGAAATCACGCTTTTTCAAGAAATTCCACCTCACAATTCAGCAGCACTTTTGACGGTGGGCTAATTCAATTGCCACGATTTTTATTGGTAGTGAAGGCTTCCCGCAGTTTCCATGTTACTGTAATAACGTGCGTTGGCTGAGAGGTCCGCGGAAAAATTCTGGGGAGCAGCTCTTCCTGTGGAAACGGTCAGAAAACATTGGAACGTGGCGTGCCCTCTCATGACCTGTTTGGCTCCCGCAGACGAACGTTAACAGTTTCTCATGAGGAAACATTTTGTGAAGCAGACTGGTATCTGCTTTAAAGATTCGTCTGCAGGAGCACAAAAGCTCATTATAGGGTACGACATGTTCCCATTTGTTCGACCAATTTCGCAAGCATGGCTGCCCCCATACATTTTGCCACAGAACGTTTGAGCCCGCACAAGTTATTACGCGCAAAACGGAGTTAGGAGTACTATTCACTGTCTGGAAAACACGTGACAGTGCATTACCTTCAATAGCACGGCTAGAATTTTAAGGGGGCAGTTCTTGAAAAAGCGTGGTTTTGGCAGTGTGTCGTTCATTCTTTTCTTTTGTTAGTGGCGCGCGGATCTCAGTATGTTCCCTTTTGCGCTTTATAACTCATTCAATTGTCAGTCAGCGCTGGTCCTGCGAATTCTTCGTCTCGTATCGTCTTTTTAGAAATTACGCCTAACCAACTGACTCCTATTTCTCTCTTGTTGCCCGTTGAAAAAGCTGAGTCAACCCTGGCTGGAATCATTCGGATGGCCATAACAGCTGCGATAAGAGAGCGTATCCGTGGGCCGATTCTAATGCACGTATTTATACCCGCACTTGAGCGCAACAGCTCTCCTGGCACCTGATTCTTAATTTGATTGATTGATTGATTCATTCATTATTTGATTGATTGATTGATTGATTGATTGATTCATTCATTCATTGATTGATTGATTAATTCATTCATTCATTCATTCATTCATTCATTCATTCATTTATTCATTGATTGATTGATTGATTGATTGATTGATTGATTGATTGATTGATTGATTGATTGATTGATTGATTGATTGATTGATTCATTCATTCATTCATTCATTCATTCATTCATTCATTCATTCATTCATTCATTCATTCATTCATTGATCGATCGATCGATTGATTGATTGATCGATTGATCGATTGATTGATTGATTGTAGGGCTTATCGGGCCGACGCAACACAGGCAATGTGATGTGCCGTAGTGGAAAGCTCAGGTTAAATTTTGACCACGTGGGGATCTTTACGTGCGCCAAAATCTCCTACACACGGGCGTTTTTGCTTTTCGCCTTCATCAGAAAAGCGGCCGCCGGAGCCGGGAATCGAACCCGCGAATTCGTCAGCAGCGCAAGGCCCTAGGCACTGAGCCACCGCGGCGGGCAGGCGTCTGATTCTGCCTTTTTGCGACCCGTTCATTTTGCATGTCCTAGCCGCAAATACTCTGAAGTGTCCTGTGCACGCGTGGCAAAATCTATTAAAATATTTATCTCATTACCACTCCCCCAGTACCTATACTGGTAATGTGCGACGGGCAGCAATGACCATGCATGGAAGTACTTTTCCCAAAACAGCGGTGTAGTCATAGCTACAGTACACAAGCTTGCCAGAAAAAGAACACCACCGAAAACAAAAAGTAGAGCTTGTTGACATCCTGAGGTCCGATTTATTTGTAGCAAGTAAAACAGTTGACGAGCCATTTATTAGCCATCTGGACACTGGGGTGTGAGTGTCGTACCTGTCGACGAAACAATTACCTTTTTTTAAAATAAAATTTTATTATCGCTATTCGGCATCAGGAGACGCCCATTTCAATGCACCATTTTATATTCGGTACATTTAGTTGACCGAGGGAAGACGTTAAGTACTGCAGAATGCTTTGAAGGAATTCATACATTATATAATAGGGAAAATATTCTATTTTATTTTCGCCTTGCGTAAGCGCTGGACAGTAAAATACAAAAAAAGCTCCTTGGGTACCCATGTCTACTCACGCCATTTCAAAAATGAAAGAAGCCTGGCTTATTTCCTGAAATTATAAAAATATTTCTTAGCTGCCAGAGCGTATTTCAGTGCCCCTCTTTCTTGGGGTATGTTGGGATATAACTAATTGGTACCACAGGTAGACGGGCGACACTGAATGCCACTGCTTCCCCTGAATCAGTTCTCCGTGACCAGAGTGCACCCTTTCTAGTCGCGTGCCGTAGTATTGTTTCCGCTGGCATTATCGCCGAAAAGGTCGGCTTTTCTTTAACTTACTCAGCGAGTCAAAATACTTCAGATACAAGTAATACTTCAAACATCTGCATACAACGCTACCTCCCCAGCATCCCAAAATTCGTGCAACGTATTTGATTTTGTTTAATGTCCTGCATTTACATACAAAGGTATGGTAGAGTGCAATGTTTGTCGTTTGGTCGCTTGTTAATATGGGGCCAAAAAAATGAAACAAATGTATGATTCCTCGGTTTGAAATAGCTTCCCTAAAACATTATTCGTAAGGACAACTTGTTTTGTTTCCCTATGGTTTTGCCTGTAGGAATAGGCGTGATGTGTCACATGCAATTTGGGAGTCAGCAACATCTTAGAGTGTAATGCAAGGTATTCTGGACGCACAAACGATTGTTTATTCCCAAGGTATAAGATATAAGATAAATAAAAAATATCTGTATACAACTAACCGTTACACGACTATACATTTGCAGCAAAAGTGAGAAAACGTGAGTACGTGCGGAATGTGCACTGTGTGCAAAAATGTGGTACATACGTACAAGGCCCAACTGTAATAAAACGGGGAAACACCAAACCGTATTTGGAACTCCGCTCATAATGCTACATTCAAAGACACACAGCAAAGGCACTGTCAGCCCGATTTTAACAGACACATTGCCCAATTCACATAAACCCGAGCGGGTGTATGAGGCAGCTGCCGTGCAGTAGCTGCGTTAATTTTTTTTATTCAATCGTGAGCCCAGTAACAAGTTTTCGGTTTTATCTTCCGGCAGTAATCTCCATTTACGACTTACAGAGTGGCTCGAAATACTAGGTTCTTGCGGGATGTCATGATGAACACTTCAGGAGGTTGCCGTTCAGTGGTCAGTGCGGAATTAGTGAAACAAGACAAATTCTTGCGATGACACAGGCCGACCAAAACAGCCGCCATCGATGGCGGGAGGTTAACAAATCTTTCTTCTCTGTCACACGCAACAGATTGTTCCTGGGATACGTGTTGAACACCGCATTTTTACTGCAGTGTGGTCTGGCAACGACTTCGTCCAAAGCACAAAGCAAACCTCCATAGTTTCTTTTCCCTCAAGCGCATAAACATTCACCTTAGGTATCGCCAACGTGATATTTCTTCTTATTTTTTGTCGATCTTCATTAGTGTAAAGCATTAAAATACACGCCACTACATAAACACAAGCAGCATTTGGTACTGCCACAGCTCCCACAAACTTTGATGCTGTACATAAAGAAAATGTAAGGAAACCTTCCTCCACATGATTTCGCTCGTTTAGAGTACCGACAACACTCAAGGATACGACACTCCTTCGCCGCCAGCTGAATCTTCGTTGCGGGTGCGCATGCCGCGCACAACCAACTGGGGCAGGGTGAGAGCGCTTTAAAACGCTTGGTCAGTATTATCGCTGTAAGTAGTGTAAAAATGTTATCTCTCTTTCTCTCTGAGTTAGAACTAACTCGTTCAGTTCTCGCTAATTGGCAGCCTACGTTTATTAGATGTCACATATATATATATATAAAGCTATAATGGTTATGTTTCTAACAGCACATTTTACAACGATATTGGGAAACACGTGAAACTTTTCTTCCTAGAGAAATTTCCTTCACTATCAAGGTGTTTTCACTGTGACGTTTCAGGCTACTATTCGGACACGCGATTTCATCCTTAATTAATTTAATGAGTTGTGCAAGTCGGGGTTATTACGTATATCTCACGCATTAAAAGGTCATTGTACACCGATAAACACACATCCACGAGCAGGTTAGAGGTCACAAAACAAATGTATCAGTCAGGTGACAGTTCCAATCCGCCGTTCTGCAATGTCCAATAATGCTGGAAAGGCACAAAAGTGAAAACAAGCTTGCTGCATACGTCACCCGCAGGCCGGCACCCATTCGGTTACAGGAGATAAATCAGTGCAACTCTTCTTAACCCAGTGAAACGTGCGAGATTCGTAACTCACGACTCCACAATATAAAGCAACGTGTGCACGTTTCACTCTTCTGGTACGGGAGTTACCACGGCTGAAAAATGGCGTCATATGCAGCGCACGTAATTGTCTAATGTACATAAGACGACTACGCCGTTAACCTCTATATCGGCATGTTGGTATGACATTTCAGAACTGATCGTAGTGCTGCCTAAAAATGTCGAAGCTTTGTGCAACTGCTGAAAAAGAACAGCAGTAGAATGGCAAAATGTGGTACTAGAAGCGATCGAGTCATATTTTGCGATACATGGGTACATGGCGAAGCCTGGTCGTGCTTGTCTCACAAATTCTATTTATTTATTCCGAGAGTTTGCTGCAAATAAATAATAAAGCAGTTCACCATATGAATGTAGTGTGCGCAAGATAAGCATGTAGACAAGAAATGCCGGTGAAGACATATCTACATTTGGATAGGCAAAATCGTCAGCTTTGTGCACAACAGTAGCAAAGAATTTATCCAAAGAGCGAAGTGCGAGTTTGACCATCAACACCAAGAAAACATCTGCCAGTATTGCGCGAAGGACAGTTATCACGAAATGAAAGGATGAAATGATTTTGCAGCGAACTATTCGTTAACGTCACTCAGAGCTGTGCACGTCACACATATGCCGCGCTTTAGCACGGCCATTGCTTTATCTTATTTTGGACGGAAAGCAGCCAGAGTACCTGTAACTTTTGGAGCTCTGATTGACTTCATCACAAGGGCATGGCTTTGCGGTGCTTTCCAGGCGCCGAGCTCGAGATGCGCGCGTCTCATGAACTGAAGTACTCACCCAATAGGTCTGCGAGCAATTGCATTTTCGCAAATTTAACGGTCGATATCGATTTTACTGATAATCCTCTGCAATGTACGGATTACACTCTCACGCCTAATTGCGGTAAATTAAAGTTTACTTACAAGTTCCCGTGAATCGTTATTCTCAAATAGCAATTGTAATTCGTTTTATTGCGTCCGCCAGGGCCCATGATAACTGCGCAGAAGAAAAACAATTTTGCCTCCAAAAGCGTTTTTTTTTCATTTACCTAAAGTCGTCCTTGAAACACCCTGTATATATCTGCAGCGTGTCAAACGCGCTATCACTTCGCAGGTAGTCATATGGATTGGCCCTCTGCAAGCTCTTCATGAAAGCTCGCCAGATCATTTGTGGCGTCCCTTATCGCTGTGATGGCTTGGAGGATGTCGCAAGTTGTCAGATTGGAGCAAACCAAGACCTCCTCGTCCACCGAGACGAAATCGCCGGCCGTGGCAGCTGATGTTGTGCCTATTTACCGATTCCTGCAGCTCCGTGGCTGAACTGGATGACTCACGGTCGTGGCTTACCCATTCACTTGCGCGTCACCACAGGTGCGGCTTAGTGTATTCGTTATCAAATGACAATTCAGCGATTTTGAACAGATAAATTTCTCTTAGTTAAATCGGAAAATCCGGTTTAGTTGTCGTCGGTATAGCGGCATTCAAAATATAAAAAAACACAGGTCAGGCCATACGGAATGCTTCGTTGTACCGGCTATTTCGTAGTAAAGCGTTCGTTTTAGCGGAATTTGACGGTGCAGAGTTTCAAAAAAAGGGAGACCTGTAGCAAGTCCCCAGAGAAGTTCTAAGACCTTGTAAACAACTTTTGTTGTACAAACTCCTGTTAGAATTCTGATCGAGAATGCTCAGAAGTACTTGAAGAAAAAAGAAACGATAAAACAAGATGCCTACACTTCTGAAATGCACTTCACGAAAAAATTAGCATCGTGTCATTCAAGTCACAGCATACACTCGGGACCGCTGTACAGCTGCTATCTCCAAGCTATTCTTACGCCGGAAATTATGGTCGGAGTAGATATCGGAAGTTGATGTCGGGGGGACGCATAGTGACGAGCAAGAGTCATGAATATTTAGCAATCTTCTGGTCTCGAAAATTCCCCAACGCTCAATCTTTATTGGCTATGAACAATTATTAAGCGTTAATACGTCGTCTCGACCAAGTAAGACCCATTGCGATATGGCTCTTGCAGCCAATTGCAACCTCTCCACAGAAAACAATGCTCGCGACCAGTAGTGAAATGCATAAAATGGTAAAGAACATCGAGAGCTTTAAAAGCTGCGGATCTTGCCCGAAATCATTTTTCGTCATTCCATCAAAGCCTATTTTTTGACCCCCATTGTTATGGTCGCAGTGCCTCCGGCTGTTGAAAGCATAAGGGTTGAGTGCAGTCTCGATGATCCTTTCCTCAAGATTGGCGTAGGCTTTCGCCAGTGCAAAGTCTTTTCTTACGGCAGAAAATAAAAGATACAGCCTGAGTGCTTCGCGAGATTCCACGTAGCTACGTGTCGCAGTCTCTTGGGGGCAATCATTGGGCGACAACGCGATGCAAGCGTGTCCGGGCTTCACACCACAGAAACGAATGCAGTCTACAGAATTAAGGAATTTGAAAGCAACGCTTGATGTTTTCGTCAGAAAAGCCACCTTAAGTTTCTTGTAAAGACCATGAGCTTTGTTCTTGTAGTCCTCCCTAGTGACAAAAAGGAACTCAAGTGAGCTATTGGTAACCATGCAAGGGGTCAATAGCCCTGCATCCAAAGCTTCTTCAAGTTCTGCAATAGTGTCAATGGGGTTTGGCGGAACTCTTACCGTGAGACGGGAGGTGAGTTCACCACGCAGATAAAAAGACAGCGGGAATATTCCCAGAATCCAAACAACTATCACAGTCATTTGACTCTTGAAGCACCAACGCCTTTTTCGTCCACCCGCGTTGCGAGGAATGGGAACCGATGTCGACAGGAACGACCCAGCCAAGATGGTTGCGAATTCTATGAGTAGACTGCTGTCAAAGTGCCAACCGAATTGTATAAACTCACCTAAAGACAATGCCAGCCAAGAAACCACAAAAACGGAAAGAAGCAACCCTATGACGGCGTTGGAATTCATTACCGTAGAAAAAAACGATTCTTCTTGGGCTCCCGCCCACGTGTAAAAAGTTTCATGCCGGTAGGCGTACACTTTAGGGAAAGCGTATTGGCGAAATATAATATCATCTAATCCGGTTCGGTCCAGTACAATATCAACGTGTCGTCTGCTGAAATCTCTAGCGGCAAAGGCGTACAACACATACAGTTTATACTTCAGCGTTACGTTGAAAGAGCGCAATGCAGCGAGTAGGACTTGATATTGTTTCTGATTGCAGGACGAAGAAGGTCCTTGAAAATTCCTATGCTCCATACATCCCACGCGCATGTTACACCCGCTGAGTAATGACTTCGATTTGCCGGCACGTGCAATGTCGAACGAAGCGCATTTACGGGAAAATTTGTATGCGTTGTCAACCTGCTCATTTTCCCACTCGCCGGATTTATTGGGAGCTAAGAATGATAATTCAGTACCACCTGAGTCATTCCCGCGATATGCAACGAGACTCTCAATGAACCCAGATTGGTCGTTTTTGTAGTTCAAAATAACTGTATCAAGAAGGTACCAGCGGCGTGTGTGCAACACCGCGGATATACATTCATCGCTTTTCTTTGCAACTGTTCCAGCGACTACAAGTGTCCTTATGTTGTAGTAAATGTTGAACAAAACTACGTCGTAGAAAAGGTGTTTTGGGGATCTATAGTGCGTGTATTTCCATGCAAACCTACGCATAAGCACGTTCCCGGTGTTGTCCAGGTGGTTTCCACAGTTAATATACACAAGGCTACTGTGGTTAAGCATCCACGATTGCAGCCAAAGCACAGGCCCATCGTTTTCTATCAAACGGCTGTAGTTAACACCGTGAGTACGATGCATTTGTGTTATCACGTGGAAGCAAAATACTACAAAAAAGATGTTCATTATTAAAACGTCATAGATAGTGCTCAAAACCGCTGGTAATACTCAGAATGCACAGGCATGCGGGCAATTTGAGCTCAATCAGCACGCATGGCGTTGGGCCATACAAACATATTCCTCCATGGCAAACTTGAGCATGTAGATTTGTTACTCGTAGATATTCTTCCCTGTTCCCAGAGTTCTCATTGCTGAGTGGGGACGAATTCTGAAAGAAGGAACACGAAGAAAAAACGTTATTCCCAATTTTAGTCATGGAAATCAAAAAGCTTCTCATATATCACCCTTACATTTTGTACAGTTTACAAGTATTCAGGAGTTTGTTTTAAGCAGACCATTGCCATTTCGTTCTTCAGCTAAGCAATCCATCTTTAACGCGTGAAAATTACGCCAACGTCATTTCAACGTCAGGTCCAGAAAGAGAACTGTGAACGTTTATAAGGATTCTTGCATGCGAAAAACTGTTATCATAAATTATCTAACGAAGAAGGCACTCGATATACTGTGCCTTCCTTCAAAGCGGGCTGCTAGAAAGAGGTGTGACTTAGTTTTGTGCATAATACCTACGGAGCAAATTGGCAATGTTCCTGTTGCTACTTACCTTCTTGTAGGTCAATTTGGTACTGAGCTGAAAGAGTGATACGTTCCGTTCCTTCCCCTTTCCAGGAGGTGCTACATATAAGCGAGAGTGTTGCATTTGAAAATTCAGAATATCGCATATTCCCAACCCAATAAACACAATTTATCATTGTCTGGGAAACAGGGTGTGCAGTCAATTGTACAGCGTTCGTGCCATGCGCAGCCTCCCATTGGAAATGAAATAAATTATCTCGATGATTTCTCTAATTGTTTTACAACCACCACCAACAATGCACTAGCGCATTTGTTGGCACTTTTGGTTTAGCGGCCTTATTGATTTTTTACACCACGCCTCCTCGGTTGTTCTCTACGCCACCTGTTGCCGAGTGAAAGGGCCCTGTTCTGATAATAGGCCACGCTTTGTCATCAACATTCTCAGAACCGACGCCTCGCGTTTCAATACATAAAACGCTCTTGTTTCGTTAGAGGCTTCCTTGCGTGCGTGTGGTGTCACCTATATTTCTCTCAGCTCTGGGACTTGCTTAAACATTACGCGTAAAACCGGATAAAGTCATCTATAATTCCCGTATACTGTGGTCAGTTTAGGTTTTTCACAACAAAATTTCCTCATTCGTCTGATTACGTGCACGCAATCGGATTTTTGATCTCACTATGCCTTTGAGATCTTCTAGTTTTTCGTGGGTTTATACGTCGATGGCTCATTTTTGCTCGAGGATTTGATTCTTGCAATTGGATTGGGGCAATGAAGAACCGCAACAGCCCCTAAATGAAGCGAGTCTGTGGCAGCAACCAGTGGCCCACTTAGCACGAAATTTAAAAACGTCAGGGTTTATGCCCCTATTTCGTTTCATGCAAGGAAGCAGATACAATGGTCATTCCTACATTGACACGTGAGAAGAAATTGGTTGTTTAAAACTGTGTACGCGCAAGCTACCAAAGCGCCTAGTCTTTTGCAGAGTGCAAACAATAATCATGGCCCTGTAAACGACAGCCATCGCCCGGTGCAAGGACAACAAATATGAATAGAAGTTAGACAACCACCTCGTGCATGTACTATAATTCTAGGTAGGTACTAACATGACCTAGACTGGCAGTGCTGTCCCCAGAAACAGCTCAGTACTATGAAAGCATTGTGAAGTGCACTGACAGTCTTCATCTTTCTGCGCTCACTAAAGGGCAGGCGCGGAATGCAAGGTGAGCTCTGCAAGCACAATTGTTGTGTAGACTCATTACCTCTGTAACAATCTTTTTTCTTTTTTTATGTAAACAGGGGGCACAAAGAGCGGAAGATCCGCTTAAGTTGTTCCAGAGCACACTCCATTCCTAAAACCCGGAAAGGTCCATTGGAACTGGTGGAGCCAGCGATAAATGCCCCATACTTCACGTGCGACGCAACAAGACATGGTATGCTTCTTGGTTGCTTTATAATGGGAATGCAATTAACTCCCCCCCCCCCTTTTTTTCAGGAACGAAAATGGAACTTGTGTCATGGAAGGAATTCGAGAAGAAGGTTTTCACAGCGGTTGTGGAGGTAGTTATCACCGTGCTTGAGGAAGGTTCTAAGTTTGCTAACTGCCTTATATTTTGATTAAATGTTTGCAGGCTGGTCTCGTGGTTCAGCAATCGCAACCATGGCTGTGTGGTAGCCCTGACGGCCGGTTGCAATACCAAGACAGCCCTTGCCTTCTTGAGATAAAGTGCTCTCACAGTAGAAAGGACAGCATGTTGATTGATGCAATGGAGGAGGTTTCCTTTCTGAAGTACGTAAAGTACATAGATGGTCCGCTCACGTTGCTTATGAGCCATAGGTACTATACGCAAGTGCAGTTGCTGATGTATGTCTGCAACATGAGCCTGTGCTTCTTTTTGTGTATTAGAACCTCCAGAGCATTACTCTTCTTATTGGGAGAGATGAAGTGTTTATTAGCGCAGCAGTGTGAGCTCTTGAAGACTTATACTTTGTGTGGCTTTTGCCAGCGCCATGCGGCACATGTAAATACTTTGTGCATTGTGTATAATGAAAGTGTGTGAAATGCTCTGTATTGGTCTATGCTTACAGGGAAGAAACACGCACCTAAAGTTTCCACCCGCATTTATTTTCACAATTAAAAAAACATGCATCAGGACTGCAGTACCTAAACATAGTCACCAGCAGGAGCAGCATTGCACGTCGCTTGCTTGTCATTCTCATTTGGTTTCAGGATAGGGGGCTGCAGGTTGGATAAAACGCAACACATGTGAAAGACATCACTCAGTGCTGGAAGCAGCTCTTTCGGTACTTGGGAATTCAGGATGTTCTACAGTTTGATTCGTTCAATCATTCGTTCTGCATGGATCCTTACTTGAGCAATATTGTATATTTCTTGCCCCAGCCAGTGCAGGAAAGGCGGCATTACAAGCACAGCCTCTGCCTCATCAAGGCCTGCCTGAATGCCTGGAAAGCCCTTGTTGGCCAATATCGTGTCCCCTGGTTCGACTAAATCCAAGAATCCCGAGTTCACTGTAATTCATGCATCTGAACACCTTCCACCGTATGCTTCCGAATTAAAGCATATTGTGCCGCAGGGTGTTATACCCACAAAAAAATTCGCAGTGTAGGTTCCCTTTTAGTGTGAATAAAGGGCCCTTTGTTGCTCCACGGTGCCCGGCTGTTCTGTACGCACCTCTGTACAGTCAATTATCATTCAGCAGCGTGGGTAGTGCGACTTAAAACTGTCTGGTAGCCGGGCTTTGATGACACTTGCGGGGGGGGGGGGGGGGGGGGTGGCGGTAGATCCACTTCTGTGTTGCAGTGCAGAGTGACCGTAGCATGCTGTTGAAGTGGCGTGAAGCAGTCGTCCTGCTCACTGAGAATAGCATGGCCAGAGATGAATACCTGATGCCCAGTTTGAGCTTTATGAGAAACAGAAGCAACTTGTCACAGAGGGGAGGGTCCCACGACAGTTCGGCGCGAGCAGTCAGAAGGCACAGCAGAAGGGCAAGCACATCCATCGCAACACCACATAGATGCATCACCGCAGAAGTGCAAGACTTCACGCTGTCGTAGCCAGTGAAGCAGGTGGTCCGGTAATCGGACCCACTGTGGCGGGACATTATACTTCACAAACAGCTTTGTGAGAAACCTGCGAACAGGCATCCCTCCCTTCGGATGTCGACAGAAATATCGAAAACGTCTTCTCAAGTGTCAAGTTGTCTTCGGTTTGGCAGCCCTTGAAAAAAAACATTACAAGAGATGGTTACTGGTGAGGAAAAAATAGCAATGAGTGCAGGATGTACCCTGGACAGCCATGCAGCCTTACGTTTTTCACAATTGAGGCACCCTGAAAAAAGCAGCGGAGGGCTCTGTTTTTTGTCTGCAAGCACTCAGTTTATGTGACAAAGATTTGTATAGCTATTAATTTAATCTGTACACCACTTTTTTCAATTCTGTGTCGGCTGCTGCATGTTTACGCTATTACTTCAAGTTCTCATGAACACGTTACCTGGTCATGCTTTTGGCGCGACGCTTCTGCCACGGCGCACAGCAGCTCCAAGCAGTGTATGTCTGGAACAGAGTCTGAAACGATGCAATCTTTAGAGCATTCCGAATCCATAGCTGCATCGCTGTCCGCATCCGCCTCGCTTTCTCTGAAGTCCGGAGCCGCTGAGTTCCTTTTGTGCCACCTTGGGAACAAAATAGCATCGTCACAGCGAATTAGCTCTTGTTATGCAGGACGAGGGTCCGTACAGGCGAGCGCCACATGTTTGTTTGCGATGCTTACCTCTTATACCTTGACACGCTTGCTTTCGAGTTGACTGGGCGCGCTTTGTAGGCTGGTGGGAATATTGTGGGGTAGTACCCAGCATGGGAGGTGAGCGAACTTTTCTCGCCGCCAACGAAGTGCTTCGGGCATATTCTTGGAGCTGCGTTAAGGGTCGACTAAGAGCAGTAACGATCGCTGTAAAGGAAACCCGGTAGCTGTAAACCAATGCGAGCATTACTTGCACCACTGAGGGCCCGTTCCCATTTGCGAGCGAAAGCGCCAGGAATTCTGGCGCTTCGTCGCGCGGCGATCGTTTTTGTGGTTTGGTCTGGTCGAATTTTAGTCGCTGCAACAGATCTCGCGTCGCTTCGTCGCAAGTGTAATGCGACTTGGGCAAGTACGAGCGGCTCACGATTTTTGTGCACGATAAACACCTATCACAATATGCATTTGCCCCCCGACACGCAACCGCGTGACGCAGATGCTATTCACTTCGGAACTGGTTGAGATAATAACAAGCGTTCTCCTCACTTCACTCTTCGTACTGCCGCAATACATTTGGTCCGGCGGTCGTGCTCCCACTTTCGGCCGGGAAACCTGTAGAGGCTTACGCCAACTTGTCCTTCTTGGCTGTGGCTGTCTTTCACGCAGCAATATCGGCGGCTATAGCTACGTTTCACGGGCTCTCGAACTGGCGAGTTCCCATTTTCCTTGCCCTGGAGCATGCTCCTGCCCGGAATGGGCCAAACCGACCCCAAACGCCGACTTAATAATCGCTCTGAAACAATAAAACGCACCGCCCGCATGGACGACTGGCCACGACTGGCTTCGTGACCGACCCAGTGTTGGCGCGGCACTCCGTCACGTGTCGCGACCTCTGCCGAAGTCAGTTAAGAACGGCAATAGCTCATGTACGGTATCACTCCGCCTAAGCGACGGATCCGGATGTCAACGGGAGAGCGCGTTTTGATAGGAGGCTGCTATGAATGCGTGATATTGCCTGCCTTTTCACACGTAGTTTATTTGGCGTCTCTGCAGTAGTGTATAAGCATATTAAGTCCACAAAAGCAGGAAAATGGCTCATGTCACGTTCAAATTATTCCCAGTAACACACTACTTGCGCCACGCGGAGTAAAATCCGTCTGCAGTGATGAAGCACAGAGACAACTTCCGTTGCCGTTCTTAAGTTGTAACCGAATATAATAGACAGTGTTAGTATAGAGCGAGCCAGCGTTTAGCGGGCGCAAAATATTGCGCTTGCGCTCCGCAAACATTTTCTACCAACCCCGCTTTTAGTACAGCGCCAGCAACGCTCACCGAATACCATAGAGTTAATACAGGGGCCTTAGCTCAGAATCGTCGCTGGCGCCATCTAGGACACCAACAAATAACTATACCCGCAAATTCGTAAACTCCACGGAGTTTACGGGATTGGCGCTGCGTGTCTGATAGGGGCCCACGCAGTGCTTTGGTTCTTTGTCGCTTCTTTTAGCATTTGCGTGCCCTATAAACTTCTTATGGTGACGTCTGTTGGCGGTGAGATGTTTGACTTGCGCCCTATGGCTCTGACGTCGGCTTAGGGACTCGCTCCGCTGTCGTCTGATACACTCCGCCTGTGAGGGGCAGCAGTGCCTCTGCTAGAAATCGCCCCCTTTGGTGCTTCAGTGCATTAACACGCGTATTTCTAGTACTTCAGTTGTTTTGCCAGCTCCTTAGGCATCTGAATAATTTAAAGCTGTGCCCCCCCACAAGGTTGCTACACACGAGGAGTGAGAAACACTTTCTTCAGAGCATCAGTCAGAAGATCGTGTGTGACTCGTCCTTTCTAGCTTATTCGCGAGGTTCAGCGCTCAGACCTCCTCGATAGGTATTCAAAATGCGTAGGCTTGCATAATACAGCATCTTTGAAATGCTCTTATGAAGACTCCACAGTCGAATGCTACGCGCCAAGCAGCGGTCCCCTGCACGCGCATTTCACAGCAGGAAATAAAGCGGCTGTCTTCTATTTTTTTGTTGCTGACTTGTAACAGGTGAATGTTGTTTTTTTCTGTGCCCAACGCATTATTTTGCTGCACCGTCACAAACGTCTTATTTGTAGGCTTGGGGATGTTTGGGAGGCTCACAAAGATCGTGGGCATATTTCATTCAGGCTGTATGGCGTACATTCCCTTCTTCACGAATTGGCTTTCGTTATGGCTGTGTGCAAGAAGGTGCATACCCGCAGCGTACGTAGTATATTCACATACAAATCGAATGAGAAGGTTTGTGCTACGCCACTGCGATCGCTTCCCAGAGAACGTACGTTGTCCAGAGTACTAGAAGGCGGCTTTTGTGCTCCGAATTTCTACCGTAACCATCGTTATCATAAGGAACTGACTCTCAACCCAAACAATTATGACAGATTACGGTGTTGAAAGTGTGATATACTCGCTAACGAACGCAATCAATAGTATAAGCTCATATATTGCAAAAATCGAAATGGTGAATATTTTCAAGCAGCCCTTTATAATCCCCCACCCTTCCAAGAGTAAAGAAAAAATCCAGGTCTGCTCGGAATGGCGTTGAATGAATCCAAGAAAATTACTCTTACTATCTTGTCCTGGACTGAGAACCCGGCCCACTAATCAGCTCGATATTACTGGTCGGTTGGTTGGTTCCAAAAAAATTGGCTCGTACCCACTCAGGGGGATTGGCCAGGAAATTGTTTTTATTTATGTTCCTAAAAGCCCAGAGGGCATTACATAAGGGAAGGCATTACATACAAAAACCGGGTACAACATTGTCAACTATACATTTGGTGAGGGAACTTCAACAAAGTGGTGAGTCAAAACAGCATGTAATAAACTTGAAAAGAAGCGAGCACGAATTGTCAACACGCGTAATACACCTTACACGAAAAGAATCGCTACATATCTTCACCGGCTTCTAAATAAGACCTAGGAGTGTAATGGGCTCAGTTGAAGCAGATACATCGCAGTTGACTAGGTTGACTACAATTTCTTGGGGCGGGTCAGGTGGCTTACAACCGTATACTGCCAAAAATTCGGTTTTTTCAGGTGCGAGTTGTAGACCTAGCTGAGCCAGAGTGAGCTCAAGGCTATTAGCCGCAGCCTGTAGCTCAACAACCTGGCCCTCTAAAGAATCAAAGTCGGCCGCTTCAGTCCAAACCGTGATATCATCGGCGTATATGGTGAAGCGGGCGCCTGAGTCAATTTCAAGTTGTCGAGCTACTCTGGTCATGGCCAGGTTGAAAAGTAGAGGGCCTAAAATCGACCCTTGGGGAACACCGCGGTCGAGGTAGTAAGTCGTAGGTTCCCATCCAGGGTGCGAACCGTGAAGGCGTACAGGCCGGCTTTGGAGAAATGCTCTAATCCAATTTTGCGTGCGGGCACTGGGGTAGGCGCGAGCAAGTTCCTCTAGAATGACCAGGTGGCTAACGTTGTCGAACGCCTTTCTCAGATCAACCGCCATGATCAGGTCAGGAGTGCCGCGATGGTAGTGAGGGCGGTTAATTACCCTACGCAGAAGCCAGAGGCTATCATGCGTGCCAACATTTGGCCGGAAGCCTGTTTGGGCAGGGTGAAAATACGGTTGGACATATTCCAAATAATGTGTGAGCCGATTGTTGATAAGGCGCTCAATCAATTTGCAAATAACGGGCGTGAGGGATATCGGAACAAAACATTGGAACAAAAAACAGTCCTGGCATCTGGCTCAAAAGATTAAAACAGAAATGGAATGCCATACTGCACTCCATTCGTCGATTGTCGAATAAATATGGTGGAGCATCGCAGAAAGCCATCTTGAATATGGCCAGGGCTGTCACTGTGAGCACCCTCACGTACGGTGCAACGGCTTACGACCTCAACAAGACCGACACCAAAACCATTCAGGTGCTACATCGGGCGACCCTCAGGACAGTCACTGGCTTACCAAAGCATACACCCATTGGTAAACTGGAGCAAGCTGTACCTCTTCCTCCTATTGAAGCCATCATTCAGGAGGCCAAAGCCCAGGCGGACTTCAAAAGACCCCTTACACACCAGGGACACGCCTTAGTAGCGTGGGATGCCAGAATACCACCAGTACCTTCCAATTACCCAGTCCCCATAGCACCCTGGCAGCGACCAGCAATTGATACTGCTACGCATAGCAGACCTATAGAGCGTACTAATACTCTATTGCGACAGCGGCGAATCCGACGCCTCCAAAGGGATCGCCTTCAGAACGAACTGGACATTTTCACGGACGCAAGCGTAAACCAGTACGGCGCGGGCCTTGCTTGGACATGCCCTGAGGCACCGGTTCTCTCAGGGTACACTACCATACTTGGCAAAGAACTTTCCAGCCTCGATGCGGAGCTGTACGCTATTAACAACGCAGTGTCAGCTATCGCCTTTGACTGTGACCCACCTCTACCGCCCTCCATACGTATACTCACAGATTCGTACGAGGCCCTCACAGCTTTGCGATCATATGATTCGACCCACCCTGTCGTCCACGAAATTCTATTTCAAATTCAACTCCTCAAACGGAACAACACCAACATCCGCGTCGACTGGGTACCTGGCCACGAACCATTTTCTTCAGGCAACCAGGCGGCTCATATGGCCGCTCAGGAGAGTTCCCCCTCTTATCCTCCACTGGTGCCTGGGGTAAGGCCGTCGCGGTCCCCCTCTCCCTCCCCAGCGATGCGTATTTACCAGCACAAGAAGGACCGACGCACACGTCTAAAAGCCCTAACTCCAGCTGACTACCTGAGCCGCCTACCTCTTATTCCCCGCTCAGGCGAAATTTTTATTAACAAATATATTGCAAATTCAGCGTACACACCTGAAACGCTTCGCAAGTGGTATACCCCTCACCTGCCCCCTCGATGTCCTTACTGCCGTACCACAACACCATCAGACCTCACACACCTAGTTTGGTGGTGCCCAGCTTTCGCCACGCACCGTACATTTCAATCTCCTCAGCCCCATCCCGATCCACAACAAACTGATGCACAACTATTATATGAAATAGCGGTTTATTCAATCAAAAGCGGTCTGGCACGGGTTGTTTGAGCGGGTCCTCCCCCGAACAAACTGGTGTATGTGAACAAACTCTATTGCGCTCACCATGAACTGGCCCATGAAGCAGCAGGTTCCAAGAACTGGCCCAGTTATTGACTACTGAGAACGACCAGCATTAATTTGTTTATTTTCTCTTACCCTCCCTCCCCATTCTTTCCCCATCGTGACCAGTGGTCATCCTTTTCTATTAAAGGTTGTCTCTCTCTCTCTCTAAATAAGACAATAAAGCAGATTTGAAACGTGATGGATCAGTGAGGGGGACTATGGCTGAAGGTAGGGCATTCCATTCGTTTATACACAAAGAAAGAGGTGACAACTGGTATTTGTTAGTGCGCGAAAGTATTGATTTAATCTTATGCGCATGGTCGATTCGAGTAGATACGTAAGGAGCAGGGTGAATGAAGCTTCGGGAAAAAGTTGTGTCACTATTATACAAAGAGTGAAAAAAGGAAAGGCGAGACAACTTTCTGCGCATGGCAAGACAAGGAAGGTTCAAATTATGCTTTAGTAATGAGACGCTTTGATAACTAGAGTAACAAGAACAGATGAACCTGGCTGCTTTATTTTGTGCTGATTCCAGCATATCAGTCAATATTGCCGTATGAGGGTGCCAGATAGTTGACGCGTACTCCAAGGAAGGCCTGATCAAAGCTTTATACGCCTGAAGTTTAGTGTCCGTGTTTGCGCACTCAAGACGACGCTTCAGGAGACCGAGTTTTTTAAAGGATTTATTAGTAATGTACTCAAGATGACTGTTTCATGTTAAATCATAGCTTAGAAAAATGCCAAGGTATTTTATTGATGACGCCATCTCAACTATGCTGTCATTAATTGCATATGCGGGAGGAGGGTTTGTTGTACCGGAAGGAAATCTGATGTGTTTGGTTTTTCCAATGTTAATTTCCATTGGCCACAATCGGCACAACTCCGCGAGTTTCATTGAGTCTGACTGTAGGGTAGAAACGTCGATTGGTTCGGTTATTTCCCTATATACGACACAGTCGTCCGCGAATAGACGTATTGAAGAGGCAATCTTAGATCCGATGTCGTTAATATAAACCAAGAATAATAAAGGGCCAAGTACAGATCCCGGAGGAACACCTGATTTGATCGGGCTTTTTCTGGAAATTATATTGTTGAATTTTAGTGATTGGTGTCGGTTGCATAGGAACTCGGAAATCCATTGTGTCGTTTTTTCGTCAAGTTAAAGGTTACGGACTTTGGCTAATAAACGTTTGTGTTGTACGTGATCGAATGCCTTAGAAAGATTCATAAAGATTGTATCAGTAGGAACAGAGTTATGCATGGATTTATGGAGGTCAGTTAACAGTTCAAATATTTCGGTATTGCAGGAGTGCTTGCTGCGAAAACAATGTTGGTTCTGGATGAGTAAATTGTTTCTGTTTGCGTGCGCTATAATGTGTGAGTGAAGAATATGCTCTAGTAGCTTGCAAGAAATACACGTTAACGAGTTAGGCCGGTAATTGTTAGGAGAGGACTTTTCGCCAGATTTGAATAGAGGTTTAACATGAGCATATTTCCAATAAGCGATTGCTGAAAGATGAGTGTCAATGGGTAGGCTGATTTGTGGCAGGTTAATTTGAGAAGTTTGGCGCTAATCCCATAAGGCCCCGGGCTTGTTTTGCAAGGAAGACGTCCTATTGCACGCGCAACACCATTTTCTGCTACGGTAATTGCAAGAAAAGGGTGGAGAATGTTTGGTTGGGCCGGTATCGTAAAAATTTAGTGGAAGTTCATCCGCAAATACTGATGAAAAATGATTATTGAAGTGTTCAGCGCTTTCCTCCAGTGATAAGATGTCGCCTTTATTGTTGACTAGTGCTGAATCAGTAGGACTTTCTCTAGGATTGACCACACGCAGAATTTTTTGGGATCGGATTTAAGAAGGTTGGGTAGAGTGCAGTTGAAATATTTGTCTTTGGCCTCTTTTATGGAAGTTTCGGATTCCTTTGATATATTTTTATAACTAAGTCAGTCCTCCGGTGAATTTGTTCGCGTAGCCTTTTTGAATGCAGGTTTTTTTCTGTTTAAAGATCTTTTTACATCACGTGTGAACCAGGGATCATTAGTTTTAGAGCTGATGGTTATTTTGGGACGCAGCATTCTTCTATTTGTTTCAGAGTGTCACGAAATAGGTGCCAGTTTTCATTTGTTGTGCGATTTCCAAAATCAGATTCAAATCTGGGTATAAATTCTTCAAACATTCTATCCATCCTCTCGGTGTCAGCGCATGCATATTTCAACAAGTGTTTGACAACGTTGCACATTCGACGCGTGGTATGGAAAGGGAACCGTGAACGACCCTGTGATAGCTAATCTTTTCGATAACGCGGGTGAGGGGATTCTCAGGATGGGTAGTGAAAAGCAGGTCTAAAATATTAACTCCCCGGGTGGGTTATTCGACTGTCTGGGTCAAATGGTGTACATGTGCCAAATGAAGAAAACGCAAGCAATCGTGGCGATGGGAACTGTTACTGGCAACGGATGAGGCCAACCATTCGATGTCGGGATAGTTAAAGTCGTCACCTAAAATCAGTACAACATTTGGATAGTGTTCAGATATATACTCGAGGAAATCATTTAACAAGTCTATAAACTCAGGACCGCTGTCGGGTGGATGGTAGCACGCGCCAATAACGAAAGTGATATTGACTGACCGCGCAGTAACCCAAATAATTTCGAGGGGTGTTTCATAAACAATAGCCGACGGTTGGAATTCTTTTTTAACTACTATAATAACTCCTCCTCTTCTAGATACTGATCTGTCCTTGCGAAAAACGGCAAACTGTGTAGGAAAGTTAAGTTCACTGTTTGAAATTTCGTCGAAGAGCCACGTTTCCGAACCAATGATTATGTCAGCCGAACACGTGTAGATAAGTGCTTTTAGGTTATCGAGCTTGCTGAAGATGCTCCGGAAATTGGCTAACAGCACTGATACATCAGATCTAGCGGTTGATTTTCGATTAAGTGAAACAGTTTGTCAATCTTCGGAAGTAGGTTGTGACGTGGGCACGTGTACAATAGCGCCTTGTGGGTCTGTTACATCCGTTGAGATATCGCGGTTAGTGGTTACCTCGACAATACTGTCGGTGCCTGAGTCATATCGAAACATGCGATCCCAAATGTAAAGGTAGTTGAAGCGCAGCGAAAAGCGTTGGTTTCCTTTACGGTTTCCTTTAGGAAAGTCCCTCAATTTTTTGCGCGCTATTTGCTCTTTAGGCGAAAAATCTTCATCTATGTAAACTTTTGGGTACTCGAGGTTCTTCAGTTTGGGGGCATTGTGCAAAATGTCGGTTTTGGACTTGAAGTTAAGAAACTTAAAAATAATGGGTCTATTAAAGTCGGGGCGCCTCTTACCTAACCGATGAGCGCGTTCAATATCGCTAGTTTTTTCTTTAAGGTAAGTGGAAAAGAACTCTTTCACTATGTTTTCTGATTCCTCATAACCCTCCTTTTCGGTCTCTGGAAGACCTCTGACTATAAGGTTGCTTCTTCTCATTCTGTTATTCATGTCGTCCACTGCGTCAGTCAGTTCTTCGTTTACCTTGGTGATGCTCGATTTTACTTCACGGACGGAGACACCTACGCCCTCGAACTTAGTCTCAATCTGCGTTATTTTTTGAGGTCACCCTCAATTACAAGAATTCGTGAGGTAATACTATAAATGTCATTTTTTAATTCTGCCAGGGTAGCCGTTGCTTCACCGTGAAATTCCCTCATTAGAGCTAAAACGTCATCAATATTAGGACCGGGGTTTGCCTCCACATCGCCTGCGCAAAGGAGCAGTAGCGCAAAGCAAGTGCCTAGAAGCAAGAACGAAGGTCTCAGGCATACACTGCGCAATAGGATTGACGCAGCAGAAAAGCGAGCACTGGTGGGGCTTGAGGGCCCTCGGCAAGAGACAAATCTACCAATCCGCGCACGGTACGTCGACAAGTCTACACTCATGACACTTCTTTGGACACAGAAACGAAAAACTTCTGAAAGTGGGGATCAGCGGCCAAAAATAGTCTCGTGACACAGGTCAATGGGCGCTAACTGAGAAAAGAGGAAAAACTGTAATTTGGATTAAAAGAAGAAAAGTGAATAAATACAGGAAAAAGGTGAGTATAAACGGGAATAAAAAAAATAATAAGTAAACTGCCAGAAAATGAGGTGCGGTAGCAGATAGGGCTCACCAACTGCAAAATCAACCCAAATGAATAAGGAAAAGATAGACCGAATGAAATTTTCTTTTCCTTATCCTCCTCCCGCTCCTCCTCTTCCTCTTACGAGCAGTTTTTCTATAACGCGCAACGCATATCTGAATATTGGGAAGATATGGCTGTGGAAAATGTACCGGATTTCCCCCAAATTCTGAACAAACAAAGTATTACTGCATATTTACCGTAAACTTGACTCGTTTTCCTGAATAAACCTCCATACTGGTTAGATGTCTGGTATACAATCAGCACGCGCCGATACACACAGTGGGTTATTTGGAACTCAACCTAGAGTTCTTGCAGCTCAAACTGCATGTCGGCATACTTTCATGCCATAACAACGTAAAGTGATGTGATACAATACTTTCGATCGATCGGCGATGTTGCAAAAAGTGTTTTACGTTACATAAGATTACGGCGAATAGTAATACCTTCTGCCAAAGCCGACAACCCCGAAGGCCTAGAATTTGTTTTCATCTTGTATTTTCGCCGTTGTCGGTTACTAGCAGCTGGCTGCTTCCTTTGTTCGAAAGATTTCCTAATACAGAAGCTGACGCCTGGCTCCGACTCTTCGCGCTTAGCATAGGACCGGCTTTGGAGGGAATTGGGCGACGGCAACAATAATTGTTCCGTATAGCGGTATTCAAAACTATACTTTTACTCATGCCTTGAGCTAGTGTATGCGATTTTAGGTCTTTTATTATGATAAAAAGTTACGCTCACGCAAAATCTGGTGCGGACAAGCATCAGAATTCAACCGTGTTGAATGAAACAGCAGGGAGAGTGAGCCCGAGTAAAGTACACGACAAATGCGATAGTCCCTGAGCCGACGTCACGGAGGCGCACTTCGCAGCGCCGCCCGTGGTCGCGCTCACCGCCAATAAGCAAAGAGCACGTTTAGATCACTTAAAAAGCAGCTGCGAGTACTCGACTGCCAACAGCAGCTACCCGAGGACTCGGTTCCGCGCGCTTCGTCGCCGCTTCGTCGGCGACGGCAACAGCATATCCCCACTGTTAGGGAGCCTACATACAAGACGGCGGCATGTAGGCTCCCTACCCACTGTCACCTCCGGATACGTCAGGCACAAGTGGACTCTACTGTCGTCTCGTTTAGGCCTGATACTGGCAAATTGAGAGGTTGGTTTCGTTTTGCATCGCGGAAAACGAATGCGGCTTCGTTTCGCATATATGCGCCGCATAAATATGTCTCGGGGATGTGTTACCCAATCCAGGACAATACGTTCGGCATTTTATAAACATTTAAGTCTTGCGAAAATGTTACACAACAAGCCCTTCGAACCCCAACTGCCGCCGATCATCAATGGTCTTCACCCACCGCCACAGCACGAAGCAACCACCTACGATCGGCACCGCCACCAGCCCCGCTTCTGCCGGGAGATATCAAGATTGTCTTTTTAACCCGAGGTGGATTGGACGTGAACTCCCCGATCCTCTCACCCTAGCCACCCTCCTGCAAACGCACCCCTTCCTTCCCCCTCATCCGCAAGATAAAATCAGGCTACATCTGCGTGCCAAGTTTGTTGTTATCAGCACTCCTCTGGAAGGCCGGGCCCCTCAACAATCTCCGTATCAACAACCAGTTATACCCCCCTTGCAACACACGTCGCGGCACCAGCAAACTCAACTGCCGGGGTAGTATCCTGTCTTCCTTTGCACAGGAATGCTGATGACATCCTAAGCGACCTGTATACTTCAACCCCAATTCTTACATCCTTGATGAGCGCCGCATGGGCTCCTCCACACTCACACAGGTTACCTTCCATGGATCCAGGGTTCCTTATTGGATACGTTACCATATGGTAACACTACGCCGCACTCCCGTGAAGCGCAAGACCTGACCCCCCGACCTCCACAGACAGACTCGGGAACCCATTTCCAACCATCCAGCTTCATACCGGCTACCAGGCAACCCCTACGGACATCGCCGGGGCGCCCTGTTTCTCAAGACTCTGCCACCCAAACCTACGCCCAGGTGAGCGCGCCAGAGCAAACACCCCTCCGTCAGCCTCCATCCCGCCGCAGCCTTTCCCACGCTCTTACTCCCTCAACACCAATTCCCCCTCACAGTAAGAGAAACCGCATTGCCAATGGACAATTACTCCGAACTCAAAGTAGCGAACTCAAATAGGAACTAATGAACCCACCTACGAATGCACCACCTGCAAAGCGCCATGCTACCGACCCCACCACCCCTCTCCCCCACCATCCCACAACTTACCTCTCGCATAGAAGCTTTGGAAGCGCAGTTAGAATCCCAAGCCTCTACCATCACCGCCCTCCTTAAAGGTTTAGATAACCTCTGCTCCCTAATGTCCTGCACGCCAGCCACCATCCAAAGTATAGCCCTCTCCCCCCAACCTTCCCAGGCCCGACTTCCGTCTACCCGTGATGACTCGATCGACCACTAAACAGTTAGTTATCTGGCAGCGAATCTGACGAGGCTTTAAGTCCAAACGCGCCTTTCTCACAACATACATTGACCACCATGCCACACAATCTCACATCATAGCTCTGCAAGATCCGGGACCTAGAGTCATATGCACGGGATATAAGACACCCCAAAAGAATCAGAAATAGCATTACTGGTCCACCGCAATCTTACTACCGATTTTGTGGACCTTAATGGTACTTTTCCTCCCCCCACTCCAATAAAAACTATCGCCAACGATTCGGCCCAAACCATACTACATTCTCAATACTTACAGCACCCCACGATTACAGCACCGCTTTCATAAGCTCTTCCAAACCGAACTCGCAGAGGCAGCTGATGCCCCTCTCCTCATCGTAGGAGATTTCAATGCACCCTAAACGACGCATGGAATTAGCCCTGCACCACCCGAGAGGGCCGTCTCGTCTGGGAAGACATTCACACTACCGCCTCGCCCTAGAGAACGAACCACACTTTCACCCGCGCTTTGGCAATAGTGTACAACGCGACAGCACACCGGACCTAACGCTCACACACATCAAACGATCAACATGGCAACGCCTTGACGACATCCTCAATGGCGTCCACTGCATTATACAAATTCTTCCGCTCCCCTCAACACGCCCATGCAGGCCAACCTTATGCACTCTTGTTAATTGGCCCAAATTCCCCACCTTACGCAGTGCGACCGCCCAACCAACTTCCCTTTCGCAAACATTTGACATTAATTATTGGATTGAGACCCTCAAAGCCGACATCAATGCATGCACCACACAGGCTCCTATTACAGAAACTGCACCGAACCCAGACGTGCACATGGTTCACCTACTGGAAGCTCTTGCTAGTCTAACCCGGCGCTGGAAAAATTACCCCACCTTCCCGCGAGGGGAACCCTGTGGAGATGCGACGCATCTTGGTGGTTCACTTGGTGCTTCCGTTGGCTTGATTCTCTAATTGCGTAAAACGTGTGAGGAACGCGTATGATGTATTCTTTATTTACCACGCGGCGTAACGTTAACGATGACGGCCTTGTGGTCGCTGAAGTGTACGGGTAGTGGATGGTGAAGTAACGGGACCACCGTGCAATTTGCAGCGATCAAGTCTACGCACGTGCCCGAAATCGGAACGCCGGTGCTGGAACGACCGCGGCTATGACGCAACGTGGCGCTGCTATGACGCAACACAATCCAACACAATCCACTTTAATCCTATCCGAATACAATCCCATCCAATCCAATCCATTTCAATTCAACCCAATCCAATCCAAGCCAAGCCAAGCCAAGCCAATCGAATCTAATCCAATGCCTCTCGCTAGAGAGTGCTCGCTATCGGACAGGAGAGGGGATGAGCGGCGGAGAGCGCAGCTCGCGCGGCGAGGAGAATAGGGGAGGGGTGTGGACGGACAACAACAACGCCGTATGGAGGGACAAGGCGAGTGAATGATATGCAGTCGCACTTAAAAACAGCACTGCAACAACCGCCTACACTTCCGAATCGCACAACTGAAACAAGATGTACAGAAATACGCCCAGCCCCTCCAGAATGCAAGCTGGCAAACCATCTGTGATTCATTGCACAATGGAACCAGCCTGAAATGCCCCTGGAACCTCCTTCGCCACCTCCTCGACCCCACAACGACCAAAGGAGAAGCTGCATCTCGGCTAGTAACGCTAGCACACAACCTATCGAACTCCCTCCCGAATCCCCTCGACACCCTGCGTGACATCTACATTGGCCAACCACAACCACTTTCCGCCCCTCACCCGCAATACCACGCACCCCCTAACCCCAACCTATAGCCGCTCCTTTCACAAAAGCCGAGATTACGGCTGCCATGCACCACCTAAAACTTAACACCACCCAAGGCCCAGACGGTGTTACATATTCAGCTCTCCAAAACATCGACACCGCGTCCATCGACTTTGCTCGAGCACTTTAACGACTCCTCGGCTCACAGTACGCTCCCAGAAGCCTACCGCACAGCCACCGTTACCCTCATCCCGAAACCCCATAAACCACTAAATTCTCAAAACTTCAGACCAATTTCCCTCACCTCCTGCATCGGCAAACCTCTAGAACAAATGGTCCTCTCCAGATTAACTAAACACATTCACGACATCGATGCTTACCCCCACATCATGTTCGGCTTTCGACGCCTCCTCAGCAACAACGACATTTACCTCCAACTCCACCAGCACCTATTATCGAACCCACCCTATAACCGTAGACCTCACTAAGGCTTTAGACAATGTTAGCCATCCCGCTATTCTGGACACCCTCAACTTGCAAGTCAGAGAGAGATGCTATCATTACGTTCGTTCTTTCTTCGCGGACCACACAGCAACTCTCCGACTTGGTCCTTTAACGTCCTCTCAATTTCAATTACCCACCAAAGGCCCCCCGCAAGGCTCAATACTCTCCCACAGTCTTTTTAATGTAGCTTTAATATTCTTTGCTCGGGCTCTGCTACAAATACCCACACTACACAGCGCTTCGTACACCGACGATATCACAGTATGGATGTCACGAGGCAGCGACGCGCATACCCAACGCACACTCCAACTAGCGGCCACAACAATCACAGCGAAAGCGGCGGCAGCAGGACTATGCTGCCCCCCCCCCCCCTCCACCCAAATCACAGCTCCTTCTACTCCCACCCACCAACCGAGATAAACAATGGACACCCAAAATCGAAGTAGCTGTGTCGAGTTCTGCCGATTTGTCAAGTTCTTCTCTAACAAACCAAATCAAATTACTAGGGCTCACTATCCAACGAAATCAACTCAATACACACACCATCCACCTATTCAAGACCCACGGAACCAAATATCGGGACTCTGTCATGCGAAGAAGTCACATGAACACAGGAAACATTACTCCAAGAAGAAAACACTTGAAACTCAGCAAGAAGATTGCAAAGAAGACGACGTAAGGCACGCGGCGCCAAGGTCATTGCTTGGGTTACGGCGATGAGCACTCGAGATTCAAGCACGAGCTTGCGCCGGACGCGGGCCAATCGTAAGCGGCCAACGAGCGCGGCGGGCGGCAGAGGGGCGCCAGAGAATAACTCCGAGGTGTGGAGAGTGACTGGGCGCTTGGCGGTCGGGCGACCGGACCCGTGCTGTGCCCCGAAAGGTCCTCCACAAACGCATTCCCAAGACACCTCCGCGCACAAGTCATTACTCCGGGCCTCAGTGAAAGAACGCGACGCCCCAAGGCAGCTACGTCGGCCACTACGCCACGGGAGCTGGGAGCGCGCTTGACTACCGCCGCCACGAAAAGCATTGACGGACTCTGCCTGGACGTTTCAAAACCGCAACACCACTACTGTGACGTGAGGTAGTAGAACCCCGTTCCCGCAGCGAACACATATTTTGGACATTTCATTCCCGTACTTAGTCCTCGCCCTTGACTTCCGAACTTTGACTATTCCCCGTTTGCTTGAACTCTTTACCGTGTTCCATACCGCTTTTTCACCGTTATTCAGTATTTATTAGTTCCCGCTGTTCTTTAGTTTATATCTGTTTGCTGTTTGTATTTTTTGGGGTTTCGGGTTACATAAACAGAAGGTCTCGTTTCCACAGTTTATTATATTTTTAATATTGTCCCGAACTTGACAGACTTCTACGGCGCGTCACCGCCCGAGGACATGGACCTAGGGAGTCAGACCGCCTCAAGATTACCCACGGCCTTTTCACCCCACGGATCACGTATACCCTACCATATCTCGCCATCACCCGCACTGAAATGACACGAACAGAGGCTATACAACGCGCAGTAAATTACCGTACGCTACAGCTACCCGGCAGCGCTGCTTCCGACGCTCTCCTCCACACGGGCACCTTTAACACATCATCCGAACCTGTAGAAGAACACCGACAGGCCTTGCGCCACACCGGCATAGCCGTCCTATTCTCCCTCAAAATTAACCCACCCATCCACCACTCCCAACCCATCCTCACCCCTCTAGAAAATCGAGAGGTTCCCTATCCCCGCCCTACCACCGCAACATGCACCTCACCTATCACACAAACCGTTGCGTGGCACGAGCAAAATACCATGCCCAACACACACCCTCCATCCTCGGACACGGTATACGTTGATGCTGCAGAACAGGAACCCCGCATGAATACATCATAGCAGCAGTGAACCACAACCCAATCCCCTCCACCTCAGCCACCATCCGCTGCTGCCCATCCCCACAACGCGGAGGAAGCAGCAATTGCCCGGGCCACCACACTCCAGCCCACCCCTAGCCTCATATCAACGGATTGACAAACGGCCGTTAGACATTTCTGCAGGGGCGTTATTTTGCCCCTCGCCCACAAAATTCTCTGCTCTCACCCCCCTCCTGACAGCACCATCCCCCTTTTGTGGACTCCTGGCCATATGGGCTTTGGCGGCGCGCAGAAGGCACACGAGGCGGCCCGAGCTTTGATACACCGGACCCCTCAGCAGAGCTCCCTCCTCGCTTCACATCCCCCTCCTCACGTAAAGCCACTGCTCACCTTCCATGAAATCACCCTCCATCACAGGCCTTCACGCAACACTCGTCTACCTCCTCACCCCTCATTTTCCCCCGTTGAATCATCCCTCTGGAGACAGATCCAAACACATTCCTTCCCCGCTCGATCCACTCTCACCCACGTATCGCGATCCCTCTTTCCCACCCCCGCTTGTCCACACTACGGGGACTATGAAGACACCCCCCATGCCATCTGGCACTGCCCAGCCCTGCTTCCTCTTCCATTACCCAAACCCCCGACTCCTGGCTGTCTGCCATCGAGCGCTCGGATGCCCAGTCCCAGTGCGCCCTGGTCGACAGGACTCGGGCCTATAAAGCTTTGCCTCCGCGGCTCACCCGTCCGTGCTAAGCCTGGCAAGGAATAAAACGTGTTCGTCTCTCTCTCTCTCCCTCTCTCTCTCCCTCCCTCTCTCTCTCTCTCCATGGCCTCCGAGATTTCCATGGCCTCCGACATCTTAGCCATGTTCGACTTTTTCATTCTTTTAGCGTCCAAAATTGGAAGGACAGAGTTCAACTCGCAAATACTCTTGTCGCCCCCTGGGATATTACATACTACTCTTTGACCGTGTTAGACGGAGCGGCCACCTGGATCGAGACCCGGAAAGTCTGTTTCTTGATTTGAAATGAGGTTACTGCCGCATATGTTTTTGCGCGTTCTTCGGAGGAAGTGCTCACCAGGATGTAACTGGCGATCCTGTGAGGCCGTATTTGGTCCGCGTGGCTGAGGGGGAGATTTCCCTGAGCCAGCACTGCGTCGGCAGTTGTTGTGCGCGGTAGCGCGGAGACATCGAGACCACCGCGTGGCCTGAGAATTGTCTTGACATCCTCAGAGGGCAGATGGTTTAGAGGAGGAGGCCTCGCTGCAGGGCGTCGACGATGCGGGGGCGGAGGCTGCTGCTTGCGAGCATTAGGCTTGGTGGCCGCGGGAAGGTCGGCCAGGCGATGGCTTGTTTGGAGTGAAAGTTGGCGGTGGCGGACGTCCGTCGAGTCAGGGTGATTGAACTCTTTGGTGTCCATATCCAACCCCTAGACGAGATTCTCCAGGTTGACGCCTCCGACGGGTGACTGTGGTGGAGAGACCGCGCCGGTGGAGGTGGCGAGCACGTCGGGGTCAAGCTGGGCCTAGTAGGCCAAGCTTTTGGAACACTGTGGTGGAACCTTCAAGCACTGATGGTTTAAAGAACGGAGGTCGAAATCACCAAAATTTGGTTTCAGGCAAACACTCACGTTATAGGGGACTCGGTGGTATGCCACTCAACACCACGGTGAAAGGCAGTAGGTATCGTCTGTAAAGACATTTTGGCGGAGCCGACGTGGATTGCGTGATCATTCCTTGGACCCCTAGCGGAGCGAGTGCTGAATTGTGGAGAAAACATCAACTTCTAAATACTTTGGCGTGCACTTAACCAGTAACTTAACATCGAATATTAGCATCCACCATGTCCTCGCGTCTGCTAACCTTTTCTTGGTTTCCTCAGACGTAGCCTTAGACGTACTCCCGCAAAGATAGGGATGCTGGCGTACGCTACACTAGTACGCCCTAGAGTACGCATCAGCCATCCAGTACCCTCATCGGGCTTCCCTAACAAGTGACTTTCAGGCCCTGGGAAACCGTCCTGTAAGATTCGTGTTTTGTGATTACTCACACTACACCTCTGTAACAACATTAAAAATTGGACTGTGCTCGAAGCCTTATCGTATCGGTGCAACATATTTTGCTTAACACAATTTTATAACTTGTATTATCATGTGCACTTACCAACCGCCATATTTTACCGGCCGGACCAATCATGCAAAGTCAACAGCTCATATTCCGGGCTGTTGCATTCGCCCAACCATTTGTACCTCGTACCACAATAGATTGGAATAAGCAATCATCGCACATTGTTACTCAACCAAATTTAATGAAATCTACTGGCGCTTTGCGCATAAAAATACGTGTTTATTATATATCACTTCATTACCTCCTTTCACTCTGTTTTTGCAATGGTAAAAGATGTCTCGATGTCGCCGTTCAGACTCTGTGTCGTTCGTTTTGGGTACTGTACGAATAACCCTGTTCTTATTGTTGTTTTGTATCTAGTTACCATGATGGAATGTAATTTCTTTTTGACACTTCTATTTCTTGTGGTGTTATATTGGTAGCTTTTGTGATGTCAAAGAAACCCCCCTTAACCTATTTGGTGCACTCAGAAAAATGCTTCCCAGTTCTTAAATAAGAAAATTGGTGTAGGAGATTGATGGTTACATCATTGGAAGTTTATAACCACACTTCAACTAATATTTTGGAAACAAAACAATAGAAAGTTTCATCAGGAAAAAAAAAAACTTCCGATGGGCATGTATGACTGTTAACGTGATTTCCAGGTCAAAGCCTGTCGATATTTATACCTAGTTTAGTGCTCCACAAAAATCCGGTCTTTTTCTTGGAAACAGTTTTTCTCTTTTCCCGGAAATTACCTGGATCACTTTCGTTTCTTCTAATCGCAAGGCGACGCGTACAGGTGTAGCGCGGCACGCGGTATTCTACAGCTTTTGTTTCCCATTTACAGATTCTGTCAATGTTCTGAAGCGGTCTCATTAGCCCCTCAAAGCTCCCAATTTTCTGCCGATTGCTTAAGTTGGTATTCTCCACGATGTATTAACAACGACGACAACACGTTTTGTTGGACTTTTTCACAACACGTGCTCTTGTTAACCTTTGAACGACATTATTGACTGCTTGAAGAGAGCGCCTTATAAGCGCCAAAGGCTAACGCCCTGGTGATCAGGAAATAAAGACTGCGCAGATATTACGCTGGAACCGCACGAAACCCCGGTTCAAATATAATTGGATTACACGTGTGTTCCTCCTGTATTTACTCTTTTGGCGGCGCCTCTTTCTTGACCGCGCTACAACGAGGGTTTTCGCAGAATGCGGCACTCTATGCTTTCGCACTGAAAACTGAAATTCATGAGTCACTCTGTGAAGCTAGATGGCCAGCGAAGCTTCAGTTCGTACCATAGATGACGTCCTCAATGCGACGGCAAAAAATGAGAGAAATGTACGATGAGGAACGGTAGGTTGTTTTGACGAAGAGAACGCCACTCGCAGGAACCGGACGAAGCTGCACAAATAGAAAGAGCTTATAACGTCAAAAAACAAAGGCGGCAGGAACAATCTTGGTGGATGCGGGTCGAACAAATATAGGCTCGGATAAACAGATACATCGCTGAGCCAGCGTAGTTAACTAAAGGGTTAGAAGTAATATTTTATTGAATTAGCAGAACGAAGTACTCGCCTGTTGTATCATCTAAATCTCTCACAAATAATAAGACTCACTCAAAACAAAAACATCGCTGGAGAATTAATCCTCAACTTTTGTTCAATGAATACATCGTCCATATCGCGTTTGGAAACATGCTTGAGAGATTAAGCAGCCCATCCTCCAACATTACCTTACACGGACTTCTTTTGCATTTTGCCCCCAACAATTTGCATTCGCTATGGCTACAATATTTCTCTAGGTTTTTCCAAAACTCGCCCCCGGGTCCGCATTTTCATGACGCTATGGTGGCTTCTTAGTGCTCACAGCTCGTATACCGGCGAGGAATCTAACCTTAACCATAATGCACACGTACAATAGGATTATAGTTTCAGTAGGCATTGGCTCTAGGCACGTTCCCGAAGCTCAGATGTCACGTGATACGTGACCAAATTGCAACTTACGGACTGTTTCCCAGAATTATCACATTGTGCGCCGCCAACTGACAGCAGCATGGACAGAGGTAGTCTGATTACACATTCCCAACGAGCGTAGTCGCTTCGCCGCATAACCGATATCAACGGAGAATTAAGGCAACGTTAGATACCTGGCAAACAAAGGTATGTCTTGCCGTTGTATACCTGCAATTATTCTACATGGTCCCGGTGCTACCGGAGCGACTCGTAATAGGCCGCTGGCCAGGTGGTTTTCGTGACCCTACTGTAGATAAGATTCTTGTTTTACAGGGAATAAGTTATGAGCTAATATATAAACGCTCCTCTAACACTCCTGATTATTCTTACCAATTATGGACAAACTCCATGCGACCTAAACCCAGCAGCTATGTCGGAGAGGCTTTTCGTGTATGCCGGTTACCAGTTTGGAAAATGCATTGTGTTAGTATAGCCCCAAAGTATCCATGAAAGTATTTGCAGCCTGTAAAACACAGTGGACGACATGACGCGTCTTCGAAGCTGTTCTCAGTTGTTTGTCTTGCATTGTAGCCTGGCTGTTTTTCGGTGACCATTTTCTGTAACGTTTCGAGCAGAGGAAGGTAACAACTTTTGAGGTGAAGCCTGCGCAGGTCACCAATCAGCAGTCTGATCATTGCATTTGAATATGTGAAGGTGAATTCTCGAACAAACATCCGCAAAAGTACTGGGTTACTACTTCCAATGCAAAATTTGCAAAAACAGTGACTTGCCTACTAATAAATGTATTGGTAACCCATAATTACCAACGTTGCAAGTGATACAAAAAAGGGATCATATGGAGTGCCGGAATATGTCTGAGCTCATGAGAAAGGGAAGACAACCCGTGATTTTCTATGGGCGCTGATGGTTTCGTAGCGGAAAATTGATATTCAATCAGAGGTAAGCCTCAAGCAAAACGGAGCGAACTTGTTTTGTTTGTCCGTGGCTAGTAGCCATACATTTTAGAGCCATCATTGAAATAAGAAAAAATGCAAAAATGCTAGCTCATGCGCTGAGGAAACTCGATAGCACATGTGCACATGAGCACACGATGAAAATAAACATCTTTTGGTACTCAAATAATCTAAATCAATCCGCACAGGCTGTGAAACAAGAATATTTTGTTTCTCTCTATTATGGCTGCGTATTTATTTATCCATATTTAAATAAGCATACTGCCACTCCCGATAGGCATTTTTTTGCAGGATAATACAGAGATTTTAAACCTTTATATAGTAAAAAAACTAGTATGATTTATTATGTAAGATACAACACCGACGCAAAAGCATTTTCTGGCCGGCCGAACTGACGGGGCCATAGTTTTTATCTTCTTCCCGTGACAATATGAAATCAATTATACGGACAGAAGAGCATTAGCTGAAGGTGCCACAATCATTCTGAAGTCTCAATGTTTCAGCAATGTCACAAAAACAGAAGAATAACCAAGATGATCAATGAAAGCAAGAAACACATTAAGAATTATGCAAGCACATTGAATTCTAGCATGTAAAAATGAAATGTGGAAGGTACACTTTGCGAAGCTATGAAAGCTCATGAGGGAGTTATAAGGGTGAGCTTGAATTATAAGCTGGAAGAAATGAAAATATTTAGATGAGTTTGTATTACCGATATCATCAGATATTTTGGTTTGCTCTATTTTCCTTGAAACTAGTTTTTTGTTTGTTTTACAGTTAAAACTGTATATGACAAAGTTGACAAAAATTCGCAATTTTTTGTCTCGTGCAGTGTTTGGTTTCATGCAGGTTTCGGGCTGAGGCCCGCGTGAATTAAGCAGAAACGAAACCAAAATGCTAGACACCAGTGCGGGTGAAGTCACCCTCCAAACGATTTATATCACAGTGAAAAGCTGTGTGATTTGCGCCTGCGGATTTACCACAAAATTATTCACTATACGGCCCTCTAAACATGCCAGGTCACTTACCCCTGTATTCACAAGCGTAACTAAAGTGTATTTTGCCTTTGAAACTTTTCGGTGCCTTCACCCGTTTCAAGGACCAAGCTTAAAGGAGCATTGACATCAATTTTCGGCGTTACTATTATTGCACAGTTCGCTTCCTTCACTCAACAGAATACCCTGGGTTAAATATGAGCGTCCTGCGACGCGAAGAACATAGTTTAATTGGATCTCATTTATCGCGCCGACGGAGCAGCGCGCGAATCGGCACTCAGCAAATGCACATCAGCGTGACATCATCCAGGGAGAGCCAAAAGGAGTGACGTGGCAGCGCTCGTCAAAACCTCGTGATGTCACTTCATGCGTGCGGCCCCACGAGCAGCGAGCGGGCGCAACACCATCTCAAGCGGGCGCTGGTGACGTCCGCACAAAGCGGTGAGGTCAAACCGGGACTCTGTCATATGCGCCGTTCGGGATGAAAGCGTGGGAATTTCAAACAAACGATTTTCAGGCCGTTGAATGTAATTAACTATCGCGCGCTGAAGTATTTGAAGCGCTGTTTCAGGTTCGCCAGGCCATTAATCATCGATAAAAGCAGTAAAAGTATAACATAAAATTTTCGTGTGAGTGCTCCTTTAAGCTGAAATGGCGCCTTTTCGCGAACTTGCTGCTCTTTTCCGCATACAAAATTGTTGAGAGGGGGCTAGCTGGGGTAGTGTACTGGGCGGCCACGTTAATTCTTCCTCCTCGCCGGCGGGACGGCATTCTAAATTACGAGCTTGCCTTGAAAAGATAAAAAAATTCGTTTTCTGCCACCAGAAGTCACCACCGGCGAACCGAGACCCCATATTGAACTAGAGACGACAAACAGGCCTAGCAGCAGACCGACACCGCCCACCCACGGGAAACGCACCGTATAGTCAGCGTTGCGGGCGACGTTCCCTTAATTAGCGCATTGGTCTAGCTGATTTTGCAGAAATGGTAAAAAAAATAGTTGCTCATCAGCGTAGCGAGTTTGTCACATTATGGTCAACCGTCGCAACGGCCTCGTCACTAGGGGTCGTAAACACATGGGCTAGGGCGGGTGGCAACAGGGAATTGAAAAACTTTATTAAATCCAGGAATTCATTACGTAACGGTTTGTTACATCCTGGCAAAGAGCTTTTCCAATACTATTGAAACTTGTTTGAATGAGGTGCTTGCATTTAAACAGTACATATTTTTGGCGCTCTCTTAACTTTTGGTAGAAATGTGCAATATGGCGAAGGAGCGACAAAATATTCTTCAGGTATCAATATGCTGCATTGGTGTCTGTTGCATGGCGCTTCCAAGCTTCAAGGTTCAGATTTTCCTGAATCCTTTGAAACATGAACATTGAATGCGCTTGTTTAACATGATCGAATAGGGGAGGAGATTCCGGCACTACCCAGGAAATCCGTTCTCTAGACAGGTATTCTGTGTAGAATATACATGTGCCCAATTGCTTTACCTTGTATTTGATCTAGTTTATTTGCCTTTTTTTATCAAGGGAAAGAAGAAGATTTTATTTTACTCAAAAGATCTCTCAAAACCATTCTTCGCTAACTACTTCTTCTGGCAGTTCCAATCAAGATCATCTTTTCAAAGAAAACAGGCTTTCTTGAGCAGGCGATGCAGTACGAATTTTTAAGAGATTCCACCTAAAGTCTTACGTTCTGATGAGCCCCATGTAACGGTTTTACCACGTCTTATGGATTAGAACGCAATTATGTAGCGTATATGAGTGCTCATCGGGTCTTTTAAAGACAATAGTTTTTGTTGGGCTACTTAAACACAGAAATTTTGATCTGTGTGTATGACTGTTTGTCTGTGACTTGATTCAGCCACCCGGCCAAAGTGAAACTGCCCAATAGTCTTATATACCCACAGGAAAATCTAAACGTTTAAGTCCGGCGTTAATGCTCATGCTCGTCAACATGGTTGAACAAGAACAAGACATTTCGCAAATATGAGGCCGAAAATCAATGCTTGAATGATATTTCCAGTGTTCCTTTAATTAAACCACACGGATGCTTGGTTTTTCCGATAGAAAATTAAATACTACATCAACTGCAGAAAACTGTCGCCTGCTCTTTTTCGCGCTACCTGGGGGCATTTCAAAAATCAAACGGCAACAGCAACGAAAGGTTGCAGGAGGTAGATTACACGTTCCGCTTGGAGCGCTCAATGAGTAGGGCAACGGGGTTCTGTAAACGGGTATACGGTGCCTCGATTCACGCCCCTTTCCGCAGTACGGCAGCACTGGCATCCAGACATCCGACTTAGAGCAGCGGAACGCAGTATATTTATTTTGACTTGAGCAAACCTCTAGCGTGTTATATTGGGAGGAACGAGACGGGAGAAGAACAGAATGAGAGTTGAGCGGGAAAGAGAAGGGAGGCATTTACTTGCCAGAGACGCCAGTTGGCTATCGTCTTTCGCCGACATTTGCAACAAAAGGAGCAGATACGCGGCTGTTTTTTCTTCTTGGGACGTCAAAGAAACCATTTTTAGGAATTTAGGGCCGTTTTCTGGTCATTCCGCTAATGGTAAATTCAGAAATGCCAGGACACTAAATGAGCTTGCAGGGGGGCAATTTCCTGGTAAAGAAGGAAACTTCGGGCGTTAGTGATACTCAGCAGCAATACCAGGAGATATGTAATTTATTAGATAAGTAAAATATCGTTTCTGGTTATTTAAAGCTCTTGTATATCTATGCAAACTTCGGGTGTTAGTGATACTCAGCAGCAATACCAGGAGATAGGTAAATTAATAGATAAGTAAAATATGGTTTCTGCTTATTTAAAGCTCTTGTATATCTCTTCCACTTCTCTGTTGTCAAGCATCCTCGCAGAAAGTGGCATCCATGGGTTCTTGCGTGATGGTGTACTGCCTACTGCTCGCGCTCCTGGCGACCCCTTGGAGCCCATGCGTTGCTGCGCTTTTGGGGCTCTGGCATAGCACATGCGGCGGCATCTGTGGCGGCGTAGCTGGCCAGCCCTGCCCCGAAGACTGCCACTGCGTCTACGATGGTAGCAGCGACCTCGGAAACTGTTTGGATAAGGGCAGCAACGGGAGCACGCTGCCTTATTTAGGCTTTTGATTATGACGTGACCCGCTTCTGAAGATTTCAAAGCTTTTTGTCGGTGTCTCTGCCAACCTGTATACTTTTGATTAGTGTCTCCTTCGGGAAAAACATGCTGATGTTCCTTTGAAAGCGATTTCTTTCGTCTGTAATAAAGATAACAGTGTACACGTGCACACAGTACAACACGCGTTTTTTTTTTCACTGGCAAGTTACATAAAACGTGTATCCTGGTTGACGGAATATCAGTTCATTCATTATGTACAGTCAGAGAACGCCAATAAATATTGGTGGTTCTGTCAGTCTGGTCCCGGTCAGCAAGGATCTCAAACACGGACCTGCGTACCAGACGCCATATCGGCCTTCAGACCATGCCATCCAATTGTGAAATGGTAGCGATGGCATCAATCGTCATTTTGTCGCAACCCCGAGATCCTAGTACGTTCACCTGCACGGATGAGATTTATATCAAAGATTGGCTCAGCATAAACGGGGCATCAACGCTCATAACTGCTGTGACAATGCATTGATACTCGTGAACGTAGGTCGGGCTTCCCAGTTGAGAGCACACGCACTTGTACTCATTTTTGCTGAAACTCAACGAATGATACGATGATTAGTGAGTACACACCCAGATTCATAAAGTGAGTACCATGATGACTGAGTACAGACTTAAGTGGGAGTACTCCTAAGTATAGTACTCATGAGTACAGTACCCATGAGTATGAGTACTAATGAGCATAAGTACTCATGAGTACACATTAATCATAAGCACAATAATCATGAGTACTGTATTTGCGAGCGCTTGCACTCTTGAGTCTCAAAATTGAAGTAGTTGAAACAAGTTTTGTCCACGAATTCCAGTCTCGAGGAGGAGGTGGAGGAAAAACTTATTTCTGAGATGTGTCAGCGTTAAATTCACTGGATGAGGGTGGATCCCTCTTCTCAGGATTCCCCCGCACGGGGCACCTTGAGTATTCATGGTGACGGTGAGCAGCGACACCGCGGACTTCGAGCTCCCCACATAAGCCGTGTCGAACCGTGGCGAGGTGTTTAAAGGTGAAGGGTAGAAGCCGTAAACGGTGGCCGTCGGAGCCTTGGTCAAGCTCCGGCCGATGGGCTCCCTGCCTGTCTAGCAGGCAGGGAGCTCCGGGACCTCTGTGACTACCAGGGTAAGGTCAAAGGAGAAAGTACCCCCTTCTCCCTGCTTTTTCCTATGCCATATCGATAATTCAACCCCCCCCCCCCAGACGTGATCGGCCCCCGAAAAGGGGCCGCACCTAAGTTTCCTTTCCATCCCTTCCAACAATCCACATTCTGAAACCTGACAACTATCCCCGTTTTTCGGTCCTTGAATCAGTAGATAAATCGAAACCCGTCTCCTCCCAGTCTGTATACCTCGTCTCCAAGTTCCTTGAAGGAATCATTGGCAAATCGTTCCAGGCAAAAAAACTACGAACAGGCGAAGTACTAGTTGAAGTAAAAACTCAGCAGCAATCCGGAATCCTCCTGAAACAAACCCGCATGGCAGATCTGGAGATCAGGGTCACACCCAACCGAAGCCTCAACACCTCTTAGGGTGTGATCTCTGGGGCAGATCTCATTTCTGAAACTGATGCCGGCCTTTTGGAAGGCTTAAAGGATCAGGGCGTCACGGCTGTAAAGCGCATATCCATACGCCACGATGACAAACAAATAGCCACTAAACACATTATCCTGACATTCGATAAATCCACCCTTCCAGAATCTATAAATGCTGGGTATATACATTGCAAAGTCCGCCCGTACATCCCGAACCCACGGCGCTGTTTCAAGTGCCAACGGTTCGGGCATGGCACAAACTCTTGCCGTGGCAGACTTACCTGCGCTAAGTGCGGTCAGCATGACCATCCCTCAGAAAATTGTGAATGCGAAACCTTCCCCTGTGCTAACTGCCACGGACCCCATGCAGCGTACTCGCGAAAATGTGGAAAATTCAAGCAGGAAAAGCAGATAATTAATGTCAAGGTAACGGAAAACATCACCTTCCCAGAGGCGCGGAAGAGGTTCGCCTCTTTTCCTCTGGGGAGGTACGCTGACGCAGCTCGCCGGGGGGCGGAGCGGCGTCTTTTTTCGGCGGGACCCCAGTACCTTGAGTCGGACTTGGTCCCGCCGCCATATACATTCCATATACATTCCTCCTGATACTCCATATACATTCCTTCTGATGTTGCATTTTTGAGCTCTGACATCGCGCTGGTTGACCAGCTGCCCGAACCATACATTCTAACAGGCGACCTTAATGCTCACAATTCTCTTTGGGGCTCTTCTCGTACGGATGCCCGGGGTCGCCTGATAGTGAGGTTTCTTACATTGTCTGGAGCATGCCTTTTCAACAATAAACAGCCTACATATCATAACACAGGACACAACACATACTCATGTCTTGCCTTGGCTATTGGCTCCGCAGTTCCTTTCCTCTTCTCGAGTGGGGTGTGGGAACTGACCCATGTGGCAGTGACCACTTCCCCACCTCACTTACATATATAGATAAAGGCCCAAGCAGTTCATCTTCCCATAATAGGTTCAATGAAGCACTAGCTAACTGGAACACATTTACAGAGACATCGAAACTACACTACACAACTATAAGACACCTACACGTACATGAAGTCGCACAACTCCTCACGGCGCACATCCTCGACGCCGCCGAAAAGTCCATTCCCCAAACCTCTGGTGCCCCGCGCAACCAGCGGAGGCCGTGGTGGAATGAGGACTGTAGGCGGGCACGAGAGGCCCAGAACAAGGCGTGGGGTATCCTCCGTCGGTACCCCACGTCGGGAAACCTCCTCTTGTTCAAACGGGCCAAGGCATTCGGAAAACGTGTGCGCCGTGAGGCAAAAAGAGATAGTTGGCGCTCATTCATAACATGTATAAACTCGTACACAGACACACGCAAGGTATGGACACGTATACGCAAACTCAAAGGACAACAGACACACAGCCTGCCCCTGGTCAGTACAACAGGGGACACACTGGAAGACCAGGCTGACACACTCGCACAACACTTCCAAGACGTGTCCAGTTCAGCACACTACACGAACACTTTCCTGAAACATAAAGCCTCTTGTGAAAAGACGTCCCTACACGACAACAACAAATCACAGACTTCTTACAACACCCTGTTTTCACTACATGAGCTGAGGGCTGCTCTGAGCACGTGTAAACCCTCAGCTCCAGGCACAGACAACATTACATACAGAATGATACAACACCTACACGCAGACACACTTGAAGCACTTCTACATCTATATAATAAAATATGGTTTTCGGATAACATTACACACTCTTGGATGGAGGCCATTGTAGTGGCTTTCTTGAAGGAGGGAAAGGACCCGTCGTCCCCCTCAAGTTACCGTCCAATAGCCCTGACGAGCTGCCTGTGCAAGCTCTTCGAGAAGATGATCAATCGCAGGCTCGTGTACTTCCTCGAGTACAATGGTCTTCTTGAGAGCTGCCAGGCAGGATTTAGGGTGGGGCGATCGACAAACGATCAACTGGTTGCACTTGACTCATACATCAAGGATGCCTTCGTGCATAAGCAGTACTGTTTAACTGTCTTTTTCGATCTCGAGAACGCCTACGACACCGCTTGGCGTTATGGGATCCTTAGTGACCTCAGGTCATTCGGTGTTTCGGGTAATATGTTGAACACCCTTGTAAGTTATTTGTCGGAGAGAACGGTCAGAGTAACAGTTGGTTGTGCACTTTCAAAGGTTCACGTCCAAGAAAATGGCGTGCCACAAGGTGGCGTGTTTAGTTGCACTCTCTTTATAGTAAAGATGAACTCTCTTGGAAAGGCACTGCCACCAACAATCTCTTATTCTATGTATGTAGACGACGTGCAAATATCTTTTAAATCATGTAATATGTCAATATGCGAACGTCAAGTCCAGCTTGGTGTCAAGAAGCTTGCCGGCTGGGCAGACAAGAATGGGTTTAAATTGAATCATGCAAAAAGCTCCTGCGTTGGGTTCTCCAGGAAGCGCGGGGTCCATCCGGACCCAGACATTCCTCTGAATGGCGTGTCGCTTCCTGTGAACAAGGAGCACAAGTTCTTAGGTGTTGTGTTTGACCAGAAACTCACATTCATTCCACACATCAAGGAACGTAAACATAAGTGTCTAAAAACAATGAATATACTTAAGGTTCTCTCCCACCAATCGTATGGTTCCGACAAAGAACTCCTACTACGGCTCTATACTGCTTTGGTTGGGTCTCGTTTAGACTATGGCAGTGTGGTATATAGGTCGGCGACTAAAACAGCGTTGCGAATGCTTGACCCAGTGCTACACTTGGGGCTACGGCTTGCGTCGGGTGCTTTTCGCACTAGCTCTCTCGAGAGTCTGTATGCCGAGTGTAATAAGTGGAGCCTTGAGAACCAACGGACGTACATGGACTTACTTTATGCTTTTAAAATTTCATCGCTGAATAACCATCCTTTTTATCCTGTCTTTAACGACACATCCACTTCTGTGCTTTTTGTAAATCGCCCATCCGTTCCGCTGCCCTTTTCACTTAAAGTGAGAGAGCGAGCCTCGGATCTGAGCGCTTCGTTTTTAGATGTGTACAGATCATCTTTTTCAGACATTTGACCTCCTTGGAAAGTTCGTCCTGCGTCCTCCGACCTTTCTTTTATGAAACTTGACAAAAATCGGGTATCGCGAGCTGCAATACTGCAGCACTTTCTTTCTTTGCAATTTAAATACCCACGTGCAGAATTTTACAGTGACGCTTCTAAAACCTCCACTATGGTGTCGTGCGCTGCTCATGGTCCGAATTTCAATGCAGCTAGAACCATGAGCGTGTATGCAACAATTTTTTCAGCAGAAGCGTATGGAATTTTACTTATTGTACAACACATTCTTGAGAACCAGATTCGCAATTCCATCATCTATACAGATTCTTTGAGTGTTGTTCGCGCACTGGAATCGCACAAGCCCTCCAAAAATCACATAGGTAATCTTGTATTCAACACAATTATGGCCGTGTATGCACAAAAGCATGAGGTGCTCCTCTGCTGGGTCCCAGGACACGCAGGGATCGCTGGGAACGAGTTGGCAGGCGGGAGGGCCGCTGCTGCTGCACTCAGGAACACTGTAGACATTACAACGATACCCTACACAAACCTCAAGCCACACATAAGACAACACCTGGGCAGAACATAGCAAACACACTGGGATGAATAGACAGACAACAAACTACATGTAATAAAGCCACACTTGGGACGGCACCCAGCTGACTCACACACCAGACACACGGAAGTCGCCTTGTGTAGGCTGCGGATAAGGCACACCCATGCAACGCACTCGTATCTGCTGACGGGATCTTCTATACCCCAGTGCAGCAGGTCCGGAGAGGCCCTATCCGTGGTGCACATACTAATCACATGCAAGGCACTTAACACAACACGACACAAACACTTCAGAGAACTCTACAGACAACATATTCCACTACATCCATCGCTGTTTATAGGTGACGATGCCATAGTTTCCGTAAAACGTGTGTTTGAGTATTTATCTGACGTAAAGTTTTTAAACCTCATTTCCTATCACGCATAATCAAATCTGGCCCTATACACCAGACATCACCACTGCCGTTAATTGATTTTATTGTTGTTCAGGCTTTAGTAGCCACTATTTTTTTAAGATACTTTTGTTTGGCGCTCTTTGCCCCAGCTGGCCTTGCGCCAAAAAACTCCAACGATCATCATCATCACCTTCTCAGGATTCCATACGCTACTTTGGACATCTGGCCCCTGGTAACCAGCTCTAGCTGATGATGATGATGACGATAACAACTTTTTTGCCCGAAACTGGGTGAAAGGAGGAAGGGAAAGTGGGAGCCAGCCTGAATTCCTCCCCCTCAGATGGCGGCCTGCAGCCCTTGGGCGCGAGCGGCATCTTCGGCCAGTTAGACGACCTTGACCAATATTTCTGGGTCGGAGCTAAGAAAACAGGTCTCCCACTGCTCCGCACTTATAATTCGTAAGCGTGCACGTATAGTTCGTGGCTGAGCATCACAAGCCCAAAGCATATGAGTGAGTGTGGCTCGCTGGGTGCACCACTTGCATTGGTGATTATAAAGGTCGGGAGTGGCTCAATACTGCCGGATTGGGGAATGCATTAGCCGGCAGCTGACGCCAGGCTACAGATTGTCGTCTGCTGAGCGTGGTGCTGAGAAAAAAAGAAGCGCAGGCAGGGGGCGACAGAAGGAGGAGATGAGGAGGAGGATCGGGGGCACTCACGGCTCACAGAAAGAACCGGTTTTATTGTCATTAAGAGATTTTAATCACCCTAAATTTTCATGGAAACCTGAATGGTTTCCTTCACGCAGAAGAATTAAGAATTGTATGCTGACGTTTTGAAAGCGATCGATTAGCGATCGAAAGCGAGCGAAGACTCTTCCGCAGGCCTTGTCCTTCAACCTCAGGCGGCCCTGTTTACTACCCGCATCGCAACCTCCACTATTTGCTCGCTTCCCGATGAGGCCCGGCGGACAATGGTCCCGGGAGACGTGCGGCCCGTCCGGGAAATGACTGGTGCGCGGGTAGTAGAACGGGACAACGACGACGGAGGTGCTGCGGCCTTTCAGGGCGCCAAGAAAGACCCCGAGGGGCTCAGCCCGGGAGGGCGGCTCCAGCGACCACCCAACCCTGGTGTTGCCGTGATTGCCGTTATGGAGCAATCTCAGGGACCCTGCAGGCCGGCACCTCGCCATCGCTGGCGCGACTATCGCTTCTCAGACGTCTGACCGACCTTGGCGAAGCGCTGGTGTTGCCGACATGGCTCAAAATTCAGAGACGTCACTACGGCCCTCCCGGACAAACATCATGGCTTATTTGACAACTGCTTTGGAGACAACCGAGCAGTCCTGCCGCAAACTTCGCGTAACCGATGCGCCCCCGTTTTCGACTCGTTCGCGCGATACGGTGGCGACCTTTACATTGATGACAGCGCTCGTGTTTTACCAACATTTTATAAGCCCTACAGCACTTCGAAGACCGTTTTATTGGATCCGGCTACGAAAATGTGGCCCGTGCAGAATGCGCCCCGCTGCAGGCGATGGGGACGATCCTGCTTCTCCGGCGCTCCGTGAGCGAGCTTCGACTCCGGAAGCGAGCTTCGGCCGCGCTTGTCCAAGCCCGATGGGGAGGCATCCTCATGGCGAAGCAGAAGAAAAGCTTCGATGGGGACTACCCCTTCTTCAACAAGCACAAGTCGATGCTAGACGCGCCTTTCTACACTGTTTATAGGTCCGACGAGACCGAAGTCCCGTGGTTCGCAGAGAAACCGGATGTGTTTCTGGAACACAGCAATTACTTCACGGGAGGCGAATCAGACGTGAACGCAAAAGCAATGCCATTACGCTCGCCGCATGATCTCTGCACATTCGACCGTTCGCATCAGCTGTTCCCATTCGACACTTGCGGTCGTCTTGACAAAGCTGTTTACCGAAATCGACGGCACCTAGATATCCAGCCAAGTGCTCCACTGGATCACCGAGTCAGCCTGCAAGCATCGTTGCTGTGAAATGGCATGCGCCAGTACGGGAGTCGAAACACTGGTTGTAGGGGGGCCCGGACTTCGCCACTGCCCGTACCGCTGCCAGCTAGCTCGTAACCAACTTGACGGCGGCGGGAGTGTATTGAGAAATAAAGAAGCGCAGGCAGGGGGCGACAGTACGAGGTGAGAAAGAGGAGGATCGGGGTCGCTCACGGCTTCGCTAATCGATACCATCACCATATCGAAAACCAGACGCTGGTCTTCTTTCGGTACACGTGGGATGCGCTGCGGTATATTTCTGGCGCTCCATGCGATAGTGTTGAGTAATGTCCCGGAAGGTCACCAGCCTGTTTCTAGCCCCCTGGTCCGAGCCAGCACCGTCGTCAGGGCAATCCAGGGAGCTGAAAGCTCGGGCCACCTCGTGTGCTAGCTCATTGCCTGGGAGAGATGCATGGACCGGTGTCGAGATTATTTGCACATTGCGCATACGAGCGGCTTGGACGGAGGGTAATATGCGTAGAGCACTATTAGAGATCTGGCCAATATTGTAATTCCGGAGAGCTGTTTTAGAGTCGCTCACCCCGGTTTTAGCGGTTGTGGAGGCGACGGCAAGCGCAATAGCGCCCACTTCTCCTTCCTCAGCGTAATTGGTGCAAATAAAGGCGGATACAAGACAGTTAGTTGCCTTTAGCATCTACTGGTACAATGGCCATGGGGGCGCGTAGGGTGGTAATCAGCGGCGTTAACACGGCATACATCAGGGTAATCTCTGAAACGCTGATTCTTGGCAGACGCTCTGACATGACGGCGATCTTGGTGGTGTACCGGGTGAACGTTTTTGGGTATGGGGGAGACGCAGATGGCCTTTTAAAAGTGAGGAGGTACCGAAGTCTTGGTCCCATGTTGGCTGGCATACGGAATGCTTAGTTTCTGATGTAGAAGGAGTCCTGCGTGACAGCTAGATAATCGCTGGTATTTGGCTGTGCGCTGCGCTTCTACAAGTTATGTCAGAGTATTATGGATACCCATAGCCATGAAGCGTTCGGTGGATGCCGTAATGGGAATTCACGAGCGCTATTTATAGCCTTTGCATAGTATGCTGTCAATTTTATATTGTTCAGCTTTTTTGAGGTAGAGGTATGGAGTGTGATACGGCTTATGATAAAGGCTTCCACTGAGCAGATGAGGTTGCGCTCTTTAAGGCCATGGTGGCGGTGCGCAATTCGTGAAATAAGACGCGCTATTTGTAGTAAACTTGCCCAGGGCGCTTTCATGGTGTCCGTGTTGGAGCCTTATTGATGAATACGGAGTCCAAGAACGCGTATGCACGGGAGAAGGGGGTGACGCGATCTTGTGACGTGAGCTGAATGACTGGAGTACCTTGACGATGCCGGGAGGACCGTAGAGAATAAGTTCGGACTTTTGCGGAGAACACATCCGACCGCGCTCTCCGGCGTAAGCTTCCACTATGTCGGCAGCTTGTTGTAGGCGGTCTTCCATGTGCGCGTCGCTGCCTCCAGTCGTCCACATCGTGATTTCATCGGCGTATAAACTGTGATCCACATTCAGGATAGTAGAGAGCAGATGAGGGAGTTTTATCATTGCTACATTGAACAATAAGGGCGATAAGGCCGACCCCTGCGGGGTGCCAGGATTACACAGGCAGATGGTAACCGATTCTATGCTCCCAACCATACGTTTCGCTGTCCGGTCCATACCAAAGGCCTTGATTTAGTCGTATGTTTTAGGGTCACATAGAGGACTATCAGATTGTTCAAGATGGCATCGTGCCGGACGCTATGAAAAGGTTTAGTTAGGTCGAGTGGCACGATGGCTCTAGTGTCCCCTGCTGGGCATGACGGGGGGTTAATGATGTGATGTCGTAATTGGAGCATGACATCTCGTGCGGAGGACGTGGCGGATCCTCCAAAGCCCGGCAAGACAGCAAGACGCGCGCGTCCGGACACGCGCGCAGGAGTCGCATACATTTAGCGGTGCCGCTGTGCCGCTTAACTCTGAAGGAGGAAAAAATCCGACAACGAAACCAGCGCCTTTCTTTTTTCCGGTCCTTGTTTGGGGGTGCTAGCATTTTTCGGCGCCCACTCGCTAAGGAGTTGCGTGGTGAATAGGGAAAAACGAGGAGGTGACGGCCGGGCGGGAAACGCGGCGGCAGCTGCTCAGCTCCTCCGGCACGTGTTCATTGCCGCCGTCACTTTGGCTTGTAAACACGCGGCTTGGGAAAGCATGGGTGCTTCGTTGCGCTTGCTCCATTCAAGTTGTTGTAGGGGAGAGGCGGAGGAGGCTGCTCACAATTTGTGGGATATGCGCACTGAATTCGTCCTTTCTCGGTCTTCAGCAGTTTGCGTGGACGCACGCCGACCTGTGTAGTCGTTTCGTGAGCCGAACCGCTCATTTAAATAGTCACTATTAATTTACATTATTCCCTTCAAATGGACTGCATGGTTTGAGGCAGCGAAATTCTCTACACCATTCCGCTGTGTGCATTCAAACAATAATTTTGCTGATGTACGTGCGCCCAAGTGGTTTTATAATTCTACGAAGTAGTTTTATTTATTATATGAGACGTTAACCCTAAGACACCACGAAAGCGTCATGAAGCATGCGGTCCTGAGTGAGAGGTTTGGCAAAAAATAGCAAAATATTGTAGCCATAGCAAATGTAAACTCTTACGGGCAAATAGCAACACAGGTGCGCGGAGGGTCATGTTGGAGGATGGGCTGCTTAATCTCTCAAGCAAGTTTCCAATATTACGTGATCTGAACCATGTATTTAACAAACAAAAGTTGAATTCAATTCAATTCAATTCAATTTCATTTCCAGATAAGTCTGGGTGGTTGCCTGGGTAAAAGCTGCATAAGCATTTGACGATGAAAACCACGGCAATCTGTTGTTTCGAATTATATGCACGTGATTAGGATGACAAAACAAGCGGGTACTTCTTTCTGGTCATTCAGTAAAATAATACTTCTAACCCGTTAGTTTACTATGCTGGTTCAGCGATGTATCTGCTTATACTACCCTAAATTGGTTCGAGCCGCATCGACGAAGTCTATGTTCGTGCCGCCTTTGTTTTTCGGCGTTCTAAGGGCTTGTTTGCGTGGCTTCGTCTGGCTCCTCCTCCGAGTGCCATTCTCTTAGTCCAAAACAAATTACCGTTCTTCATTATACAATTCTCTTCTCTTGTGTCGTCGCAATAAGGACGTCACGTAATGTCCGAACTGAAGCTTTCCTGGCCAGCTAGCTTCACAGAGAGCACATGACTCATGAATTTCAGTTTTCCTGGCAACAGCATAAAGTGCCACATTCTGCGAAAAACTCTCGTTGTACCACGGTCAAGAAAACGGAAACCGCTATAAAGACTACGGTAAATAGCTGAGGAACACATGTGTAATCCAGTATTATTTAAACCACCGTGTCAACCAACTGGTTTGAACCGCGGTCTGACGGGGCTCCAGCGTACTATCTCCGCACTTCTGATGTCCTGATTACTAGGGAGAACGCCCTTCGGCGCTTACAAGGCGCCCTCTACAAGCAGTCAATAATGTCATTCATATGTTAAAGGGACCCTGCAACACCCTATTGGCAGTGCAAGTAAGCCTGCGTAACCTTTACAGTACATTGCGCTGAATACATGAGTACGTGAAATGGCGAGTGCGCGAATCGCTGTGAAAGACGCGGAAAAATAACCGCGCTCTCTTCAATTTTCCTCATTATTTAACACGGCCTAAACGACGTCATTGCGGCCATAGTTCTCCTATTGGCTGTCGCCTGGCCAACTTCTCGGCGTATTTCTCGGATTTCCTTTGGACTATCCGCCGTCGGCGCAGTATACAAACCTCTTCTACGCCTGAACATGTTCGCACAGTTTTGACACTTCTTTTGTTCTGACAGTAAACGGGTTTGCATAATTCTTGTCGAGCAGGCTGTTGGGACAATATACTACCCCAAACTCCATTCTGGATATTCGATGGTAAGTGCTGCAGGGTCCCCTTAACAAGAGCACGCTTTTTGAAACGTCGAACAAATTTTTTTTGTCGCTGTTGTTCCATTGTGAAGCATACTAACTTAGGCAATCGACCAGAAATTGGGACCTTTCAGCGGCTAAATTGGGCGCTTCAGAGAATTGACAAAATCTATAAATCTGAAACATAAATGATGTAGAATAATTCGTGCAGCGTTACAACGGTGCGTGATGCCTTGATTGATATACTGTAGCGTTTAACGCGCCGACGCAACGTAGGCGATGAGGCGCGCCGTAGTTGAGGGCTCCGGATTAATTTGGACCACCTGGGGATCTTTATCATGCGCCGAAATCTCGTACACACGGGCTTTTTTGCTTTTCGGCTTCATCAGAAAAGCGGCCACCGCGGCCGGTAATCGAACCCACGACCTCGTGCTCAGCAGCGCAACACCTCAGCCACTGAGCCACCGCGGCCGGTAACCGACAAGACTGCGTTAAATTTAACAGCAGATCATTTGCTGATGACTGCGCAATATACCGTAACATTCAATGTAACCACGACACCGACATTCTTCAGCCCAACTTAAACACTATAAACGCATAGTGCACAACCTGGAGAATGCCTCAAATCATGCTGAAGCAAAATTTGTCTTGTACTAATCAGGCATTCCAAAATCCATCATCTTACGTATTGAACGACAGCCTTGTGTAGAAACTTTCCACCTCCAAATATATTTGCGTACACTTTACCCGTAACGTATCATAAAATTATCACATTAACCATATCCTGGCATCTGCCTACCATTTTCTTGGTTTCCTCAGACGTAAAATCAGCGGTGCTTCCACAAACTCAGGGAAGTTGGCGTACACTGCACTAATACACCCTATAGTACGTATATGCCATGTGGTGCCGTCATCAGACGTACGTAACAAATTACTTAATACCCTTGGAAAACCATCCTGAATTATTCATCTTTTCTGGTTAGTCAAGTATACCTGTGTAACAGTGCGAAAAATTGTGCTGAACTGGAAGCCTTCTCGAATCGTCGCAACAAATCTCGCTTAACACGATTTCATAAACAGTATTGCCATGTGTTCTTAGCCACAGAATTTTTTCAACGTCAGGACCGGTCATGGAAATTCAAACGACTCATATTCCGAACCCTTGCATGCGCTCAATAAATTGTACCTCCTTACACAACAGACTGAATAAATCTACCATCTCACATTCTTACTGATGCAAATACCATGAAATTTACTGATGGTTTGCGCTTTAAAATACGCGTTTAATGATATATAAATTCACTGCCTCCTTTGACTCTGTTCTTGCACTGAAAAAAGATGTCTCGACGCCGGCGTTCGTGCTCCATGTCGCTCGTTTTGGGAACTGTACGAATAACACTGTTCGAATTGTTCTTGTGCAAGTTTCCTCTTTATTTACGCTGCAGCAACGCAATCTGTTTGTGACATGTTTATTTCTTGTGGTGTTATAATGATAGTTTTTGTGACACCAACGCAACCCCGTTACCCTATGTATTACCTATGCCTGAATTCTTTTAAGGATTTTGGGGAATAAAAAATAAATAAGGTATTTTTTTATTTGTATTAACGGAATTTTTTGTCGTGGGAAAGAGAAACCCACACGTATTATTGTAATTTAGGAAATTATTTAGGGCAGGAATCGTGATATAAAAGAAAGTTTACAAACCAACATCAACGAATAAGTCTGCAAAAGAACAGGACAATTTCAGAATTTGAATAATATTCCGAGGTTCACGGAAGCATACGTGATTTCATAGTGAACGCGTGACAGTATATATAACTACTTCTCTGCTCCATCGAAGTGCGGTCGTTTTCTTTCAAATGGTTTTTTCTTTTGCCGGAAATTACTCCGAGCAGTTTCTTTTCTTTCTTTTACTCAAGGGAGGCCACGTACAAGTGTATCACGGCACACACTATTCTACAAAATTTGTTTTCTATTTATAGATGTAACGAATTTCATCAACCGGGCAGATTATACCTTCAGAGCTCCTGATTTCTCGCCAATTCCCGAAGTTGATATGCGCCAAGAAAAAACACCAACAAGGACCAGAAATTTTGTATGACCGCTCTCAATGCGTGTTCTCTTGATTTATTTCTGGATGACATTATTGAATGCTTGTAGAGTGCGCCTTGCAAGCGCCAAAAGGTGCACACCCTGGTAATTAGGAAACACAAAGTGCGGAGACAGTACAGTGCAGAACCGCATCCGTCCTGGGACTGGATTCAGACGTAGGTTCAAATCTTCTTATATTACACATGTGTTCGTAGTGTATATACTCTTTAAAGCGGCGTCTAGTTTCTGGACCGCACTGCAACGAAGGTTTTTCTAAGAGCGCGCCACTTAGAGTTTCCGCCCGAAAATCTTAAATCCATGAGCGACATACAGCGCGCCAGGCTAGATGGTCAGCGAAGCTTCAGCTCAGGCAATACAGGACGCCCGCATTGCGACGACAGAGAGGTAGTGAGTGAGTGGAAGTCTTTTATTAACGGAAGGAGTGCATAGGGGCGCAAAGGGGAAGAAAGGGGAACTATAATGAAGAGCGATAACTTTTGTTGCCGAGGAGAACGCTTCTCGGAGAAGCCGGATGAAGCTACACGCACAAGCGCTCGGAACGCCAACAGAAGGCGGTGCGCGTTTGCAGTGCGCAGTCAAGCTGTGCGGACGTGCTTTTATGGTGCTCCGACAACAGCGTGTTTCTACTCTCAAGGACAGCGTAACGGCAGAGACAGGGGAGGAAAGTCGAAGCTGAGTATTTGCCTGCACGGTTCTTTCTAATTGTGTCGGGTTTGCAGCCGAGATGACGCGTAGAAATTTGGTACAGTGTGGTAGCTGTCCGCGGCGAGTAGACGCAGAGGAGCTTTGGCGGAACGGCGGTGAAGCCGACGAAGGTGCAGGTACGCGCCGTTTATGCTTAGTGGTGTCGCGGCCAATCGCGAAAGGGGTAAACGACCTGCGGGTGACGGCCCGAAATGGGCTCATTGCAGTCTGCACCGTGCCGGAGGTGACAATGCAGGGCGTGCACACCGAACCGGCAGTACTCGCTGCTAACAGCGAGATTTTGAGGCACGGCAGAGAACTTGGGCTTGAAGTGACACACGTGAAAGGGGTACTGGGCAGAATTCGACATAGGCAAGCTTTTCAGTGGGACGGGGTTCACTTCAGCCCCAGGCTAGGAAATAAGGAGGGGTGGCGCTTAGGTGGCAGAGCGGTACATTTTTTAGAGGCCCCCGCGCAGCTAAGGAAGGCAAACTAGGCGACAAAGGTGAAGCAAGGGACACATACACACTCAACGCTGGGATGCAGCCAGGCCTAGAGCTAACCGGAGAACCGAAAAACATAACTCAGAACGTTAAAAGAAGCGATTTAGGTGCAAACAATAGAGCGAACAATTCTGTAAAAGACAAAACAGACCCCGTAAGCGGAAAGAGAAAATCAATAGCAATAAATATTTATTCATCTAAATAAATATGCAGGGAGGCAGAAAGCCTGATAAGTGAGGTAAATTCGAAAGCAATTTGAACGGGAAGAAATAAACGTGCATGCTTTAGACGAAACGCACCTCCGAGACCTAGAAGCCCCGCCTGTCATAGACAATTATGTCTGTGGAGGTTGCAACAGGACCGCAGGAATGAAGTGAGGGGGAGGTTTTGGCATGCTCATTAAACAAGGGACCGACTGGCAGAGAGTGAATGAAAGCTGTAAGCAGCATCTGTGGGTTAGAGGTACCCTAGCGGGGAAAAATACGTGGTAAGGAGTAGCGTATCTGTGGACCGGAAGTAGTGCTAGGAAGGAAAATGAGGAAATGGCCAACTGTTTGAGAAGAGTTATAAACGAGCTCAAAGATTCGGGTGAAATAATCTTAGTTGGAGATATGAATGCCCACATAGAAGGTTTGGATGGATACACAGACCATAACTCTAGTGATGGATCTATGACAGGAAAACCGGCTTGTAATAGTAAACCCGGAAAACAACCGCGACGGACAAAAAACGTGGGAAAGCGGTAACAGACAGCCGAGCATAGATTATGCTCAAGTCTCCGAGGCAGTATACGAAAGGTTGCGGGAAATGAGAATAGATGAAAATGGAACGCAACACCTTAAAAAGCAACCACAAGCGGCTTACGCAGCACTTTGGCGGCGCAACCAGTACAAATTTAGAAATAGGTACTAGCTGAGGAAATAATTTGAACAATGAGCAGTTACAGATCATCGCTGATAGGGTGGAAGAGGAAATCAATAAATACCAAGACAAAAATGGGGATTACGACGAAATGATTGCGTTCGTGAAGGGTAAGATGAATACAGCAAAGCAACGAAATCGATGGAAAGGAAAGAGAACGCCGAGAAGCTGGTGGAATAAGGAAATAAAAGAGGCTATCGATCATCAAAAAAATGAATCGAGAGAACCTAGAGAGGGAAAAAGAACTGGTATGGAACTGGAGGTAGCGAAGAAAAAATGGGATATCTACCTGGAAAAAAGACTAGAAGTGCAGAAAATGTGCAAGCAAAGCTCAAGGAGAAAAGCGAATCGAGAATGGCAGAAATATGAAAGAAGGACAAAAGCTCATCCAAGAATTTTTCGAACCATGTGAAATTACTAAGCTCAAAACACGATATCCATCAAAAATGCTTGACTGATGAGGAGGGGAAGCATTTTAAAGAAGAGCACGCATTGACGCATATTTATCGATTAGTGAGAAGGTTAGGGCAATAGAGGTAGGGAAGCCTGCACCGATAAGATAAGCGCAACAGAAGACTGCGGAAATGAAAAGACGTTTGAGCAACCTTAATTTGAAAAAAAGCAGAGAAAAAGCCCCCCCTCCCCCCCCCCCCCCCCCCAGCAGTGGGCCTTTACGAAATACCAATGCATCTGATAAACCTGCTTGGGACTAAAACTAAGGCATTATTTACGTGGGCGATACGTAAGGTGATACAAACCAATTGAATACCGAAGGACTGGCTAGAAATTAGCGTGAATTTATTATAAAAAGAAAGAGGCAAGAAAGGCAGTATTGATTTATACAAACCACTTACAGTGACGTCAGTGCTGTGAGATTCCTAATGCAGGCGATAAAATTAGAAATTCCAGCAAGGATAGAAGAAAATGAAACGTTGGCGAACTGCAGAATGGATTTTGGCAAGGCAGGCGATTGGATGATAATTTCTTCGTAATAACGCAATGCGTTGAAACTGCGAGACTGCAGAGTATACCATTATAGATTATGTTCTTGGACATTAAAAGGGCATATGACTACGTAAACACAGAACTGCTGTGGAGAATGCTGAAACTCCATGGATTATATGACGAGTTAATACAGTTCCTTGTAGCAATCTATAAAGATAATACAGTACACCTTACATGGGAAGGACAGAAATGCACCAAGAAGGTGAACACCCATAGTGGACTCAAACTGGGATGCCCTTTCAGCCCACTACTGTTTATGCTTTACAAGGGAGGGTTAGAAAAGAAACTGGAATGAAGTCAAGTAGGGTTCAACCTAACGTATATGCTGCAAGGCGAAGTGATAAAACAGCGTATTCCGGCAATGTTGTATGCAGACAACATTGTTCTTTTAGCTGATAACCAGACCGGCATGCAGCGGCTCCTAAATATTAGCGGCCAGGAAGCCACCGAGCTCAGTTTGAATTTTGGCGCAAAAAAAAAATCGGGAATAATGGTTTTCAATGACACTACCACTGACTCAGGGACTATTCAGAATGACGGATTACCCAGGGTGAAAGAATATATATATTTGGGAGTGGGGACAAACGAAGGGATATGTACTGAAGAACTCACGAGGAGCAACTTAACGGTAAGGGAAAATGAAACGCAGCTATAAGTGAAACGCAGCTATTATGAAGCATGGAGCCCTTTGGGGATATAAAAAATATGAAGTAGTGAGAGAAACGTAGACAGGAGTAATGGTTCGGGGTCTAACATATGCGAATGGTGTACTCTGTTTCAAATCAGACGTTCTATCAGGCCTTGAAGTGAACCAGAGAACAGTAGGCCGTTTGGCCTTAGGCGCGCACGGAAAAACAACTAACGAAGCAGTACAGGGTGATATGGGCTGGGCGTCGTTTGAAGTTCGAGAAGCGCAGAGTAAAAGATATTTTGAGATGAGGCTGAGAGCAATGGACCAACGTGGGTGGGCAGCTAAGTTGTTTAGGTACCTATACTTGAAAATCGTGAACACGCAGTGGTTAAGAAAGGCTAGAAAGCTAACGATAAAATACGGAAAGAACAGTGGAGAATCCAAAACAGCCAAGGTAACGAAAAAAGAGGCAAGGCAGATTGAAACGAATAAATGGAGGCAAAAAATGGTAGCTAAAACGTCGTTAGAGATGTACATGGCGGACTAATTGGACTTCAGAATGGAAAATTTTCACAATAATTCCCAATGCATTGCTTTGCTTTTTGAGGATGAAGCAGGTTGCTTGCGAAGGTGGCTTTGTGGGTAAGTATTGCAGGTGGCTTTGTGGGTAAGTATTCACAAAATGATGGGGTATGCGAGGTCTGCAGAAAAGAAACAGAAACTGTGCGGCACATATTGATAGAATGCGAGTGTATCCATCCAAATCTACATGAGGGTAATATTCGGCTTCCAGAAGCGCTACGATTTAAGCGTAGCATAGAGGAAGTCAACTTCAAGGCTGTCGAGGCGACGAAAAGAAGATTAGAATGCTGGTGGACGAAAAGCAGAGAGTGGAATATTGCCTAGTCCAGTATCCACCTGTAACAGGAAAAATAAGTAATTAGTGCCTAATAAGTTTTTGTGCGTGCACTAAGCAGAGCTAGTATTAAACCGCTTATCAGGTATATCAGTCCTCTTCACTAAGATGACACGTCATCACCACGCTACATAAGGGAAACCAATAGCAATCATTATCAAATATCAATTATCATCAAAAATCGACTTGTTCGATATGGGTAGTACAAATTTAGGGTCGCACGAACATAGCCATCGCCGACGATGCACGATCAACTAACACGTTTGAGATGTTATTTTGTTGAATGACCTGAAAGAAGTACTCCTTTCTTCTTTCATCTTAATCGTGTAGATATCATTTGACTTGTTGGAAACAAAAGATCGTCCGGGAACTCTTCGTGAACTTCTGTTCAATATACACATAACTTGATCTATGGTGCATAATATTGGTAACAGGCTTAGGGAATTGGGCAGCCCCGCCTCCAATATTTTTCTACGCGCAATTGTGGGGATTTTTACCCCAAACAATATACATCTGAAATGACTGCTACTATTTATCTGTTTTCTCTCAAAACTAGCCCCAAGGACCGCATTATTCGCTGCGCTATGATCGCTTGTTGGTGCGCACAGCTCGTATACCAGCAAGGAACCTAACTGCACACGTACATTAGGGTTAGGTTTCAGCCGGCATTGGCTCTAGGCACGTTCGCAAAGCTGAGATCTTAGCATGATACGTGACCAAGTTGCGCCTTACGACCTGTTTCCTCGAATGGTCACATTGGGCGCCGCTGACCACAGCATAGACAAGGCAGCCACTGGGCATTTCAGACGAGAGCATTCGGTTCACCGCATAGACGATACGACTGAAGAACTCGGGAAACACTACATTGGCGGCTAGCAAAGGTATGTTTTGCAGTGGTATACCGGCAGTAATTCGGAATGGTCCCTATGTGATCGGGGCAACGCTGGCTAGGTCTATACCCCAGCAGTTTCGCGATTATACATTGAATAAGCTTTGTTTTACTGCGAGTGAGTGAGTGAATAGATAGTGTTTAGAACGCCCGTCTCTCGCTCCTCAAAGTTTTTAACCATTGTCCACCAAATTTGTCACCGAAATGCAAGCGCCCATTTGGGGGAGAGCATAAGCGTGCCTGAAACCATTCTTGAAACTGCCTTGTGGTAATATATGTAGTGTCAAAGTGCATATATCTAAGCATTTGCACGTAGAAAAACAAAGTGGTGAACATGAGGCCATCTCCAAGCAGCTATCACTTGTTTGTGTTTTGGCGGCTTCCATTGCTTCATTGCTTTGTTAACTTTGCTGTTGAGAAAGCATGGTCAGTCAGGTGACGTTTTGCAAAGCGAAGCCTGCAAAGATCAGCATTCCGATCTTTTTATTAAAATATATTAAGAAGAGCTATGGAAAATTATTTTCCGATAAAGTACCGGTTTACAATGTGCAATGCATGATTCGAAGAAGTAAGTGGCTTCCGTTGTAATGCGTCTTTTGGGAACCCTTTATTGCCGACTTGGTAACGTACCGGATGCGAACGAGGGATTATTTGCAGTCCTGGCTCATTGTTGAGCGCATGAGGAAGACGTCTTTTCTTTGGAGGTTTTGTACTGGAAAGATAATTCTGGAACAGAGGTAAGAATCAGGCAAAATGGAGCGAACGTATTTGGTTTGTCCGGGGCTAGCAGCCATACAATTGCCCGGCAGCCTCAAAATAGGAAAACAAAAACTGGTACTTCAAGTGGTGACGAAACTCGATAAGAGATGTGCGGATGTCAACATGCTTTAAACTAACGTCATCTGTTGTGACTCGTTTGTAGCTGACCCTGCACAGGCTGCGACAAACAACATTTTATTCTTGCCCATACTTTCTATATACTTCAATATTAATATTTAAATCAGCTAACTGCCCTTAATATTGGTATTCTGCAGCTAGGCTATGTGCAACCTTTGCAAGCGGGGTATTTGCAACCTTTTATATAGCAAAATAAACATGCAAGACACAAAAACTCCCTTCACACAAAACTCCCTTCACACACTCCCTTACACAAAAACTCCCTTCTTCTTCCCGTGACAATGTAAAATAAATTACACGGCAGAAAGAACATCAGCTGAAAGTCAAATTATCATTCAGAGACGAAAATGCTTGAAAATTTTACGAGAACAGAGAAATGATCAACACATTGAATGAAAAAAAAAATCACGTTGAAAAATAAGCAAACACTTTAAAGTGTAGCACGGTCAAATCCAGCAGTGAGAGTACACTTTCTACAGATTTTTGGGCACATACATGAGGTAATAGTGGCCAGCTTGATACATTAACACTAAAAAATAGAATACCTATCGATATATTTCAGTTACCATTCGATGAGATATCGCGATCAGTTTATGCAATTCCCTTACACCAGTTTGTGTTCATTCGGTACAAGCGGGAAATTCTCAAATACTATTAAAGGGGTCCTGAAATACCTCCCGCCGATGCATAGATGTACATGTACCCAAATAAAGCAATGTATTTGCAATCTCCTCCCGCATGAATTTTGTTAAAGCGATGAGTATTAGCTGAGAAATCGTAACTCAAAAACCGCGCATTATCGTCGCTCCGTGTTTCCTTCTCCTTTCGACTTACTCTCCGCTGTTCACGGCGCGCGAGCCTTGCCTCCCATGATGCTGCGCTCCGCAGCGGGGACGTACTTCCGCTATTGCGCTGCTCAGACTGTCGTCTGCTACGGGCAAGCTTTGTTGACACCATGAATCCCGCACTCCGCTCAAGGCTGGAAAAGCGAACGAAAAATCTGGCCGCATGTATGCGGCGGCCTGGCCTTGCCCTGTCGCGGTGTACGTTGCTGGCGACACATGACTTTTTCTCGGCGGCGAACTCGCAGCCGCACGGCGGGGCGTTCCCTTGATGCACCGCGCACTGTTTATCCAAAAAGCGCCGTATCAGATGTGGCCCCGCTGGTGCCGGGTCTTATTTTGCGGCGGCGGTAATTCCTGCCGGCGTCAGGTGAAAAAGTCATATTAAACCGATACAGAACCCGTGCACAAAACGCTTCAATCATGTGACCAGTTCAGCTTGGGGCGACGCGTGATGGAGAGCGGCAACGTTGGCAAAACATGCTCCGCCGCGGCTCTGAGCTTTCTAGCGCTGGAGCGAGCGCCATTTCTTTGGCAATCTCAAACATCGGTTGCCTTGGCAACAAGGCACACCGCTCCAGAAGTCTGTTACGGTTGCGTGATCCCGGTTCAGCTTGGGGCCCCACTTCGCGACATGTGGGCTCTCCAGGCGTACTAGTCACTCCCATTGGGAAGTGCGAGATGCGTTTGGCATTACAGGAGGCGATGGTGTGTGTGTTGTGGACGCCTTTGTTTCGCGATGAAATGCGACGTTGTGCTTCTGTGGGTGGATAGTGCTTCCCATGGTCTGGATTATCTTTCTCGAGCGACGTACGACTCAACCTCGCATGGGGTATGGGCAGTGTGCGTGGCTAAAAGACATCGGCTTGTGCGCCAGAGTTAAGTGACTTGCTGTTCGTCCCCGCAAAGCGCGCGCGAGGTGAGTACCGAATTTACGACGGTCAGGAGGAAACCCGTCCTCTGTCAATCGTGGTTCAGACTTTCAACGCATGTTGTGACGTTGTGTTCGTTCGAAACGCATCTCTGGATTGTTTGAAGTTGAATAAAATGTATGCGTCAAACCCGGGCATTCGGCTCAGGGCGTTCTCTGCGATTGCACGAAAGAAGTGCCACGGGGCTTCAACGCTTTCTTTATGGAACGTACTCAGGTAACAGAATATCCATGTCGTGTTATGGCCGTGTTGCATTCAATGCAAACGGTTAAGCATTTGTTTTACACTTGTTTCGTTTGTCGTAAAATGTCCAAGCACTCCGGCACTCCGCCGGCAGATCAGCCGGCCAGCCGACGCTGAGCAGACGACTCATCTCTTTGCCGGAAGTGCGTGAAAAAGCCGCCCAATAGCAGGGTGTCTAGCTCATGACGAACATTTGGGAATCGATGATGTAGACATGTGAATATGGCGGCGTCCAAAAACACGAAGGGAAGGGCGAGAAAAAAACGACAAACTTTGCAACAAAAGTGTGAGCTTTCCGCTGCGCGTAAAAGAGTAATACTTGGCACAGAGGACGTTGATGACCCAATCTAACGGTTGCGCTAGTTCATTTAGTGTGCTCAAAATGCCTTTCAGGGCCCCTTTAAATCTTGTTGTTTGAATGCGTTGCTTTCTTTTGAACAATGCCTACTTTTCCACTGTCTTGATTCGTAATGTTAGAAATGCAGATTTAAGGCAATGATTGCACAACTTCTAATCGTTAAACGCAATGTATAAATATGCTGCATTGCTCGTGTTTGAAGTAGTGAGGTGCTTTAATGTATGAAGGTCTATATTTTTATGAATCAAGTGACACAAACTTTGAACGGGCTTGTTTTGCACTATTTGGCAGGAGATAGGTTTCTGGAACGGCGTAGTAAATCCGAAACAGCTGTGGTGTGTAGAATATACATGCACATCATTTCTTTTCCTTCCATTCGGTCTTCTTTGTTTGCGCATTGCATAGAAGTGAACGAAACAATTTTAAAATATATTAAAGATGGCATTTAACATTGCTGGATTTTTGCATTGCTTCTGGAGAGTTCAACCAAGCCATCTTTTGAGATAAACAGGTTTTCTAGTACTGAGGATGCAATGTGATTCGCAAGATACCGGCGCAATTTCTGTGTTTAAGAGTACCTTAGGTGTATGTATTGAAACCCGTGGTTCAGAGCACTAATATGCTTCGTATGCGAAAAGTGAGTGCCGCTTTTTTCTTCCTGTTACTGTTACGAATTCTTTTTTTCTGTATTCAGGGCCATTTTCTAGTCATTGTGTCGCTGGTGAAGACTAATTGTAAAGATATTGTTTTGTGGCGGCCCGACAAAGTACATAAAAAACGGGAGGGGCAGGCAATATATTTACAATATATGCATAGCGCCCATTACAGAACCCGCGTAGGCTGCACGCCAGCTCCTCTCTCACCGACGTCGATATTGGGCCATGGCGCCATGGGGTACTGTCCAAATGTACCGTGACATCAACGGCCAGTCAAGGACGGCCGTCCCGGTCAACGCCACAATAAATTTAATGGTGCAGTCAGGCCTATATGAGATGAGTATGAGCAGCGTAATCCATGAAGCCACGGATAAAGACGATAGGCTTAGGAATGATTGTTAACCGAAGAGCGGCGCCTGTAAGGCCACACGGAATTAACGAGGGCGTAGGGAACCGCGCTGGACGAAAAGTCTGGGGACACTGTATGGCAAAGAGCCTTCGCGTGGCCACATCTCGTCGGGTCTCGGTTGTTCTTCATCGGCTGCTGACAGGCTGCGGACAAGGGGCGCAGAACATATTCGAGCGGTGGTCGCGGAGGACCGGGGGTTGCTCGAAAGAGTCCACGTACCTTCGACGGTTCCGCCGATAGCCATACGGTGCCATGCTCGGGCAGGATTTTCATGAACTCGCACCCACACTACAAGGGTTACAGTATTTAAATAAAGGTCATCAAATACCCCGTGCTGGATGCACGCCAGCCCCTCGCTCGTCATCGATTATAGGCAATGGCACCTGTCCCATGAAAATATCAAGCGAATTATTGGTTTCTTTATTGGCGCTAGGCCAAACGTAGCAATATTAATTGGCCTTCTGATGTGTCAATTTTGCGGGAAAATAATCAGCCTTTCGCTGGGTATATCGGCACTTGGCTTTGATAATGAAGCATAGGTCATTTATATACATGAATGAAAAAAAATTGATGACGGAGTGCTGTGGAGCTCCGCGTGTGACATGTTTTCTACGAAGCACAGGAGCAGCTACCGGCGGGAGTTTTCCTGCGGAGTGATCCTTATAGTTGCCCGGTATACTACGCATGGTAGCTATATGCGGACCCAGAATCTCCAACTAGTGGAGCCAGAATCTCCAACAAGAATCTCCAACTCTAACTAGCGGAGCAAAAAATAAATAAAGGCGTTCCACTCAATGGGAAAGCTGTCGCAAGTGCGGAGCAGTGACTCGCTATAATTGGCTGCAGCTCCTTTATCCGTGCACTGCTGCATTTCAAATTTTCTGTCTTCGCAGTGCTCGCGCGCCCCCTGCCTGGCACTGCACCAGCGGGGGTTCAGTTGTTTTTTAGCGTGCTGAAATTTGTATGCTGCAGCTGTTTTGCATCATTTCGCACGCGTAATTGTTTCGCTTGAGCGGCTGGAGCCTTTCTGCGTCATTTCGAACGCGCCATTTTTTTCTGGCGAGGCTGGAGCCTTTCTGCGGCATTTCGAACACGCTAGTTTTCTTTTGCGTGGATGGAGCCTTCCTCCGTCATTTCGAACGCGCAATTTCTGTCTTGGGCGGCTGCTTTTTTCACTTACTATCGTAAAAACCAACCCTACGAGCGTTCATAACTAAATGAAAGCGCGGGCGACTAGTTATATACACAGATTTTTCCTTGAACGTACCAGCAGTTTTCTTTCCGCTAAATAACGCGGAAATGTATTGCAAGCGCCAGCGGTTCACGAGGTTTGAACGGTAATGGCTATTTAAACAGCGAGTTTTCGAAGCATCAGCGTTAGTTGCTGGCCCGGTACAGAAGGCTCTACTTGGGTCCGTTATCTCGCTGTGGCGCCTGATTTCGGCAGCCGCATCGACCGTTAGAGAGCTAAGAAGACAAGGCGATCCAATAAAGTGCTCTGCACTAAAAATCTTCGTGGCGTTATAGCCACTTCGCACGGGCATTTGCTGAGCTCGCTCTCTTACACTGAAACAGTACCTTCGCGACTTTAAAGCAAAGCTTTCTTGGTATCAATATTGGCGCTCGAAAAAGCCTAAGTTACTAAAAGAAAGAACAAATGAAGGGGATGACTATAATGATGACGATTAAACATGAACACACGCTTGTAGTGGTCGGAATCGAACATGGGTCGCTGGCGTTGTGAAGTCGACGTCTTCCAGCACCATCATTGTATTGCGGTGCTCATTTCCTTTGAGTTCGTTGCAGGGACATTGACTTTGGACATTCGCGGAACTGAAGTGGACTTAAAATTTAAACTTTTGCAGTTTTGTCTTTCGGACGAGGACGATGGTCTAACGACGACGAAGGGTGGGGGCGCGCTCCGCTTTCTCGTGAGGGATTCGTTTCCTGAAGTCTATGTTCGGACTTTTGAATCGCAGTCAGTTTGCACATTATTTGGTAACGCTTGGACGTGGACTTTCAGGAGGTCGGAACTTTGATTGTTGACGCTGTGACATTGATTGCAGTGGCTTTGACAACAAGATTTAGCAGTTTAATTTTCGCACGAAAGAAAACTTTGCGTTTCAACCATCGTCCTCGTTAGACACTAGAGGCTGTTAACTTTATTGGCGGTATTAATTTTCCCTTCCTCTCTCGAACGGCGACGCCGATAACCTACTCCTCAATTGTATAGGAGAGCCCGATGATCGCTGCGAAAGCTGACACTGATCTCACCTACCTAACAATCAACACTCACAGCAGAGCGAGCGAAAGACTACAGGTTAATATCGACTAGCGCTAGCCGAGTGTATGCGTGTGTGGACTGTAAGCGGCGCAGAGCATTATTCCTACGTTTACACAAAGATGACTGGACGATGAAAGTCCCGTTTTCGGGGAAGACACCTCTACCCCTCGGGAGTTAACAGCAGAAAACGTTGCGGCTACAATGCTGCTCGGACGCAATATGCAGTCGTCTTTGTCTACGCTTGTCCGTAAAACCTAAAAGCCGAAGAACTGAAAGTGTGCTGCGATTGGACAACGCTTTCCTGTAGCGCCTTTCTCAAGATGCTTTATCACTCAGAGGAGCAGTAAAAAATTCAGAGTCATTGTAAAAATTCCGCAATGCTTCTGGTCGACACCACCGCAGATTTTCTCAGTTTTCTCGCGGGCGATTGAAAGCCAACGAATGACGTCACGAGTGGCCCTAAACTCTAGATCGGCGACCGTTCATGTCCCCATCCGCACGACCCGCAGTCTGGTTATATTCATATCAAAGACGCTATACTGCTCACAAATGTGCTTTCCGTGCTTTTTGTGCCTGGCTTGAGGCACAATTTGACATATGTCACTTGCTTACAATAATACTCTGTGGTTAGCTGCAGACTTCTTTGTTTAAGCAACAATAATGGTGCACACCACAGCCCTTGGGGCGGCGAGGTGTTATTTCACCCATTGGAATTTCGGATGTCATTAGCATGTTTCAAAGGCAATCCAGAGGACAATTAGGATGACATTTGCGAACGAAGGAGGAAGACGAGGAGGAAGAGAAAAAAAGTTGAGCCTGTGAGAAGCAGGCGACCGATAGTGAAATGCTGCGAATACCGCACGTAATACAGCGCCGCATGGGGCCGGGACCCGTGCAGCTGACAGAAGTCCAGCTAATGGGATAATGGCAGGGAAAAAGAATTTAATCCCGGGACAAGACGTCTGAGGGGGAGAGCAAGATCACAGCAGGAGAAAGCGAGGTTGCAGTCGCCCTGGCCGAGGGTGCCGCTCGCCAGGCAGAGGTACCAGCCTCTCCGGATGTGGTGTCATTCGATGCTGCAATGCCTGTCCTGGCCCGAGTGGTGGAGGCCCTGCATCCAGATGGTCGAGTGGTCAGTGATCAGGCTCTACGGTTCCTGGCCGGACGTATCAGCAGAGACTCCCGGTCACTCCTACTTCACCTGCGGCTTAATTGATGGAACGTGGGAGCCCGCCCGCACCACCAGGGTCTCCGGGCGTCCCCCACTTGCGCCGAGTGCCCAGAGCCCAAGACGCTCGAGCACTTATTGTGGTCTTGCCGCCAGCGCGACACCGTAATGGAGAAACTCGAGGTGCACCAAGCCACAAGCCGGAAGTCTTCCTGTTGCCCACGGGATCGCACGCCTTACGACGGGATGTCCTCTAGCTCCTCCTCAAGTTCCTAGTTGTGACAAGACTAGTGCAGCGTTTGTAGCCGTCGAGCCTCGGACGAGACGAACGCGACATGGACTGTCCCCAACTCACCTCCTTCTTCCCTCTCTTTCTCTCTTCTTATGCTTTGAAACCCCCACTTCCATTTTTTGGAGTGAGTTGTATGAGGGTGAACTCCCCGACTAAGTTCATCAATATCCCCAGTGCTTTTCTCCTACATTTTTTCTTAATAAATCACCGCCAACACCACCACCACCACGAGATGCGAACGCCCTGGGAGGCGCGAGCCCGGGTAAAGAGAAAAATAATGTTCCCCAATGAATACAAACAACCTGCATAAAAGCGGAAACAACCCTGCATCAGCTAGGCTATAGTAGGGTAAGGCCCATTAGAAAAATAAAAGAACAGGAAGCCGTGGCTCCAAAACCTTTTCGAAGTAAAAGCGATAGATTAAAAAAAAACCCTGAGGTTCTTCCTTCAGTCGGTGGGAAAACAACGCAACTCAGTACCAGCATAGAGTCGATTCGTGCATTCAAGCAGAGGAAGCGCCTCAAATAACATTGCTACTTGTGCATGGGGTTATGTGGGGCAGGGACAGTGCATACGGGGTGTGCGGTTGTACTGTGATTGGTGGACAGTTCAGCAGCGACATGAGATGGGTTGCGGCTGGCCGGACTGGCAGGATTCGAGAACGCTACTCAACCCTTGGCGTGCTCAGGCCAACACCGAATTGGTCCCACTCTCAGAGTCCCACTGGCAACCTGTGCATCGGCGACCACAGCGGTCACTGGAGAGCGCCGGCGTCCACCATCTGAGCCCGCCAGCCGACGCTCTGACTATCTCCGCACGGCGACCGGCGACATTTCCTGATAATCCCGTGTGCCTCCTGCTGCAACAGCGACAGCACCCAGGCCACGGGAAGCCTCGTGCTGTGTGGGCTACCCCAGGTGTAGTTACACAGCACGTGGTTGTGGTTTGCGACGGGAAAAGGAAAGGAAATTCACTTGGGATATTTTGAGCTCGGCAGGGAGCTCACCTGCATACAACCCAGTACAGGGGAAGGCAAGTAGATGGGGACTGATAGGATACAGTAAAAAAACCCGCCAGCATCTTCCCACTGGGGGAACTCGAGTAAATGCGTCGCAGAGTGGTGGGGGTATCGCGTGAATGTTGCGTAATTGGGTATGGTTTGGGAATGGTTAATTGTTATTTCGTCTTTATTATTCTTATTTATTGAATGAAGGAGAAGCGAAGGCAAGGAGTGTAAAGTTAAAGTCTGTCTTTATTGCTTGGTGCCGTCGTTGTATTGGACGGAGAGGATGACTGCTTTGTGGTCGCTAAAGTGCACTGTCAAGGGGTCTTTGAGGAGCGGTCGTGAGATTGCGTAACTGGTGAAGACGTTGCTTCCATCGCATCTACTCGAGTCAAGCAAAGCGTCAAGTCAAGCGAAAGCCAAGCAAAGACGCCCTTGACTGAATTCCGAACGCGCGCTCCGCCGCTTATATACACACCGCCCGCGTTCGAGGGAGAGGAGTACGGGGGAGAGACGCGCATGCGCACACTTCCGTACACAAGCGCGCGAACTTTCCACGCACCCACCACGACGTTATCACGTGTACATGCCCTGCCGCCGTTGCTGTTGAACGTGACGCAGCGCACGGGTAGCTACGACGCATGCGCGCACAGACGCGCTCCCCCCGCACCGCCGCAGCTGCTGTTGAGAGCGACGGAGCGCACGGGGTACACGCGCTCCTCCCGCACCACCGGACCTGTTGTTGAGAGCGAGGAGGGTACGGGGTAGAGACGCGCACCTGCGCCTCGATGCGACGCGCATGCGCAGCGAGCGTGTAGACGGCGCCGACGCCGAAGCGCGATATCGTGCGACTAAGAAATGCTGCGCATTTAAAAGAGAGAGAGAGATAGGGAAAGGTATAAAGAGAGCTGTCAGTCCTAGAAAGCTGTCAGTCCGGGAACATCAGTCAATCACTGCACTCCGGGCTACAGCCGCTGCGTGAGGCCGGTCTTCTTCAGGAAATGGAGCAGATAAGCGAAGACCGCCGTTGGGTTGCCGCAGGCTCCTTCGGGAACAGAACTTACAGAAGGTCCTTCATGCCGGCGCTGGGAAGGCCTCGACTCTGGAGCGCTCGGTGGAGCTCTGCTCTCGGCCCCGTGTGGTGGGGGCAGCAGCAGAGTAGGTGCTCGAGCGTCTCCAGTTCTGAACAGTCCGCACATGTGGGGGAGTCCGTGCGCCCGTGTCGGTGCAGACGCTCCGCCACATGGCAGCAGTTGAGCAGCATGCGGAGAAGCAGGCAGCGGGCATCCCTGGTGGTGCGTGCGGGCAATGGTCTGGGCGCCAGGCCGCTCGCGACCCGAGGGTCGGCGTGCATCGTCTGCACCAAGAGGGCCAGGGCAGTGCGGGCCTCGTCGAACTTGGTGACGTCTTGAGAGACTGGGTACACAGGACCCACAATCAGTGCGTGCGTCGTCGATGCCGTCCCCACAACCACCGCGCGCCGCGACGACGGTCCCCAACGCCAGACTACAGCTGCCACCTCGTGCCGGGAATGCAAAGTTCTCGCCGTGTCAGCGCCGGCGACTGGGTTAGGCCCGTCCAATAGAGACACACAGTCACTGTACACCTAGGTTTCGGGAGCATGATTTAAGGAGACATTCGTGAAGTGAGCATGTTTTAAATGCAGAGCATTTCTTTAACTCACGATGTCACCCGGCGTTGGCGTGCCTTGTCCGCAACAGCCGTTCCAGAAGCGCCCTCTCGCCCACTCCTCCTCGCCTGCTCTCCGCTGCTCCTCGCGTTTCGCCCTTGATCTCACCCCCACTGCTCTCTGCGCATGCGCCGCGTTGCTATGACAACGGAGGCGCGTCGCCTGCGTCGTCTGCTTCCTCTCCGCCGCGGCTGCGCTCCGCGGCGCCGAAGTCACACGGGAGCGCGCGGCCTCGTCCGTAACAGCCGTTCCAGGTGCGCCCTCTCCCCCACTCCTCCTCGCCTGCTCTCCGCTGCTCCTCGCGTGTTCTCTGCGTGCTCGGATCGCATTCAGCAACAGGTGGGGCGCGCATACGTCGTAGTTTGGCGCGGGAGCAACAACAGTTGTGGCGTGATCGTGACGTAGTCGTGACGTGGTCGTGGCGCGGTCGTGCCGTGATGGGGCGGTTCTCGGGGTTCGCTCTCGCTGTCAATTTCTTTCGAACCAGATAATAAATGATGTCACGTGACCACTTAATTACGACTCCTCATTAATTACAATAATAAATATTAACAACAACAACAACAATAACAACCAACAGCAACAACTGCAACAACATTAACGTAACCCAACCTACTTAACGTAGTGCGCCCCCCGAAAATGCTCTGCATTTGACCGTGCCCCTCGCGAGGGGGATGTTTCATAAAATTTTTTGCTTTTCGCCTCCATCAGAAAAGCTAAGTGAGTGAGTAATTGAGTGAGTGAGTGAGTGAGTGGGTGGGTGAGTGGGTCAGTGTTTAATTGTTATTGGTGGTTTCAAATTTGCTTGGAGACCTCCACACACACTACAGATTGATATTTTGTTTTGGGGTTCAATGTTGGTAAGGTTTCATCTTATTTTGTTTACAAGCGTGAGGCTTTCTTTCGCGGTTTTTGGCGGGTTTTTGGCGTGTTAACGCGTTTCGTACCGTAAAAAAACAAGAAGAATGTGTCAAATTTACCAAAAAATGTTTATCACTCATTTTGTAGAGCCTTTTTCTGCAGAAAATGGCAGCATTGGTTCAATAAAATAACGGTCCTTTATTTCAACCTGCAAAAGTGTTGCTGTATTATGGCTTCACCCGGCACTATTATATCGATGAAATTATGTTCATTTTTTTTTTCTTTGTGTAAAAAAGGAGCGTCGGAATTGGCTTCTCCGCATGACCGCAGTGTCCTGCCAAAAAGCGGCCTCAAGGCTCGAAATTGACCGATTTTATGTATAGTCGTCATGACCGAGGACGACTCCACTCATTATCGGTGATTTTGACACAAAGTCTTATAACGACTATACTTCTACTTGTCAATGGGAGCGAAAGGGTTCGAATAAGTTTTTTTTGTTGGCGAAGCACAATAGGAGCTACGGCTGTCGGCGTCTCCTGTCGTGAAATTGTCAAACGATGGACAGAAAACAGTGTATAATGAATAAAACCGGTTCAAAATAGACGAACTTGATAATCAACGTTGTAACACACTGACATGATAAATAAACTAACATGTTTCAGGGTAGCTTGGTCGGGGCATCGCGCAAGCGTTGTTTTAGCATGAACCAGCGCAGCTCGTCATTGTTAGGGGGGTACAACTGATGTGGACTGGCACAGCTAGTCTAAGACAGGCAAAGGGTTAAGAGTAAATGGGTGTGTGTGGTTGCACCTGCCCACGGCTCTTCATAGTCTATCTCTTTGAAACTCTCGAGGCAATCCCGTGACGTTCACAGACAAAAAAAGTGGCAATCTCCGCCTGTAGCTCTTTTTACACTGTCCAGCTTAGTTTCTGTATAATGAATGAAGGTGAAGCCCAGTTGGTGATTGTAAGGTACGTGCACCGAGTAAGAATAAGGCTATTTTCAGACTACCGACGCAAAAGTCACATTGTGATCTATGGACGTAAAAAAACGGTGTGTCACGCAATTCGGTTGGCTGAGACGTTAAATGACGTCATTCTCTAAAGTAATTACGGCAGTTGCGTAAACAGACTGAACCCGGCCTAAGACAAGAGAGAAAATGACGATTCCTTCGGCAATCAGATAACTACACAAGCACTTGGCCTAGTTTAGCTAGCGGCATCTGTCACGCGAGGAGAAATTGTGGGACCGCCGAATTCGGAAATAACTGAGCAGCCCCAGAATAAATCGTCGCCTCTAACGTTCGGTCATTGAGGTGCCGCTACCTTCTCCTTTGCCGTCGCAGTTACACAGCTTTATAGACCGTATTGGTTGCCCCTGCGACATCAACTAGTTCCTCGCACGCACCCGCCGCAACTTCACTGCACGCCTGTGTATAAGTGTTTCTCTACATACAAAAACTTCCTTGTTGTGACACCGGTGTGTAGTCGCGAAGCTTGGGCCAAGTGTTGTCTTCCTCTTGCCTCTCTGGAAACGACGGCCCCACAGGAAAGCTTTGCAGACCTCTGTTCTTGCCTACTCATGTAGACGGTATGCAGCTGAATCACTGTCACTCCTCCCACATTTGCATTTTACGCGTCAAAACCAGCCAGGACAGGAAATAAAGGGCGGTCGGCTCTGTTTCGCTGATGCGCCCGTAAAAAAACACATCTGTTTGGTTTTCAGGAGGCACTTTGATTTGCGTATGATGATTCTGATGGTTCTGCTGATGCACTTTCGTTACCTGTAGGTGCTTCTCCTGAGACTTGTTTGTGTCCTTTTTATTCCGCGTTTATCCACGTCTTGTCTGTCCTTGTCTTTGTCATAGTCCTACAACTACCAATATCCCAGTACCCACGAATCCAAACCCAAGCCCCTACTCTTTCTTACAACATCAACACTGTCCATGCTAAGCGCACTATCAAGCGGTGCACTTTTGAATTCGGCGAGATGCCAGGACCAGCTTTCTGTTGATGAAGTAACACTGCCCCGCTGCATTGGTAAGGCTCCCGCTCCGGTATTTGCATTCCCCGTAAAAGAGAAGCCGCCAGGCATCTGTGTCTTTAGCCCACATTCATTAGGATGATATAAAATGTCACCCAATTCCACATGTAGAGTTAAGGTACATGGCCCTTTGAATAGGGGTTATCTCGAGTCTCGTCTACGTTTTAGAGCGGGGTAGAATTGCAACTTCTTTTCAAAATAAGTATTTTTGTTGTTTTCCTTCGTAAGTGATGTAATTAAATAGAATTCATGTTGCGGAAATAAACTCGGCCTTTGTTGTTTCCCTACAAACAATACGCGAAAGAGAACCCACCGGGTGCTTACGAAGCCTTAACAGAACGTGTCAGTTTTCTAAGCTGTAGAAAAGTTATGTTATTTTAAGTGGCTTGCTTGTTATACAACACCTCACACGTACAAAAATTATAGTTACCTAAAGGCAATACTACCACATAAATAGTCGATGAAAATCTAAACTTCTCAGTAACTGTAAATCCCCCAAGTTGTATTCAACACTGAAACTGGAAGTGCTAGTTGTCTGTGCAGAAGAAAACTACCCTGATGTGCTATTATTTGCTGGGTTTTAGCGATGGTAACCAAAATATCTTCAGTTTAACATCCTGTTTTCAACGCTATTAACAATCAAACCAAACCTCCTGATTAGGGGTCAGCTTAGCCGGCGTCCACAAAAGTGACACGAAAAGTACCAGTTTTCTATGCAGCTAAACGGCGGAGATTGCCAGTCCTGTGGAAGAGGGAAGGGAAGACTGCATTGTTTCGTGGAAGTGTTTACACTCGGTCCCCTACGGTTTTACTGCCAGCAGCTGTAGGAGTATACCGGAGCACACCAACAGAAAAATCTACAATTTTGGGGTGAGCAGCACAGTGTCATCAGAGGTTGGGACTATCCTATCAACGTCACTGCTAAGAGAGTGCGCTGAAAAAGGAGCGAAATCTCAATGCAGCAAAACGCTAACGGAAGTAGCAACAAATCCGAGGAGTGTACCGCCCCTGATAATGTTATGTACGCACAGAACTCTTTTGAAATACAGCTCGCTCATTTCCTCTGAATCTAATTTTGGGCGATTTCATCAAACGCAGTCTCATTTTGTCAATAAGGTGTTTTAGTTAACCTTGGCGAATTTTTGTTTTTTTTCTTCATATTATAGGGTGTCCAACAAACATCAACAAGCCAAATCACGCCCGAATATATGATGTGGCTGCATTGTAAACGAAGGCACACTCATTACGGGACCTAATTCCTGTTATTTTATCACTGTTTTCCATCTAGTTCTACGCATTATTCTTTCGCATTAAGTTCGTTTATTGCACAGGAAAGGAATACTCTACATCACTAACAAAGACTGGGTTTATTTCAGGGTTGGCGTAAGACGGAGATTAGATCAAGTACATAAATTAAAATGTAAACAACAAGGCGTATTTTAATAGGACCTGAATGGCACAGAAGGAATACTCTACATCACTAACAAAAACTGGGTTTATTTCAGGGTTGGCGTGAAACGCAGATTAGATCAAATACATAAATTAAAATGTAAACAACAAGGCGTATTTTAATAGGACCTGAATGGTCAAAAAAGCCTGACTTACGCTCTAGGATAAGGCTTCGAAGAGTGTATCTACGTTCCTTTGTGCTACCGTATGGCGAAATAATTTAAAACAGACATAATAACCCCGCATTCATGACTGCTGCCCCTTAGTCCACACTATAATGAAACGTTTACGGGGTGTATTAGTTCACCACTGATAAATAGAAAGTCCTGGCGGCCACTGAGTTTATTTTAGCTAACGTTACTAGTGCCGGCCCGTGTCTTATTTGTAAAATGTGATTGTCCAGTTGTACCTATATCTCATTAGTGTAAATCGAAGGTTTTGGGGCGGATAGATTATTGTGGCAGAAATTTTTTACAACACCCATCAGGAGTAGTGCTTCCTGATAAGTGGTCTAATATTTTTTTATATGCGTAAGAATTATAACCCACGCTCAAAATACCGAAATCGAGCCCTTCACAGTACTACTCATTCTGGCTGATTGAGTGGTACGGTTGCTTCTTTCTGTCTCCCCCTTCTAGGTTGCCAGGAATCCTCGCTGCCGGCGGCATCCATGGGTCCTTGCATGATGGTGTGCTGCCTTCTGCTCGCGTTCCTGGGGACCGCTTGGTACCAACGCGTTGAGGCATTTTTCTATTACTTTGACCGCTTCGGCAAGTGCCACGCCACCTGTGGCGGTGTTGTTGGCCGGCTCTGCCCCGAAGGCTGCCGCTGCGTGTACGAGGCTCACAGCGACCTTGGAAAGTGTTTCAAGGAGCGCACCAACAGGACCAGGCGGCCCTATTTCCGCTTTTGATTCTGATGTGACCCTCTTGAAAGATGTTACAGCTTCTTATTTCTGTTTCTGCCGAGCGGTAAACCTGTGTTTATTGCCTTCTTCGGGAAACTGATGTTTACGACTCTTTGATGCCGATTTCTTTCACCTATAATAAAGATACAACGTACCCGGACATGCAGTGCCACAGGTGTTGTGTTTTTTCCAGGTAAATTACATGAAATGCGTATACACATGTCCCAATTATGGATTATTTTATCATGCGTGGTTAGAGAACACATAAAAACATTATAAACTACGCAATAGCAAATAATCTACTTGTTGCTTGACTGGACTGTCTGTAAAAAAGTAAAGGTGAGTATGACGAAAGAGTGGATATATGCCAGCAACCGGACGAGCACGCGAAGAAAATGCACTTTTGTTTTTTGGGGAAAGGTAAGTGGCAAGTGAAATGTCACTGCACCCATAGAACACAACCTAAGTACTCTTTAGCAGAGTAAGAAACAAAAATGGGGAAGTGGTTTCTCCCGCAGGTCTATTTTATTTATTTATTTCATATAAGATCACAACAGAGATAGAGAAAAAATAACTAAAAAAGTCAACTTCGCAGGCAAAACACGCACGAACACGCAGATAAATTGACAAAAAATTGAAAACACGCATCATGTGTGGAGGTGTGACCCGATAGAAATTAAAATTTTTTGGTCACGGCTTCGTCAGAAAGTTTTCTCCTAAATTTGGAGTATCTGAAGCATTTGTTGCGCGGTCTGAGTGGTGTGATTGATGGTGCGCATCGGTGTCTTGTACTGTAACCACTGAATAGAGAAAGCATTAGAGGTGGTAATACTGCAGTGTACCGTGACCACGTGATAGCAAAATATGAGCCTCAAGATTTCATTTCTTTCCAACACGGTAGGTAAGTAGCTCTCGTGATGAAGTTCTGGTATAGATGTTCGCCTGTAAGAATTTTATATTAGTCTCACCGAGTTCTTTTGAATATTTTCTATTTCTTAAATATTGGTTTGAGTATGAGCATACCAAATAAGTTTTGCCTATTGTAACATAGGATGAATATTTGCGTCACGCGGTAATTTGTGAAGCGTAGACAGGGGATGGAGATATTCAAAGCACGCCCTAAATACAAGAACTTTCCAAGTGGCTTTGCCAACGCAGTATCGGTATGTTTTGTCCAGTTAAGATTATTAGAAAATCACAAGACGAGGTACTAAGCTTCGGTAACTTGTGTCAGTGTAATGTCTCCGGTAGTAATCATGTGTTAAAGGGCGGCTTTGCTGTGTGTTATTTTTATGAAAACAGGTTTCTCGAAATTTTTATTCATTGTCCACATTCTGCAATATTCAAAAACTTTTCCAACTGATATTTTAGCGTAATTTAATCCCCAGCCTTCAGATTTGTATGGGAGAATATGCAATTGTAGGCGTAAAAGCTGACGCTAAGCGACACTACGGCAACAGTAACATTTAGAGATATAGAAAAGAAAAGAGGCTCTCACACCGATCTCTGGAGAACGCCGGAGTCAAGACGAAAACATATGGACGAGGTACAATTTTGACAAACGAATTGTTTGTGGTTATTGAGGTATGCAGCAATCCTTTAAAAAAATTGGTAGTTTTTATTTGCTGGCTAATAATTGCAATAAATTTTAATCAAACACTGGTCAAATACCTATTCTAAATCCACAAAAATGTCATCAGATTTTCTATCAAAATATATTGTAAACAATCTCAACTAAGTACACGTTGAGTAACAGTGCCCGAACACACGTGGAAATTTTCCGACCACGGCATGTTCTTCTAAAACATAACGAGATGCTTCTGTGCTTATGTAGCATGCGTGCTTAATGTTTGCATAAATTTGAATTGAGTAAAACTAGGCAATAATTTGGTATATGCGATTCGCCTAGTGATGCCTATTTCAATAGTCATCGAATAACGCACAGACATTCAAAAACCTAGAGAATAAAACAAATAAATGCAGTACCATTATGCATATTGGTTCAAATACATAACTGAGATGTTAACTAAGCTAGAAAAAGTTTGTATTTCGAGCATCAAGAATAAATTCATTATGCCCTGTTGGGAATCAACTGGGTCATTAGTATTTGTACAACTCGCAGGAAACGCAGGCAAAATGCTGTCATACTAGTTAATACAGATGTTAAATATGCAATGTTGAACTCAAAACAAAAAAACGACATCGTCGCTAGTACATATTTATGTATTATGAATGCAGCTTTGGAGGTTTAGGTAGATCTTAGTATTCGCTTAAATTGATCGGTAGGCATTGTGATTAACCTTGGAAGCGTTATACCGTAATAGTTGGCTTTATCCGCAGAAATGTTTAGCTTAATTACCACGACACTTAGTTACTTCTTCTAACTATTAACATAATAAGCCCGCGCTATTGGGATACTGCTCCGTTTTCTCTCGGAGCAAATGATACGCAATAGCGAATTTACTCCTCTACCTAAAGTTCATGTCTATTCTGCACGTATCTCAGCGAATGTCTAATGACACAACGGCGTTGTCTAGGTGAGAATATCAATATCGCACGGAAGATAAACCTCAGCTGGACCCCCGGAAACTGAAACTTGGTTCCCTCCTCCAGGCAACTGTCAAAGTATAGCCGCAAGGCTCGTATTCTGAATGTGCATATTTCAAAGAACGTTGCAGCATAAATTCCGTCTGCTAACATCAACCCGCTTGCTTTGAAAAATTACGAGTATAATTTTGTATCTATATGTCTTTGTTGGAGAAAAAAAACTAAGCTATGAGCCAACGCACAGCTTTGAAGTAGCTGGATGCGTCGGCTAGAAAGTTTTGAATTCATGTGGTTTGACACATGCAAGTGAGCCGGCCGGTTAACGCCAACACCGGAAGTGCCCGTGTTGATGGGTGTAGTTCTCATTTCAGTGCGTAGAATGAACACACAAAGGACACTGGAGCAAATTTGTCAAGCTACCGTTTTTGCTTGCACTGTGTAAACTGGCTCAAATGAACCCACTTTTCATCGTGTATCCCGGAATAGAGAAGCCCCACACCAGGGGGTGCCCTAACATCTGCACCAGCTTGACAAATAAAGATTTATTCATCATCATCCAATTGACAAGTCGGTAGTTATTTTATAAAGCTCGAAACAAGAAAAAGTACCATGCGCGGTCTGCAGCGGCGGCACCAACTAAACGCTGTAAACGACGGGAAGAGTTGCACCGTGATTGGACGATGGCCACAATAAGCATTGAAACAAGTTTCGGTTTAGTTTCTGTAAAACAACATGCTTGGCATTCGACGTTATCTGATGAGCACTCCCGATATTCAGTAATCGTCATACCGCGCTTCCGCCATGTTCTCGGCTCTAAAAAGACTACGATAAGCCTTCCAGGACATCTTGGAATCGTAGCAATCCCTAGCGAAGCCCTACGTAGTGGATGAACGCCCTCCGCGTCACCGCAGACGCTCAAATGCCATGGGCTTTTCCCCCATATTTGGAGCTTGCCTCACTTATGCCTGTATCGTAAAAAGCCTGTTCGCACGAGGCCAAGGGTCTGCTCATTCTGGCCTGTGCCTACTGCCCGCAAGCATTCGGTCTTATGGCAACAGCGCACCAACGAGAACTCGCTAGCGCGCCAGTGTTAGTCTGCGTGCGTTCTGCGAACTCGTTCAGGGAGCTGTGAACATTACGGCCCAAAAATGGTGAACTAAGTATAGAAAACATCGGCCGAAAACGAAAAAAACCAACGAACCAAAAAAAAATTCACAGCATATCCACGGGGTGAATGATGATGAGTGGGCGAAGCTCCTGAGGGGAAATCATCGGTAAAACCGTGACTCTTCAGTGAAAGTTCGCCCACTACATCTGTGTCCGAACGTAACGTCTGGAAAGTCTCGCTTAAACCACGCGTCGGCACCTTGGGGCTGAGCTCGCCTGATGCGTTTTGCAGACGCCTCACGAGCTCTCACTGCATCGGGGTCTGCCTGCCGATACGCGCGCTTTCTCGCCGCTTCCCGTTCTCTAACGTTTTCGAGATCCTCTTCGCGCCGCAGCCGTGCCGCTTCGCGTACGGCAGGGTCCTCGCGCCGTTGCCGTGACGCTTGGGCCTCTCGTTCTCGAACGCTGGGATCTTGGCGGCGTCGTCGCGCAGCCAGACGACACGCTCCGGCCTCCCGCTCTCGTACGGCAGGATCTTGCCGGCGGCGTCGCGCTTCTGCCTCGTGGGCTCGTACATCTGCAGCCTTATCCATCGGGCGACTCCGAGCGCGCGCCAACAGCGAACGGATTTTATTACAACGCTCCCCGCCATCTAGTAAACAATCCAAGAACTAAACTAGAGGTAGCCACGCCATCTAGTAAACAATCCAAGAACTAAACTAGAGGTGGCTACATACATACTTCGAGGATGGACAGACCCACGGCTTAAGGAGCTTCGCCCCTAAAAGTGTCCTCGGGGATTCGAAATTGCAACTTGCGAAATAGCGTGCCAAGTGCGCCAGACCACTCGGCCACGGGCCAGCACTGGCCTGGTTGGAAATATGAGGTATATCATGTATAACCAGTTTAAACTTTAGTTTTAGCATTTCAAGCAGCTTAGGTGACTATTTGTTGTATGGCGCTCCTGCACTAAGCATCCCCCAAATTTCAATATCTCACGTCTCGCAATTGCATTTATTAGGCGGAAAAGCGTTCGCAGATGCGTATACTTGTGCTGCTGACCGCTGTGCTTGTTCACTCAGCGCAAGAAAGTGCTTCCTGCTTCATAGTTTTACGCTGTACGGTAAAAGTTTCAGTTGATATTATTTCCTTAGTTGCTATATTGGCTTCGCTAACTATTCCCGCCTTCAAGTGGCGTAAGAATTTCCTAGTAGCGTACCAGTCAGCGAGGTGTCGCATGTGTGCTTCTGTGGAGCGACCTGGACTTAGAGCTTGATACAGTGTACAAACTAATAAACTAAAGAAGCGCATATTTTTTCATTCACAAACGTGTCTTAGTTTCAACTGGGCGAACGAATTGCGGCGTCCCGTAGTTAGTCGGCGGGCTAAACGCTGTACCCTAAACGCTAGCCCGGCGGACTCTGTCGGAAGGTCGGCGAGCCGTGAAGTAGCGCAGTCAAGCCAAGTCATCTCCTCGTTACGTCACACAAAAATGCCACAGAAAATGTGCGAGGATGCCGAGAGCAGGACAGCATTTTCTAATTCATTTTTCTACTAAATAAACTGGCGTAAACGCACTCAGAGTGGTCGAAACATGGCCTGTAGACTCCGGACTACAATTTGCGCTAGTAATCCCGCGATGTTTACAAACCCCCTTCAGTGTCGCTTTAAAACGGACAGGTTCGCAATATAATCTACATGATAAATCATGTTTGGCGAGGTTATTCTGCTCTCCTAGACGGGTGAGGTGGGAAATGCAGGATGTATTAGGATTAACTCCACTTGTGGATCGAGAGCTTACAAAGATATTTTAATAATAAAACTGCGCTTTAGGACAGTGAAAACTGCTGTTCAACACCATTAATTGCTTTGGACACCAATCGTAAACCTCACTTGGGTATTTATTTATCGGTACACAATAAAACCAGTATAGGGAGACATTGCGGCAATTCTGCTGTGCATTTTGACTTCCTGTGTCCTTTTTTATTTCACCATGTTGACGAAACATCTTGCCTAGCGTTTCTATATATTCGCTAGTTGCCTGTTGTCAAGCGGGCCGTTTTTTCTTCCGCTGATTTTGTTATGATAAACTGGAATATTCCCTTGGTTATTACCATTTTTATCTGAAAAGCTACATTATGTCGTGGTCGTTTTCCTCTGTCCGTCGGAGCTGTTGGCAGGTGAGCACAGCAAAGAGGTGCGTGTAAGACGCTGAACCCAGAGCGACGACGAGGCATAACTTTACCAATGGGCTCAGAGCCATGTGCCGTAGATGTCAGGCATATATGCTTGTCTCGGAGAAGATGAGAGAGGGAGCTGTTGCATGTGAGGACTCCAATTTTATAATCGCTGATCTTATAACTCTGCAAAAATTCCTCAAAAAATATTAAAAAACATCAAGCTACAAACATTTGTGCAAATTCACTGGGCCAAAGTAACTGAAGTCCTTACACAAAAACAGAAGCACTTTCTACTTAGTCAAATTGGTAGATCATTGAAAGATTGCGACGGGTTATTCGGATGAGTAAACCAAAAAGTTGAGTTCGGACATTTGCACAACCGATACATTGCAGTCGGAAAAACGCCACCTGCGGTCTTTAAAATGGCTGATTAGTTTGAATCACCCTATAAAATATTTGCTGTGCAAAATGATATTTAATACTGTTCAAGAAAGTGAGAGGCTGTTGTCATGGCCACTCAAGCCGAGATGAAGAACCAGATCTGTGTTAAGGTTGTTTGTTTCCTACTGTTCCTTCTAATTAGATGAGTGTGTCAGTTAGGTCTCCATTCCGAACGTACAAGGCAGGTTCATCTGTGTGTAGTGCTTTGAATTCGTTTTGAAGCCGCATTTAAATTTTCTGATATCATTTGGATTGAATTTAAGTAGTACTGTTTGCTTTGCTAGCTTATTTCTTCTCTTCTCAGATGAAGAACTTTTTTTTCCATGCCATCTGTGATCACTGGTTGTCAATTGTCAATAACCTTCACGTATTCCTCAATGTGGGTGGTGTCACGCGACGCAAACGTGGACAATACCTGATAGCGGCATGAATCTTTCTCAAGTATGATGTCGATTTGCGAGTCATAGCACGACGCTTAGCCTGCGCGGACTCTCTCATGGCCGACATCTTGCAACTACAAATTGCATCATTCTGAGCCATGATTCGTGTCTCTGTTCTGTGCGGCCACATAAAAATATAACCACAAGAGCCGCAGGAGCCGGCAGAAAGAATTCTAAGTGCCTTCCTTAATACAACGATTGCTAAAATGCGAAGCTTTCTCCAGTGCAACCTCGGTGAAAGTCAACGTCGAAAATCAAAACCGCTTCCACCGTTTTAGAGTAGTGTGATTGGATAGACGTAGGCTCCATAACGCGACTGACTCAGCTTTGGTTCCCACCACGAGAAGCGTGTTTAATTGATTGATTGATTGATTGATTGATTGATTGATTGATTGATTGATTGATTGATTGATTGATTGATTGATTGATTGATTGATTGATTCATTGATTGATTGATTGATTGATTGATTGATTGATTGATTGATTGTTGTGTTTAACGCGCCGACGCAACGCAGGCGATGAAGTAAGCCGTAGTGGAGGGCTCCGGATTAATTTTGACCGCCTGGGAATCTTTACCGCGCGACTAAATCTCGTACACACCGGTGTTTTTGGATTTCGCCTCCATCAGAAAAGTGACCACAGCGGCCGGGAATCGAACCCGCGACCTCGGGCTCAGCAGCGCAACGCCTTAGCCAGTGGGCCACCACGGTGGGTGGGAAGCGTGTTTAACAATGAAGCGATTTTTGGTGGATGCTTTCATGGGACGATGCCGGGTAACGCGGGTGCAATGTGGAGATGGCATACCTAGCGCTGAGTAGAGCAAGCGCCAAGCACACGTGCAGCGTAGTGGGAAGGGGGAGCGGTGGCGAAGCGCACGCGTGCAAGACAAGGCGTGGGGTACAGCCCTCGCCTAGGGTAGGTCGGCGGAGCCAAGGAGCCAAGGAGAGTAGTCGGCCAATTAGACAGTGCCCCTCGTGCAGATGGTTCGGAAGTGCGCACATATATAAGGAAGAGCCATTTCGCAGTCGTTTCTCTAATGTTCGCAAAATGGGCAAAGGCGCGAATTCTCGAGAAGAAGAAACCACCCATCGGGAGCGGCAGCGAAAGATGGGGGGTACGGGCGCGAGAAAAATCAATCAGCTGGCTTTGAGGAGTTTAATGAAGCCTTGTGATTAGGGAATGTTAGCCAGCTTCACTCTTAAAACAAGCGTTTGAGGTACTTGATATGCCTTCATGGAAACACATTATCATCTTGTGCCCTCCCATTGCGTAAAGTTTGCATTCGTGCAGTGCACTTTAACCAATGGCAAGCACCAGTGGGGCCAAGAAAGCTTACCTTCAAAACTAATTTCCCAGAGCACCATGAAATTTGACAGCTTAGGAGGGAAAAAGTTACAATTTCTTGCAATATTCATTTTAACAACGGATGATGTATTCTTTTTCCATCGCGAAAATACGGCTAGGCCTAATGTGGAGGGGTTGATTTGTGTGGGTCATAAAGGTCACGACTCGGCCTTTTTTGAGTTCTTTTCACGCACCCCTTGCCATCTCATATTGGAGTTTTAATCATCTCCGTGGTTACGCTTTCTCGCTTTTGCAGCAGTGTTGGCTGCCCGACGCTCCCTTTCGTGTGACTAGTATCTTTATTTTGCCGCCGTCATCCATATTACATGAATGAGTGAAACTTTATTAACGATACTGGGGGCTTGGTAGCCTAGTTGGGGAAAAGGGAAAAAGGGAAAGTGAGTGCAATGGCCGTCAGATTCGTCCGGTCAGGTTTGGCTGACACGCGAACTCCCACAAAAAAAGGATCGTGATCGCTGCGTCCATGTGAGGGGGCGGCGTTCTCCATTCCTCCAATGAGGTAACGCCGGTGCCTTTGTACCTGTTCCTCAGCGGTGAAAGGCCGGTGTAGTCCCGCAGTAGGTGCCTCAACATTGAAGAGGCACTGGTATTGCACGTGCAGCACGTCGCAGTGGCTGCCTGGTCACCCTCCTCGTTCTGATCGGTGATGTCCGCCTGTGGGTCAGCGCCACGAGTTCTTTTGGATGCCACGTGTGCTCGCCACTTTGCCAGAACATCTTTCGTAAGGGCAGCACCTGTCCTAGCGTTGTAGATTAGCACTTCCGCACCGCGCTGAAGCCATTTCGGAAGTGGGTGGGGATTGTGGGGCACCTTCACCCTGAGTTCTCGTTTAGCTTGCACCTTTATCCACTCGCGTTCTCTCGTCTTGTTCAAAGAGAAGTGGAGCCTGAGGGACTACGTCAAAGCGGAAACGTACCAGCTCGCTCGCCAGGTCATGGGCGGCGCGCCCATTACCGATGCTGCACGCATGCCCCGGGACCTAGTTCACCCGCACCGGCACGGCGTAGAGCTCGTGAAGTGTTGCACAAGCGACTTTCAGGTTGTGCGCCAAAGTTCCGGCTCTACGTGTCTTCGTCAGATTTTTGAGGGCGTCCAATGAGTGGGCAAAAACGACGAAGGTTTGTCCTCGCACAGAAAGTGGGCTCGTCCTTGCACATTCAGTCAACTTCTCTATTGCATACAGGATGGCCTGATTTTCAAGTGACCTCACAGGTTGCTCTTGGCAGTATTGAAACGCCTGAGCATCAGACGGCAGCGTCCGCTCCCCGGAGGGTATCTGGATCCCAGGTAGCGTCCGTGAAGACGGCGTTGTCCTGGAAGTCAGCCCTCTCAGGAAGTGCGGTTCGTTGAGCAGTGTGATCCCCTTTCGTGTGTCGGCGCGTGACTGGCTTCGCGACACGAACCTGGATGTCGTCTCAGGGAGCAATCGCGCTGAGTACTTCTATCTGCTCGCCCAGCTGCTCCCCGTCCAGCTACAGGAGCGACTGGCCCACTCGCGCATACAGACGGCGGCGATCATGTCCTGCCTTGCATTCTGCGATGATGTATCTGAGCGGCGGGATGTGATAGTAGTGCTGCAGCTCCTCGACCCGGGCATGGCGGGGCAGGCCCGTTATTACCCGAAGATATTCCCGGTGTAGTATTTCCAGCTTGTCGTATTCCGGTTTTGTGAAGTCAAAACACACAGTTCCGTAGGAACCTTTTAACGTTGGTATTGCGATTGTGAGGGTACGAGCTGTGCGTGTGCTGGCTCCTCCGGATTTGTGGGATATGCGTCTTACAAGACGCAAAAGGTGTTTTCATTTAGGCTCTCGCTGCCATTGCTACGATGCCGCAACCCCGGTTTTATGTATCGGGATGCCAGGAATATTGACGTGTCGGTCTGGAGCTCTCTCGATTGTCTGGCCGGCGAGGCAGAGCTTTTCCTTTTCGTTCTCAGCCGTGGAGCTGCCCAGGATAATCTATTTTGTTTTTTTCCGGAGACACTTCTATTCCGCTACTTTTCAAGTAGTCGTCTTAAGCATTGAGCGCCCTCATATTACAGTTTCCCGACCTCTGGGCCCATCCACTCGCGTGACATGTTTACAACGCGTGCCAGTGATGGCGGGACGCGTGGAACAGTCGGATGTCGGGAGACCCAGGCAGAGGCAGTCGTTAATCTTCTGAGCAATCAGGCGTTCCAGCAAACATCATACTCATTGTACGTCAAGCGAAAGTTTGAGTACTTGAGTGAGTGACAGCAAGCCATGAAAATAATGAGCTTTCATAGAACAGCTCTTATGCTCGCATTACAAGCTTGTTAGATTGTTATCTTTCCCATTGGCTTTTTTTGTTTGCATACTGACATCGCTAAACTTCATCCAAATCGAATCTTCCGCGCCGATTTGATGGTGAGTACAACAAGGGAAAAAACTGCTTTTGTGCGCAAGTATTTCACCAGGCTTGAAAGAAATAGAGTAAATCTTAGTACACAAATACTATTCAAAGTATACGCGCTTTTTATTTCCATGTGATTTCCTAAAACACTCTCAGTGCAGGTTTGCGATTTGTAAGGCTTTGCTCGCCAGCCGTAAAAAAACACCTCCCCTGAATATGTCTATTATAATTCCTGCTATTCGGGCGACTTCAGTTGTTAAGTGTAGTGCAGGTAACCATGCGAAACTGCTGCGCAAGGTTATAAAATACAATTTAGTGAAGAGGGTGGTCGTAGATTGAGTTTATTTCAAGAAAACATGCACTTGTTATTATGGCCATGATAACTTAGAAGAAAGTAATGAAGGGGAGAATTATAATAATGCGTGTTTATTTCGCCACAGTGAAGATTTATTTCGCAGTGTGTTTATTTTAAACTTATTGGTTTAATGTTTTTTTATTTATTAATTTATTTATTTATTTATTTATTTATTTAATATTTTAGGATTACTGATGGCCTTTCGACCTTTACAGGGTGGGACATACTAGGAATGCAGGAATCCTCGTAAATGAAAGTGTTATCACTTCGTTCAAATATTGTTTAACTATGGCAGAATCAAGGTTATGTTCAGACTATCGACGCAAACGCCATATCATGATCTATGGACGTAAAAAACGGCGTGTAACGCAGTTCGGTTGGCTGAGACGTCAAATGACGTCATCCTTTAAAGTTATTGCGACAGTTGCGGCAACAGTCTGAACCCGGCCTTACTTTTGGTACACGGGGGCGGCCAACGCATTTCAGAATAAATGTCCCCACTGCCTCAGAATACGTAATCATGCCCCATGAAAGCAAAATAGTATGTTTCTGTGATGGTAAATATTTGATCAGTATAGAAGCCGCGTCTTTATGCTCAGGAACACAATGGCTTAGCCACTGCCACACCGCGATGAACTGGAGCTTAAGGCAAAGAGCTGCTGAGGTACCGAGGTAGGTCGAAACCAGTTATATCGAAGGATATTTTTGGATGGTGGCAAAAAGCGAAAGCCTTGAGCTTTGATGTTAAGGTGAACTTTAAAAATAACAAGGATGTCATAGTTAATCTGGACCCCTATGCTATGGCGCATTTTGCCTTCAAGGTGTTGGTTTAATCATGCAAGTCAATTACACAGCTTAACAACGGAGAGAATTTTGTGTACTCAAGAACGGCACAGCGCAAATGCCAGAATTAACAAATGTAATACGATTACAAAATAATTGTGGTTCCGGAATACGCTAAAGTACCGGTCGATTTTATAGTTCTCGCGAAAAGACCAGCGGTAGCGCGAGCTCGAAACAGATCATTTGGCAGAGAACATCTTGTTCTGTGAACAGGGAAACGATACCAAAAGAAATCCGGTTTGCACAGCTCAAAATGCCAGCACTTGCGCAGTGGCGAAAAGAATGCCACACCTTAGATCCCGCTACGAACGCTTGGTGGAGTTTTCTCAAAGTTCGAAGGGCGCGATGGGCTTTTCCCGCTTTTGTTTTCGCTAGGGCACAAGTTGGAATAAACGTTTTTTGCTCATAATGTTCTTGACCAAGGTGCTCCGTGAAGGCTGTTCATTGGCCATAATCATGGCCGACGGGGCGCCGTGTCCTAGTACTTCTTCGTACAAAAGGAATCTCGCGAGTTCGGAGGCCGTTCCTTGTGGAATTAATTTTTTAGGCTTGTCGAGTGGCGTAACAGGTAGCCACCAGAATCGTTTTTTTCCCTCTGTCACAAGTGAGGAGAAGACTCAAGCAGATCTAGGATGATTTGCTTAAATGAAGTGGGCAGAAATACCGGTGGCGTAAACGGACTTGCAAGCCCAATCTGGTAGTACTCACAATAAATTCTCAAAAACATATTAGTCTAATGCGTTTGAATGTTTTTTTACCAATCAAATATTCAGGCCAGACCCTTATGTGTGTAACATTCAGACTGACCTGAAATGGCTCCTGGGTGGACAAGATGGACGCAAATACCCAGAGAAAAGCAAGCAAGGCTGGAAGCAAATACGTGCATGCCAGCCGTGTATCAGGGATGAATATTGATGATCGAATTTATTAAATAAATATTTGGTGATTTACGCTAATAGATACAAGGGTAGAAATGAGATGGAATAAATTGCCGTAGAGTGGATTAGGCTGCATTAGGATGGGTTCGCGTGAATTAAAATGAGGTATGGTGGAATAGAGCCTGATCAGTAATTGGCAGTAAATATTAGTAAGATCATGTAGGTTGGATGAGTGTAGATTGAGGTGGCGTAGAAAAAATTACGTCAGGGTAAAGTGGAATAAGGTGGATTATTGTTTGTTATGATGGATTAGGGAGGTTTAAAAATAATTAGTACGAATGTTTGTATATTGAGACTATTTCAGTAGAATGAGGGCAGGTATTAGTGTGGAATAAAGAGTTTAGGGTATAGTAGAAAAGGTTAAAATGAAGTAACGTTGAGTAAGGTAAATTGAGTGGTATTCAGAGGGGAAGAGGGGCGTATAAGGTTCAATGAAATGGATTCGAAAAATTACGGGAGATTAAGGTGGATTAAGCTGAGATTAAAGCAGAATGCAGTTGGGCTAAGATGTATCAATATATTAGTAGGTTCAAATGAACAAAGGTGGTATGAGGGGGATAAGAGCCAATTAGGATAGACTCACGTGAATTAAACAAATAAGCGATGCTAAGAATGCGTGGCTGCTTTGTCGACGTGTTGCCGCGTATATTAAAGGTGCCCGTCCCCACAACATGCTACGCTTTCTCCCTCTTCTCCCGTCATGGCATAAGCGACGTCATTGCGGCCATGGCTGTCCTATTGGATGTCGCCTGGTCAACTTCGCGGTGTATTTCTCGCATTTCCTTTTTACTGTACACCGTTGTTGGCGCCGTGTACCAACCTCTTTTACGCCTGAAGGTGTTCGCACAGTTTTGGCGTTTCTTTTGTGTTTTGAGTTCGCGCAGACTTGGAGTGCCGAACTCAATACTCCGCTTTCAACGATACCACTCGTCAACAAACGTTTATTGCTTCAAAAACGCCCTTCGCACGCTTGCGTGCACGCAGCTATGCCTTCCTTTTGGGGCACAATACCGGAAATAAACCCCTCCATGTTGCGGATAAAAGGAGGTAACTCCACTGCATGTGATATATCGAAGTTCGCCGAAGAGAACACCGCGACACGCCGCCCTCACCGGGGGAGACCGTGCCGCTATCATCGCGTTGTTCGCGGTCGAGTTGAAAGGGAACAATTATGCGCAATTTCCTATCGCGCGTAGTTTTTGTGGTAGTTAACGGGTTTTCATAATTCTTGCCGAGGAGACTGTTGGGACAATATACCACCCCAAAATACATTCCGAGTATTCGATGGTAAGCGCTGCTGGGCCCCCTTAACAAGAGCACGCTGAGTGAAAGGTCAAACAATTTTTTTTTGTCGCTGTTGTTCCATCGTGAAGCATACTAACTGAGGCAATCGGCCAGAAATTGGGACCTTTGAGGGGCTAATGTGGGCGCTTCGAAGAATTTAAAAAATCTATAAATCGGAAAGATGAAGGATGAAGGAAAGATGAAGCCGCACAAAACCATATCCACAACATGATGAAACGACTGCACACCAGTATAGCAAATAGGGCCCGTAGTTGCAATGGTATGTTTCTGATGGTCGAGCAAGCAGGGTGCCAGGCTGCGAAGAAGAATGTCAAACTCTTGGCAGCCTGCGCGATATTTCCCGCGGTCGCCGGTGCGCCTGTCACCGGCCCCCACAACGGGCCTTGAAAACCTCAATGAAATAAAACGTTTGTCGCTCTCTCTCTCTCCCTCATTGGGACGGTGCAAGTGCAATCTGTCCACGAGATTGTTGCACTGTGCACCACCCAACGTTCAAGCCCTACATTTCCCTATGCCGTTTTGCAGCAGCTAAAGAGTGTTGAAATTTTGGCTTTTAGGTACATGCATATTCACAAGAATTAAAACAGCGCCACAAACGGGACGCAGGAAGAAAGGGACGCACATATGTCTGTTATTGGTTCGAGACATCGGCTTTATGCAAGAGAAGCGAACCTCACGAAACGAGAAAGAGGGGCAAATAGGGCGAAGGGGCCGGAGAAATAAGATTCTTAAACGTACTACACGGAGATGAGAGAATATTGATTGATTATGATGTTTAACACGCTGACGCTACCCAGGAGATGAGGCGCGCTGCAGTGGAGGGCTCCGGATGAATTTCGACTACCTGGGGATCTTAAGCGTGCGCAGAAATCTCGAACACACGGGCGTTTTCGCGTTTCGCCTCCAAAAGAAAAGCGTCCGCCGCGGCCGGGAATAAAAACCGCGTTTTGGTGCTTATCAGCATGACGTTTTAGCCACTGAGCCACCGCGGCGGTTTAGGTAAGCGAAGATACGTTTCTATTCAAATTTCTAGAGATTGTGTCCTTTAGAATTTGCAGGTGTGCCCAGTGTTGGGCAGTGTACGTTTGGTATCGCTGATTTCCACAAGCGTGTTTGGTAGTCTCTTGTACACGTAATCCTGCTCTTCCCAGGCGAATAAAACGCCATGTTGTGCGCGCGGGCGTGCGTTTGTCCGCTTTACGTGGAAGTTTTCTTTGTTGATTGTTTTGCAATGGGGATGCAGGCAGCATTCGCTCTTGATTGTCGCAGTAAGCCCGATAACGAAGGGGCCGCAGCCCGTGGTCGGCGACATTTTTCCGCCACGTCTTCTGACATGCTTGGCCAGGGATCCTAAATGGACCATGAAAACGAAGCCCTAACTTGCCTTATTTGAAAGGTCTGCCTTTGGTGACTCGTTAAGGAAGTTGTTTTCATAAGAAGTGGTGAGGAACACCGAAAAAAAGTTTCGACTTTTCTGCCACCCAGCATCAGCAGTGAAGTAACAAGGAAGTTATTCAAGCAAAATGGGCAATGTCTGAAGTCATTATTAGCATCCTAGCTGTACAATAAAACGAAGCAAGAGGCAGCAATAAATAACACGCCCATGCCTCTTGGCGGTGGGTTTGTGTAGTCTCTAGGACGACCGTAGGGGTGGTGAAAAAGAGGCTGGTACCTTTTCTGTTACACCTGGCCTAGATTTTCAAATGTGACAGTAGTATTGCAGTTCATTTTAAAAACCACTAGTTCGAGTGAAGAAAAAAAAATACTTCAGTTTTATGATAAAGTTAAGGTATACAAAACTTATTTTTCGCACGATGCTAATAATTAAATTTTGAACCGGTTCGCGGATCGAATTAGTCGAACCGGAACTGAACCGGAACAACAAAAATATACCTGAACCAGAACCGTAACCGAACCCGTATTTTGTTCGGTTCCACACACTGCATTAATCATATCCTGGTATCTGCCTACCATTTTCTTGGTCTCCTCAAACGTAACGTCAGCCGTGCTTCCACGAAATTACGGAAGTTGGCGTACACTACCCTAATACACCCTAGAGTACGTATACGCTAAGTACGACCGTCATCAGACTTATGAAAACAATTACTTAAAACCCTTGCAAAACCTCCCTGCATTATTCGTCTTTTGTGATTACCCAAGTACATCTGTGTAACAGTGTTAAAATTGTTCTGAACTCGAAGACTCATTGAATCGTCGCAACAAATCTCGCTTAACACCATTTCATAAACAGCATTACCATGTGTACTTACCCACAGCCTTTTTTAAACGTCAGAACCAGTCATTCAAAGATAACGACCCGCCGCGGTGGCTCAGAGGCTAAAGCGTTGCGCTGCTGAGCACAAGGTCGCGGGTTCGATTCCCGGCCGCGGCGGCCGCTTTTCCGATGGAGGCGCAAAGCAAAAACCCCCGTGTGTAGGAGATTTCGGCACACGATAAAGATCCCCAGGTGGTCAAAATTAATCCGGAGCCCTCCACTACGGCGCGCCTCATCGCCTGCGTTGCGTCGGCGCGTTAAACCCCACAATCAATCAATCAATTCAAAGATAACGAACCATATTCCGGGCCGTTGCATTCGCCCAACCATTTGTACCTCTGACAGCGATAGATTGGAATAATCAATCGTCGCAAATTGTTATTCAACCAAATGCCATGAAATTTACTGACGCTTTGCGCATTAAAGTACGTGCTTATGATATATCATTTCACTGCCTTTTTTGACTCTCTCCTTGCACTAGTAAAAGACGTATCGATGCCTCCATTCATGCTCCATGTGGTTCGTTTTGGGTACTGTGCGAATAAAACTGTTCTAATTGTTCCTTTCCATGTTTCCTCTTTATTCACCCTGCAGCCACGCAATTTGTTTGTGAAATTTTTATTTCTTGTTCGGTTAAATTGGTAGTTTTTGTGACACCAGCGCAACCCCGTAACCCTATGTATTACCCATGCCTGAATTCGTTTGAGGATTTTGGGGAATGAAAAAATAAATAAGGCATTTTCGCATATGTATTAACCGAATTTCCTTTGTGTTGGTACGAGAAACACATACGTTTTATTGTAACTGAGGAAATTGATTTAGGACAGCAATCGTGGTATCAAAGAAGGAGTATAAACCAACATCAACGAGTAATTGTGCGAAAGAATAGGACGATTTCGAAATTTGAAAAAAATTCCGAGGTTCACGGAAGTATACGTGATTTCAAGGCGAACGCGTGGAGATATCTATAACTGCTCTAGTGCTCCATCGAGTTGCGGTCGTTTCTGTGTAAACTGTTTTTTTTTTTTATTTTGCCGGAAATTACTTCGGTCAGTTTCTTTTCTTTTATTCACGGGGAGCCACGTACAAGTGTAACACGACACACACTATTCTACAAAATTTGTTTTCAATTTATAGATGTTGTGAATTCTGCGAACCGGGCAGACTATCCCCTCAAAGCTCCTTATTTGACGCCAATTCCCGAAGTTGATACGCGCAAAGAAAAAAACACCAACAACGGCCAGAAAATTTGTATGAGCAATTTCAGCGCGTCTTCTCTTGCTTAATTTGTGGATGAAATTATTGAATTCTTGTAGAGTGCGTCTTGTGAGCCCCAAAAGATGCACACCCTGGTAATCAGGAAAGAAAAAGTCGGAGATAGTACGCTGCAGAACCGCATCATTCTGCCATTCTTGAGACCTGGGTTCAAATCTTCTTAGATTACCAATGTGTTCATTGTGTATTTACCCTTTATAGCGGCGGCTACTTACTGGACCGCGCTACAACGAGGGTTTCTAGCAGAGCGTAATCTTTCAATCTGGAAATGTGAAATCTATGAGCGAAATACAGAGCGCAAGGCTAGATGGTCAGTGAAGCTTTAGCTCAGATAATACATGACGCCCCCATTGCGACAAAAGAGAAGCAGCAAGGGAGTGAAAGACTTTATTAACGCAAGGAGGGCCCAGGTGCGCAAAGGCGAAGAAGGGGGAACTGTATTGAAGAGCGATAACTTCAGTTGCCGAGCTGAACGCTGCTCAGAGGAAACGGACGATGCTAGACGCACAAGAGCTTGGAACGCCAACAGAGGGCGTTGCGAACTTCAACTTGTTCGATGCGGGCAGAACAAAGTTAGGGTCGCACAAACATAGCCATCGCCGACCATGCATGATTAACTAACATGTTTGAAATGTTATTTGGTTGAATTACCTGAAAAAAGCACTCGCTTCTTTTTCATCTTACTCGTGCAGTTATAATTTTACTTGTTCGAAAAAAAAAAATGATCGCCAGGAGCTCTTCATGAACTTTTGTTCAATATACACATACTTCGAGCTGTGGTGCGTAATATTGGAAGTATGCTGAGGGAATTAGGCAGCCCCTACGCGCACATTACCCTAGGCGCACTTGTGCGGCTTTTTACCCCAAAGAATAGACACCTGAAATGGCTGCTACTATTTATTAGTTTTCTCCCAAAACTAGCCCTGAGGAGCGCATTATTCACTGCGCTATGATCGCTTGTTGGTGCGCACAGCTCGTATACCAGCCAGGAATCTGACTGCACACGTACATTATTATAAGGTTTCAGCCGGCATTGGCTCTAGGCACGTTCGCAAAGCTGAGATCTCAGCATGATACGTGACCAAGTTGCGCCTTACGACCAGTTTCCTCGAATGGTCACATTGTGCACCGCTAACTGACACCATCATCGACAAGGCATATTTGCTGTGCATTTCTAACGAGCTCATTCGCTTCCCTGCATAGACGTTACAACTGGAGAGTTCGAGAAACGCTACATAGGTGGCTAGCGAAGGTATGTTTTACAGTCGTATACGGGCAATAATTCTCCATGGTCCCTATGGGATCGGGGCAACGCGGGCTAGGTCTATACCCGAGGAGTTATCGCGATTATACTTCGGGTGAGACTTGTTTTACTGCGAGCGAGTCAATAGATAGTTTATAGAACGCCCGCCTCCCCCTCCTCATTATTTTGAATCATTGTCCACCAAATTTGTGCCCAAAATGCAAGCGCCTTTTTGGGGGAGGGTGTAAGCGTACTCTAAACCATTCTTGAAAATGCATTGCGGTAATATATGTAGTGTCAAATTATATATATCTAGGTATTTGCGCCTAGAAAAACTAAGTGGTCAACATGAGGCCATCTCCAAGATGTTATCACTTGTTTTTGTTTTGGCGGCTTGCATTGCTGCCCTGTTTTACCAACTTTGCTGTAGTTTTTTACCACGAGAGAAAGTATGGCTAGTCAAATGACGTTGTGCCAAGCGAAGTGTGCTAATATCAGCAGTCCGATAATTCCATTTCGATATAGAGAGAAGAGCTATGGAAAATTATTTTCCCATAAAGTACCGGGTTACTATGTGAATGCATGAATCGAAGAAGTAAGTGGCGTCAGTACTAATGCGGCTTTTGGGAACACTTTATTGCCTGCTTGGTAACGTATTTGTTGCGAGCAAGGGATAATTTGCAGTCCCGGCTTATGGTTGAGCGCATGAGGGAGACGACGTCCTCTCGGATGTTCTATGGTCTCCGGAGTTTTTGTACTGGAAAGATAATTCTGGAACAGAGCTAGGAATCAGGCAGAATGGAGCGAATCTCTTTGGTTTGTCCGGGGCTAGCAGCCATTCAATTTCCGGGAGCCTCCTAGCAGGTAAACGTACAAAACTGCTAGTTTATGTTTTGACAAAACTTCATAACAGATATGCGCATGTGAACATGGTTAAAATAACGCCACCTGTAGTGAATCAAATTATTCTAACTCACTCTGCACAGGCTGCGAAATGTAACATTTCATTCTTGTTCAAACTTATCTATATACTTGAATATTTATATTTAAATCAGCTAACTGCCACTCAAGATTGGTATTGTGCAGCAGGTATTTGCAACCTTTATATGATAAAATAAACGTGCCAGACAAATGGTTACACAAAAACACCGAATCAAAATATTGTTGTGTGAAGGCAGAACAGATGGGAAGATCTATGGTGCTATAGCTCTCTTCTTCTTCCCGCGGAAATATGAAATCAATTAAACGGAGAACGAAATTCAGCTACAAGTCATATAATCATTCAGAAACGCCAATGCTTGAAAATTTCACGAGAACCGAGAAATGATCAACACAATGAATGAAAGCATAAACATCCCGTTGAGAAATGAGCAAACACTTTGAACTGTACCACGGTCAAATCCAGCGATGCGAGTACACTTTCTACAGATTTTGGGGCACATAAATGAGGTAATAGTGGCGAGCTTGATACATTAACAGTAAAAAATAGAATACCTATTTAACTATTTTAGTTAACATTTGATGAGATATCGCGATCACGTTGTTCAATTCGCTGAGCCCAGTTTTTGTTCATTCGGTACAAGCGGGAACTTCTTAAATACTATTAAATCTTGTTCAAATGCGGTGGTTGCTTTTGAACGCTGCATACTTTTCCATTGTCTTGTTTGCTGATGTTAGAAATGTAGATTTAAGGCAGCGAGTGAACAACTTCTACTCGTTAAATGTGACATATAAATAAGCGGCATTGCTCTCGTTGGCAGTAGTAAGATACTTTAATATATCAACGTCAAGATATTCATGGATGAACTGACATAAAAACTTTTAATGCGCTTGTTTCCCACGATTTGTGAGGTTTACCTTTCTGGCACCACCTAGTAACTGCGACGCAGCTATGGTGTGTAGAATATACATGCACCCCATTCCTTTTCGTTCCATTAGGTCTTGTTTTTTTTTTTGCGTATTGCATGAACTTGAACGAGACAATGTTAAAATATTTAAAAGATCTTATTTAGGTATTGCTGACTTATTGCTTTGTTTCTTGCGGGATCCATCAAGATATCTTTTGAGATAAAACAGGTCTTCTAGTGTTGACCATGCAATGTCATTCATAAGATACCAAAGACATTCCTGTATTAAAGCGAGCCTCAGGTGTATTTACTGTTTCCCGCGGTTTAGAGCGCTAAGATTAATCATATATGAACACTCAGTGCCGTTTGTGTCTCCCTTTTACTGTAAAGAATTCTTTTTTCTGTGTTGAGGGCAATTTTATAGTCATTGCGTCGCTGGTGAACACTGTTAATGTAAATATATTGTTACGGGCGGCACGATAGAAAACATAAACCATGGGAGATGCACGCAATGTGTAATATTTACTTAACAGAATTCGCGCGGCCTGCACGCCGGCCCCTCTCTCGTCGTCGTCGTCGTCGATAATGGGCCATGGCGTCATGGGGCACTCTCCAAATGTACAGTGGCGTCCACTCTTAAAGACAAACGGCGAGCGCGTGGCCACAGCGCTCCGCGAAGCGCCGGCGCCGAGAAGTGGCAAGAATCAGAAGCAGCCGGCACATGCCACGGCCGGACTGGAGCAGCGGCGAGCGCGCACTTTCATGAACTGCGCGCCCGCCGCTCCTCCAGCCCGGCCGTGCACATGCGCGCTGGCCTCAGGAGGAGGAGCAAACGCCTGTCGTCTGCTACGGCGCGCTCCTGCAGCAGAGCAGGCCAGAGCCGGAAAACGCCGCTATCGAAGACTGCGTTAGACGGGAAGCGCGCCTATCTTCTCGCTCAAACTTTGGACTGTACTCACTAACTAGACCCCCTTTTAACAGAGGAGCTGTTCTAGAGATGGACCTGACGAGCATCTGCTGGTATGGTGTCACGCTCTCTGGAGCCAGTTTTTCCGCCGCCCAAAAGCAGGTACCCAGCATTTCAGTAAATAACAAAAAAAGTAAAAAAAAATGCCTAGGGCCTTTATATTTTTATACAAGACGGCTCATATCTCTCCTGGAAAACTGTCTTCCCAGAAAACGTTGTTGATTAGAGGTGAAGCCAACTTTAGGGGATGGTGTAAGCTGGGAAGCTGGCTTTTACGCATTGCCTGTTGCGCAGTGACGCATGACCACCTACAGAGGGGGTATAAATACAGAAAACCGCTGTAAGTGTTGTTTTAGCGGAACTACGCGGAAATAAAATGTGTGACAATTAGTCGCCAAGACGACTCTCCCTTGACGCACCACAGCTTCGCTGCACACCCTTCTTCACAGAGTGAAAGGGCACTCAATTTTTTTCCCCCGTAACCTATATGTGTGAACCATTCGAAGAGGCTGTCAGGCAGAACACCTGCCTTCCTTGGCCACTTTCTTACAGCGGATCTGTAGTAGGCTTATCCCGGTGTGTACTTAAAAGGATAAAAGCCGCCCATCTCCTTACCATTTTATACACACCATATCCCTATGGGCCCCTCCGCGCCACCGGGGCTTCGTAGTTTGGTATAAGTATGCGTTAATGGCAGCTAGAAATTTGTCGTTGCGACAATTTATTTATGTTTAGGAAGGAGGATGACTGCAGGTCTGTGTAAGCAGGGTCTCCCAAATGAAGGGTTGCACAGTGAAGCCTACTCCAATCCCGCTGAACGCTTCCCTGACACGGCGTCATGAAGTTTGTCTTCAACAAATTACCTACAAACGGCTCCGCTGGTCATCGACCTTCTCAAACGGGAATGTCACTGCATTTTTACGTATTCTTTACGCAGTGGGGCATGCTATGACGAGGAAATTAGCGAAAAGAATAGGTTTCACATTGTGTACGTTAAAAAGGCCATCAACGTTGTTTGCCAACAATGACCTATTACCTCGACGAGTTATACAGCGCGCTTGCGGGAGAATTATGAAAGTCTAATGTTGCCCGCATATTTTACGAGACGTAGCGCCGGCATTATAATGAGTTATGTAAACGTATAATTTTCTCTCATTTTCTTCTTTAGGGTTGCGATAGGTTTACGAAGCGACAACCCTGTTAGTGTAGGGTGCAATGTTATGAAAATCTGGATATGATATGAATAAAGCAGACATGCTATGAATATTTTGGGTTTGGGTGGCTTACTTCGATTTTATTAAACAAAATTAGTGTTCTTCGCAGCTTTGTACGGTGCATGATACGCTCGGTTACAGTGGTTAGTACCGTGTGACATCACTGTGGCACTTACTCACTGCGGTCATACGCGCGTGCAGTGACTCATCCAAGGCACCGGCTAGCGCCAGGTCCTGTTTGAGTAGGTCCCACTGCTGCTGTACTACTGCCCACAAACGGTCTGAGGACAGTCCGTGCAGAAATTGCCGCGAAAGCACCGTCTTCATTCTTCCCCCGATGTTCTCGATGATTTTCAAATCCGGTGATCGGGGAGGCCACGTGAGAATGGTGACACGTTGTTGTTGGAGCAGTGCCTGGACTTTCTTGGCCGTGTGTGTGCACAGGGGCGCGATCCTGCTGGAACACGTAATCTTTTCCAGGAAACTGGCTGCCATTGAGGAAGGGGAACGCCACATTTTGAAGGATTTGGCAGTACTGCTTGGCCGTCAGCTTTCCCTGAATTCGCACAAGTGGTCCCAATCCGTCCTTCGTAATGAAGCCCCACACGCTCACAGTAGTCGGGACACCGGCAGCTACTCGTTGGACGAACCGTGGCTGATACGTAATGCAAATAAAGAAAAGTGTATCACCATGCTGTTTCAACACAAGGCATAAAAAGACCAGTATAAACTTACGTCGTCATTTAGAAAATGCGAATTGATTTATTAATCGCTTACTTGTGAACAAGCCATTATAGCTAAACCGTGCATGGTATTGTGTTAAGGGGGACATGATAAGGAAGTTACCCAGCGTCACCCGAAAAATGAACACCGGAAAGGCATCTCAGTCGTCTCCCGTTTATACCTTTAACACGAGTCCACGGGGACATCAAAAACTTCGAATTACCCGAATTTATACGTAAATAAAAAACATTACCATTAGTATGCAACACGTCCCCCTTCTTGATTTTCGTTAGAAAGTCAAACCTCGTCACCAATTTGAGCTTACGACACCGGCTGCCGTGATAGTTCGGAGTTGTCGTTAAAGTCAAAGCCAGAATCGTCCGCCACGCACGCTGCTCACGCGGAGCTTTGCGCGAAAAAAAACTTTAGGACTTAAAAGAGAGATATACGTACGCTGCCGGGAGTCTTAACTGAGCTGCCACTTTATCGACTGTGCGCTGCCTCAGTTGCGATGGCGCCGACATAGTGCAGAACAAGGCGTTGTTTTGGCACTTAAAATTTTGAATTTTATCGAGAAATGGCGGTCACCTTGATGCATTTTGTTCAATGTAGCTTGCCCTTCACAGATCTGATGGGTTGTAGCTTCGAATTATGGCGGAATTTCCTCCACCGAATTGCCTGTATATTGACGGCACCTCCCCAACAGAAAATTGCAATTAAGCGACTTACAATTATCGAGAGTTCACTGTATTAAAATTATCGAAATGTATTGACTAGTTGCAGGTAAAGATGCTTCAGTTATGTGCCGGTGACTAAAACTTTTTTTTTCTGCATAAGCAAATTGTTTAGCCACACGGAGCTTACCAGCTGTTGGCGGGTCGCCAAACACGAGCCTTCTGGTCCCAGCACCTCGTGAAGGTGCATTCGTCGGAAAAGACCACCTTCGCCCAGTTTTGTGCCGTCCAGGACATGTGTTGCCGAGCAAACTGCGACCTCTTTTCTTTGTTCGCAACCCGCAGGAGGGGGTTTTGGGCTGCAATCCGACTCTTCAGCCCGGCTTCATGCAACCGCCGCTTGATGGTCGTTTTTGAAGCCCGGACACCAACCGTTTGGCGGATTTCTCGGACGGATGCCCCTGGCTTTGCGGCGGCGACTGCGATGATGTTCAAGTCTTCCTGTAGACTGGCCACCCGAGACCTCGGTTTTTGTGGCGAATCTTTGATGCGGCGTTATGTCCAATACACCTGTATTATGCGGTTTACAGTTTTTATGAGCTTTTCGTCAGCCTAGCGATGTCTCGTTGTTTTATGCCTTCCATCCTTAAAATCTGACAGCGCTCGTTTTCCGGCACTCTGGCCATGACGAACTCGCGGCTGCAAGAATAATGATGGTACAAGCACACGAACAGCTTCTTATTCCAACGATCGCATTGCTGTAGCATGTTCCGTGAAATTATCCGTGAACGCACGTTTTTCGAGCTGGCTAGCTCGGTGCCCATTTCCACTTCCGTTCGCATCTGTTACTTTGTTTAGAGTTATTTAAGCCATTACACCCGATAGTGATAAACAGTAGCTACTGTATCTGCCTGAAACATCTATCACGGAATGCCGAGTTTGCGCATAATCATAAATACCGTCGTTTTCAAGCGATGCTGGGAATAACTGACTTTAACGAGCAAAGTGTAATGTAAACGCCATACAGTAAGACGCATTTTGAGGAGCTCTGAAGATTTAATGACCTGTATTCACATTCAGCCTACCTATGGGTAGGCCACGGGTGATTCGTTCGGCCGAAGAGCAGGCGGATATGCGGGCACGCGCTCGTGAGCATAATCGTTAGCGTATTCGCGAACCTGCTCGTCGCCGTGCTCGTGAGCGTCGTGCGGACCCCGAAGATCCTCAGGCGGAAGTGCAGGCCAGAAAGCAACGTAGGCCTCAGGTTCCGCTGTGCATTGCGTGTTCACCGCCAAGCTTCACAGGTTTTACAGTTTTGCTTTGCTTATTTTAAATCGGAATACCCCATAAGTTTGAAACTAATTGTCATTATAGCACAAGGTGCATTTTTTTTTGCTTTGTGCCATTTAGAAAGCTTTTTGACAGTACTGTGAAGAGAAATACCGGAAAAAGCAGACTGAACGGCGCTAAAGCGCCGTTTTTTCTATTTCCTTACTCGTGTTTTTATGCATTGCGATACCCCTTAAAACGTTAATGTTGATTAGGGAAGGGTAAGAACTCCTGTTAATTTACTATGAGTCTGAGCTGAAAGCAATTCAGAAATATTTTGTGCGGGCTGAGCTTGCAGCAAAATCGGTCCGTCGAAAGACTCGGCACAGCCAAAAGAATTAGCCCGCACACACCAGCTGCTTCGTATAGTATGGCTGCAACATGATTTCGTATTCTGTAAAAATGTTGTTGCACCTACATAATCAACACGCGAGTAATAATGACGCCAAATCAACCCACCAAAATTTATCTCTGTGCTCATTGCCCCCGGGATGGCGTGTCCTATCACGGAAAGAATACATAACAAAAGTGGCCAAGGAATGCAGGTGTTCTGCCTGACAGCCTCTTCGAATGGTTCACACATATAGGTTACGGGGAAAAAAATTGAGTGCCCTTTCACTCTGTGAAAAAGGGTGTGCAGCGAAGCTGTGGTGCGTAAAGGGAGAGTCGTCTTGGCGACTAATTGTCCCACATTTTATTTCCGCGTAGCTCCGCTAAAACAACCCTTACAGCGGTTTTCTGTATTCATACTCCCTCTGTAGATGGCCATGCGTCACTGCGCAACAGGCAATGCAGTAAAGCCAGCTTCCAAGCTTACACCGTCCCCTTAAAGTTGGCTTCATCTCTAATCAACGACGCTTTGCTGGGAAGACACTTTTCCAGGAGAGATATGAGCCGCCTGGTATCAAAATATGAAGGCCCTAGGGCCTTTTTCTTTACTTTTTTTATTATTTCTTGAAATGCTGGGTACCTGCTTTTGGGCGGGTGAAAAACTGGCTCCAGAGAGCGTGACACGATACGAGCAGAGACTCGTCAGGGCAATCTCTAGAACAGCTCCTCTGTTAAAACGGGGTCTAGTTAGTGAGTACAGTCCAAAGTTTGAGCGACAAGATAGGCGCGCTTCCCGTCTAACGCAGCCTTCGACAGCGGCGTTTCCCGGCTCTGGCCAGCCCTGCAGCAGGAGCGCGCCGTAGCAGACGACAGGCGTTTGCTTCTCCTCCTGAGGCCAGTGCGCATATGCACGGCCGGACTGGAGTAGCGGCGAACAAGTGCGCGCCCGCCGCTCCTCCAGCCCGGCCATGGCATATGCCGGCTGCTTCCGATTCTCGCCAATTCTCGGCGCCGGCGCTTCGCAGAGCGCTGTGGCCACGCGCTCGCCGTTTCCCTTTGAGGTGACATCAACGGCGGTCTTGGACGACCATCCCGGTCAAAGCCACAGTAAATTGAACGGTGCATTGAGGGCTAGATGAGATGAGTATAAGCAACAGAATCCATGCAGCCGTAGATGAAGACGATAGGCATGGGGATGACTGGTCACCCGAAGAACGATGCCTGTAAGGCCACGGGTAATTGACGAGGGTCCAGATAACCGCGCCGGAGGAAACGTCTGAGGGCACTGTATGGCAAACAGGCTTCGCGTGGCCACATCTCGTCGTGTCTCGGTTGTTCTTCATCGGCTGCTCACGGGCTGCGGACAAGGGGTGTAGGATATATTTGGGCAGTTGTCGCGGAGGCCCTGGGGTTGCCCGAAACAGTCCAGGTACCTTCGATGATTCCGCCGATAGCCATACGGTGCCATGCTCGGCCGGGATTTGGATTGACCCGCACCCACACTAAAGGGGTTACAGGGCCCCAGGAGACATGGTTGGATTGCGTGAGATGTGAACTATATTTTTGAAAAAATTACATGACGGTCATCAAATACCCCGTGCTGGATGCATGCCAGACCCTCTCTCATTGCTTATTATAGGTGATAGCACCTAAGCCATGGAAATGTCAAGTTTGTTATTTGTTTGTTTATTGGCGCCATGCCAACCGTAGCAATATTAATTGGCCTTCTGTTGTGGCAATTTAGCGGGAAACTAAACAGCCTTTCGCTGAATTTATCGGCACTTGGCTTTGATAATGAAGCATAGGCCATTTATATACACGAATGAAAGGAAATCGACGACGGAGCGCTGTGGAGCTACTCGTATGACATGTTTTGCACAAAGCACTAAGCGGCTCCCGCCGGGAGTTTTCCTGCGGAGTGATCCCTATAGGGATCCTGCGCTGGAGCTTTGACTGACAGGTAGCGCCGCCCTAGTGGAGAGCGCCACCATACTTCCCGTAGTACAAGCAGCAGAAGCTCACAACGAAAATGGCTGCAAACGCGAGTGGCAGCGCAACTAGTAGCGACGTGCCCCGCAAAAAGGCCCGTAATCGGAGGTACAGCTGGGTCTACGAATGCCACAACCAAGAAGGGTTTGATGAAAACGTCGTCTTCTATACATTCCCGTCGAAGCCGTACGAGGTCGAGCGGCGACAACGCTGGGTTCAGGCGGTTCGACGGACACGGTAAGCAATCGGACTCATCGTTTTAGTGACCCTTGTCATTGTAAACTGTTGCGCGTCTAAGCGTGAAAAGACAACGCGTTTACGACTATTTCTTCCACCGACAGGCCAGACGGCACGCCATGGCAGCCCACTGGGAATACAAGAATATGTAGTATGCATTTCGTGGGCAACGCAACAAGCAACTGTATGCACCACCCTGCGTACGTTCCCACAATGTTCCCGTCTGCGTACCACCGTGCAAAGCCTTGCGATGCTTCTTCGTCCGTGGAGCGGTTCGAGAGGTACGCATTTGCTGTCATAAACGAGGCCGTGTATTCGAATTCTGCAGCACAACTCCGCCAGCACCCGGTCGACGTGTATACATTGTCGGTGCGCGTTGGCGAACGAGTACGGCAATTTCACGACTCCTGATTTTGTTGTCGCGCATCATGGGCACGCACGAATATCACAACGCCCTTTTTCGGTCCTCGAGACGGAGGGTCGCAATGGCAGCAGCGGGTCTCGCGAGCGCGGTAGCTGCAAAGCGCACTGCAGGGATTTAACAGAGTCTCGGGCAGGAAGGGGGGAGATTTCACGACGCCTGGGAGGCGCCAGCACGCCTTATTTAGTGTCGCGCTACTGTGCTAGTGCCCCCCCCCCCCCCCCCCCCCCCCCAATCCGTTTTTTTTTTTTGTTGTTCCCGGAATTCTCTGTTGCGACTACGAAGCCCCGTGCAATTAAACTACGCTGATATTGACACATTAAGTTAATCACTTGGCCTTGTAGGTGTGTACACCACACCTTCAAAACAGTTCTTAGACCGTTTGATGAACTTGGGAGCGTTTTTTTTTTCAGTTTAGCCTTTTTTTTCATGATTGAATAAACCTTTTCCATCTACCTGTACAGGTGGACAACACGTGCTCAGAGCAGCGCAAGCCCAGCACAGCCTACAGTGGTTGTCAAATACAGAAATGGGAACAGCTTGCATCTAGCTCCCATGACGAGATGGAAGTGGAAATGCCCATGGTTAGTGAAACAATAACCGGTATATACTTTGCAAGTTTTGTATTACTAGCCAAATTATTTGTGTTCTGTGCTCCTTGAAATTTTCCAGGAAGCTGCAAAAGACACGTCCGAGCAGCTGCAACCACTGGACCTGTCCAAACAGCGTGGCCAGAACGCACCATCAGCAACCAAAGCCCTGCCGGAAAACTCAGCAGCGCTGACCGCCACACTGTAAGTCTTACATTGTGCACTTTTTCACCCGCCAGAATGAGAGTTTGGTTTATTGCCAAAGTTATCTGATTGTGCTATGCTATGTTGTTTTTAGGGCAAAGTTGATGAACACCAAGGAAATGTGGCCTGTAAAGCTACCAGCGGCACTGCTGACACATCTGAAGCCGGGTCCCTGATGGCACGCAACCTAGTCGTGCTTCATCGGGCTGTAGGGCCCGATACGAGGGCGTGCTACTTTGGAGGATACGATGCCGTCTGCCATTTACCAGGACGGATTCGGCACCTCTGCGGGGTAGACGACAATGTCTTCGCCCTTCTACTGAGCTTGTTTCCGGACGTCCGGGAAAAAACAAGTGATGTCAGCCTCCCGAACAAGCTAATAATTTTTTTTCAAAATGAAACATGGCCTACCATTCAGTGCCATAGCTATACTGTTTGGCATACATGAAACCACTGCCGCCAGAATTTTTCATGCCGTTTTAGCTACTCTTGCTTATGCAACCAGTGGGTGTATATACAGGCTGGACAGGTATGTCACCCAGAAAACCTTGCCAGACTGTTTTAAGGTAAACTAACCAAAGTGCACCGTCATTGTTGACTGCACAGAAGTACGAACAGAAACGCCCTCTGAAGTGAGGCAGCAGCATGTGCTGTTTTCCGCTTACAAGAACGGGTTCACCCCAAAGTTCTTGGTAGCGATTGCCCGGTCTGGCTTCATCGTATTCAAGTCAAAGCGTACGGAGGCCGCTGCACGGACACGCACGTTGTGGTGAACTCGGGGTTTTTGGAAGTGGTTGAAGAAGGTGACGTCATCGTGGCTCACAAGGGCTTTCCAGGCATTAGGCCAGGTGTATCGGGAAAGAGTGGTGTTTTATTAATGCTGCCTTTCTCAGCAGGTAGCCAGCAATTTTCAGAGGCTGATACCAGCAAAACCTATGAGATTGCTCAGGTCAGGATTCACGTTGAACGTGTGATCCAGCGCATAAAAACACATGGCATTTTCCAGCACCGGTTCCCCATTAGTCTGATTCCTGCGGCTACTCAGATTTTACACATGGGCTGTGTGTTAGCTAACTTGCAGAGCCCTGTGATAAAAGCTGACACACCAAGTTGAACGCATGCCCTTTTATTTCAGTGAAGCTGCCATGCTAGACCCCCTCTTTACACAATATCATGCGCTGACACCTTAAAGGAACAAAAAAAAAAGTTATCCAGCCTTTAGTCTGACTGAATGATCACACAGCTGCTTATGTCACAAATTGATTTTGAGTTATTTGATTGTGGGATTCTTTTTTTCAATTTGTTCATTGTCTTGATGGTGCCACCGTATGTGGGTATGACACGCGTGCGAAGCACAGCTATAGGAATGTTATACTGTTATTTATTGTTGCTGCCGTGTATTCATGGTGGACCCTGGAATGAACGAGTTGGGCTCGCCCTGTGGTTGCTTGGTGCTGTGGATGGTGGACAGTTGCGACTTCATGTTCCTGTTACCGTGTTGCGTTTAATGCCAGTGTTGTGAAGTATAGCATGTTGGTGTGTTGCAGGTGCTATTTTTGGGGGCTCCTTTCGTATTGTTGTTTAATATAGCACACAGCCAGTTTTGTACACACAGATAGTGTAAGGACAACCTTGTTGGTAGGGCAGTGTTAGGTTTGGAGCAGCCCACTTCATTACAAAGCCCTGCTACCAGTCTTTCTTTTTTTTTCATCGCTTTCTTCGTTGTGTGTCGACCGTGCCACCATATTTGACAGGATGGAAAGTTGGGCAAGTTGGGACGGTGCGGGGAACGTTTGCGAAGCGCAGCTGTGGGAACACTTTTTACTCGGAAGTTTTGTTACAATGCCAGTATGTCGCAGCAACTATAATTGGAGCAATTGGAGATAGGCCGGTCAAGATTCATACAGCAGATGTGTTCGGGACGTGAGAATTTACGTTTCCATTCGTCTTCAGTGAGGCCCACATGGTGTCTCGCCTTGCCTGTTTTGCGGTTGAGAGGTTCGGAGGAGGGGAGCGTTAAAGATTGTCATGGGCGGCTGGCTGTTTCCCAGAAGGAAAGAGGTATGACTTGGAGTCCTTCCTTCCTGGTGTAGTGAGAATGCGTTTCTTCAGGTACACTGTCATGGCGGTCTGAGTTTTACACAACACGGCAAGAGCTTCTTAAGGGTTTTTCCCCCCGCTTGTTCGTTGCAACTGTAGTTCAGGAATTGTGATTGCATGTTTACATGGAAATGCCAATACAGCATGTGGAATGAGGTCACACGCGTATGTGTGAACACTGCCTTGAGTGGCCAGAAGTGCATGATTTTGAGCTCCCTTCTCCATCTCAGTTCTACCCCCTTTGGGGGTGTGGTTTTTCAAATGAAACCAAGATCTTTGGTGTGTGGAGGAGAGGAGAGAGAGAGCCTTGCTTGGTGCAGTTCCTGATTCCACTTTAATGTGCATTGTATGCTTTTCAGTTCTCATAAATGTTGTAAACGTATTGGAGTAGACTGTCATCTGCCGCTGATCAACAAGTCAGGATCGATTCACCGATCCCCCTATCATCACATTGACTGTAACTGGCGACAATATTTTTTTCATTGCTGTTAGCGTTTTGTGTGTTCATAAGCTACTGCTGCTGAGTGGTATATTTGTATTCTGCCAATATAGGCAAACTTGCTTTTACCCTTTGTTACCTCTTCCCCAATCATTGTAATCTTCTCTGAGACAGTGTGTGGGGATAAAGCTATATGTGAACCATTACAATTTTCGTTATCAAGGTGTGGGCAGTCAGTAGGATAGCTCCATTCCACAGCACTACCTTTATAGCACGGTTCCAATGCTGTGGGAGCAAGAAATAGCAGGCTGAGCTTGGAATTTGAGGAGAGGAAAACATTTATTTACACTTCCAGTGCTTTTAGTGCACCAGCTGTTTCAGGTAGTAAGAATTGTAGAAATGTTGCAGTTGAGGAATGGTTGCTGCCAAAAATGCCTCGTCTCTCTCAACGACGATGGTGACGCTTTGTGTTGTACTGTATACAAAGAAAAAGCAATCTTTGGTGTTGCTCACATACATGGCCACCTGCACTTGGCAGTAATACGCGTGATTCTTGCGCAGTTTCAGGCAGCCATCTTCGTAGATAATGTAGTCCACGAAGCTGTGACACAGCTCGGCATCAACTATGGCCGCATCCTTTCGAGTAAAGGGGCACTTGATTTCGAGCAGTGTCACCCCGTTGGTCGTCTTGAAGAGCCCGTCCGGGCTGGCCGAAAGCCACGGCTGCTGAGAGTGAACGACGAGGCCGACCTGCAAATTTTAGTTTTCATTAGCAACCCCAAGGGCAGACAGCAAACTCTTTCGTGACTATGTCATATCGATGGTGATAGATGCTAGCTTTCCGCTACTTGATTACAAAACTAGTACTTCGCTGTGCAGCGACCAAATATTGCCCCAAGATAGTCAATGTGTTCAGACTAACTGCTATATTTTAGCTAAATATGAACAAAAATGTTTAGCAATTCCTTCAGATGCATTAGAAACTATAATATTAGACGTAACAGCAAAATACCTGGGTCACACAGGTGCCAATTTTTTTTTTCGAAGTCCATCCGGGCCTGAGCTTCCATTTCTAGTCCTGAAAGAAACCAATAGAAAGAGGTTTGTTTATTTGACAATCCATGGGGCTGGTGTTAGGACACTTGCCCTGTAGGGGGCATTCCTAGTCCAGGATGCCCTCCCTCTCAAATTCACTGGCCCCATGATTTTCAAGAACTCGACACGTTTCGATACCAACTTTTTGATACTGTCACCTTGGAGAGAGAGAGTGGGGGGGCGGCAGTGATTGAGTGAGAAAGCTGTCGCCAAACTACACCCTTTAGGGGCTGCACCATTTGTATTTTCAAACATGAATTTCTGTTGCAAGCAATTTAATCAAGTATTTTGCTTATACAAATAGTCGTGAAAAACTGTCACCACCAGTGCACACAGCATTGTCTTTTGCCTTCATTACGTCTCTAACATTGAAGGTAAGTTCATTTTTGCAGTAAAGTAAGAGTTCCTACCGTATACAATGGAGTCAACCCTAGGCACTTTAGAATTTCGAAGTTGTTGTGCCAGAGTATCGAACGACCGCTTCCTCGATATAATGCGGTGTGCAGTCGAGCTCGTTATGAGCAACGACATCTCCTTGTGCCATCTGTAAACAAAATGCCCACAAGATGTATTTCCACAGCAATGATAAGTGTGTGATCATGCATTAAATAAAAGAAACAATGGTTTGTGTTCTTTTGTTACGAACCGAGCACATTTTCCTTGAGTTATGGTTTCTGCAGCAATCACTTCCGCTTGCACCTGGTTGCATGCGACCTCTGTTTCAAAAAAACGTCTTTTCCTCTGCAGTCAACGCAAGGCTGCCTGCGCTTGGGCAAATCTGGCTTCCTAGGTGTGTTCCATAGAGAGGGAAACTGTCGTCCCGAAGTAACACTTCTTTTACCGAACACAAATCGGCATTGAAAGCTGCCTGTGCGCATAAATTTTGTAGAACGTCGTGCACAGCCCGCTAGCTCTCTCCTTGGAGCCCCACAGTGAGTGCGGTGTTCATGCTGTAGCTGACATCTGGAAAATGTTGCAGCACGTAGCCAGGCTCGCGTTGTCTCGGCCGCTTCCCGCCAACATAAGTTGGTTTGTACTCTGCAAAAGACAAGAGTAGCAAGTCTTAGACGCTGCTTTGTTACTTACGAGATACTAATTCACTCGCACTAAAGGAAGTCTTAGTAACCGAATTAGCACATCCAAGCGTGCACCTACTGCCGGTTGTTATGCAAGCAGTAGTAGCGGAGCTTACCTTCATGCATGTGTGATGAAGGCATCACCTTAGGAAGCTAAACGGGGACCAAGTGCGCCGCGGCAAGCTTTTCGGTCTACGCTGGGACCATTTTTTTGCGCTGAAGGAGAATCACCAGCTCAAATTTACAAATTCAGGCAAATGGCTGTGCATGCAACACACACTAACCGCCGAACAGGTCTTCGATGGACTCTTTTTTCGAGGTGTCAGGTTTCGAAGTCCTGCGCCCCCAGGCCTGGGGAAGATCCGCTGACGACGGCCGGTCTGTGTTTAGAAAAACCACCACGGCGGCTACGTGCTCGCAACGGCCGCCAAGGCTAGCCTTGCAACTGCCGGTCGCACTGACAATTTTTCTTTCTGACGACAGCTAGAGAAAAAAAACATAGCAGACTTACATTATTCTGCAGCGGTTTTTCGTTAATTTCCAAGAGAGAAAGCGAAAGAGAAAGTCATCAGCCAATGAATAACTGCAAGGAGCGACAAGCGAGAAAACGGCAGAAAGACAACACAAAAGAACCTCTGCCGTTTTAAGTTTCTCATTGACAACCTGAAAACCAATATTAAAAACTACTCACCTGGATCGCGACATCGTAGGACATGTCCTTCACCTGCGAATTGCACTTCGCAGTCACACGAGAACGGCGAGGACCGCCTGCCTCGTGGGGATCGCTTTCCTCCGCGTTGTACACATAACTTGCTGTGCACAGCTTGCGGCCTTTAGACAGCAACCTTTCTTTTAAAAACTCTTCGGGTGAATTCACCCTAGCAAACACATACCGTAAAACCACCGGCGGCATTGTCCTGCAGCAAACACGGCAAGAAACGAAGCCAAAGCGCAACCGCGGGCACGTATCAGCAGGCGCGGATCGGACGATCGGCTGCTTCCGTACTACCAAGTGTTTCTGCGCCTCTCCCCTTGGTGGCGCTCAGTGCACGACGTTCGGAGCGCCTCCTAGCCAGCGCAGGATCCCTATAGTTGCTCGGAATGCTACGCAGGGTAACTATACCCGAACTCTGAAGCTCCAAGTTAACTCTAACTAGGCGAGTAAAAAAATTAAATCTGTTCCACTCAATGTGAAAGCTGTCGGAAGTACAGAGCAGTGATTCGCCGTAATTGGCTAAACCTCCTTTATCCGCTCACTGCTGCATTTCAAATTTTCTGACTTCGCAGTGCTCGCGCGCCCCCTGCCTGAAACTGGGCCAGCAGAAGTTCTGTTCTTTTTTTGCGTGTTTAATTCGTATGCTGGAGTTTTTTCGCGTCATTTGGAACGCGTATTTTGTTTTCTTAAGCGGCTGGAGCCTTTCTGCGTCATTTCGAACGTGCCAATTTTTTGTTAAGCGGCTGCAGCCTTTCTGCGTAATTTCGAACGCGCCATTTTTTTCTGGCGCGGCTGGAGCCTTTCTGCTTTATTTTGAACGCGCAATTTATTTTTTTCGTGGTCGATTTTTTTGCATACTATAAAAAAAAACCAACCCAACGAACATTCCTAACTAAATGAACGCGGGGGCTACCAGTGATATACACAGTTTTTTCCAGAAATGTACCAGCAGTTTTTTTTTGCGCTAAATAACGGGGAGATGTATGGCAAGCGCCAGTGGTTTACGAGGTTCGAATGTTTATGCTATATAAACCGCGTGTTTTTCGAACCTTCAGCGTGATTTGCTGGCCCCAGTACAGAAGGCTCTACTTGGGTCCGTTACATGGCTGGGCGCCTGATTACAGCAATCGCGTCGACCGTTAGGGACCTCAGACAAGGCGATCCCATAAAGTGCTCTTCACTTATAATGACCGCAGCGTTATAGCCACTTTGCACCGGAATTCGCTTAGCTCCCTGGTTTACACTGAAACTGTACCTTTGCCATTTTGAAGCAAATCTTTCTTCGTATCACTATTGGCATTATCATAAGCAAAGTCACCCGAGAAAAGCTGACTAAACTAAAAGAAAGAACAAATGAAGGTGATGACTGTGATGATGACATGAAAACACGCTTGTAGTGGTCGGAATCAAATATGGGCTGCTGGCATTTTGAAGTCGACGTCTTTCCGATTGCGCCATCATTGCATCGGGGTGCTCAGCATTTGCTTTGATTTCGTTGCAGGGACGTTAACTTTGGACCTTCGCTGAACTGAAGTGGACCTAAAATTTGGACTTTGGCAGTTTCTCTTTCGCACGAGGACGATGGTTTAACGACAACCTTGGGTGGGGGTGCGCTCCACTTTTTTGTGAGGGATTCATTTCCTGCAGCCTATGTTTGGACTTTGAATCGCAGTCAGTTTTCTCTTTAATTGGTAACGCTTGCACGTTGACTTTCAGGAGGTTTGCACTTTGATTGTTGACGCTTTGACTTTGATTGCAGTGGTCTTGACAATGGAACTTAGCCATTTGATTTTCACACCAAAGAAAGCTTTGCCTTTCAACCGTCGTCCTCGTTAGACGTTAGAGGCTGATAACATTTATGGCGTTATAAATCCTCGGCTCCTCTCTCGATCAGGCATGCCTCTTACTCCACCTGAGTAGAGGAGGGCCAGAGGATCGCTGTGAAAGCTGACACTCATGTCACCTACCGTAGAATCAACACCCACAGGAGACAGAGCGAAAGACTACTCGTTGTGAATATCGAATAGTGGTAGCGGAGTGTATGCGAGTGTGCACTGTAAGCGGTGCAGAGTACTTTTTTACGTTTGCACAAAGACGACTCAATAATGAAAGCCCCGTTTTTGGGGAATACCACTCTACCCCTCGGGAGTTAACAGCAGTAAACGTTGCGGCTACAATGCTGCTCGGACACAATATGCAGTCCTCTCTGTCTACGCTTGTCCGTAAAAACTAAAAGCCGTGGAACTAAAAGTGTGCTCCGATTGGACAACGCTTGCCCGTTGAGCCTTTCTCCTGAAGATGCTTTATCGCTCAGAAGTGTAGTAACAAATTCGTAGTCATTCTACAAATTCAGGAATGCTTGTGGCCGACCCCACCGCAGGTTTTGTCTGTTTTCGCACGGGCAGTTGAAAACCGGCGAATGACGTCACGAGTGGCCCTAAATTCTAGATCAGCGACAGTTCATGTCCCCATCCGGACGGCCCACAATCTGGTTATAGTCATACCAAAGACGCTATACTGCTCACAAATGTGCTTTCCGTACTTTTTGTGCGGGGCTTGAGGCGCAATTCGACATAATTCAGTTGCTTACATTAATAATCTGTGGTTAGCTGCAGACTTCTTTTGCAAAGCAACAATAGCGGTGCACTCCACAGGCCTTAAGCCGGCGAGGTGTTATTTCACCCATTGGCATTTCGGATGTCATTGTCATATTTCAAGGGGCAATTCCGGTGGCAGTTCAGTTGAGGTCAGTAAAACTTTATTGAGGTTGGGGAATGGAATAAAGTGAGAAACTTACTGTTCCGAACGAAGGACGGAAGACAAGGACGAAGAGGAAGAAAGTTTAGCCTGCACGAAGCAGTCGACCAATAGTGAAACACTGCGAATACCGCACGTAATACAGTTGCGAATCGGGCAGTGACCCGTGCAGCTGACAGAAGTCCAGCTAATGGGAGAATGGCAGGGGAAAATAATTTAAGCCCGAGGCAACCGGGGTGTTGCAGAAAGTAAGATCACAGCAGGAGAAATCAGCACGAAAGGGGTATACGCTCTGGGTGGTGCAAGCCAGGCTAAAAAGAAAAAAATGCTCCTAACGAATACAAACAACCTAAATAAAAACGGGAACAAACCTGCACTAGCTAGGCTATAGCAGTTAAATGCCCATTCAAAAAATAAAAGACCAGGAAGCCGAGGCTCCAAAATCTTTTCGAAGTAAAGGCACTGGGTTATAAAAACTTTTGCTTCGATGGGCAACGCAGTTCAGCACCAGCACAGAGTTTATTCGTGCATTCAAGCAGAGGAAGCGCCTCAACTAACATTGCTACTTGTACAGGCGGGGACCTAATATTGCAGACCACGCGAGCGCGTGGCAAAAGCCTCCGATGCGCACTCTGGAGGCCCGGTGCCTATTGTCGAGACCGGCGCGGTGCGCATGCGCGTCCCGTTTTACTCGCAGGCACGCTGATTTTCTCGCTTCCTGCAGCGGTGCTGAAATGGTCACTGAGGCACCGCAGAGCGACGCTTTTGTAGCATTCCTTTGGTCCAGATGGCATAATTGGGGGCTAATTTGACGATTGCGCCGGCTTCGGCGCAAGTGCTCCTGGCGTCTTGACCAACACTCTCGCGGAATGTTTTGTTTGTTTTGTGCTGTATCGTTTATAAACGTTGAGACTTGCGGCTTGCGAACGGCGTCACCGAAGGAAGTGTGTACGATGCATCATCACGGGGTGCCGCGCTACAGACAATAAAAGGCGAGCGATATCAATCGTTAACCTTTGTTCATCTTGTTTTTTTTGTAAACTATTTGGCCACTGGACTTATCTTTCAGCTGGCTGTCTCCTGCCGGTAAATAGGCAATTTACAAGTTTTATAAAATTAATCGACAGAAACGTATGCATTATATCCATATAAATTGTCTGTTCGCTCTGCCCGTCGGCATTCGTAAAAATGACACGTCGGGTTCCTATCAAAGAACGCCGTAACATTATTCGCTAGTTTTTGAATTTATTCCTCAAAGGGACACTTGCCGGCTTAATAATAGGCCTAGAGATGCTGTTAGTGGAGCAATTCATCCCCTACGGGTATCAAGAAGGCCGGCTTGCATTGATTGAATATTTGCTCATACGCTACACAGGCGATGAGGCGCGCCGTAGTGGAAAGCTCCCTATTAAATTTGACCACCTGGGGATGTTTAACACGCGGCTATATCTTTGTTAACACACTTGAGCGTTTTCTTTTTGCCTCCCCAGAAAACGGTCGGCTAACAGATGCCTGGAGGAGTGGAAGGACAAAGTCATCAAGGAAAGAGTACAAGCTGATTGTTTTGCAGTGGTTGAACACCCGTTCCTTAGTGACAAAAAAAATTGGGAAGGCCCCTAAATAACGATTATTATTACAGCGAAAAGTAGCGAATATTGTTACGGCGTTCTTCTATGGGAACCCGAGTTGCCAGTTTTACGAATGCCGGCGCGCAGAACGATTTTGTTTGTTTGATTTTCTTGTGCGGTTTTTGGTGTGTTAACCCTTTCGTACCGTGAAAGGAAAGAAAAATGTGTCAAATATAAAGAAAAATATTTCTCACTCGATTTGTAGAGCCTTTTTTTGAACAAACCGGCAGGAGTTTTTCAATAAAATCCCGTTCCTTTGTTTCCCTCTATAAAAAAGGCTTGCTCCGAGAGTGCTTCCCCGCATGGTCGCAGTATCTTGCAAAAAAGCATCCCCAGGTCTCCGAAATGACCGATTTTAAGCATACCCGCGTCGTTACCGGTGATGGATATTCTCATCATAGGTCATTTTGGCACGAACTTAAACAAAGTTTTAAACAAAGGGTTAAACAAAATTTTATTTTATTTGCGAAGTACAATAGGAGCTCCGGCTGTTGGCGTCTCCTGTGGCGAAGTTGTCGAGCGGGGGACAGAAAACAAGTGTATAAATCGGTTCAAAATAGAGTAACACTATAACCAACGTTGTAAACGTTTTAACTAGATAAATAAGCTAACTTATTTCAGTGTAGCTTCGTTGCGGCATCCCGCAAGGGCTTGTTTTAGCGTGGACGAGCGTCGCTCGTCTTCGTTGGGTGCGGTACAACCGATGTAGACTGGCTCAGTTAGTCTAAGGTAGGCAAGGGGTTGAGAGTAAATGGGTGTGTGGTTGTACCTGCCAACGGCTCTTCCTGGTCTCTCTCTTTGAAACACTCGATGTACTCACGTGACGTTTACAGACAACAAAATAGGCGATCTTCGCCTGTAGCTCTTTTTACACTGTCTAGCTTAGTTTCAGATTAATTGAGGCGAAGCCCGGTTGGTGACTGCAACGTACGTGCACGGAGTAAGAATGAGGTTATTTTCAGACTACCGACGCGAAACCCATATCGTGATCTATAGACGTAAAAAAACGACGTGTCACCCAGTTCGGTTGTCGGAGACGTGAAATGACATCATTCTTTAAAGATATTGCTACAGTTCTGGCAACAGCCTGAACCAGGCTTGAGAGCGGAGGAGAAATGACGATTCCTTGGGTTGGCATATAACTGCAGATAACTACACAAGCACGTGCACAGTTTATCTAGCGGCATCTGTTGCGGGAGCGAAAACTGTGGGGCCGCCGAATTCTGAATTGACTGAGCAGCCCAAGAATAAATCGTGGCCTCTAACGTTCGGTCATTGAGGTGCCGCTACCTTCTCCTTTGCCGTCGCAGCTACGAAGCTTTGTAGAACGCGTTCGTTGTCCCTCCGACATTAACTAGTTTTTCGCTCCCACCCACCGCAATCTCACTGCACGGCTGTGTATAGGCACGTTGCGCTGATGCTTGCCTCGCAAGCAGCAGCGCCGTTTTCTATATCCTGGTGGTTCGGGGGATCATTTCTGTTGTGAAAGATGCCACGCATATCACAGGCTCGGTTCGGAGCCTTCATATTACGCAAGTGTCGGCGCTCTGTCCCAGACACCATCAGCCGGGATCATCCCGAGTCACGCACGGGCGCCCACACAAAGAAAGCATCTAAGTTAACGTCATGATAACAAACCCATGAAGAACGAACAGCTTAAGTGGTGCAAGCGAAAGTACGTCAGTCGTTGCTATTGTAGCCGGCCAGTCGGATTGCAGATAATACAAATGGCAGGGAGGAACGAATGCATTCATCAAGGCCGTCTTTGTTTACACCGTGTCTCATTGTCAACCCCATAGATTGTTGGCACGGCATGCTGCAGGCAGTACGTCGCCGCTCCTTTATTGGTGCCCTAGCGTGCGCTGCAGACAAATTTAGTAGGAAAAGTGCTGCGCTCACAGCAGCCTCTGTGCGGTGAAACGTGCCTATAAGTATTTCGCATACATACAAAAACTGCATTTTTGCGACGCCGGTTCGTGTAGTCGCGAAACTTGGGCCATGTGTTTCTTCCCCCTGGCCTCTCTGGAAACGACGTGCCCACCACAAAGCTTTGCGGCCCGCTTTTCTTGCCGATTCTTACAGACGCTCTTTAGCTGAATGACTGTCACCCAGCCCATACGTGCATTTTACGCGTCAAAACCAGCCCGGACACAAAATAAAGGGCGGTCGGCTCTGTTTCCTTGATGGGCGCGTAAAAAACACATTTTTTTGGTTTCAAGGAGGCACTTTAATTTGCGTATGATGATTCTGGGGCTTCTGCTGACGCACTTTCGTTATCTCAAAATGCTTCTATTGAGACTTGTTTGTGTCCTTTTTATTCCGTTTTAGGCCTTATTCACGCCTTGTCTGTACTTGGCTTTGTTGTAGCCCTACAACTACCAATATCTGAGTGCCAACAAATCCAAACCCAAACCCATACTCTCTCTTACACCATCAACGCTGTTGATGCTACGCGCACTATCAAGCGGTGCACTTTTGCATTCGGCGAGATCCCAGAACCAGCTTCTGCTGATGAAGTAACACTGCCCCGCTACATCGGTGGGGCTTCCGGTCCGGTATTTGCGTTTTCCGTAAAAGCGAACCCGAAAGGCATCTGTATCCTTCGCCCATAATCATTATGATGATGCAAAACGTGACCCGATCCCAAATGTAGAGGTAATTTTACATGGCCCTTTGAACAGGGGTTATCTCGAGTCTCGTGTAGGTTTTAGAGCTAGGGAGCATTGCAAATTCTTTTCAAACTGAGCATTTTTGGTGTATTCCTTCATAGGTGATGCAAAAAATTAGAATTCATTTTGCGGAAAGAAACTCGACCTTGGCAGTTTTCCTACAAACAGTACACAAAAACGTTAACCCACCGGGAGCTTATGAAGCCAAAACAGAACGTTTCAGTTTTTTGTGCTGTAGAAAGTTCTCCAATTTGCAGTGTTTTTCTTTTCATATAACACATTATACGCACAAAAATAAAGTGACCTAGTGGCAATATTAACACATCATTAAACGATGAAAATCTAAACTTCCCAGGAACTTCAAAACCCCCCAAGTCGTATCCCACACTAAAACTGGAAGTGGTAGTGTTCTGTTTCGAATAAAACTGACCTGCTCTGCTATTATTTCCTGGGTCTTAACAATGGTAATCAAAAAAACCTTCAGTTCTACATAGTGTTGTTTTCAACGCTAATAATAATCAAAATAGAACTTCTCAATAGGTGTCAATTCAGCCGGCGTCCAGAAAACCAAAACTGAAAGTGCCAGTTTTCTATCTAGCTAAAAGGCCCTGATTCCCAGTCCTGTGCTGGAGGGAAGTGAGGACTGCATTGTTTGGTGAAAGTGTTTACACTCGCTCTCCTACGGTTTTACTGCCAGAAGCTATAGGAGTACATCAGAGCACACCAACCGAAAAATCTATAATTTTGGGGTGAGCAGTACAATGCCATGAGAGGTTGGGACTATCCTTGTAGCGAAAGAACGACGCAAGGCAGACGTGGGCCACGGCTTCCCTTAGCGAGGATGATCCTTTTGCTGATACGGTCTACACGGTGATGGTGATTGAGTGGCGCGTACCCATCTGGAGATTCAACATCGTCCCCCGCCTGCAACGTTCGTATCTGGCCTTAAACATAAACGCGGCACTACGCATCGAACCTCCTAGCTGCTCAACAGCTTCACCGGCTGGCGCTGTGTCTCGAACACGTTCCTGGGATGCAGTTTCTCGTAGCGCTGCTTGATTGCGTTCGCCTAGGGACGATTCTCGAACAATGAGTACCGCAGTCCATCCTAACAAAATCTTGAGCGGCAGGTGGCCTGTGGTAGCAGTATGCATGAAGGCGTCGCTTTGCCATGTCTGGGACACCTCTGAGCTGCGGCACAAGTTAAACATGCTGATCCGGTACACGCAGTCTTCAAGTAGAAATAGCTTTAGTTCTTTGGCGCTTCATGACACTGCAAGGTTTGCGCTGCGACGCGACTTCTCTGTTGCCTAGTAGGGCGAACGGAGCTTGACGGGGGCGAAGTATGTGAAAAGCTTCTCAACCTTCAGCGTATCTCGCTCCTTGCCCTGACCCTCCCTGTGTATGACGGTGGTCTCTTCTGTGGGGGCTCAGCAGCTGGAAACAACGAATGCTTCTCGTGTCGGTGCTCCCGAACACGTGCCTATGACTCTCTGTGGCTCCACAGGTCGCTAAATTTCATCAGGTCGACCCACGTCAGTACAGAGAAGGCTGTTTGTGAACTCCGTCCTGTCTTCCGTTTCCAGCGGTGCTTGCGCCGTCTTTCCACTTTCAGGACAGCCAAGCGCATACAAGGTGACACGGACGACAACCGAGCTCTCCGCCCTGCTTCCCGAAAAATTTCAGATCCTTTAGTCTTGCGGCGATTGTCCTGTAAATGATGGAGCGCAACCTGGGATGTTTTGGCGTCGAGCTGTGTTCTTAGATCGGTGTTGTCCTTCCCTTGGGTTAACTATTTTGTAACTCCAGTTCCTGGCGAGGGCATTTTCTTGATTGTTACCAGGTCACCCTACGGCTCTGCAACTTCTTGAGCACATCTCTCTGTTTTCTGGCACTGAGCAGAAGTGAACAGCAAGGTTTCTTCTGCTTTTCCAATTTCAGTTCGACAGAATGGCGGGGATTCGCGCATGACTGCAACCTCATCAACTACTTCAACGGTTTGAGCTTGTTGGGTCTTCGGTAGTTCCAGTAAGGACTCGCTCATTATGACGTTTGAAACGAAAATGTACTCGAAACCGTACTTCATAGGCTGTATGTCTTCTTTCAAGTCCTTCTTTCCACGTGTTCCGTCGGCTACTTGGACAGGAAACGCTGAGTCCTTCTCTGCGGCAGACGTAGCCTCGTGCTCTTCACGATTGTCTTTCGTTGGGACGTGCGATGCAACCTCGCAGCTGGCTCCCACGTTGTCAATATCTTGAACGCTCTTGTGACTGTGGTTCGTTGCCTCGAGACGGTACCAAAACCCCTTCCACCCACGTGTCACACCATCGAACGTTGAAACCTGCAGCTTCGCCAGGACAACTGACGAGGTTGATGGACGTGAGCCGCACTGAGGGTGGTTTGTCTGGATGGAATGCTGGGCGAATACCGTTGTACACGATGGCCAATGCTCGAGGATCATTTGACTTGCCTGCAGTGCCGCTTGTAGTGACTCTCCTGCCGGGCTCCTTTCTAGAGTTCAAGGCCGAGCGCAGGCTGTTGATTCCCCGATGTATGGTTCCTCGGTAAGCCAATGCGTCAAAGTAATCTCGCAGAACTTCATCATGATCCAGAAGCTCGATTATTTTCTTTTTCGTCTCGTACAGTGCCGCGTTATTGCTCTCGAGCAGATCAATGGCCGCTTGAAGTTCATGCGTATACGGCAAAGCAGCTTCCAGAAGATCTGTCGCTGCCTTGAGCCGTCGTGCTCCCGCGCCGCGAAGGATACGCTGCTGCCGGCGCAGCTTCTCAGTCGCACACATTCGGTCGATCGTCACTAGACGGTCAGGGCCAGCCATGCTGACCTCCTGGTGAGGGCGGGGCTGAGCAGCGTACACAGCAGTCAAAGGAGGCAGGTTCTGCGAACCTCATGTCGGAGGGGACGTCGGTGGTCTCCCTCGTCGCGTGCGGTCGTCTTCCCGGGTCGCAAGGCACCAAAATGTAGCGGAAGAACGACGCAAAGCAGACCTGGGCCATGGCGCGCCCTTAAAGGGGATGATCATTTTACTGACGCGGTCTACATGATGATGGTAATTCAGTGGCGCGTAGCCATCGAGAGATTCAAGAATCCTATCAACGTCAGTTGCTCGGCGAGTGCGCTAAAAAAGGAGCGAAATCTCAGGGCAGCAAAACGCTAACGGAAGTAGCTACAAATCCGGGGAGTGTACCACCCCTGATAATCTTATGTACGCCCAGCACTCTTTTGAAATACATCTCGCTCATTTTTGCTGAATCTAATTTTGAGCAATTTCATCAAACGCAGTCTAATTTTGTTAATAAGGTTTTTTAGTTAAGCTTGGCGAATTACTTTTTTTATTCATATCATAGGGTGTGCAACAAACATCAACAAGCCAAATCAAGCCCGAAGATATGATGTGGCTGCGTTGTAAACAAAGGCACACTCATTACGGGTCCCAATTCCTGTTATTATATCTTTGTTTTGAATCTCGTTCTACGTATGATTCTTTCGCTTTAAGGTCGTTTATGCACAGGAAAGGAATACTCTACAGCAATAAGAAAAACTGGATTTATTTCAGTGTTGGCGTCAGACTCAGATTAGATCAAATTGTAGGAAGCGGAGCCGTGGACTCGGTGAGGCGATGTGGCTCTCCTACATTCATTGGGGTGTGCAAGGCCCGGACGGAACTGGAGTGGGAGCGGCGATGGCAAGCGACCGCCCAGGCGCTCGGTCGTGTTCCATCCGTTCCCTCGCGGCACGTGGCACTGCTGACGCAGCCCGGCAAGCACCACTGCTGATGATGATTGTGGGATGCAGGGGTGATGATGATAGTGGACCTGTTAGCGGGTGAAGGTGCCGCCACTACAGTGCTCCCCCCTAGCACAGGCCCGTTAAGACAGAAAGAGAAGTACAAGCTATGTACAGATAATTAACTAAGCATGTTCACGGTAGGTCCTTAGACAGTCCAGGTCAAATCGTGCGTAACTTATAAAAGCAGTCCTGGTAAGTCCGTTGTGGGCCTCCGGAGCGTTGATTGGCCTCAGGTGGCCTTGGCTGGGAGTGCAAAGTCGGACGAACTGGTGTACGGTGTTTTAGTCCCGAAGTGAAAGAGGCACGAACCGCGGCCACAGTGCAAACTTGGCGGGGCCGGTAGAACGGGCGTTCCACGACCAGCCTCTTGCGACGCGTGTACACTGGCGTTCGTGTGCCAGTACGAGGAGGCTTGTACTCTCGGAGGGGACGGTTTGAGCACGGGGTCTGGTGCGACATCGTTGCGCATGCACTAAGTGCAACCGCAGTACGACGCCTAGGGTGACAGCGGCTACAGCGAGTAACCCACATCCCGGAACGCCGACGAATATGAGCCCGCAACTCTGGTCATAGCCGGCATGCAAGACGTTCTTTGGCAAAACGGCACCGACGCCTCGTCGATGTGCGCCGAAGAAGTGCCAGTGACGAAACTCGCTTTTAAATGCGGAGCATTTCTTAGGCTCGCCTGGTCCTCCGTCGTTGATGGCGGCGCCGTCCACACGCTCACTGCGCATGTGCAACTCTCCTCCTTACACCCACAGCTCCGCGATACTACACTATAAAAAAAAATTCCCGCGCCTTCCCGCGAGGGGAACACGTGTAAATGCAGAGCATTTGGGGTCGTTAACGCCGCGTAAAGTCGCGTTAAGGTGGGTAGTTGGGTCGTAGTTGCGTTTGTGTTGGTTTGGGGTAGAGAGAGGAGAGTAAAGTCGCGTTAGGGTGGAGCGAGCGTCAACCAAGGAAGGAAGGAGCAACGCAGTGACTGAAGCACGAGCGACCGCTAGCCGCTTTATATTTGCAGCGCGCGCAGTAGAGGGAGAGCAGTACGGGGGGGGAGAGCGTGCATGCGCAAGCAGCGCGCGCCCTTCCACGCCCCACCGCGCGGCTATCACGCACCTGTTACGCCGAGACCGCGACGGAGCGAACGGGCTGACTACGACGCATGCGCGCACCAGCTGCTGTTGAGAGAGAGGAGGGAAGGAGGAGAGGCGCACCTGCTGCGGACGCGGAGCTGTGGACGCCGTCCGACGCAGGACGAGGCGAGGCTAAGAAATGCTCTGCATTTAAAAAGAAATAGTGAGCGGCTCCCGGTTTCGATCCCATGACGCTCTGGCCGCAACGGGAGGTACGCGGTGCTCTTCCCACTATGCTACAAATCCGGGACAGGAGCAAGTGCTACGAACGCGCCTTATGTCCTTGACTCATTCAAACTACGTCAACAAGCCACTGATACAACGAAGGCACGCGAAGCTGAACGTCAACGGAAACGACGAACTGAAAACTTTAGAGGGGGATGCTGAATTTCCCGTGGGAAAGCTGTGGCGGGAAGCGCCACGCGCCTTGCAGCTCAACCAGCCCCGTCCGCAGCGCCTCTGATGCTGATTGTGGCAGGATGCCCCTAGAGATTGGCCAACCAAAGAATCCATCACGAGATAGGTTCGCGTTCAACCACTGTCGTCATCTTCCCGTAGGGGAACCGCCGAAGAAGAAGAAGAACGAGAATACAAAGCTGCGAAGAGGAGGGCGTGTACATTGCTCTCAGCCGGTGCACCAATGTCAACAACCTTTGCCTCACCAAAGCTGACGGAGACTACCAATTCTACCACAGAGACAACATCGACAAGAACATGATGGACGAGTTTCGGCGCCTCGAGAACCACCGCCTACTCACCGTAACACAACAGCACTTGCGTGCCTTTGGCACCGGTGTGGACCCGGACACGGAATTCCCTCTGGCGCTAGTAAAAACCAGATCACTCAACATAACGGCAACACAATGGAACCAAACGGAACCGCTACGATGCTTCGCATCCTCATCAGGGTTCCCCACGGTAAGATGGTGTAATTTTTAAATGCAGAGCATTTCTTTAACGCACAATGTCACCCGTCCGTTGGCGATCGGCGTCCGCAGCCAGCCAGCACGTGCGCCCCTCCCCCGCTCCTCCTCGCTCTCAACAGGTGCGGGCACACATGCGCGTGCTCCGGCGCTGAAAGAGGCGTTGCAGCAGCACGTGCTACCTCCTCTCCCTCTACTGCGCGCGCTACGAATATAAAGCGTGTATCGGCGTGGCTCACTCCATTCTACTCCTGCGCTCTGTTCTGCTTACTCTCGAGTTTGGTCGTCGTCGAAGTGCATAAGCGATCGAAGCAACACCTTCAACCAGTACGCGCACACGACGTACGCGTTGTACGCGCTACCGCTGCCACCCCCAGTGTCGTTGTCCGCTGCCGTCGCGTTGCACCGATTGTACGCGTCCATGGCGAGCTTGAGCGCGAACGTCTTGCCGCAGCCCGCGGGACCCGTCAGGAAGACGCGCAGCGGGGGCTGCCCGGGCGTCGTCTGCCTGTGCAAGATCTCGCGGCGCAGCTCGTACTGTTCCGCGTTGGTGATCATCCGCATCATGGAAACGTAAGCTTCGCGGTCCAGGATGCCTTGGCGTTTTCGTACCGCGGCGCACGGCTTGACGATTTCCTTGACCAAACACAGCAAGTAAAGATCCAACCGATTGCCCCGCAGAGAGGGTGGGGTGCAAACGATGGCAATAAATAACACGTTACGTACTTACGTCTCTCGTCTCTCTCTCTCTCTCTCTCTCTTTCGTCTCGCAACCCAACTACCCAACCCCTACGACAACAACAACTACAACTACCACCGCCAACTACCACAACCTACGCCACGTGACCACCCCCAATGCTCTGCATTGTCCCTCGTGCGGGGGCATGCGACGGAGGTTTTGTTTTTTGACTGGTGCTTACGGCGTCGATGGCGACGTCGGCGTCGAGTTTCGGGAACGCGCTCCTCTGGTGGCGACTTCAGCGGTTTATGAGGTTGGACGTCTGTCGTCAGTGGGTCCGGCTTCTCCTGGTAATCGTGCACGTCGCGGTTGACGGGGTGCTGGCGGTGCGTTTCATGTAGAGTAAGGGTCGCTGCTGTGTTGGTGTCCGCGGAGGGTGCCGCGGCTGTCGCTTCACCCGAGTCATGTTGCGGTAGGAGTGGAGCGGGGCTCTGTGTTACTGTCATGGTGGACTTGACGTGCCACGGTTGTGTAGCGGGCGACCAGGTTGGGAAGGATGGAACGCTCACGGAGCACGCACCGGAGCCCTTGCATGGGGTGGTAGAAGAGGAGGAGGAGGGCTGCGGCTAGTTGGCGTCCGTGATGTCATCGGCTGTGGGTATTGTCGTCGTAGGTGTGGCTGCCGCGCTGGCGGTGGAGTCAGCGATGGCGACACTCATTGCAGGAAACGACGCCGATGGTGCAGAAGGTACGATGTGCGGCGGCGAAGCGTGCACGGACCGCGCGTGTACCTTATCTGCTGCAGACCGAAAACAGTCGTCCCCCAAGCCGTAGTGTGCGAGTACGGCAGCGCGAAGATCATCGTAGGGTGTTTCGCTGGGCGGTGGTAGGGCGAGAACGCAGCGGAGCTCGAGGGGAAGCATCTCCCAGAGGATGGAGTGCTTGAGCGGCTGAATGGTGACATAGTTCAGCGAGAAGGTGGCCTCAAGCTTGAAAAACCATCCTCTGAGGTGGCGTGCGTCGAACACCGGTATCGGCGGGTCCCCCACGTCGCCATGTCGGTGTGCCGCTGGCCGGGTATCAGGCGCTGAACCTCCGGGTCACCACTTGTTGGAAGCGGAGCCGTGGACTCGGTGAGGCGATGTGGCTCTCCTACATTCATTGGGGTGTGCAAGGCCCAGCCGGAACTGGAGTGGGAGCGGCGATGGCAAGCGACCGCCCAGGCGCTCGGTCGTGTTCCATCCGTTCTCTCGCGGCACGTGGCACTGCTGACGCAGCCCGGCAGGCACCGCTGCTGATATTGATTGTGGGATGCAGGGGTGATGATGATAGTGGCGCTGTTAGCGGGTGAAGCTGCTGCCACTACAAAATATTTAAATTGAAACGTAAACAACAAGGCGTACTTTAATGGTATCGGAAAAGTAAAACAGCGTGCATCATGCCGTAGGCCAATACTTTGTAGAGTGTATCTAGATTCCTTTTTGCTATCATTCGGCCAAATACCTTACAAGTCATTATAAGCCACCATTGATAACAGCTGCACCTTTGTACACACTATAATGAAACGTCTGCGGGGTGTATTAGTTCACCACAGGTATATAGAAAGTCCTGGCGGCCATTGCGTTCATTTTGAGTTATTAGCTTTACCACTGCCGGTCGGTGTCTTATTTGTAAAATGTGATTGTTCAGTTGTGCCTATATCTCATTAGTGTAAATCGGAGGTTTTGGCGCGGACAGAATATTGTGGCAGAAATTTTTTACAACGCCCATCAGGGGCACTGCTTCCTGATAAGTGGTCTAATATTGTTTTTATATGCGTAAGGAATCTAAGCCCCGCCTAAAATACAGAAATTGAGCCCTTCACAGTACTACTCATTCTGCCTAATAAAGTGTTACGGTTCATGCCTTGTCGCGTATCAGAGATTGCACGCACCATTGTAGAGTCTCTTGTTAATTAAAGCCCCTCTCTGTCTCCCCCTTCTCTGTTGCCAGGAATCATCGCTGACGGCGTCATCCATGGGTCCTTGCATGATGGCGTGCTGCCTTCTGGTCGCGTTCCTGGCGACCCCTTGTTACCAACGCGTTACGGCGTTTTTATATTACTTTGACACTCTCAGCAAGTGCCACGACACCTGTGGCGGCGTTATTGGCCGGCTCTGCCCCGAAGGCTGCCTCTGCGTCTACGAGGAAGACAGCGACCGTGGAAAGTGTTTCGAGGACCGCACCAACAGGAGCCGGCTGCCGTAATTCGGCTTTTGATTCTGATGTGACCCGCTGCAAAGATCGTACAGCTTCTTATTTCTGTTTCTGCCGTCCTGTAAACCTGTGTTTATTGTCCTCTTCGGGAAAAAGTATGTTTATGCCTCTTTGATGCCGATTTTTTTTCACCTATAATAAAGATACAACGTACCCGGACATGCAGTACGACAGATGTTGTGTTTTTCATCCGGTAAATTACACGAAATGCGTGTAAAATGTCCCAAATTTTGATTCTTTTATCATGCGTGGTTAGAGAACACATAAAAATAGTATAAACTACGCAGTAGCAAATAATCTGCTCGTTGCTTCACTGGACTGTCTGTAATAAAGTAAAAAAGTGTATGACGGAAAAGTGGATCTATGCAGTAAACAAGGCGAGCCACGCGAAGAAAATGCGCTTTTGTTTTTTCGGAAAGGGGAAGTGGCAAATGTCACTGAACCCACAGAACACAACGAAAGGTCTCTTCAGCTGAGTGAGAAATAAAGGGGCTGAAGTGGGGTTTTTTTTGCCACAGGTGTATTTATTTATTTTTAAATTAAATTAAGATCTCAGCAGGGCTAGTGAAAATTAATTCAAGGAATTCCATTACGCAGGCAAAGCACACACGAACATGCACAAAAATGGATAAAAAAGAAAAGAAGTTGCATCACGTGTGGAGATGTGTCCCGATAAAGGATAAAATTTTTTTGGTCACGGCCTTGTCAGAAATGTTATCATATTCGACAATGGTTCTTGTAAATTAGGAGGATCTGAAGCAGTGTGGCGCGGACTGAGCTGTGTGATTAATAGCGCGCGTCGGTGTCTTGCACCGCAACTATTGAAAAGACAAAGAATTAGAGGTTCTAATACCGCAGTGTCCAGTGACCTTGTGATAGGAATATATGAGCCAGAAGATCTGATTTCGTTCCGACACGGTTGGTAAGTAGCTCTCTTGACGAAGTTCTGTTATAGATGTTCGCCTTTAAGAATTATATATTAGCCTCACCGAGGTCTTTTGAATGTTTTCTATTTCTTAAATATTGGCTTGAGTCTGAACTTACCAAATCACTTGTGCATATTTTAACATGGGACGAATATTTGCGTCACGTCGTAATCTATGAAGCGAAAACAGTGGATGGAGATTTTTAAAGCCAGTCGTAAATACAAGAACTTTCGAAGTGGCATTGCCAACGCAGTATTAGTATGATTTGTACAGTTAAGATCATTAGAAAATCACAAGCCCAAGTACTAAACTTCGCTAACTTGTGTAAGTGTAATGTCTCCAGTAGTAATGATGCATCAAAGGGCAGCTTTGCTGTGTGTTGTTTTCGTAAAAGTTGTTGGTCAAATTTGTTTTGATTTTGCACAGCCTGCACCAGTATAAACTTTTCCAAACTCATATTTCAGCCTAATTTAATCCTCAGCCATCACACGTTTCTGGTACAATTTGGAATTGTCGTCGTACAAGTGGACACTAACCCGACATTACGGCAGCTATGCCATTTAGAGATATAAAAAAACACAAGAAACCTTCACATCGATCTCTGAAAAACGCCGTTATAAATTCGACCACATGTGAATCAGATGCAATTTTTACAAACGAAATGTTGGTGGTTATAGAGGTAGGTAGGTATTGAGGTATATAGATGCAATCTCTCCAATGCTATTCACAGCATGTTTACAAGAAGTATTCCGAACATTGGATTAGGAACAGGTGGGAGTAAGGGTTAATGGAGAATGCCTAAGTACCTCGGATTTGCTGATGCCGTTGCCTTGCTAAGTAACTCGGGAGACGAATTGCAAAGCATGCGTTCCGCACTTGACAAACAAAGTAGAACCGTGGACCTGAAAATTAATATGCCGAAAACCAAACTAACGATCTATAACCTCGGGAAAGCACAGCGGTTTGGGATAGGTGACGAGACAGGGAAGTGGTAAGCGAATATATTTACTTCAACCAAGTTGTGACCCCGGGTCCCAACCATGAGCAGAGATAATTAGACGAATAAGAATGGGCTGGAATGCATAGGGCAGATATTCTCAGACAATGAATGGCAGCCTACAATTGTGCCCGAAGGAAGTGTATGACAGCTGCATCTTACCGGAACTCACCTACGGGGCACAAACTTGGGGGCTCACTAAGAGGGTTCAACTTAATTTGAGAATGACACAGCGGGCAAAGGAGTGGAAGATGATAGATATAACATTAAGGAACAAGAAGAGAGCAGATTGAGTCAGGAAACAAACACGTGTTAAGGTAATATTAGTAGGAATTAAGAAGAAATAGAGGTGGGCAGTGCATGTAATGTGAGGACAAGATAACAGTTGGTCATTAACGGTAACAGGGTGGATGCCTAAAGAAGGCAAGCGTTGCAGGGGGCGGCAGAACGTTAGATGGGCAGATGAGATCAAGAAGTTTGCGGGGATAAATTAGTCGCAGTTAGAGCAGGACCGGTGTAGTTGGAGATTATTGGGAAATGCCTTTGCCCTGCAGTGGCCGTAGATAGGCTGGTGATGATGATGGTTGAGGTAGGCAGCAATCCATTAAAATATTTTATCGCTTTTTTCCTGCGTCATTTGTTTCAACAAATTCTTATCAACCACTGCGTCAAATGCATATTTCAAATCCACAATTCTGACAGCAGATTTCCTATCAATATTATTGTTACTAGGCCTGGTTATGTTGTTGGCGAACAGGACACATGAAAAAAGGTGAAACATCTACGCGACTCACTGTGATCATCATCATTTTCCCGATAGTTATCATCACGGCTCTCTCTCGCCCACTCAGCCTTGTTCGTCTTGCCCGGTGCCTGTATGTCACTGTTCGAATCTTCCAAATATAGTCTCTTCCGCGAAACATTTTGGTGGGAAGTATGGGGTAACGCTTTACACAAAACGGAGCTTCGCAGTGGACGTCACGTCGCTCAAGCACCAACGATCATGGCCAAGAATGGGACCCCGCCTCAACCACCCCACTTGCCGTGGTCTCACAACAACACCAGACCCAGGTACGTTCACCGGAGCCGACGAATTGGACGCTGAGGACTGAATCTACACGTACGAGCGAGTTAGCGACTCTAATCGGTGGCACCCAACAATCATGGCAGCGAACGTCGATTACAATCTGGACGGACATGACCGGGCCTGGTTCCGAACTTATAAGGCGGACGTACGCAACTGGGACATCTGCAAGGAAAGGCTGCGCACCTTGTCCGGCCACCCAGCCGGTCGCCAACTTCCAGCCAAGAACGCGCTAGCCAAATCCGAACATACCTACCCCGAATCATACGTAACCTACATTGAGGACGTCCTACCCCTTCGCAAAAAAGCTGACGCCCAAATGTCTGAGTCCCACAATGATGGACATCTACTCAAAGGAATAGCCGATGACGCTATCCACCTGCTCATGTGAAAAGACTGTGATACCATCGAGGCTATCATCACCGAGTTCCACCGGTTAAAGCTGGCAAAAATCCGCCAAATTTCATTGCAATTCACCTGGCTCCCAAATACTGCCGCTACAAGATCTTGCGAAGGCATTTCGTCACAAGACCTTTCACCTCCAATCTCAACTGGGGTGAACACGGCCCAACCTGAAGGTTTGACGAGGGTAGTACGTAGAGAGATCGAGGCCATGGCACCAGCTGTTCTTGCCCAATACGTTACCGAAGACAGTGGGCCTCCCGTACCATTACTTCAAGCTGTCGTGTGCGACTAACTTCCCAAAGTGGGCTTTCCATCCGTCTGCACCGTTAGTCGCCCTAACTTCCCATGTAGCCCCTTTCCGCCCTTTCGGCCAAGTCCCCTATACTCCTAAATTCATCTACCCTATCAGAAACTATGCCTGGCTGCCTCGAAACCATGTCAAGCTGCCTAGAGTGGCTTTTTTCCCAACAAATACACCATAAAATATGTGTATTTTATGAAAAATAAAGCAATTCAAAGCAATTGGAAAACGCCTGGCGACCGACCCATATGCTTCCACTGTCGCCGTGCTGGCCACGTGGCACGGTACTACCACTGCCGCAAATTTCTGCCTTCCCGACAACGATTTACTACATATAACAACCCGGAAGAAGCTCCTGCTCGCTTTTCTCTCGGTACTCAGTCGCCCGACCACACCGAATCAAGCGCTCGCCGTATTGGCAGCGCCGCCAGTCCCGTTCGCCGTAACCTTGCCACTTCCTCTCGCCGACCCTGTATGACCGCTTCACTCCGGAAAACTAAGCGCAGCTCCCGGAGGTAACGCTTTATGTATGACCTGGCCCCAAAACCCCCTGCTAACGTTGCCCACGAGACGAAATTTACTAAACGTTAATGCCGGCGGTGTTCCAGTAATTCTCAAAATGACATAGGCACCATATTTCTGCTATCAGCTCAGACCTCCGCCACTGCCTCGGCAAAGTTCTCTCTCCGGCGGTGCCCAGTGTCGTATAGGTCGCCGATGGATGAAGGTTCGCCATCGCCGGAATGTATGCTGTCCATATTTGCACTGCTGGCCACGAAAATGTCGCTGTTTGCCGTATTGTAGTGATACCCTCACAACCTTATACTAGGCCATGATTTCCTGCCGGAGCATTCGGCTGTTGTCGATTGCTCCACGGGTGTCCTCCGCCTTCACTTGCATTCCCCCAATTCGACTCCTGAAGAAACCATTCAGATGCCTTCCGATATGCCTAACGCCGAAGAAGCTTTATGCCGTATCGTTTCTACGCATGATGTTCGTTTAAGGACACAAGCAGCAACCTCCATTCACCGCTCATTGAGCCCTCCAATTTCTGACGCGACAACGTGCTTTCGCCTGTTCTGGAAGTACTCCTGTCACGCGCGAAACGTCCCTACCACATACTGCTGTGACAGTTGTGGACAGTAACAATCGGCTATAAATCATCTACTTCGGAACACCCCCTCGAGTTCTACTGAAGCGTATATCTCTGGTTACACTGCGGCCAATAGTGACCACGAAGTTTTAGCTTTATGCGTGGACCCACCCCAAATTTTCTGATACCCAACCACTTCAATTCCTTATGTCGAGGATTTCGCTAAAATGATCGCTTCCGATCTTCCCGCAGACCAAGCTGCCGCTCTACGACATATTTTGGGCACCCACCGAGACATCGTTTACTTCAATAATAGTCCTCTGAGTCAGGCTACTGCTGTTCAACATCGTATAGACACTGGTGATGCCAGCCACCCATATTGTTTTCCCCGTGCTGCAATACTGATCATTCAGCAGGAAGTCGAAAGCATGCTCCGCAAGTATATCATCGAACCTTCGTCGAGCCCCTGGGCTTCACCTGTAGCTTTAGCCAAAAAGAAAGATGACAGCTGGCGGTTCTGCGTAGATTACGAACGCCTCAACCAGATCACCAAGGAAGTTTATCCATTTCTGCGCATTGACGACGCACTGGATTGCCTGCATGGCGCCAAATATTTTTCATCTATAAACCCCAGGCCTGGATCTTGGCAAATGTTTGTTTACGAATACGACCGCGAAAAAACGGCGTTTGTTACACCCGACGGCCTCTACCAATTTAGGGTAATGCCGTTTGGCCTATATAAAGCCCCTGCTACCATCAAGAGGATGATGGACTCGCTATGTCATGGGTCGCAGTGGACGACGTGCTTATCGTACCTGGATGATGTAATTGTTTTTGCCCTAGATTCGACACCCACCTCAACACCTTTTCGGCAATCTCGGAAGTGTTTCGACGCGCAAACAAAAAGCTAAACGCATGAAAATGCCAATTTGGTGGCAGCCAAATAAAGTTGCTTGGACGTGTTGTTAATGCCGAAGGTGTTCTGTTCAACCCGATCCCGATAAAGTTCACGCTGTGGGGAACTTTTCAAAGCCACAGTCGTCTGAAGATGTCCGGAGCTTCGTAAGCCGCGGTTCCGAACTTTGTCGCTTCATTGAAAATTTCGCTGACATTGCCCGTCCTCTGACAGACCTTAAAAAGAATGTCGCCTACACATGGGGCCCCAAGCAAGATGAAGCCTTCCCTACGCTTATCGCTTTGCTTACCTCGCCACCCATTTTAGGCCAACTGATCCATCGGCACGAGCCGAAGTCCGCGCAGACGCAAGCGGCCATGGTATAGGGGCGGTTTTGGCACAACAGGCCAGGCAGAACCGCCTCATCTCCTACGCCAGCCGTCTCCTGTCGCCAGCCGAACTTAATTACTCTACCACGGAACGGGAGTGTGTTGCGCTTGTCTGGGCTGTTGCCGAATTCCGTACATACCTTTACGGTAGGCAGTTTGTTTACGGTAGGCAATCTGTTAGTGTTATTACAGACAACCACGCTCTGTGCTGGTTTTCGCCTTTGAAGGATCCCACGGCCAGGCTTGGTCGATTGGCTCTCCTCCTTTCAGCGTACACTTTCTCTGTGCTCTACAAATCTCGCCGTCTACACCAGTACACGGACAGCTTGTCACGCAATCCTGTGGACCCTCCAGCCCTGAGCAGAGCAAGTTCTCATACCTGCCTTTTTGCCATCTCCGACCTCCTCAACATTGCTGAAGAACAGCGCCATGACACATTATTAGCCGTAATCTTCGATGGTCTCTGCGCACCACCTGACCCTTCTCTACATGCCTATGAGTCGTCACTCGTGCATATTTATCTATTATGAATGCAGCATTGGAGCTTGACGTGGATGTTACTCGTAGTTTGAATCCCTCAGGAGGCGTCGTCATTAAGCTTGGAAAAAGTATGCCGTAATAGTTGGCTTTATCTGCAGAAATATTTAGTATAGTTACTGCAACACTTAGTTATTTTGTTAACAAGCAGCACAATACGCCTACACTATTTGGATACTGGTCCGTTTTTTTCTCTGATCAAAGGGTCCGCAATAGCGAATTCACCCCACCACCTAAAGTTCATGTCTAACCGGCACGTATTTGAGCCAACGCCTAAATAGACGACGACGTTGCCTTGGTGAAAACATCAATTTCGCGCGGAAGCTAAACCGCAGCCAGATCCAGGTAACCTTAAACTTGGTTCCCTCCTCGGGACAACTGTTAAGTTAGAGCCGCAGGGCTCGTATTCTGGATGTGTATATTTAAAAGAACGTTGCAGCATAAATCTGCCTTCTGACATCAACCCGTTTGCTCTGCAAAAAATTATTAGTATAATTTTGTATCTAAATATTATTGTTATAGAAGACAAACTAAGCTATGAGCTTGGCCCTAGCTGGATTCTTTGGCTACAACGTTTTGGGTGCATCGGGGTTGAAACCTGCAAGTGTGGTAGCCGGTGACCTCCAACAGCGGAAGTATCCGATTTGATTAGTGAATTTCACATTTCAGCGCCTGATCGCGTTGAAGGACAGGACCAGATCGCGTTGAAATCATGCATAAGAAACCATGTTAGGCGACGTTCTTCTGCTCGGCTGAACGGGTGAGGTGAGAAATGCAGGATATCTTAACATTAACTCCACATGCGGGTCAAGAGATTACAAAGATATTTCACTACTGAAACTGAATTTTACGGCTGTGATAACTGGTGTTCAACACCAATAATTGCAGCTTTCTTTGGCCACCCTTCCTAAACCTCACTTGGGTATTTATTTATAAGTGCACAATAAAACCAGTGGGCAGTCATTGCTGCAATTCCTCCCTGCATTTTGACTTTCTGTGTCCTTTTTATTCCTCCATACCGACGAACCATGGATTTTGTTTGGAGTTTCTGTAAATTCGCAAGTTGCCTGTTGTCAAGCGGGCTGTTTCTTCTTGCACTGATATTGTTATGATAACCTGAAATGTTCCTTTTATTATTTCCACATTTATCTCCAAAGCTATATTATGTTTAATCCTTTTCCTGCCGCCTGTGTTCACCGGAGCTGTTGTCAGGTGAGCACAGGTAAGAGGTGCGTGTAAGCCGTTGCACCCAGAGGGACGACGAGGCTTAACTTTACTCATCGGCTCGGAGCCCTGTGCCATATGCGCCATTGGTGCGAGACATATATGTGTGGCCCGGGGAAATTTTAAAAATGAGAAAGTGAGCTGTTGCATGTGAACACTCAAATTTTAGAGTCGCTGTCCTTATGACTCTGTACCAAATTCCTCAAAAAATGGAAAAACTTCGAGCTACTAAAATATCTGCAAATTCACGGGGTCAAAGAAGCTGCAGTCGTTACACAAAAACGGAAGCACTTTCTACTGAGTCAACAGGGTAGATCATTGAAAGGTTGCGACTTGTTACTTGGATGAGGTAAACCAAAATGTTGAATTCGGACACTTGCACAGCCGATACATTGCGGTCGGGCAAAACGACACTTGCAGTTTTTAAAATGGCAAATTAGTTTGATTCACCATATAATATATTTGCATTCCAAAATGCCCTAAATACTGTTCAAGAAAGTGTGAGGATTGAACGATGGTCACTGAAGCCGACATGAAGAGCCAGTTTTGTGTTAAACTTCTTTGTCTCCTACTGTTCTTTCTAATTAGATGAGTGTGCCAGTTAGCTCGCCATTCCGGACGTACAAGGCAGGTTCATCTGTGTGTAATGTATTGAATCCGTTTTGAAGGCGCAAACTAAATTTCCTGAATTCCATTTGTATTGAATTTAGGTAGTATTGTTTGCTTTGCTACCTTATTCCTTCTCTTCTCAGATAGAGCTTTTTTCTCTGCACCGTCTGTGATCACTGCTTTTCAATGGTCAATAACCCTCAAGTATTGCACAATGTGGGTGGTGTCACGTGACGCATGCGTATACAATCCTTAATAGCGCCATGACTCTTTCGCAAGTACGATGACCATGTGGGCGTTACTGCATAAGCGTAGCCTGCGTTGTCGCTCTCGTAGCCGACATCTTGTAAATACAAATTGCATCATTCTCAACCATGATTTTTGTCTCTGTTCTGGGCGGCCACATAAATTTATACCCACCAGAGTCGAAGGACCATGGAGAAAGAAATCTAAGCCACTTTCTTAATACAAAGGTTGCTAAAATGCGAGGCTTTCCCCGATGCAACCTGGGTGAAAGTAAATTCCAAAATCAGAGTGCTTCCATCATGTATGAATAGCGCGATTGGGTAGACGTAGGCTTCATAACGTGACTTACTCAGCTTCGGTTGCGACCACGGTGTAAGAATAGTTTAGGTGGTGACACTCCGCCGTCCCCTCGGCAACCGGCGCGACCACATCGTGTTCGGAGCGCGCGGCGCCGCCGATTTCGCAATTGTAGAGGGCGCTGCGGTATGGGGGCCCAGTCGAACGGCGAGCGCGGCTTGGCTCACCGCAGGGCTGCAGGCGCAGTTGGTGCTATGTTGTGCTTTCGTGTTGTGGCCGCGTTTAGAAGCGTGTTGTTTTAAACTGAGCTGTGTGCGCTGAATTTCCTCGGCAATGGGAAAGAAGTGTTTCGTTCCCAACTGCAACTCTGGCTACATAACGTGTGCAGAACAAGTGCCGCTTTTTAAAGCCCCGTCCGAGCATGCTCGTTTGGAAACGTGCTACCCGCCGCGGTGGCTCAGTGGCTAAGGCGTTGCGCTACTGAGCACGAGGTCGCGTGTTCGATTCCCGGCCGCGGCGGCCGCTTTTCTGATGGAGGCGAAAAGCAAAAACGCCCGTGTGTACGAGATTTCGGCGCACGTTAAAGATCCCCAGGTGGTCAAAATTAATCCGGAGCCCTCCACTACGGCGCGCCTCATCGCCTGCGTTGCGTCGGCGCGTTAAAACCCTACAATCAATCAAATCGTTTGGAAACGTGGCGCCGCGCCATTCCGAGATCGGATAAGGCGTTGCGGTCGAGTGACCATGTTTGCGCGAAGCATTTTCCGGATGAAATGGTGTGCACAAAGTACTACGTAGAATCAAACGGCAGGGTTCTCCTGGATGCCCAGAAAAGGCCGACGTTGTCCGTGAATGCTGTCCCGTGCATTTTCCCGGGTTGTCCGAAGTACCTCACGCGGGAACAAAAGTCTAGAAAGTCTCCTAGGAAGCGACAGCCCACCACAAGTGACCGGCCCGTCGCAGGGAAAGTCGTGTTGCCTACGAAAACAGCAAACGTTGTCAAACGTTGTCAATATACATAATTCTGAAGCCCCCTAAATATGGTAACTGCTCTTTGGTTGAAGGGGAGAAGGCTTTGTTGGCGGTCTCAGATTTTAGAGCGCTTATAAGCACAGATGAACAGTTGACTTCCACAGACTTCGTAGCCCAGGTTAAGGAAAAACTGGACAACTTAGTTTCTGCGGACGACTGAGACTGTGAAGAGGTCGTACGCGAACACGGTGGTGACGTAACGGAAGTGACGGACTGCATAATCTACTATGTAACAGGGTTCATATGCAGAAAAATGCAAAAGGTCACGACATGCGCAGCTTGTTTGTCGGCTTTCAGCGTTAAGACCAACACCTCGACTGCAGCAGCTCTCACGAATGCAAAAATGAGAGGAGGCCTCACACATCCCACTGTTGGCATCTTTAATCTCTTCAAGCATGCTGAGCGGCTATTTGTCGACTATGCGGACTGGAACACTGTCTACTGGGACACGATCGATGGTGTGCTCGACACGTACACGCTAACATTCCCATGCTCTGAGCACAAAGAAGAAGTAATCGCGCAGCTGCTGCATTACTACGTAAGCATGCGAATGAGGCAGCATTGTCAGCATGTCAACGGGGCTCTAAAGAAGCATTCACAGGAGAAGAAGAAGCTCGCACAGCTCTGCTCGTCGTAGCCATCTAGCAACTGAGAAAAGCAAAGTGCAGTAGAGGTCAGCAATGTGTAAAACATTATTCAAGGTCAGGATGTAAGAGTAGAGCCTAAACTTGTGTATTTAGTTAAATGTTTTCATATCTTCAAAGCGCGGATTCGAAACAGCTTCTTGGTTAATGAAAATATTTCTTGTTGCATTTTTTTCCCGAAATGCCTCACTGGCTATCGGTGATTTTTTTGCAAGTAAAGGTGTTTTTTGAGCGGAAGTCTTATTGCCATTGTAGGAGGCGTATAACAAAATATTGTGCGTTTTGAATGTGTACGAAGCACTAATATGTAAGTGTGCATATATATATGGTCACAAACACACGGGTATACGCACGCATGCAAATATACATACATACACACGCAATCCCATAACTACCCTTTTTTGTATTCCGCAGTTACCCTGCCTGGCACAATCCTAGATGAGTTGTCTCCAGTAAATTATTTTATTTATTACTTATTGCTCGCAAGGCTGCATGACATCGGTTACAAGAGAGGCAATAACAATAGAGAATTTAGCTGTACAAGCACAGAAAATGTGACAAGGTTGGTGAAGATAGTAACTCGACCATCTTAATCTCGGGGCACAGATGAAACAGGAATAACAAAACTGGCACCCACTTGCATTCTGTAAAGTTTTACGTTAACTTAAATAATACCGTAAATATAAGGCAAGCAATAAGCGCAGAAAATATATTTAAGCGAAAGATTTTTTAGTGGGACCGATGACGTCCTGTCAAAAAACATGCGATTTCTCGTAGACTGGCTGCTCGACCGAAAAGCTCTGCGAACTCTGAACACGCGGCGCGTGCGCGAAAGCGGGATTCCATTGTGTCAAAACGGCTATTTGAAAATCGCGAAAAAGGACCGGCTATAGATAAGGCAATTCCGCATTGTACAGGAAGAAGGAGTACAATGGTATACCTTTATCTCGTAAACCACGTATCGGCACACATTTAAATCGCTCGTAGATACGTTTACGTAGAGCGCAAAAAGTCGTTGCGTGGGTTCGTTCTTCATTAGCGATTTAGGGCCTTGAAGGTTTTGCGATCTATTAGAAGCATATACACACAACTCGCCGGAAATAAGGGCAGGTGACTTGCTCTTAACGTTGCCCACCCGTTATGTTACCCCGGCCCATCGTTTGGGTTTACTGCGCTCAGAATGACCGGTAAGTTTAAATGTATACCGGCAAAATTTTTACCCTTAAGATAGTAAGGCTGTGTGCTGCAGTAAAATCATGTGCGCTTAGCCTACACGTTGGGCCAAACAGCGCGCAAGCAGCCGCAACTTCTGCAGCAGCGTGGCTGGGACCCCATACACTAGCGCCTTCTACCGGCGGTTGCAAAAGCGGCGGAGCGCCGAACAAGATGTGGTCGCGTCGCCGGGGCGAGTGTCACCACTTAAACTATTCTTATACCGTGGTTGCGACCAAGACAAGCGTTTTTAACAGCGAAGCTGTTTTTGGTCGAAGGTTTCATGTGACGAGGCGCGGTGACGCGGGTACAGCAATGTGTAGATGGCGTGCCTAGCGAAGAGTAGAGCAAGCGCAAAGCACACGTGCAGAGCAGTGGGAAAGGGAGAGCTGCCGCGAAGCGCAGGGGGCAACACAAGGCGTGGGTGAAGGCATTCGCCGAACGTAGGTGGGCGTAGTCAAGGAGCCAAGTAGAAAAGTCGGCCAATGGGCAAAGTCGCGATGCAGAAGAAGAAGCCACTCATCGTGAGCAGCAGCGAAAGATGGCGGGAACCGGCGCGAAAACAATCTATCTGCTACCTTTGAGGAGTTTAGTGAAACCTTTCGATTAGGGAAAGACAAACAGCTTCGCTCTTATCCCAAGTGTTCGCAAAGTTAATCATGCGAAGCCGGGTTAATTTTTCCTTTGAGGTGGTTGATGTGCCTTTATGTAAACCAATTATCATCTCATGCCGCCCATTGTGCAAATTTTGCATTCGTGCAGTGCACATTCGCGTATGGCAACCGCCAGTGAGGCAAAGAAATTTTAGGTTAAAAAACAAATTACCCAGACCACTATAAAATTTGACAGTTTAAGAGACCAAAAGTTGCAATTTTTTGCGATATTCATAGGTTGTTTTAACAATGGATGATGTCGTATTCTTTTTTTATCGCCAAAGTGGGGCTTGCCCTAATGTGAAGGCCTTGATTTGTTTGGATCATAAAGTTCACGACTCGTCGTTTTTTAAGCGCTCTTTCTAGCCCCCCTTGCCATCCCATATTCGCGTTCTAACCATCTCAATGTTCACGCTTTCTCGCTTTAGCAGCAGAGTTGGCTGCCCGACGCTCCCTTTCGTACAACTAGTGTCTTTATGTTGCCACCGCCAACCTCATTACATACAGTTTCCTGAGTGCTGGGTGCTGCCACCCGCATGACATTTGTTTACAACGCGTGCCAGTGATGGCGGTACGCGTCGAATAGTCGGACGCACGGAGACCCAAGCAGAGGCAGTCGTTAATCTAGGGTATCCCTAATTTGAGCACTCAGGTGTTCCATCACAGTCATTGTACTTCGAGCAACCGGTTGCGTACTTCAGTGAGTGACAGCAAGCCATGAAAATAATAAGCTTTGGTAGAACAGCTGTGATGCTGTGATGGCAGGCTGGTTAGGTTGTTATTTTTGCCATGTGTTTCTTATTGCCAGGAACTGTGATCTGGTTTGAAATTGGCGCCAGCGTGCGGGGCCCAGCACGTGGAAAAATAGCGGGAATCTCGGCGTGATGGCACGCGGAGGAGACAGACGAAGACGAGAAAGAAGAAGGAAGATTCTCGGTCGCCATGTTAAAGCTTGTTTTGCCCTGTACTTACTGTAAATACAGTTTGCTTTCTTTGCTTTCCGTTCGCCTTTGAGATTCTTCAACAACTGGTGCCGAAAGACCGGGAGCTGTGGAACGCCCTACACTGAAAGAGACAGCGGAAAAGCTTCGGGTGTCCACCAGGAGTGGAGCGGTGCGACCGGTGTTCGGAAGCAAGGATGAACCGACTGAAGGAGAAGCGTACTGCTCGGCGGCAGCAGAATACTCGCCTCATCAATGAAGCAAAAGCTGTCTTGGATACGGCGGACATCGGCGAGCTGGCGTCGTTGCGTGAAAGACTGCAGGCCAACAACGGCGAATTGGAAAGGCTGAATGTTTTGTTCGAAGAGCACCTCAAGGACGAAGAGGTCGCAGCGGAAATGGAGGCTGTACTGAAGTACGAAGACGCGGCTAAAGGTATGCTCGCTCAATTAAAGTCAAGAGAAGCAATGCTTCAATCAAGCCACGTGTCACCTATCCCAAGGAACCCGTCACATACGAGGGTGGATCAACGCGAGGAACTAGCGCGAGGCAGTTCCGTCAAGCTTCCGACACTCAAACTGCAGTACTTCGACGGGGAGATATGCCAGTGGCCTAGTTTCTGGGAGCATTATCAGGCGTCTGTTCATACCAACGACTGTCTAACTAAGGGAGAAAAGTTCCAGTACCTACGTACGCTTCTCAACGGCAAGGCAGCTGCGTCTATCGCGGGCCTTCAAGCGACGAGTGAATGCTACGATGATGCCGTCGACATTCTTAAAAGGCGCTTTGGTGACACTCGACGCATCGTTCAAGAGCATCTGGCTCGCTTGAGGTCTCTGCCCTCGGTGCAAGCATCGGACGACGTGAAGGGTTTGCGCAAGCTTATGGACTACGCGCACTGCCACATGAGGGGACTTAAAGCCCTGAACATCAGTTCGGCTACCTATGCGACCATGCTGACGGACATCATACTGCAAGCTTTACGAAGCGACGTCGTCGTTGGCTATCATCGACTGGTGGCGACTTCTAAGACCTCATCCACGTCGCGCACCGAACAGCAAGACGAAGGCGGGCGGTCGCTATCCCCGCAAACTTGCGAAACAGGCACGGCAGAGCGTGAGCTGCAAGGTCTTCTTGAATATCTGCTGGTAGAGGTAGAGAGTCGAGAGCGAAGTGGGTTGGCTGATCGCCAAGATAAAAGAAGTCCTCGAAGTGGATTTGACCGCAAACAATTGGCGCACCTACCAACTGCAGCCGTACTGCATACTGTCGCTCCACAGGAAAACAAGAGCTGCTTCTTTTGCTGCTCTCCGAAGCATTCTACCGAGAACTGTGATGTAACTATCACGAAAGAAGAAAAGTTGAAGAAGCTCGCCAAAGACAACCGATGCTTTCGGTGCACTATGCGTGGGCATCGTTCAAAGGATTGTCGCCGGAAAGTAAAGTGCAGCAAGTGTCAAGGGAGGCATGTTTCATCTATGTGCGATCCAACGTGGCAACCCAAGAAAGCTGAAGTCACAAAGAGTGTGAACGCTAACAGCCTTCACACAAGCACGTGTTCATACTTGACTAACGAGGTACTTCTGCAGACGTTCCGGACTTGGGTTGTCGGAAGTCAGCGTTGCGCGTACATTCGTGCAATAGCAGACGGTGGAAGCCAGACAACGTTTATTCGGGATGGACATTTCCAAGACCCTATGCCTGAAAGAGCTTGGAAGTACGAGTCTCCAGTTGAATACGTTCGGACAGGCGGCTACGACTTCACAGCGTCGGCGCCTCGTGGAAGTACGTCTTCGCAGTCAGTACGACGGTACGGAGCATCTTATACAAGCCGTTGAAGTCCCATTCATTTGCCAAGATGTTGTCCAAGTGCCGGCTGAACATGACTTCGTGAAGACACTGGAAGACAGTGGTCACAACATCGCCGACAAACTTTATATACCGGGCATGGCAGCCGTACCTGGTATTGGGCTGCTTGTGAGCTGTGATCACCTCTGGCAGCTGATGACTGGAGAGATAAAGCGCTACTCTGGTAACGCAGGCATGGTGGCTCTTGACTCCGTCTTCGGATGGATGTTTCAAGGACCTCTCTCATTGAGTACATCAGTTAACTTGATGATGAACACCTGCGTTCTACGAGTGCGTGCGACAGCGGAACCAGCAGACAGCATCATGCAGAAGTTCTGGGAGCTTGAGAGCATAGGTATTGTGGACCAGGACAATACTATAAATGAGGCCTCGGACGTTCTCTGTGAGTTCAAGCGTAACCTCAAGTTTATGGAGGGCCGCTACGAGGTTGCACTCCCATGGAAAGATAATGGTGGTCGCTTGGACGACAATAAGACGCAAGCTATGAAGAGACTTCTGGCTCTCGGGACGAAATTGCGGCGCCATCCCGAATTCGGGCAGCAATACGACTCCACCATTCGGTCCTACATGACTTTGGGACACGCAGAGCGGGTAAAGGAAATCGGACCGTCATCCTTTCCGGTGTATTACATGCCGCATCATGCAGTGATTCGCAGCGAGTCCACGACTACCAAGGTCCGAGTGGTTTTCGACGCATCGTCACATGGGCCGGAGTACACGTCCCTCAATGAACACTTGGAAAAAGGCCCAAGGCTTCTGGCAGACTTGACCACACTGTTGATAAAATTTCGGTTGCATCCCATCGCTCTGACCGCAGATATTGAAAAGGCGTTCCTGCAAATCTGCATTCGAGAGCAAGACAGAGATGCACTGCGGTTTCTGTGGTTCAAGCAAGTTCCCTCGGACGAGAATCCTAAACCTGAAGTGGAAGAATGGAGGATGACCAGAGTACCGTTTGGTACCACAGCAAGCCCATTTTTGCTGAACGCCACCTTACAACATCACCTGAGACTTGTCAGTGGTTCTTTTCGGGACACGGCTGCCCTACTCGCAAAGTCGTTTTACGTGGACGACTTGCTCGTGGGAGCCGGCACCGACCAAGAGGCGCAACGTGTTTTCACGGAAGCTAACGCTATACTAGAGTCAGCAGGTATGCGTCTTAGGAAGTGGACCTCTAACTCGACACACCTACAGCAGCTGTTCGAGCAAGAAGAAGGCATCACTTCTACCGACGGAACACTCAAGATTCTTGGCATGGTATGGGAGCCCCGAAGAGATCTCATGACAATAGCTTCAAAGTCTGTACTTAGTTTTTTTGACAGAGATCGAAACTCCAAAAGATCAGTGCTCCATACAGTGGCACGAATTTTCGATCCTCTCGGAATGATCGCACCATTCACAGTTCAAGCCAAGATATTATTCCAAGAGATATGGAAACGGGATGTCTCTTGGGATGAGGATCTTCCACTTGACATCGGAGCGCAATGGCGACGTTGGCGATCGGACCTCCAGGAACTTGGCAGCGTCAACATACCTCGCTGGGTACATTTATCCCCAAAGACTACGGCAGCTCAACTGCACATATTTTGTGACGCGAGCACAAAAGCATACGGAGCATGCGCCTATTTAAGGCTTCAAAACAACAGCAATTGCGTGAAAACAGAACTGGTGATGGCCAAGTCAAGAGTCGCTCCTATGAAGACGTTGACATTGCCGCGACTCGAGCTTCTCGGCGCCGTCCTCGGGGCCCGGATGTCACATTTCTTGGAAGCATCTCTTGCCAAAGTACCGTGCAACGTCGAAACTATATTTTGGACAGACTCCCGCATCACTCTGCATTGGATTACGGGTAATACATCACAATGGAAAGAATTTGTCAAAAATTGAGTCACTGAAATTCAAAGACTGACGGCTAGGACACAGTGGCGGCATTGTCCCGGAAATTGCAATCCTGCCGATCATCTCACTCGCGGGGTGTCATTGTACATTCTGAAAACCGATGAACGATGGTGGCATGGACCCACGTGGTTACTGAAAGACCCTACAGATTGGCCTACGGAAGAGTCAGAGATTGGGTTGAAAGGCGTCGACGAAGAAAGGGAGAGATGTGTGCAAATCTGCTTTGTGAGGACTGTGAATCCCATCTTGGACTTGGCGCGGTATTCCAACCTGTTGCGAATTCTCCGAATCACCGCTTGGATTCTGCGATTCATTAGAAATTGTAGAAATGTTGCCAACCGTATATCTACATCCATCTGAGCGGAAGAGATTAAGGACGCGGAATTGTACTGGATCCGTGTTGTTCATCAAGACAGTTACGGTGAGGAGCTCGAGCGGCTCTTGAATCAAGCTCCTCTCGACTGCCCATCAAGCATTCGGATGCTCAATCCGTTCCTTGACTCAACGGGATTGATGCGTGTACGAAGCAGGCTAGAGTTCTCTCAAGAAGAACAGGAAGTCAAGCACCCTCTCTTACTGCCACCTTCTCACGCGTTCACCGAACTTGTCATTCGCGATTGCCATCAACGAACCCTTCATGGCGGGACTCAAGACACATTGACCGAGCTAAGACAGAGATTATGGGTCCAGCGCGGAAGACAAATAGTAAAAAAAGTAATCGGCAGATGCAATGCTTGCATAAGGACACGACTAAGGCCAGCCAGTGCACCTGTAGCCCCTTTACCTGGTGATAGAGTGCGCCGCTCAGATCCCTTCGAGGTAGTAGGGATAGACTTCGCTGGACCTCTTTATGCTCGCACTGAAAGCTCATCTGCGAAAGTTTACATTGCCTTGTTTTCATGTGCAGTTACGAGAGCCCTGCATTTGGAGTTGGTTTCGAGACTGTCGAGTGAAGCGTTTCTTCTAGCCCTACGAAGATTCACGTCTCGCCGTGGACTCCCGGCTGTCATCTACACGGACAACGCACGAACTTTCAAAAAGGCATCCAAAGATATTGCATCGTTGGAAAAGGCGTTCCTGGACGTAAAGTTTCAAGATTACTGTGCTCAAACACGCGTGCAATGGAAGTTTATTGTAGAAAGAGCGGCGTGGTGGGGCGGATTTTGGGAGCGTATGGTGCGAACCGTAAAATCCTGTTTACGGCGAGTCCTGGGGAAAGCTGCACTGACGACTGAAGAACTGACGACTGTACTTCAAGAGGCAGAGGCGGTAATTAATTCCCGTCCGCTGACGTACCTTTCTGCAGCACCAAATGACCCAGAGGTACTCACGCCCGCACACTTCCTAATAGGAAGGAGGCTTGTTGCGATACCTGCGGGTCAACCACCAACAGCGGAATCAACAAGAAGCGAAGTCACGCGAAGGTGGCTCCATCGTAAACGGCTTGCGGAACAGTTCTGGAGGAGATGGCGTAAGGAATATTTGTTGCAGTTGCGCTCTTTCCACCATTCGAAACATGTGCCCACCCACGAGCTCAAAGTGGGAGATTTGGTGCTTGTGCACGAAGAAAAAGCTCCTCGACAAATGTGGAAGACTGGTCGGGTTATACAAGTTATCATGGGACGCGACCACAACGTCCGAGCCTGCATTGTGAGGATTCCGAGCGGAGCTACACATCGACGACCGGTGCAGCTACTGTACCCAATAGAGCTTACTGCAGCGTAGACAGAGATTACAACCCTCAGTGCTGGGGCCGGGAGGATGTTTCTTATTGCCAGGAACTGTGATCTGGTTTGAAATTGGCGCCAGCGTGCGGGGCCCAGCACGTGGAAAAATAGCGGGAATCTCGGCGTGATGGGGAGACGTGCTCGGACGTGACGGGTTCGGACGTGGCTCGTTCGGCTCCTGCTTTTTTGCAAAGTTTCCGGAGATTTTTTGATAGTGTTCCCCTGAACTTTCTGCATTTTTGGATTCGTGAAGTCAAGAGGAACACGCTGATACCCTACTTTTATGGGTGGGTGGACGTTTGTGACTTTTATGGCCGCTTTTCTAGCGACCACGCCGTGACTGTGGAAACGCTAACCGCGCTCGTGCGGCGAGGCATCGCTCGCCTGCCTTTTCTCGCCGGGAGCTTTTTTCACGGACTTTGTGATGGAGTGCGAGGTGGAAGGGGAGCCCTTAGCCCCCGAGAACTTTACTAAAGACTTCGGGTGGCAGCACGTTGTCTCCCGACGTTCTTCAGTGCGAAACTCGGCCATCAACCAGATTGGCGGCAATGCGAGCGGGCTTAAGCCTAACGCCGATTCGAACGCTATGGGCCGCGCCGACCGCGCCGACCTTAAAAGCAAGATCATTCGAGGAGGCAGGATGCCTCCGCTGCCCAAAGAAGAAGCGAAGATCGTCGTGCGGCCCCGGGGAGGCCTGTGTATCAGCAAGGTTGGACCTACTGTCGTCGCCGACGCCATATGGCAAGCTGCCGGGCTCGATCTGGCGACGCGGGACACCGACACGATGTGTCCCAACTTTCAACAAAATATCATGGTGATAAGCACACCCAGCAGGGACAACGCTGCATGCTACGTCGGCATCGAGGGCATCACCGTCACCGGTCAACGCTTCGAGGTGAGCGCTTACGAGGCAGCACCCCACTCCACGTGCAAGGGCGTCATTCGAGGCGTTCCTCTTAGCGACGGACCCGCGGAGATCGAAAAAAAGCTGGTCAATTCAAGAAACCCCGCGGCGCTCGGCGCCAAACGAATCAAGAAAACTACCACCGTAGTGGTCCTGTTCGACGGGTACAGGGTGCCTAATTTCGTCTCCTACGGCGGCACAATGATCAGGTGCACTTTATTTCGCAAGCAAATGGACGTGTGCTACAGCTGCGGCCGCCTCGGGCACCGCTCCGATGTCTGCCCTTCGCCTAACGATGCCGTCTGCAGGGGATGTGGAGAAGCAAACCCCGACGCTCAGCACAGATGCTACCCCAAATGCAAGCTGTGCGGAGGCGGTCACCTTACGGCCGCCAAGGAGTGCAAGCGAAGATTCCAGACACCGTACCTGGTCAGGCGCAGACGGGGGGAACGCTCCCGCGCCGCGGAGAGTTCGAGACAGACCGTCACCTTCAACGACGACGATTTTCCGTCCATGGAGACCTCGAATCAAGCTCAGCAATCACCGTCTCAACGCCCATCCGCCCGCAGCCGCTCCCGGTCCAAGGGGAGATCCAGATCTCGTAGCCGCTCCCGGGGCCGTAGCAGGAGCCGTTCCATCTCCAGGATCCGGTCCAGGTCGAGATCCCGAATCCGATCCAGTCCCAGGTCCCCATCCGGATCCAGGGGCCGTTCGGTTTCCAGAACCCAGCCAGCATCCGGACATCAGCCCGTCTCTACACGTGGCGGGAGGCAACCGTTCCTCGCTTGGGCCGATTTGGTGCGTCCCAACCCCAGCGCCAATACTGGGGCCGCTCCGGGCGCTCGTAACAACCCGCTCCCAGAGCAAGCTAGGGACGCGGAAGTCATTCGTTTACGCAAAGAGAACGACGACCTTAAGAAAATGATCAACAGGCTAGTTAATGAAATGGCAGAAATCAGAAAACTCGTTTCGAATACGTCGGGTAACGGTGAGGCAGTCAGGGCCACCGAGACTCCAGTCGCGGCTCCGGTAGACGGTACTGCAACATCCTCCAAACGCAGGGCAGTGGTCGATCACACATGCGAGTCGGGAGTGTTGACCGCAGAAGTTGGCGAGATTAAGCAAACGCTCACTGCGCTCGCAGACGGCCTCAAACAGGTCACCGCTAACGTCAGCCTTCTTAGCGACAGCGTTCGGCAAATTCAGGTTGCGCTCGGGGATCCCAACAGGGGCCTCGGAGCTCTCGCAGATCGCATCGACGCCAATGAGGCGCGAATGGCTTCACCTGCCACTGTCGTACATCCTCTAACCGCTCCCACCGTACTGAGGGAAGCTACGCTTAAGTATCCCACCAACGCGGTGACAGAATGTCCCATTTTTAGCGCAACCTTAACTGCCCCGCTAGGCGGTAGTCAGTTCGATCAGCCCCATAATGGATAGGTCCAAAGAAAGTTTTCGCATTTGGCAATGGAACTGCAGGGGGTATTCTACCAAGAAAGCCCCTCTGCAGCAGTTTTTCAGGTCTTTGGCGGTTAAACCTCAGGTCGTCGCACTCCAAGAAACATTAGTCTCCGCCGCATCGCTTCAAGGCTACAGAGCCGTATCGGGCCAGCCTGGTGGCCGTGGTATTTGTACTTTGATCGATAAAAGGCTAACTCATCTCACCCACGACCTCAAGCTGGCGAGCGGTAGACTCGAATACGTCATGGTGGAGGTACTGCTCGACGCGCCACAGCGGAATCAGCGAAAAAATAGCGTCTTCGTCCTCAATATCTATAGCAACCCTAGAGACTCGCGCCAACAGTTCAAGACCATCCTCAAAAAAGCGACCGACCTGGCCGGCCCTCGACCCTTGGTCGTCGTAGGTGATTTCAACGCCCCGTACGGCCTCTGGGGTTATGTCTATGACACTACCAAGGGGCGCAACTTGTGGCAAGACGCCAACGAGATGGACCTTACTCTGGTAACAGACAAGGCTTTTCCCACACGCATCGGCAACTCCGCAACCCGAGACACTACACCCGACCTCGCCTTCGTCAAGAACGTGGAGGACGTGGGATGGGAGAACACCGCCATGGAGTTCGGCAGCGACCACTACATTCTCGAGACGCATTTCAAGGTCGCTCGGAGTAGGGTCAGGGAATTCACGTTCGTCGATTGGGACCATTTTCGCAAGATTCGGGAAGAACCCGGGAGAGCGAGTGCACCTGCCAGCCTCGAGGAATGGTGTGAAGGCATCCGCAACGACGCTTCCGCGGCCACCAAGAAAGTGGTAACCGATCTCGACGTCGAGCAAATGGATAGTAGGCTTGCCCACCTGATCGCGGCCAAAAATGCCCTGCTCCGCCGATGGAAAGGTCAAAGACTCAATCGCAGACTTCGAAAGAAGATTTCGGAGCTCAACAAGGTTATCGATGACTACTGCAAAGTGCTGTGCAAGCAGCAGTGGGACGAGCTCTGCGAATCCATCGACGGACAGATACGTAACGGCAAGTCCTGGGGCATGCTGAAACACCTTCTCGACGTAAGCGGCCCCAAGTCAAACCAGAAGCACACATTGGCCCGGGCCCTTCACGAGGCCACATGGACTCACACGGGCGACGAACTAGTCTCCAAACTCCTTCAGAAGTACCTGCCCATCCGGCACAACGGGGATGTGGTGACGCAACTCCCGGACTACCGAGGCCCTCCTCGCCCCGTACTGGATGAAGACTTCTCCGTTGCCGAGGTCAGACAGGCCATCTTCGCGCTCAATCGCAAGTCTGCGCCGGGTCCCGATGGGGTCACTAACAGAATGCTGCGAAACCTTGACGCCCCATCGATTGCCTTTCTGACCGACAAGATCAACGAGGTCTGGAAGAATGGCGTTGTTCCTGCAGAATGGAAAATGGCCTGCACGGTTCTCATCCCAAAACCCGGCAAGGCCCCGAACATCGAGAACCTCAGGCCGATTTCTCTAACGTCTTGCGTCGGCAAGATAATGGAGCACGTCGTCCTTAATAGGATTAACAGGTACCTCGAAGACAACGGGATTTACCCGTTCAACATGATTGGCTTCCGAGTCGGACTCTCGACGCAGGATGCCATGAAACTAATCAAGCATCAGATTGTGGATGGCCGTTCTAGGGACGTAAAGGCCCTGCTCGGCCTGGACCTCGAGAAGGCTTTTGATAACGTGCTCCACACCTTCATCGCCAAAACAATTTCGGACCTGGGTCTCGGTTCCAGATTCCACAGGTACGTTATCTCTTTTCTAACTGACCGGAAGGCCACGCTTCGCATTGGAGACTTCCGCTCCGACGAAGTGCCCCTCGGAGGACGGGGAACTCCTCAGGGCGCCGTAATCTCCCCCATGCTATTTAACATCTGTATGATTGGCCTTTCGGAGAGGTTGGCACGAGTCGAGGGCGTCAAGCATACCATCTACGCCGACGACATCACCATCTGGTGCTCCGGCGGCTGCGAGGGAAGAGTTGAAGAAGCTATGCAGGAGGCGATCGATGTGACCGAGCAGTACCTCCACCCCACCGGACTTCGTTGCTCCCCCGCGAAGTCGGAGCTTCTGCTTTACAGAAAGGAGAAGGGAGGCAGACCCAAAGACTGGAAGCCAGTCTCCGAAAGCAACATCACTCTTCGCACCAGTGACGGGGGGCTGATACCCAGGGTCGACGTCATTCGGGTCCTGGGCATGTTTGTCGAATTCAATGGCGGGAATGGAACGGCTCTCCGCAAAATCATTGCAAAGACGGAAAACGCTTTCCAGCTCGTTCGAAGAATTGCAAACCGACACCGGGGCATGAAGGAGGACAATCTCCTCAGGCTGATGAATGCCTTCGTACTGTGCCACTTCACGTACACGATTTCCATGCACAACTGGCTCAGAGCGGAACGAGACAAGCTCAACGCTCTCATCCGTAAAGTAGTCAAAAGGGCTCTCGGATTGCCCATCAGGACTCATACAGAGGATCTCCTCAAGCTGGGGTTACACAACACCGCCGAGGAGATTGCCGAAGCCCAAGAACGCGCACAACTCGCTCGCCTGAACACCACAGCAGCAGGCAAACGCATCCTCGAAGAGCTAGGCTACCCTTCAGCAGGATCCTCGAGGAGCAGTACCCCGATCCCTAGGTGCATTCGAGAGAAATTCGTAGTGGCCCCCGTGCCCCGAAACGTGCATCCTGTCAACAACGAGGGCAGACGCAAGGCAAGAGCAGCAGCGATCCTCAAACAGATCAAGCAAAAAAACATTATAGCAAGCTTCGTTGACGCTGCGGAGTACAGCAATGGGAAGACCTTTGCCGTCGCTGTGGTCGACTCCAGCGGAAATATTTCTAACTGCGCTTCCATTCGCACATCAGACCCCCAAGTCGCTGAGCAAGTCGCCATCGCCCTCGCCCTGCTAGACGGTCGTGGGTCAGAGATCTACAGTGACTCCAAAACGGCAGTGAGGGCTTTTCAGAATGGCCGCATAGCTGAGCAAGCTGCTCGCCTTCTTAGCGTTTGGCGTACAGATGCTCTCACGCATCATTCAATTCACTGGTTCCCCGCTCATGTAGGATCTCTCGCGGGTGCTCCCCCGAACCTCAATGAGTCTGCTCACGAGGCTGCGCGCGACCTCACTGACCGCGCTTCCTCTGTAAGGAGAGCTGACTCGCCTCCCCCTTACGGCCACAGGGATGCTCCCGCTACTTATAACGAGGTCACAAAATTTTTCTACATGTCTAGAAGGGTCTTTCCACCCCCTCACCCCAAGTTGAATAGGGCGCAAGCCGTTTCCCTTAGACTATTACAGACCTGCACATATCCGTGTTTGGCAGTTCTACACGAAGTTTACCCCGACGTATATCGCGACGACACCTGCCCGTCCTGCGGACAGACCTCTACTCTAGCTCACATGCTCTGGGAGTGCGGGTCCGCACACCCCAAGTTCAGCAAGGAGGAGTGGGACTCTCTTCTGCGTAGCCCCGCTCTAGACAAGCAAATCCTGGCAGTCCAGCGTGCCCGCGACCGGACCGGTGGGCTAGACCTGCCGGTCCCGACGTGGGACTAGCCGGGTGCGCGACGAGCTCGCGTCATCGCCGGACCCTCAATAAAGTTCTTTCACTCACTCACTCAATCTCGGCGTGATGGCACGCGGAGGAGACAGACGAAGACGAGAAAGAAGAAGGAAGATTCTCGGTCGCCATGTTAAAGCTTGTTTTGCCCTGTACTTACTGTAAATACAGTTTGCTTTCTTTGCTTTCCGTTCGCCTTTGAGATTCTTCAACACCATGTGATATTTTGTTGGCATACTAACATCGCTGAACTTCATCCAAATGGAAGCTTCGGCGTCGGTTTCATGGTGAGTACAACCAGAAAACAAACAATCATTTGTGCGCACGTACTTCACCAGGCTCGAAAGAAAAAGAGGAAATCTTAGTACACAAGTAATATTCAAATTACACGCGCTTTTTATTTACATGTCAGTGCGAAACTGTCAGTACAGGTTCGCGCTTTGTAAGTCTTTGCTCGCCAGCAGTAAAATAATATCTCCACTAAAAATGTGTTTGCTAATTCTGGCTTTTCGGGCGACTTTACATGGTTAGGGTAGTGTAGGTACCATGCGAAGCTGCTGAGCAAGGTTCTAAAATGCAATCATGTCAAGAGGGTGGTCATAGCTAGGGTTTATTTCAAGAAAAGACACGCTTGTTATTATGGGCATGATAACTAAGAAGTAATGACGGGGACAATGATAATGGTGCGTGTTTATTTCGCCACAGCGAAGATTTTTCTACAGTATAATTATTTATTTATTTATTTATTTATTTCCATAAACATTTTTTTTATTTATTTTAGAAAACTGTTGGCCTTTTGGCCGTTACAGGGTCGGACATACAAGAAATTTTGGAATCGCTCTTAAACAAAAGTTGGATCACCTCGTTCATGCATCATTTAACTATGACACAAGCACGGCTATGTTCAGACTACCGACGCAAACGTCATATCGTGTTGCATGAACGTAAGAAAACGGCGTGTCACGCAGTTCGGTTGGCTGAGGCGTCGAATGACATCATCCTCAAAGTTATTACGACAATTGCAGAAAGTCTGAACCCGGCCTTACATTTGGTACACGAGGCTGGCCAGCGCCTTTCAGTATAATTGTCCCGACTGCCTCAGAACACATTTTTCTGCCCCATGAAAGCAAAATAGTATGTTTCTGTGGTCGTGAAGCATGTGTCCAGGATAGAAGACGCGTCTAAAATGATCAGGAACACAATGCCACTGCCACATCGCGATGGACCAGAGCTAAAGGTAAATTGCTGCTGAGGTGCCGAGGCAGGTTCAAATGAGTCATATCAAAGGATGTTTTTCGATGCAGGCAAAAAGCGATAGTCCCGTGCGTTGATGTTTCGGAGAACGCCCAAAATAACCTGGATGGCTTAGTTTATCTGGAATCCTACGCTATGCCGCATTTTGTCACGAAGTTGCTGGTTTAATCACGCAAGACAATTACACAGCTTAACAACGGAAAGAATTTTGTGTACTCAAGAATGGCACATCGCAAATCCATCAATTAACAAACGTAATAGGATTACAAAAATATTCTGGTTCCGGATATGCTTAAGTTCCGCATGATTTGATAGTTCTAGCAAAAAGACCCGCGGAAAAACAGTTCATTTGGCAGAGAACACCTTGTTACGTGAACAGGGATGCGATACAAAAAGAAATTCTGTTGCACCGCTCGAAACGCCAGCACTTGTGCAGTCGCGAAAAGAATACCCCACCTTAGATTCTTTGACGAACGATTGGTGGAGTTTTCTCAAAGGTCGAAGGGCCCATAGGGCTTTTCTTGCTTCTGGTATAGTTAGCGCACAAGTTCGAATAAAAGTGCTGTGCTCATGATTTTCTTTACCAAGGTGTTCCGTGAAGGATGTTCATTGTCGATAATTGCAGCTAGCGGGGAGCCGGGTCGTAGTACTTCGTCATACAAAAAGAATCTCGCGAGTTCGGAGGCTGTTCCTTTTGGAACCATTTTTTTCATGCTTAACGACTGGCGTAGTAGGTAGCCACCAGAATCTTTTTTTTTTTTTGCTCTATCGCAAGTGAGGAAAAGACACAAGGAGATATAGGCTGATTTGCTCCAACGGAGTCGTCAATGACCTTGTGGTATGCAGAAATACCGGTGGCGTAAACGGACCGGCACGCCCAATCTGCTGGTCCTCACAATAAGTTCTCAAAAATATATTAGCCTATTGCGTTTGAATTTTTTTAACCTGCCAATTATTCTTGCAAAACCCCTATGTGCGTCGTCACTTTAGGACAGACCAGGAATAGTTCCTCGGTGGACACCAAGGATGCAAATACCCAAAGAAAAGCGCACAAGGCTGGAAGCAAATCATTGCATGCCAACCACGTATCAGCGACGAATACTGGTGTTCAAATTGTTAAACAAATAATTGGTGTTTTACGCTAATAGATACTAGGGTGGAAATGAGGTGGAATAAATTGCAGTAGACTAGATAAGGCTGCATCAGGATGGGTTCGGGTGAAATAAAATGAGGTATGATAGAGTAGAGGCTGATCCGTAATTGACAGTCAATATTAGTAAAAGCATGTAGCTTGGATTCGGTGGGATTAAGGTGGCATACAAAAAACTAGGTCAGGGAAAGTTTGAATAAGGTGGATAATTGCTTGTTATGATAGATTAGAGTGTAATAAAAGTAATTAGTATGAATGTGTGTAGATTGAGATTATTTCAGTAGAATTAGGTTCGGTATTAGTGTGGAATAAACAGTTTAGAGAATATTCGTATGATATAACCATAGTTTACAGAAATAACTTGTAGCCCACACTCCGAGTCTAACGCGTGTCAGCTATCTGTCTTGATTTGAACCTAGCCCGGTTAGGTAGAAGCCCAACACGAAGTTCTGCACGCCGTTGAAGGTTTCTCAAATTATTTCTGGGTAGCAACCCAAAAGGATTCTGTGATATAACACAACCTCGTGGTTTATCTGTTCATGATGCGCTAGCGGTGGGTATAGGTTTCCCTTTTATCAACAGGCAGTGAGCAAGCTCACTAGGTATTTTAAAAAAGATAACTTTCATTGCATAAATCTCAAACTGTCACTTCTTGCTCCCTATTTTCTGAGAGGTAACGTCTCGAAAAACATCGAAGAAAAACCGTTTGCTACTTAAGAAAACTCTGACTAATCTCATAGATAAATGCATCCTGTGTCATCTTCATAAACTGCGATAATACTGCGCTTGCTTTTCTCGGAATCTTCGCCGCCCAGACAACAAGCAAAAACGACTATTCAACCAAGCTGACAAAAGGAAATTAAAACTCGCTTTAGTACGAGTCAGGCGAGCGAGAATATTATAAAGTAGTCAAATACACGAACCGGCAATTTTTCTAATGCGACATATCATCTGTGCTAAAAAATGACCCTAGCAGTTTCTGCGGGTTAGCAATCCTAAGCATAATATTCATATCGTCCTTACTGATCTGAGTGGCGAAAGTATAACTGGCAGTGATGTTCGGAACTGCTAAACAAACTGAACTCAACAATTCTTCTGCTGGAAACACTGGCTTAAAAATAATTCTAAAAATATGGCAGCAAGCATAGTATCAATAATATCCGCCCTATTCCAGCAGCCACTATCAACCATCGTTGCACTACGTGGTTGGAAGGTGACGAAGTCTTGTCATTTTTTCAAATCTGGTGATCATACCTTTCTCCGTTAACTATCACCCCGTTTCTTTAGTTCCCATACGTAGATAAATGCTTCATATTTTACATTACCTATCTCGAAGAGCATACCTTTTATTTGAATCAGCATAGATTCCGCAAATGTCTTCCATATCATACATCTAGTTGGCTTGTTTCATGACTTACATTCATCTATACAAGCTGGAATTCAAGTTAACGCAATTTTGCTACACTTATAAACATTTGATCGTGTCCCTTACACCTTCTTATCCACACGCTTACGCTAGTGAACATGCAATCTACATTTTGCACGTGAAATAAATATTTTTCTTTTCATCATCATCATTTTTATCGGCCCGTCTAGGCCCACTTCAGGGCCAATGCCTTTCCTATATATCTCCAATCATTCCGGTCCTGTGGTAGCTGCGACTAATTTATTCCCGCAAATTTCTTATTCCCATCTGCCCAACTAACTTTCTGCCATCCCCTGCTGCCCTTGCATTCTCTGTGGATGTACTCTGTAACCCTTAATGACCAACGGTTATTTTGCCTTCGCCTTCCACGCACCGCCCACCCCATTTCTTGTTAATTTCTAATAATGGGTCCTCGACACGAGTTTGTTTTCTGACACACTCCACCTCTTTTTGATTTGATTGGTTGATTGTAGGGTTAAACGCGCCGACACAACGCAGGCGATGAGGCGCGCCGTGTTCGAAGGCTCCGGAATAATATTGACCACCTGGGAGCTTTAACGCGCGCCGAAATCTCTCTTCTTGCGCCTTAGCGTTTCTTCTTGTCTCTTCTTGTGGATATTGTATTTAACAGTACGGAATTCACATGAATAACAATCACAGCTCGACTCTAATCCAATAATAGTGGGTGTACATCAGGGGTGTGTACTTGGGCCCTGGATTTTTTTACAGCCAACCTGTTAGCCTCTAGTTGGTTGGAAACTTTTCTGTCGTATAAGAAACTCGGGGCAGTACCCCGCCGTTCTCGCATAATACGCCAGCATATAGCTAACGCTTCCGGAATACAGCATATTCAGCAGTACAGCAACACTGCAATACAGCAATGCAGCAATGCAGCAATACAGCTCAGTATTCGTTAAAAAACCAAAACAAGCCGCTTAATCGCATCATGGTTTATAAGGCGCCTGTGAACAATGGAACCCCCGCTCCTCCATCCGTTGCTGTTAAAGATTATGTTTTGACATTGTTTGAACACTTGTTCGGACATTGTTTGAATGTTTGGACATTGTTTGAGCAGAGAAGTCCTTGGCAAAGATGCGAAGCGCATGCATCAGGCTAGGCAGGACCTAGCGTATGCCGCCAGAAAAAAGCCGAGCGCAAGTGATAAGCAAGCTGACACGGCGAAAAACATTTCATACCCTCTCCTATAAACATTTCTAGGGGCTTTCAACACCTTCATTGAATATCTACATTCACAGGCTGCAATGGCGACTTTTTTTCTAATTTATAGTAATAACCAACCAAACTGCGTCAAATCTAACAGCAGACCATTTGCTGTAGACTTCATAATATACCGTAATATACAATGTAACCATGACGCCGACATTATTCAGCCCGACCTCAGCACTATAAACACATAGTCAACCTGGATAATGCCTCTATATCATCCTGAAGCAAAATTTGTCTTTTAGCAATCAGGCCTCCAATAATTCATCATCTTAAATATTCAACGCCAGCCTGGTGTAGAAACTTTCCACCTCCATAACTATTGGCGTACACCTTACCGATAACTTACCATGAAATTATCACATTAACCATATCCTGGCATCTGCCTACCATTTTCTTGGTTTCCTCAAACGTAACGTCAGTCGTGGTTCCTCGCACTTATGGAAGTTGGGGTACACTACACTACGATGCCCTAAAGTACTCATACGCCATGTAGTACCGTCATTAGACTTATGTAACAAATTATTAAAACCCTTGAAAAACCAGCCTGTATTATTTGTTTTTTGTGATTACTCAATGATACCTGTATAACAGTCACAAAAATGGCGCTGAGCTCGAAGCCTTATCAAATCGTCGCACCAAATCTTGCTTAACACTATTTCATAAACAGTATTGCCATGTGTACTTACCTACAGCCATTTATAAACGTCAGGGTGAGTCATGCAAATTCAAAAGTCTCATATTCCGAACCCCGCCATTGGCCAAATCATTCGTACCTCGTAACACAATAGACTGAATAAGTCTACCATCGCACGTTCTCACTGAACCAAAACTGTATCTGTATCTGTACGGTTCTGTATAGTTAAATTTACAGTTCTTTGCGCATTAAAATTCGTGTTTATGATGTATCATCTTACTGCCTCCTTTGATTCGGTTCTTGCACTGGTAAAAGACGTCTCGATGACGCCGTTCATGCTCCATGTCGTTCGTTTTGGGTTCTGCACGAATACCACTGTTCTAGATGTTCTTTTGCATGGTTCCTCTTGATTTACGCTGATACAACGCAATCTGGTTGTGAAATTTTTATTTTTTGTTGTGTTATATTGGTAGTTTTTGTGACACCAACGTGACCCCCTACACTATGTATTACCCATCCCTGAATTCTTTTCAGAATTTCGGGGAATAAAAAAGTAAATAAGGCATTTTTGAATATACATGTATTAACCGAATTTTTTGTCGTTGGTACGACAAACACGTGCGTTTTATTGTAACTTCGGAAATTCATTTAGGAAAGCTATTGGGATATCAAAGGAAGTGTATAAACCAACATCAACGAATATTTGTGCAAAAAACTTGGAGGCTCTCATAATTTGAAAAAAAAACTCCGATGTTCACGGAAGTATACGTGATTTTACGGCGAACGCGCGGCGATATATACAGCTCGTTTAGTGCTCCATCAAATTGCGGTCGTTTTCTTGGAAACTGTTTTTTTGTCGGAAATTGCTTCGATCAGTTTCTTTTCTTTTAATCACGGGGGGCCACGTACAAGTGTAACACGGTACACACTATTTTACAAAATTAGTTTTTGATTCATAGATGTTGTGAATTTTGCGAAGCTGGGAGATTAACCCGTCTGAGCTCCCGAATTCTAGCCGATTTCTGAAGTTGGGATGCGCCATGCAAATACACCCACAAGGACCACAAATTTTGTTTGACGCTCTCAACGCGTGTTCTCTTGCTTAATTTCTGATTGTCATTATTGACTGTTTGTAGAGTGCGCCTTGTAAGCGCCAAAAGATGAACACCCCGGTAATCAGGAAACAAAAAGTGTGGATATAGTACGCTGGAACTGCAACAGCCTGCTACCCTTGATACCTTGGGTCGAATATTCTTAAATTACACGTGTTTGTTGTGTACATGCTTTTTATAGCGGCGTCTGTTTTTTGGACCGTGCTACAACGAGGGTTTTTCGCACAGCGCGCCACCTAATGTTTCCGCTCAAAAATCTGAAATTCATGACCGACTTACAGAGCACGAGGCTATATGGTCAGCGAAGCTTCAGCTCAGGCAATACATGGCGCCCACATTGCGGCGACCGAGAGAAAGTGAGTCAGTGAAAGTTTTTTATTAACGCATAGAGGGCCCAGGGGCGCGGAGGAGAAGAAGGGGGAAATATATTGAAGAACGATAACTTTTGTTGCAGAGGAGGACGCTGCTCGGAGGAGCCGGACGAAGCTACATGCACAAGGGTTAGGGCTTGGGCGAGTTGGTTCATGATTATAAAAGGGAAAACAGCGCAAACTCAGACAAGACACAAGAAGTCACCTCCTTCTTCTTGTGTCTTGTCTGAGTTTGCGCTGTTTTCCCTTTTATACTACATGCACAAGCCCTTGCAACGCCAACAGACGGCGGTGCGAACATCGACTTGTTCGATGCGGGGAGAACAAATTTAAGGTCAAAGAAACATAGCCATCGCCAACCAAGCGTGGTAAGCTAACGCGTTTGAATTATTATTTTGCTAAATGACCCGAAAGAAGTACTCGCTTCCTGTTTCATTTTAATCGTGTAGATATTGTCACGTGGCCAAAGACGAAGCAGCTGTCTTGAAAGGAAAACAAGGTTATTGGAGCGAGTTTGTTCTCAACTAACAAATTAAAGAATACACAGGCGGCGAAGCAGCAGTCAACAAAGTGACGCTCGTAGGCGAGTGTCGGCGAATCGAATGCAGCGGCGTCTGGTCTGCGGTCATTTATCTCTCGGCGCGAGGGCTTCTCGAACAGTCGAATTGCATCCAGAACACTGTAGATGACAGATTACTATTCTAGGCTGGTGACGTTAGTTCGTGACACTCTCTTCATCAAAGGAGCTAACATGTGCGGCATAAACAACACAACATGCGCTTCACTTGCCCCTCGGATAACACAGATACCATACCCCGCCGCAGCCGGATGGCAAAAACAAACTATAAACAAACAAACCCAAAACATGGTTCGTGGCAATATAATTTGACTTGCTGGAAACAAACGATCATCAGGGTACTCTTCATGAACTTTTTTCAATCAATACCGGAAAAATTTAGGGTCCGACAGACTGACTGACCGACTGTGGCATAAACACCCAGCGAAAACTCCTAGTCTATAGAGACTTCAAATTTCTTGAGTACATTTGCGACATGGCGCACAGGCTCACTAAAGGGGAACCTTTGGTAATTGTACTCCCAACCGAGGGAAAGGGGGACAGTCCGTTTTCTTATATTCGTAATTACCTCCGTCACCCGTTCACATTTTTAAGCTCTTTTTTCTGACATATCCAACCGCGCAACTCCCGTATGAGCCCTGTCCTTGAGAAAATGTAAAAAGTAGTTTTTGGATTTGGCCAAAACCTACACCATAGACCTGATTCCGCATTCCGGAACTAATATCGTGTTCCCAAAGATGCTCAAATAAATCTTCCACCGATTCATTTATCCAATGATATTTACTAGCATATGTTAATCATAGAAATGCAGTGAACCATTTTCGAGGATTTCGCACTGCGACGCCGTTAAAAGGGCCATATTGTTTATTACAAATGACATGGCTGACGAACCAAAAAGGCCTATCAAGTTATTTCTAGGCCAAGCCAAACTGCTCTTGTTAACGGTTGCAGATTTCATGGGCACATTGTGTTTACGGTTTTGTAGTCAATATTACTCAAAATATTAAAAATTCCACCATGGGGAGAGTTGAAAGTGGTAAAATAGTTTTTCAGATACATTTGTTTTATCGCACGCAATTTGAGGTATTTAACCGGTTTTGGTTGAGATAGGTAACTTTCTCCGGAATCTAAACACTGTTCTAAAACATTTTTCTTAGACACCCATCTAATAGGGCAAGCAGAATTTCGGGAAAACACTGTTTTTTACACATTCGTCAATAACCACACAGACAGTTGGCATATCTCAATCGTTCTTGCTTGCAGACGCTGCCCATCCGATTGCACAAAAATAAATTTCAGGAATTTGTCATAACATGCGGATAAAAAGGCAAGAGAATATTGTTTATTTACACCCCTCTGGACATGAAATTCAGTTGAATGTTGCCGCGTTTGCCCAGCGCTCGCCATTTGTCGGCACCTTCTACAACCACGCGCCTCCCGTCGGGGCCCTTTCATTTATCGTAAACCTAAAAGACAAGACGGACCAGTAACCAGTAAAAAGCGCAAAGGTTAGCGCTAGGCATCCGTTCGGACTTCCTGTTACCCCGCGCCTTACTTAGGGAGCCCATTTTACCTATAATAAAACTGTACCGATTAGAATATTTAATATCTGCTGAGATAGCACTTCCCATGACGAAGGATACCCCTCACCCAGTCCGCCTCCATCGTGTGTTTCCAGCGCAATCTCTTGCTGAATTCAAGTTGTGTTTACAACCCGGCACTCTTCCTCATATCATATTAGGAGTGCAAGCTAAACAACCTCACCCTTCTTATATCCACTCTTTCCTATTTTGAGCTGTGGCAGAACCTGGTCACTAACAGCAATCGGGATGGGCAAACAATTCTTCCTCCAGAGTGAAGGCTGCGCGCTCATCACATGGCTTTCTCAAAACTTGGAACCACTTCCACTTTACCGGCTCAATAAAACATTTTTCACTGACTCAATCGCTCGAGCGCATCATCTTGGTGCAAATTGTTGAGTGAGAGTCACAGTAAAACACGAGTGCCAGTCATTCCACACTACCCCGACGCGCCTGCGGTTGGAACCCAGGTATTGACAGCAGTCAGGAGCTCCTGAGTGTGTACCACTTCACGATGAACTAGCCAAATATGATAACTAACAAATAAATTAACACCTGTTATACCCATTAGTGTCATTATTATAATGGCCCACCCGGGCACCCCCGGGTACTAGCGGTAGTATAACTTGAGCTATGGTGCGTAAATATTGCAAACATGCTTAGTGAATTATGCAGCCCCGCCTCCCACATTACCCTACGCGCACTTGGTGGGATTTTTACCCCCAAGAACACACACCTGAAATGGCTACTACTATATTTTAATTTGCTCCCAAAACTAGCCCTAAAGAGCGCGTTAGACACTGCGCTATGATCGCTTGTTGGTGCGCACAGCTCGTATACCAGCCAGGAACCTGACTGGACACGCACATTAGGATCAATGTTCAGTCGGAATTGGCTCTAGGCACGTTCGCAAAGCTGATATATCAGCATAATACGTGACCAAGTTGCGCCTTACAACCTGTTTCCTGGAATGGTCGCATTGTGCGCCGCTAACTGACTGCAGCATCGACACGACAGCCTTGCTGTGCATTTCTAACGAGCGCATTCGCTTCGCCGCATAGACGATACAGCTGGAGAATTCGGGAAACCCTACATAGGCGGCTAGCGAGGGTATGTTTTGCAGTCCTATACCGGCAATAACTGTGCATGCATAGTCTATAGAACGCCCGTCTCTCGGTCCTCAGAATTTTTAACCATTGTCACCCAAATTTTTGACCGCAATGCAGGATCCTATTTTGAGGAGGGTATAAGCGTATCTCAGAAACCAGTCTTGAAAATGCATTATGTAAATATATGTAGTGTCAAAGTATATATATGGAAGTATTTGCACCCGAAAATGCAGAGTGGTGAACATGATGCCATCTCCAAGCAGTTGTGGCTTGTGTTTGTTTTGGCGGCTTGCGTTGCTGCCCTGTTTTCCTATCTTTGCTGTAGTTTTTTACCACGAGAGAAAGTATGGTTTGTCCGGTTACGTTTGGCATTGCGAAGCGTGCTAAGATCAGCATTCTGATCATTGCACTTCAATATATTAAGAAGAGCTATGAAAAATTAATATTCAACAAAGTACCGGGTTACAATGTGCAATGCAGGTTCGAAGAACTAAGTGGCTTCCGTTGTAATGCGTCTTTCGGGAACCCTTTATTGCCGACTTGGTAACGTACGGGATAAAAAAACGGGATGATTTGCAGTCACGGCTCATGATTGAGCGCACGAAGAATACGTTCTTTCTGATGTTCTATGGCCTCCGGAGTTTTTGTACTGGAAGGGTAATTCTGGAACAGAGGTGAGAATCAGGCAAAATGGAGCGAACCTATTTGGTTTATCCGGGACTAGCAGCCATACAATTTCCCGGCAGCCTCCAAATAGGAAAACATAAAAACTGTTAGTTCATGTGTTGACGAAGCTTGGTAACAGGTGTGCGCATATGAACATGCTTGAAATTAGCGTCATCTCTTGTGAATTAAATGATTCTAACTCAACCTTGCACAGGCTGAGAAAAATAACAATTTATTCTGGTCGATACGTATCTACGTACTTGAATATTTATATTTAAATCAGCTAACTACCGCTCAAGATAGGTTTTCTGCAGCCTGGGTATCTGCAACCTCTGCAAGCGAGTATTTGCAACCTTTATTTGGTAAATTAAACATGCAAGACACAAAAACACCGAATCAATATATTGTTATGCGGAGGCAGAAGAGATGAGAAGGTCTATAGGGCCGCAGCTCTCTTCTTCTTCTCGTGACAATATAAAATCAGTGACACGGCAGAGAGATCGTCCGCTGAAAGTCAAATAACCACTCAGAAACGTAAATGCTTCAAAATTTTACGAGGACAGAGAAACGATTAACACATTCAATGAAAGCACAATTTCACGTTGAGAACTGCGCAAAACATTGAACTGTAGCACTGATAAATGCAGCAATGAGGGTACACTTTTTACAGATGTTTCGGCATATAAATGAGATAACAGTGGCGAGCTTGATACATTAGCAGCAAAAAAATAGAAAACCTATCGAACTATTTTAGGTACCATTTGATAAGAAACCGCGCTCACTTTATTCAATTCGCTCAGACCAGTTTTTGTTCATTCGGTACAAGCGGAAACTTATTAAATATTCTTAAATATGGTTTATCAAATGCGTTGCATTATTTTGAACACTGCATACTTATCCAATGTCTTGGTTGATAATGTTAGAAATGCAGATTTAAGGCAACGAGTGGACAACTTCTACTCGTTAAATGTGACCAATAAGCAGCTCTCGTTTGCAGTAGTAAGGTACTTTAATGTATCGAGTTCTAGATTTTTACGGGTCAAATGACATAAAATTTGTACGAGTCTGTTTTGCACGACTTGGTAGGGGATAGGTTTCTGGCACGACCTAGTAAATGCGTTCTCGAGACAGCTATGGTGTGTAGAATAAGCTTGCACCCCATTCCTTTTCCTTCCATTCGGTCTTGTTTGTTTGTGTATTGCATCAACATGAACGAGGCAATGTTAAAATACTTCGAAGATCTCATTTTAGTATAGCTGGCTGATTGCTCTGTTTCTGGCGGGCTCAATCAAGATATCTTTTGAGATAAAACAGGTTTTCTAGTGTTGACGATGCAGTGTGATTCGTTAGATACCATCGCAATTTCTGTGTTTGAGCGAACCTCAGGAGTATGTACTGATCCCCGTGGTTTCAAGGACTAATATTATTCGTATATGAGCACTCAGTGCCGTTGTGTTTCTCCCTTTTACTGTTAAAGAATTCTTTTTTCCGTGCGGAGGCCATTTTCTAGTCATTACGTTGCTGGTGAAGACTAATTGTGAAGATGATGTTACGCGGACGCACGATAGAGGAGATAAACCATGGGAGATATGCGCAATATATTTACAATATTTACATAGCGCCCATTACAGAACCCTCCCAGGCTGCACGTCAGCCCCTCTCTCGCCGTCGCCGATAATGGGACATGGCGCCATGTGGCACTCTCCAAATGTACCGTGGCATCAACGGTCAGACAAGGACGACCGTCCCGGTAAACGCCACAGCAAATTGAACGGCGCAGTGAGGGCTAGATGAGATGAGTAAGAGCAGCGGAATCCATGAAGCCGCTGATAAAGCCGATAGGCATGGGTATGACTGTTAACCGAAGAGCGACGCCTGCGATGCCACGGGGAATTGACGAGGATGCTGGGAACCGCGCCGGACGAAAGGGCTGGGGACACTGCATGGCAAGCAGTGCTCGCCTCCATATCTCGTCGGGTCTCGGTTGTTCTTATCGGCTGCTCATGGCCTGCGGACAAGGGACGTGGGACATATTCGGGCAGTGGCCGCGGAGGTTCTGGCGTCGCCCGAGTCAGTCCACGCACCTTCGATGATTCCGCCGATAGCCATACGGTGCCATGCTCGGCCAGGATTTGGATGAACCCGCACCCACACTAAAGGGTTACGGGGCGGCAGGACACGACATGAATTGTGGGAGATGTGAACTATATTTTTGCGGAGATTAAATGACGGTCATCAAATACCCCGTGCTGCATGCACGCCATCCCCGCTCTCGTCGCCGATTATAGGCGATGGCACCTACGCCATGGAAATATCAAGTTTTTATTTGTTTATTTATTGGCGCCAGGCCAACCGTAGCAATAATAATTGGCCTTCCAATGCGGCAATTTTGCGGTAACTTAAACACACTTTGGCTGGTTATATCGGTACTTGGCTGTGATAAAGATACATCGGTCATTTATATACATAAATGAAAGGAAATCGATGACGGAGCGCTGTGGAGCTCCGTATATGACAAGCTTTGCACAAAGCACTAGAGCGGCTGCCGCCGGGAGGTTTCCTGCGGAGTGATGCCTATAGTTTCCCAGTAGGCTACGCAGGGTAACCATACTTGAACCCTCAAACTCCAAGTTTAAATCAAAGTAGGGGAGCAAAAAAATTAAAGCCGTTCCACTCAATGTGAATGTTGTTGGAAGTGCAGAGCAGTTATCGCCATAATGGGCTGCAGCGCCATTAGTCGCTCAGTGCTGCATTTCAAATGTCCCGCCTTTGCAGTGCTCGCGCGCTTCCTCACTGAAACTGCGCAAAACGGGAGTTCTGCTCTTTTTTCGCGAGCTTTAATTCGTATGCTGGAGTTGTTTTGCGTCATTTCAAACGCCTATTTTTTTTTCTTGAGCAGCTGAAGCCTCTCTCCATCATTTTGAACGCGCAATTTTTTTCTTGAGCGGCAAGAGCCTTACTGCGGCATTTCGAGCGTTCCATGTTTTTCTTGCGTGGCTGGAGCCTTTCTGCGTCATTTCGAACGCGTCATTTCGTCCTTGCGCGCCCGCTTTTCTTCGCTTACTATCGTAAACACCAACCCAACGAGCGTTCCAACACAATGAACGTGGGGGCTGCCGATTACATGCTCAGATCTTGCATGAAATATACTAGCAGTTTTGTTTACGCTAAATAACGGGAGATGTATGACAAGCGCCAGCGCTTCACGAGGTTTGAACGGTTATTATTTCAACGGCGTGGTTTTCGAAGCCTCAGCGTGACTCCCCGACCCCGGTACAGAACGCTGTACATGGGTCCGTTACCTCGCTGTGCCGCTTGAGTCCGGCAGTCGCATCGATCGTTAGCGAGCTAAGACGTCAGGACGAGCCCCTAATGTGCTCCGCCATTAAAACGCCCGCGGCGTTATAGCCACTTTGCACCGGGCTTTGCTTAGCTCCCTGACTAACACTGCAACTGTACACTCACCATTTTAAAGCAAAGCTTTCTTCCTATCACTGTTGGCGGTATCATAACCAAAGGCCCTCGAGGAAAGCCTACTTTACTCAAAGAAAGAACAAATGAATGTGACGACTACGATGATGACGATTAAACAAAAAAAAACACGCGTTTATTAGTTGGAATCGAATATGGGTCGCTGGCGTTGTGAAGCTGACGTCTTCCCGGTTGCGCTATGATTACATGGCGGTGCTTAGCCCTTCCTTTATGTTCGCTGCACGGTCGTTGACTTTGGACCTTCGCTGAACTGAAGTGGGCTTAAAGTTTGTACTTTAGCAGTGTTTATTTCGGACAAGGAGGATGGTCTTACGACGACGATAAGAGGGGGGGGGGGGGGGGGGGCGCGCTCCGCGTTGCGGTGAGGGATTCGTTTCCTGCAGTCTACGTTTGGACTGTCAATCGCAGCCTGTTTGCAATTTGATTGGTAACGCTTGGATGTTGACTTTAAGAAGGTTTCCACTTTGGTTGCTGACGCTTTGACTTTTATTACAGTGGTTTTGACTATGGAACTGAGCCATTTGATTCCCGCACGAAAGAAGGATTTCCGTTCCAACCATCTTAATCGTTAGACGGCGCGGCTGCTAACTTTTATGGCGTTATAAATCCCCGGTTCTTCTCTCGATTGGGGTGCCTCTAAGCTGCTCCGCTTGAGTAGAGGGGAACCCGACGATCGCTGCGATAGCTGACACTGATGTCACCTACCTGCCAATCAACAGCAACAGCAGACCGAGCGAAAGACTACTCGTTGTGAAAATCGACTAGCGGTAGCCCTGAGTGTGTGCGTGTGTGCTTGCGTTGTAATCGGCGCAGAGCATTTTTTACGTTTACACAAAGAAGATAAACAAGGAAAGTCCCGTTTTGGTGGAAGACCCCGCAAACCCTCTGGAGTTCACAGCAGTAAAGGTTTCGGCTACAATGCTGCTCGAACGCAATATGCACTACTCTTTGCTACGCTTCTGCTTAAAATTAAAAGCCCAAGAACTAAAAGTGTGCTGCGATTGGACAACGCTTGCCCGTTGAGCCTTTCTCCTGAAGTTGCTTTATCACTCAGAGGTGCAATACAAAATTCAGAGTCATTGTACAAATTCAGCAATGCTTGTGGGCCAACACCACCGTGTGTTTTCTCTGTTTTCACACGTACAATTGAAAACCGGCGAATGACGTTACGAGTGGCCCTCAACTCTACATCGGCGACAGTCCATCTCTCCATCCGTAGGGCACCAATCTTGCTATATTTGCACCAAAGACGCTATCGTGTTCAAACATGTACTTTCCATGCCTTTTGTCCCGGGCATAACGCATAATTCTACATACCTCACTTGCTGACATTAGTGCTCTGGGGTTAGCTGTAGACTTCTTTGGTAAAGCAACACTAACGGTGTGCTCCCCCCGCCTTACGCCGGCGAGGCGTTATTTCACCCATTAGAATTTCGGATGTCCTTGTCATGTTTCAAAGGGCGATCTCGGGGACAATTCGGATGACATTTGCGAACGAAGTGAGGAAGACGAGGAGGAAGAGAAAGAAAGATTAGCCTGCGCAAAGCTGGCGACCAATAGTGAAACGCCGCGGATACAGTGACGACTTAATACAGTGGCGAATGGGGAAGCGACTAGTGCAGCTCACGGCAGTCCATCTGATGGGAGAATGGCCGCGAAAAAGAATTCAAGCCCTGGACAAAGGACTGAGGAAGAGACTAAGATCACAGCAGAAGAAAGCAGCTGGAGAGGTGAACGGTATGGGAGGTGCAAGCCAGGGTAAAAAGAAAAAAATGTTCCCTAACGAATAAAAACAACCTGAATAGAAACCGGAACAAACCCTGTACCAGCTAGGTTATACCAGGTTAATTCCCACGAGAAAAACAAAAGAACAGGAAGTCGAGGCTCCAAAATCTTCTTGATGTAAGCCACTGGGTTAAAGAAAACTGAAGTTTTTGCTTCGGTCGGCATGCAAACAACGCAGCTCAGCACCAGCACAAAGTTGATTTGTGCATTCAAGCAGAGAAAGCGCCTCAACTAACATTGCTGCTTGTACGTGGGGTTCTTATGTAGGGCAACGACAGTGCATACGGGGCGTGCGGTTTAACGGTGATTAGTAAACAGTTCGTCGGCGACATATGATGGGTTGCGGATGGTCGGACTGCCCAGGCTTCGACAACGCCACGCAGTCATTGTTGTGAGCGGGCCGACATCGAATCGGTCCCACTCTCAGAGTCCCACCGCCAACGTGTGCATTGGCGACCCCAGCGGTGACGGGCCGCGCCTGTGTCCAGCATCTGCGTCCGTCAGGCTACGCTCTGACTATCTCCGCACAGCGGCCAGCGACGTTTCCTGATAATCCCGTGTGCCTCCTGCTGCAACAGCGACCGTCCCCAGGCAACGGGATGCCTGGTGCTGTGTGGGCTACCGCAGTTGTAGTTACAGAGGACACAAAATCAGGGTGTGCATCGTCGACGCCGCCCCCACAACGTCCACGCGCTGCAACGACGGAATCTATGCTACCGCCTCGTCCCGGGAACGCAGTTGTCGCCGTGTCAGCGCCTGCGACAATGTTACGCAGGCCCAATAGACAAATAGTGGCTGGACTTCTAACATAATTGCGAATGACTTAAGGAGATATTCGTGAAGAGAGCATGTTTTTTTTAAATGCAGAGCATTTCAGTAACTCACGATGTCACCCGCGTTGACGTCCGTAGGCGTCCGTAGGCGTATTCCCAAACGCTTCGCTGCACAGAGTACCCACGTGACACGTCTGTTCGCGCAATGGAGAACGATAATTTCAACGTGGTTATTGGCTGTGCCCCAAGCCTAAAACGATCTAAAACACACCAAGTCACCATTATTAACAAAAACGACGCGTAGATTTCAGTTCAGAAAGAAATGAAATGTAGAAATAAAATAGGCAATGAAAAAAAAAAAAGATACACGTGCTGGGGCTCGAACCCAAGCCGTCAGCGCCAATACTGAGTGCTCTATGCCAAGGCTACAGAGCCAGAACGGCGGAGTCGTTTTAGCAGGCGCTCAAAAGAATAGCGCGTGCAATGACATCACCCGTGTCACGTGGGTGCTCTGTACAGGGAAGCGTTTGGAAACACGCCGTCCGTAGTCGTAGTTCGCACCCCTCCCCCTACACTATATAAAAAAAATACTATCCGGCGCCTGGTTTCGATCCCTCGACCCTGCGGGCGGAACGCAATGTACGTGGTGCTCTACCCACTGCGCCACAAAGCCGACACAGAATGGGAGGCTACGAACGCACCTTATATCCTTGACTCATTCAAATTACTGCTGACCAGCGCTCTCTCGTCAGCAGTCGCCACAAGTGTCAACAACATTAACGTAACGCAAACTACTTAACGTCGTGTGCCCCCGGAAATGCTCTGCATTTGATCGTGCCCCTCGCGAGGGGGATGTTTCACTGCGTCGCCATGCGGACAGTTTGCCGTTAAAGTTTCCGCCCGCTCCGGTCGGTGTCGTCACGGTTCAAACCACGGCAGGGGAGCTGCGCGGGCGTTCGTTGATCGGCGTGCGTTTCGGCGTGGTGGTTTGATGTTTCATCATTCCGCATGTATAGTTTTTATTACTTATCGGCGGTTTGAAATTTCCTTGGAGACTTTCGAACGCACTGTACTGAGTTGTATTTTCTTTCGAAGCTCAACGTTGGTTAGGTTCCTCTTATTTTGCTTGCAAGTGTGTGATTTTCTTTAGCGCTGTTGGGGTGTTAACCCTGTCCGTACCGGAAAGAAAAGAAAAAAAAACGTATCACATTTACGGAATCATGTTGATTACTCAATATGTGGAGCCTTTTTCTCTAGAAAACAGAAGCGTTGGTTCAATAAAATAACGTTCCTTTATTTCTCTCTATAAAAGGATTGCTCCAAGAGTGCTTCTCCGCATAGTGGCAGTATCTTGGAAAAACGCGTCCTCAGATGTCCAAAATGACCGATTTTAAGTATAGCCGTCGTGACCGATGATGACTGTACTCATCATCGGTCATTTTGGCACAGAATCCTATAACGACTATACTTGTACTTGTCAACGGGAGCGAACCGGTTAAATGAAGTTTTGTTTTATTGGCGAAGTACAATACGAGCTCCGATTGTTGGCGTTTCCTGTCGTCAAGTTCTCGAACGGTGGACAGAAGACAAGTGTATAAACCTGTTCAAAATAGACTAACATGGTAACCAACGTTGTAAACATTCTAACTGGATAAATAAACTAACATGTTTCAGGGTAGCTTGGTTGCGGAATCGCGCAAGCGTTGTTTGACCATGGACGAGCGTCGCTCGTCTCTGTTGGGGGCGATACAACCGATGTGGACGAGTTTAGCTAGTCTAAGGTAGGCAAAGGGTTAAGAGTAAATGGGTGTGTGTGGTTTCACCTGCCAATGGCTCTTCCTAGCCTATCTCTTTCAGGCGTCCCAGGCACTCACGTGACGTTCACAGACACAAAAAGTGACTACCTTCACCTGTAGCTCTTTTTACACTGTCTAGCTTAGTTTACGTTTAATCTAGGCGAAGCCCGGTTTGTGATTGTAAGGTACGTGCACGGAGTAAGAATAAAGCCATTTTCATAGCGCTTTCCATTGGGCGAACAGGAGCACTTCTAACTGCACCCAAAGTGCTCTCGCGAGTTCTGGCGTCTTCCAGTGGTCGGGCAGGAGCAAGGGCGTTGTGTTTCATTGGTCGATGAGGAGCACTTTTTTGGCGCCCAGAGCAGCCGAGAGCAGTTCTCGGTGCTCCGTCGCCAGCGGCGGAGTAACAGGGAACGCCGAGGAATTCACATGACCTCTTTTGCGTCACTTCTGGTTTTATCCCCGGGTGGCGGAGGAAAAATGGCGGAATCCAGCAGCCGCGGTAGTCGCTCAGTGCGTACGGCAGCAGCTAAGCGCGGCCGTCTGGAGAAGGAATTGCTGCTAATTTAGGTGATGAAAGCACCACAGATTCAAGCGCAAGCTCATCATCGGACAGCAGCAGCAGCGACGACGACGACGACGATTTGACATTGCATGAGTTTATGTTCGAGCACCTGTTCACCCCGCCGGAGCAGTGACCGAAGGTAGAGTCATATCTGGGAAAGACGGTGGACGCTGTTATCGTTCGCAGCTAATTTTTGGGAGACACGATGGTGACCCCTTTATCATGAACATGAACATCCGCTCGGCTTCTTCATTCGTCACCATGCGGAAGGCAGACACAAAACCACCGGCGCGTATCTGGCAAAACTGGCGAGGAATAACGGCGTGCGGACATCGCGAGCGCGGGAAACGTTTGGTCACATGACTCTTGACATCTCGCCCTCCCCCTCTTTTCACTGCTCCAGGAGCAGCGTGAATGTTTTATTCGCGGAACGAAAGCACACGCCCCTGTTACTCCCATGTGCTGCTCTGGCTGCTCGCTCCACGTGCTCCTGTTCGCCCAATGGAATTCGCCATCAGACTACCGGCCCAAAACCGATATCGTGATCTATCGACGTAAAAATACGGCGTGTCACGCAGTTCGTTTGGCTGAGACGTGAAATGACATCATTTTGTAAAGTTAATACGACACTTCCGGCAAAAGGCTGAACCAGGCTTAAGACAGGAGGGGAAATGACGACTTTATGGCAGCCAGATAACTGCACAAGCACTTGGCCTAGTTTATCTAGCGGCATCTGTCGCGGGAGCAAAAACTGTGGGGCCGCCGAATTCGCAATTGACTGAGCAGCCCAAGAATAAATAGTGCCCTCTAACATTCGGTCATTCAGGTGCCGCTACCTTCTCCTTTGCCGTCGCAGTTTTGTAGACCGTGTTTTGCCATTGCAGTTTTGCAGACGAAACTTTGTAGACCGTGTTGGTTGCGCCTGCGACACTAGAACTAGTCCCTCTCGCGCACCCGCCGCTGTCTCACTGCGCGGCTGTGTATAAGTGTTTCTTTTTCGCAGATACAAAGACTTCCTTCTTGCGACGCCGGTGGGTGTAGTCGCGAAACTTGGGCCAAGTGTATTTTTCCCCTGGCCTCCCTGGGAATGACGTGCCCACCGCAAAGCTTTGCTAACCGCTTTTCTGGCCGATTCATCTAGTGCTCTTCAGCTGTATGGCTGCCACCCCGCCCATATTTGCATTTTACAAGTCAAAACCACCCAGGACAGGACATAAAGGGCGTTCGGCTTTGTTTCGTTGATGTGCGCATAAAAACACACATTTGTTCGTTTTTCAGGAGGCACTTTTATTTCCGTATGATGATTATAAGGGTTCTCCTACATGTGCACTTTTGTTACCTGCTTCTCCTGAGACTTGTTTGTGTCCTTTTTATTCCGTTTTTAGGCTTTCTCGGCGCCTTCTCTGTCCTTCTCTTTGTTCTAGCCCTAGAAATACCAATATCTGAGTTCCAACAAATCCAATCCCATACTTTCCAATCCAAATCTAAATCCCATACTCTTTCTTACAACATCAACGCTGCCCATGCTACGGGCACGTTGCACTTTTGAATTCGGCGAGATCCCAGAATCAGCTTCTGTTGATGAAGTAACACTGCACCGCTACAATGGCGGTGCTCCCGGTCCGGTATTTGCGTTTCCCGTAAAAGAGAACCCGACAGGCATCTGCGTCTTTCACCCACTTACATTATGAACATATAAAACGTGACCGAAGGTACATGGCCATTTGAACAGGGGTTATCTCGAGTCTCGTGTAGGTTTCAGAGCTGGCGAGAATTGCAAATTCTTTTCAAACTCAGTATTTTTTATGTATGCCTCTATAAGAGATGAAAAAAAATTAGAATTCATTTTGCGGAAAGAATCTCGGTCTTGGCAGTTTTCCTTCAAACAGTACACAAAAACGTTAACCCACCGGGAGCTTACGAAGCCAAAACAGAACTTGTCAGTTTTCTGTGCTGCAGAAAAGTGGTCCCATTTGCAGTGTTTGGCTTTTTATATAACACTTTATACGAACAAAAACTAAAGTGACCTAGTTGCAATCTTAACACATCAGTAATCGATGTAAATCTAAACATCCCAGTAACTGCAAAACCCCCAAGTCGTATTTAACACTCAAACTGGAAGTGCTAGTTATCTGCTAAGACGAAAACTGACCTGATGCGCTATTATTTGCTTTGTCCTCACAATGGTGACCGAAAAAATCTTCAGTTCAACGTAGTATTGTTTTCAAAGCTATTAATAATCAAAATAGAGCTCCTCAGTAGGTGTCATCTCAGCCGCCGTCCACAAAATCGAAACAGAAAGTGCCAGTTTTCTGTGCAGCTTAAAGACCCTGATTCCCAGTCCTGTGCTAGATGGGTGGGAGGACTGCATTGATTGGTGAAAGTGTTTACATTCGGTCTCCTACGGTTTTACTGCGAGAAGCTGTAGGAGTACATTAGAGCACGCCAACAGAAAAATCTATAATTTTGCTGTGAGCAGTACAATGCCATCAGAGGTTGGGACTATGTGATCAACGTCAGTTGCTCAGCGAGTGCATTGAAAAAGGAGCGAAATCCCATTGCAGTAAAACGCGTAACGAAAGTAGCTACAACTCCGGGGAGTGCACCTGCCCTGATAATGTTATGTACGCACATCACCCTTTTGAAATACATCTCGCTCATTTTCTCTGAATCTAATTTTGAGCGATTTCATAAACGCAGTCTAGTTTTGTCAATAAGGTTTTTTATTTAAGCTTGGCGAATTGTTTTTTATACATTATGGGGTTTGCAACCAACCTAAACAAGCCAAATCACGCCCCAAGATTTGATACGGCTGCGTTGTAAACGAAGGCACACTCATTACGGGTCCCAATTCCTGTTATTGTTCTACCTATGATTCTTTCGCAAAAAGTACGTTTATTGCACAGGAAAGCAATACCCTACAGCACTAACAAAAACTCGGTTTATTTGAGTGTTGGCGTGAGACCAAGATTAGTTTAAATATTTAAATTAAAATGTAAACAAGGCGTAGTTTAATAAGATCGGAATGGTAAAAACGCGTGCTTTACGCTTTAGGCCAATACTTCGTATAGTGTATCTACTTTCCTTTGTGCTAGCCTTTGGCCAAATACCTGAAAACACGACATAATAAGCCCGCATTGACGACAGCTGCACTTTAGTGCAACGTCTGCGGGAGGTATTAGTTCATTTGTGGAAAAAAGAAAGTCCCGGCGGCCACAGAGTATATTTTAGCTACCCTTACTTTTGCCGGTTGGTGTCTTATTTGTAAAATGTGAATTTCCAGTTGCACCTATATCTTATTACAATAAATCGAAGGATTTGGCGGGGAAAGATTATTGTTGCAGAAAGTTTTTACAACGCCCATCAGGAGCAGTGCTCCCAGATTGTTTTTCTAATATTGTTTTTCTATGCGTAATGCTTATAACCCGCGCTGAAAATACGAAATCGAGCCCTTGACAGTACTACTTATTCTGCCTAATAGAGTGTTACGGTTCATGTCTCGTCGCGTATCGGCGATCGCGCACACAACTGTAGACTCTCTTGTTAATTAAAGCTCTTTTCTCTCTCCCCCTTCTCCGTTGTCAGGAATCGTCGCTGACGGCGGCATCCATGGGTCCTTGCATGATGGTGTGCTGCCTTCTGCTCGCGTTCCTGGCGACCCCTTGGTACCAACGCGTTGCGGCGTTTTTCACCCTGTTTGACACTTTAAGCAAGTGCTACGAGAGCTGTGGTGGCGTTTTTGGCCGGCTCTGCCCGAAAGGCTGCCGCTGCGTGTACGAGGTTGACAGCGACCGTGGAAAGTGTTTCGGCGAACGCACCAACATGAGCAGCCTGCCGTTTTTCCGCTTTTGATTCTGATGTGAGACGCTGCGAAGATCTTACCGCTTCTTATTTCTGTTTCTGCCGACATGTAAACCTGTCTATTCCCTTCTTCGGGAAAAATATCTTTATGCAGCTTTGACGCCGATTTCTTTCATCTATAATAAAGATACCCGGACATGCAGTACCACACGCGTTGTATTTTGTTTTGCCCAGTAAATTACACGAAATGCCTATACAAATGTCCCAAATATCGATTCTTTTTTATCATGCTTGGTTAGAGAACGCATAAAAATATTATAAACTACGCAGTTGCAAATAATCTGCTTGTTCCGTTACTGGACTGTCTGTAACAAAGTAAAGGTGAGTGTGACGAAAGAGTGGGTCTATGCAGTAAACAATACGAGCCACGCGAAGGAAATGCGCTTTCGTTTTTTCGGGAAGGGGACGTGGCAAGTTAAATGTCACTGAACCCACAGAACACAACGTAAGGTATCTTCAGCTGAGTGAGAAATAAGGGGGCTGAAGTGGTTTCCGCTACAGGTGTATTTATTTTTTAATATAAGATCTCAGCAGGGCTAGAGAAAAATACCTCAAAGAAGTCAACTTCGCAGGCAGAACACACACGAACATACACATCAATGGACAAAAAAGGAAAAAGGTGCAACATGTGTGAGGATGTGACTAGATTGAGGATAAAACTTTTTTGGTCTCGGCCTTTTTTGTCAGAAATGTTATTATATTTGACAATTGTTCTTGTAAATTAGGAGTACCTGGAGCAGTTGTGGTGCGGACTTTGCGGTGTGATTGATAGCGCGCGTCGGTGTGTGTACTGTCCCCATTGAAAAGAGAAAGAATAAGTGCTAGTACTGTGGTCTCCAGTGACCATGTGATCGCATAATATGAACCACAAGATTTGATCTCTTTCCGGCGCGGTTGGTAAGTAGCTCTCTTAACGAACTTTTATTATAGATGTTCGCCTGTAAGAAATATATATTAGTCTCACCGGGTTCTTTTGAATGTTTTCTGTTTCTTAAATATTCGTTTGAGTGTGAGCATACCCAACAAGTAGTGCATATTGTAACATGGGATGAATACTTTCGCCACGTCGTAATCTATGAAGCGCAGACGGATGATGGAGATTTTTTAAGCATGTCGTAAATACAAACACTTTCGAAGAGGCGTTGCCAATGCAGTGTCAGCATGTTTTGTACAGTTAAGATCACTAGAAAATCACAAACCCAGGTACTAAACTACGGTAACTTCTGTCTGTGTGATGTCTCCAGTAGTAATGATGCTTTAAACGGCGGCTTTTCTGTGTGTTATTTTCATAAAAACAGGTTGGTCGAAATTATTGGTCATTTTCCACCGCCTGCCCCAGTCAAAATCTTTTCCAGAGTCATATTTCATCCTAATTCATTCGTCAGCCGTCACACGTTCCTGATACACTTTGAACTTGTCGGCGTACAAGTGGACACTAACTGACAATACGGCAACTATGCCATTTAGAGATATACACCAGACAAGAAACCCTCACATCGATCTATGGAAAACGCCGGAATCAACACGACCACACATGGATGAGACAGAATCTTTGCAAACGAAATGTTTGTGGTTATAGAGGGGAGCAATCCCTTAAAATAATTATCGCGTTTATTTGCTGCCTCATTTGTTGCAACAAGTTTTCATCGAACACAGTGTGAAATGCATATTTAAAATCCACAATTATGATAGCAGACTTTCTATCAATAATATTGTTACTAGGCCTGGTTATGCTGTTGGCAAACAGGACTAATGATAAAAGGCGGAAAATCTACAGGGCTGACTGCGATCGTCAACATGTTACGCGGTAGTTATCTTTAAGGCTCTCTCTCTCTCCCGCACTCAGCCTTATTCGTCTTACCGGTACCTGTATGTCGCTGTAAGAATATTCCAAATATAGTCTCGTTCCCGCAACATGTTAGTAGGAGGTGCGGGGTAACGCTTTACGCACAACGGAGCTTCGCAGTGGACGTCACCTCGCTCAAGCACCAACGATCTTGGCCAACACTGGGGCCCCCGGCTCAACCACCCCACTTGCTCTGGTCTCACAACAACCCCGTGACCAGCTACGTTCACCGAAAACGACGACATGGATGTTGAGGACTGAATAGACGCGTACTAGCGCGTCAGCGCCTATAATCGGTAGGACCCAACCATCATGCTGGCGAACGTCGATTACAATCTGGACGGACAAGCCAGGGCCTGGTTCCGAACTTTGCACATCTGCAAGTTCCGAACTGGCCCATCTGCAAGTAAAGGCTGCGCACCTTGTTCGGCCACCCAGCCGGTCGCCAACTTGCAGCCAAGAAGGCGCAAACCAAATACGCTCAGACCTCCGCCGAATCATACGTACCCTACATTCAGGACGACCTGTCGCTTTGCAAAAAAACTGACGCCCAGATGACTGAGTCCGACAATGTGGGACATCTACTCATAAGGATAGCCGATGAAGGTTTTAGCTGCTCATCTGCAAAGAATGTCCTGCCGTCGATGCTATTATCAGAGTTCCACCGGTTCGAGATGGCGAAGAGCCGCCAGATTACATCGCACTTCACCTGGCTCCCAAATACTGCCGCCACAAGATCTTGCGATGACGTTTCGCCACGAGCCAGTTCACCTACAATCTCATCTGGGGGACCACGGCTCCACCTGAAGGTTTGACGAGAGTTGTACGTAGAGAGCTCGAGGCCATGGCCCCAGCTGCTGTCCCCCCCTAATACGTTACCAAAGACAGCAGGCCTCCCGTACCATTAATTCAAGATGTGCGCGACTAACTTCCAAAGCTGGGCTTTCAATCCGTCTGCACCGTTAGCCGCCCTAACTTCCCATCTATCTCATTTCCGCCTAATAGCGATGGGCAAGCCCTTATGCTCATACTTTCAACTACCCCATTAGAAAGCATGCCTTTTGGAAATTGCCTGACGACCGAACCATATGCTACATAGTCGTTATGTTGGCCACGTGGCGCCATACGCCCATAGTGGTCGATGTCTGCTTTCCCGACCACGATTTACTACATATAACAACCCGGAAGAAGGTTCTCTTCGCTTTTCTCCCCTTACTCAGTCGCCCTCCCGAGACGGCGATGCCCGACAACACCGAATAACCGCTCACCGTCACCGCAGCGTTACCATTCCCGTTCGCCGCAGCCTCACTGCTTCCTGTCGCCGACCCGGTATGACCGCTCCTCTCCGGAAAACTAAGAAGTGCAGCTCCAGCAGGTGCCGCTGCATCTCTGACCCGGCCACCAAACCCTCGGCTAACTTGCCCCACCAGACGAAATTTACCAGACATTCATGTCGATGGTGTTCCAGTAAGTGCTCTAATTCACACAGATGCCCATATTTCGGTTATGAGCTCAGACCTCCGCTGGGGCCTCGGAAGATTTCTCTCTCCGGTGGTGCCCAGTGTCATATAGGTCACGGATGGATGGAGGTTTGCCATCGCCGGAACGTATGCTGCCACTATTCGCGTTGCTGGCCATGAAAATTGTCGTTCTGTTTGCCGTGTTGCAGCGATTCCATCACGACCTCATACTAGGCCATGATTTCCTGTCGGAGCATTCGGCTCTTGTCGATTGCTACACGGGTGTCCTGCGCATTCACTTCCCGATTCGACCCCTGAAGAACCCATCCAGACGCCTTCAGATCTGCTTAACGCCGAAGAACCTTTATGCCGAGGTGTCTCCACGCGCGATGCTCGTATAAGGCCAGAAGCAGCACTCCATTCTCTTGTCGTCGAGCCCTCCGGATTCTGACGCGACTACGTGCTTTCGTCTGTTCTGGAAGTGCTCCTGTCACGCGAAGATGCCCTACCACATACTGCTGTCACAGTTGTGGACAGCAACATTCGCCTATCAATCCTCAACTTCGGAACATCCCCTCGGGTATATCTCTCGCTACACTGCGGCCAATAGATGACCACAAAGTTCTAGATTTGTGCGTGCACCCACCTGAAATTTCTGATATCCAAACCACTTCAATTCATTACGTCGGGGATTTCGCCAATATGATCGCTTCCGATCTTACCCCAGAGCAAGCTTGCACTCTGCGACATGCATTGAGACCTACTGAGACTTTTTTGCTTCGATAATAGTCCTTTTGGTCAGAATACTGCTGTTCAACATCGTATAGAAACCGGTGAAGCGAGCCGCTCATACTGTGTGTCCCATGCTGAACGGCTGGTCATTCAGCACGAAGTATCGAACCTCTGGCAAACCCCTGGCTTCGGCTGTCGTTTTAGCCCAAAACGAAAGATGGCAGCTGGCGGTTCTGCGTAGATTACCGACGCCTCAACAATATCACCAAGAAGGACGACGCACTGCACTGCCTGTATGGCGCCAAATATTTTTCATCTATAGACCTCATGTCTGGATATTGGCAAATCTCTGTTGACGAAACCAACCGCGATAAAAACAGCGTTTGTTATAGCCGACAGCCTCTACCAATTTATGGTAATGCCGTTTAGCTTATGTAACGCCCCCACTACCTTTTAGAGGATGATGGACTGGCTTCTTCATGGGTTCAAGTGGTCGACGTGCTTATGTTGAATTGCTTATGCCTCGATGATTTAATCGTTTTTGCCCTACATACGACACCCACCTCAAGTCACTTTCGGCAATCTTGGAAGTGTTTCGACGTGAAAACCTCCAGCTAAACTCATAAAAATGCCACTTTAGCTGCCGCCAAATTATGCTGCTTGGCCCCCTTGTCAACGCCGAAGGTGTTCAACCCGACCCCGGTAAAGTTGGCGCTGTGGTGATATTTCCAAAGCCACAGTCGTCGAATGATCTCTGGAGCTTCGTAGGCCTAAGTTCCAACTTTAGTCGCTTCATTGGAAATTTTGCCGACTTTGCCCGTCCTCTGACAGACCTGTTTAAAAAGATTGTCGCCTACACATGGGGCCCCAAACAAGATGAAGCCTACTCTACACTCATCGCTTTGCTTACGTTGCCACCCATTTTAGGCCTGTTTGATTTATCGGCACCAACCGAAGTCCGCACCGACGCAAGCGGCCATGGTATAGGGGCAGTTTTGGCACAACAACAGTCTGGCCAGAACCGCGTCATCTCCTACTCCAGCCATCTCCTGTCGCCAGCCGAACGCAATTAATCTATCACGGAACGGGAGTGTGTTGCCCTTGTCTGGGCTGTTACCAAATTCCGCCCATACCTTTACGATAGGCACTTTAGCGTCATTACAGACCGCCACGCTCTCTACTGGCTTTCGCCTTTGAAGGATCCCACGGGCAGGCTTGGTCGATTGGCACTCCTCCTTCAAGAGTACACAATCGCTGTGGTCTCCAAATCTGGCCGCCTACACCAGGGCGCCGACAGCCTGTCACACAATCCTGTGGGCCCTTTAGACCTAAGCGGAGCACGTTCTGATACCTGTATTTTTGCCATCTCCGTCCTCCTGAACATTGCTGAAGAACAGCGCCATGACGCATCATTAGGCGTGATCTTCGACGGTCTCGAATTCCAAACACCGGACCCTTCTCTACATGCCTATGCAATTCATGATGGCACCCTATATCGGCGCAACTTCCGCACCGATGGTCGTGAATTGCTCCTCGTTATACCTGAACACCTGCATTCAGCCATCTTTCACCAGCTTCACTGTCATTTTACCCTGTTATTATCATCACGGCTCTCTCTCGCGCAACAGTCTTCTGGGTCTTGACCGGTGCCTGTATCTCGCTGGACGAATCTTCCAAATATAGTCTCTTCCCCTCAGCAATATATCGTAAACAGTGTCAACTAACGACAGGTTGAGTAGCAGCCCCCGAACAAATGTGGGAATTTTTCGACCCCAGAATGTTCTTCCAAAACATCATAAAAGTACAAACGCGTATGTAGTATGTGTGCTAAACGTTATCACAAGCTCGAAAGGAGTAAAATTGATTGACTGATTGATTGATTGATTGATTGATTGATTGATTGATTGATTGATTGATTGATTGATTGATTGATTGATTGATTGATTGATTGATTGATTGATTGATTGATTTTAGGGTTTAACGCGCCGACGCAACATAGGCGATGAGGCGCGCCGTAGTGGAGGGCTCCGGATTAATTTTGACCACCTGGGGATCTTTAACGTGTGCCGAAATCTCGTACACACGGGCGTTTTTGCTTTTCGCCTCCATCAAAAAAGCGGCCGCCGCGGCCGGGAATCGAACCCGCGACCTCGTGCTCAGCAGCGCAACGCCTTAGCCACTGAGCCACCAGGGCGGGTCAAAAGGAGTGAAATTGGGCTATAATTTGGAATATGGGACCTGCCGCCTTTTTCATGTATTGGCTTGACTCTGGGTCATCAAGTAACGCCCATCCACTTAAAAACCAAGAAAAAATGAATGAATACTCAGACTACCAATATAAATGTCGCTTCAGAAATATAATTCAGATATCATCTGGGCTAGAAAGAAGCCTTATTGATTTCAGCTTCAAAAATAAATTCAACATACCATGTTTGAGATCAACTAGGTCAGAAATACTTATCCAGCTTGAAGCAAACGCAGGAAATATTCTTTCATCCTGGTTAATACAGATGTTAAATTTCCAATGTTGAACTCAAAACATAGCACGGCATTGTCGCTAGTGCATATTAATCTATTAGATGCACCCCGCACGGGGCACCTTGAGTAATCTTGGTGACGGTACGGGCGATACCGCGGAACCCGAGCCCCCTAACATACGCTGTGACCTACCGTGGTGATGTGTTTTTAAGGTGGAGGGTAGAAACCTCTAACAGTGGCCCTCGGAGCCTTGGTCAAGCCCCGGCCGATGGGCTCCCTGTCTGTCTACCAGGCAGGGAGCTCCGAGACCTCTTTGACTACCAGGATAAGGTCAAAGGAGAAAGTAGCCCCGTCTCCCTGCTTTCCAATGTATCATATGACATTTTCCGACACCCCCCCCCCCCCCCAAACGTGATCGGCCCCCGAAAAGGGGCCGCACCAAAGTTTCTTTTCTTCCTTTGCAATCGATCTCTCTCCCAAAGCCTGATAATTTCTCGCGGTTTTTGATCATGGAATCTGTTGACAAGACAAAGCCCATCACTTCCCAGTCTGTGTTTCTAATCTCCACGTTTCTTGAAAGCCTTATCGGAAAGTCGTTCAAGGCTAAGAAACTCACAACGGGAGTAGTTTAGACAGAAGTAGGTAACAAACAACAATCCTCTAACCTCCTCAAGCAAACGCGCATGGTAGATGTTGACATCAAGATCACGCCCCATCGCAGCCTCAGTAGCTGCCAGGGCGTGATCTCTGATCAGGATCTAATGAATGAGACTGAAGCAGATCTGCTCGAGGGCCTCCGAGATCAGGGCGTGACAGCAGTCAGGCGAATCACCATACGCCGAAATGATGAAATAATTCCAACCAAAAAATTCTCTCGCACTTCCCCGAGGGGGAGAGTGTGTAAGTGCGAATGCACGGTTGTTGATACACCCGCAGTCACTGAGCAGAGAGAGGAGGAAGAGAGTAGTGTCCGCCGTTACGGCGAGGGCTACACGAGCGCCCTCACGCGTCGGAATGCGGAGCGCCCGCTACGCGAGCGAGAGCTCTCCCGCCCGAAGTGGAGAGGACGCGCCCAACAACCGCAGTCACTGAGCGGAGAGAGGAGGAGGAGAGTAGCGCGCGCCCATCTCCCCCCGTTGCTAGGGAAGACGAGGAGGAAGACGAGGAGCGCGCGCACCCGCAGCTGTTGCTATGCGGACGACGGCGGCGGACGATTCAGGCTCGCTTAAGAAGTGCATTCGCACTTAAAACATAATCTTGAGACTTGACCGCTCTAACCTTCCTGAGTCGGTCAACGCAGGTTTCTTGAGATGTTCAATCCGACCCTACGTGCCGAACCCACGCCGCTGTTTCAAGTGTCAGCGGTTTGGGCACGGCACAACCTCTTGTCGTGGTAAATTAACGTGCGCAAAATGTGCAGCACATGATCATCTAACAGACAATTGTAAATCCGAGAACTTCACCTGTGCGAACTGTCAGGGACCACACGCTGCCTATTCTAGGAGCTGTTAAAAGTTCAAATAGGACAAATAGATAATTGCCTTGAAAGTCAACGAAAACATCCCCTTCCCAGAGGCGCGGAAGAGGTTCGCCTCTTTCCGCCTGGGGAGGTACGCCGACGCAGCTCGCCGGGGGGCGGAGCGGCGTCTTGTTTCGGCGGGGACCCAGTACCGCGAGTCGGACTTGGTCGCGCCCCACCCCCCCCCCTAGGTTGTCCCGGGCAGCCCAACCAGCCTCTACACCACTCGCTCACCCAGCAGCGGTTGTGGTGGCAACAAAGTCTGTTGGGGATGCCGCTGCATCCACTGCTTCCTCTCCACTGGCCCAAAGCACACGCAAGGGCACGGAGGAGATGGAGGCAGTCGCAGCGACCCCCTCCTCCGCCTCACTGCCTGTGCCATCTGTGGTGCTCCCAACGCCTTCGGCACTGGCAGCGCAGGCAAAGAACACCCGAGAGAGACAAAACTTTATTAAACTGAGCTTGTCTTTAGCGTGAGAAGTTGGTGGTCGTTGTTATCAGCCCAACGACGACCGAGGCGGCCCTTGCGATCAGGGAGGTCTGTACCTCCCTGTCGTGGGATGCCAGTGCTTCTCTCCACTGCTCAGCTGTGGTGATTTGGGGATAGGGGTTTTGGGGGCAGGCCCACAGAATGTGGGGTAGGGTGGCTGGGGCTGTGCAGAGGGTGCAGTTCGGGGATGGGACTTGTGTTGGGTGGATTAGGTGCAGGCGGGTTGGGTGTGGGTATGTGTTTGTTTGTATGAGCCTCCAGTCTTGCTCTTGGGCTGTTGTGAGGGCCGGGTGCGGGGGTGCTAGCTCTCGGCGGCAGAGGCGGTAATGTTCCGTAATATCGGTATAGTTAAGGAGACTGTCTCTGGATGACCTTGCCCCGTGGGATGGGTCGGGCGCCACTCCAGCTCGGAAGGTAAGATCTCGAGCCTGAGAGTGTGCGGTTTCGTTCCCTTCTTGTCCCGCGTGGGCCGGTGTCCAGAGCATGTCTACTGGGGTGAGGGGGGGATTCTTCTGAAGAATTTTGAGCGCCAGGGATGAAATGTTGCCCTGGGCGAAATTTTGAATAGCGGTTTTGGAATCTGATATAATTGTGGGGGGCATGGGGCGTTGCGTCAATGCTACGGCTATTGCTGCCTCTTCCGCCTCTGCTGGGTTTTTCGTGCGGATGGTTATTGCATGCACTGGTGGTTCGTCTGTGCCTTTCGTTACGACAATGGCGAATGCTGTTTTATGTCGGTATTCGGCGGCATCCACAAAGAGGGTGTTTTGACCTGGAGGGTATCTTTTTTGTAGGTATTGTGCCCTAAGTTCTCGTCTGTATTGGTGATGTGTTGGGTGCATATGCTTCGGCAGTGGTTTTATGATTAGGTTGTTTCTTATTTCTAATGGAATGGGCTCTTTCTCAGCTATTATTGCGGGAGGGTTGATTCTGAGCTGTTTTAGTATATGTCGACCTGTGGTAGTTTTGGTCAGACGGACTGATTGATTAGTTAAATGCGCTTCTATTAATTCCTCGCAATTGTTGTATATGCCTAGCTCATCGAGTCTAGCGTTAGATGTACTTAAAGGTATTCTTAATGCTGCTTTGTATGCTTTTCTAATTAGTGTATTTATTGCTTTCATTTCTTGGGCGCTTAGATGGAGGTAGGGGATGGAGTAGGTAATTCGGCTGATTACAAATGCTTGAATCAGGCGAATACGGTCTCGCTCCCTAAGTCCTGCTCTTCGATTGGTGATTCTTTTCATGAGGCATATGGTTTGATTTACGTGGGTTGAGAGATTCTTGATGTGGATTGTGTTTGAGCGATTCGCTTGTATGTGCAATCCTAGTATTCTGATTGTTTTAACTACGGGTATCTGATGTTGTTGAATGTGGAGTGAAATCTGTGGAGGTGTTTTCTCTTTCTTTCTTTTGGGCGGGAGCAAGAGTAATTCTGACTTGTAAGGTGAGCAGGTTAATCCTGCTTCGTTTGCAGCTTTTGAGACTGCCTCTACTCCTTTTTGAAGGGTGTGTTCTATGTGAGCGTCGCTGCCTCCATGTATCCACAATGTAATATCATCCGCGTATAAAGTATATTTCAATGTGGGTATTTTGTTTAATTCTTTTGGGATGTTTAGTATTGCTAAGTTAAAGAGGAGAGGTGACAGCACAGCCCCTTGTGGGGTACCCTTAGCTGGTAGTGTTATGGTGTCTGACTGCACATCTCCTACTGATATTGTTGCTGTTCTATTTGAGAGGAAATTTTGGATGTATCTGTAAGTTCTTTGTCCGGGGTTTGTTGCTTGTAAGTTGTTTAGAATAGCTGAGTGTTTAACGTTGTCGAACGCTTTGTGGAGGTCTAGGGCTAGGATTGCTGCTGTGTCAAAGTGATTTGCTGGGGTGATTATTTCTTGTTTAAGTTGCAGTTGTATATCTTGTGTGGAGAGTCCCGCTTGAAAACCTATCATGGTCGGTGGTATGATTTGGAGTCTGCTTAAGAGCTGTGTCAATCTCGCATGTATTATGTGCTCTAATAGCTTGCCCAGGCATGACGTTAGAGATATTGGTCTTAGATTCTCGATTTTGAGGGATTTTCCCGGTTTTGGTATAAACGTGACCTTTGCATGTTTCCATTCTTGGGGTAGTGTTTCTGTGGTCCAATATGCGTTAAAAAGGGCTGTGAGGGTTGTTATTGAAGTGTCGTCTAGGTTTCTGAGGATTTTATTAGTGATTTTGTCTGGTCCTGGTGCGGACTGTGTGCGTAGTTTGTGCAAGGCTCCTCTTAGTTCCGATTCCGTTATTTCTTTGTCTAGTTCGTGGTTCACTTCTCCTCGGTAAGGGTGGATTGGGTCCGGTGATGTTTCTGGGAAGTATGTATCTTTGATTTGGCTGATGAGATCTTCCTGTCCTCCTTTATGGCTTTGTACTAGGTGTGTTATTCAGTTTGTTGTTTCTGATTTAGTGTTGTTGGGGTCAATGAGGTGTTTCAATAACTGCCATGTTCTTTTCATGCCCAGGTTTCCTTGCATTTGGTTGCATATGTCATCCCACTGGGTTTGTGCTAGTTGAGCTGTGTACTTTTGTATTGCTTCGCCCAGCTTTGCTAGTTTCCTGCGTAGGCGATGGTTGAGTTTATTTTTCCGCCATCTTTTTTGGATGCTGTGATATGCTTCTCTAAGGTGTAGGAGATGGGGGTCCATTATTTCATCCGGGAGAGTTTCATCTGGCGTTTTCGTATGTAGCTTGACATCCTCTAGTAATTGCTGTGTCCATCTCTCTAGAGATGTCGTTTCTTGTGATTCCTGTTGGTTTTGTCTATGAAGTCTGAATTTTGGCCAGTCTATTATGTTTGGTGATTTGCGTAGTTGTCTTAGCTTATTACCTATGGGTATTGTTATTTGTATTATGTAGTGGTCACTATTTAGTGTGTGTTCTGTAACTTGCCTCGTTGCTTGTTTTATGCGATGGGTTAAGGTGAGATCGGGTGTAGTGTCTCTCTGTACGCTGTTTCCTATTCTGGTGGGTGTCTGGGGGTCATTTTCAAGTGTAAAATGTAGTTGTTGTATCGATTCCCATAGGTTTCTCCCTTTTGCTGTGTCTGTGGGGTAACCCCAGGCTCGATGTGGTGCGTTGTAGTCGCCTGTTATAATTAGAGGTAGTGACCCCGCTGCATTTTTAGCTAGTGTGAAGAGGTTCTTAAAATTTTGGCGGTGCGCTTTTGGGGGGCTGTATACGTTGAGTATGTGGAGCGTGTCTTCTTGTTTTTGGGTGGGATGAATTGTAACAAAGTCGTGTTTGACGTCAGTGTTTTCAAACTGTTTCCTTACTGCTGGGATGTTGCGGTGTAAGAGTATTGCTGTGAGTGGACTGTTCCTGTTTTGAAATGCTCTGTACCCAGGGAGCGAGACCGTCTTGCCTGTTTCCTGTAGCGTTATAATTTGGGGAGGAGATTGCTGAGCTTGGATGAGTAACTGTAGGCTCTGCTTTTTTTTAGAGTATCCTCGGCAATTCCATTGCCATAGCGTTATACTCTTTTTAGGGTTGGCCATTAAGAGCAGGGAATGACATGTGATCTTGGCCCATTACTGGTTGGACGGTTTCGAGTACTCGTTTAATGCCTTCGTGTAGTTCGTTTCGGAGTGCGTCAAGGCTGGCACTAAAGTTGCTGCAGGTTGATTTAAATTCTGCCTTCTGCTCGTGCAGTGTTTTGCGGATGTTACTTAAGCTCTTCTCAACAACGGTAATTCGATGGTCAAGTGACGGTTCAGGTTCGTTAGGGAGTGGATCCGCCCCTTTGCGTTTTTGCGCGTGAGGGAGATCTGTGTCCATTTGTGCGTCTGGTTGATCGTTTGTAGCTTTAAGAGTTGTTATTTCATTTCTTAGGGCTTGATTTTCTGCACGGAGTGCCTGTATTTCCTGGCGCATGGCCTTAAGTTCTTGGAGGAACTCAGGGGGTATCGCGGCTGGTGGTGGTGGTGGGGGTTGCGAGGGTGGTGGGGATGTAACTTTGAGGGCTGAGCAGTGGAAAGAAGCAACTGTGTGGCTCACCTTCGGTTCGCCGTTAGGTCTGCTTGCTGTTCGTTGGGTGTTGCTTGCTTGGTTATTCATTGTCCTTTTGGTCTTGCTGTCATTGGAGGGTTGGCTGACACTGTTCGATGAGGGGTTTGAGGGCGAGTCCTTGAGCACTTGAGCATATTTTATGCGTCGGCGTGGTTGAAAACGTTGCGGGCAGTCCGTCGTACCTGTCGGGTGGTTTCCTTCGCACACAATGCAGTTTGGTGTGCACGTGTGGTCTTCGGTGGGATTTGGTGTTCCGCAGATACTGCAGCGCCTTGAGGGTTTTTGGTTAGGACAAACATCCTGTCTGTGACCGACTTGCCAGCAGGCGAGGCATGCTTCAGTTTTACGTCGATATGGCTTACAGCGGTACGTCGTCGATCTGTACCACACCCAATAAGGGACTCGGTTTCCATTAAATAGGATTTGTGCCATATTCGATGTTCCGAGTCTCTTCACGGCCAAAATGGGGAGTTCTGGGTTGTAGTTGAAAATGCTGCTTTGGATTTCTTCATGGGTATCCGTTTCGGGGATATTGAAAATTATCCCTGCCGTGGTGTTCGAAGGAGCCGCCACATGCGCAGCAATCATGAAGGTGTTGCCGCCTACCTGAATGGCTTTGATGTCGGCGTAGCGTTGAGCTCGTTCTTCTGAGGGAGTGCTGACGATTACATAGTTCGGTGTAGGTCGGATACGTAGCTGATCTTGAGGGTTTTGGGCTATTTGAGCTGCTTGAAGCACCGTGTCCGCTAGTGCTGTCGGCGTAACTTTGCGAAGATCCAGTCCTCCCCGTGGTCGGAGCACTATCTTGATGTCGTCGGGCGGCAGCGGCGCGGCCGGAGGGCCACGGCGTGGCGGCTTCTGCAAGCGGCGATTTTCTACGGTTGAATTCTTTGCAGGTTGATGAAGATTTCGTTGTCTGTTGCGCACAGTTTTCCAATCCTCGTGAAGGAGTTCTTCCGCGTTGATTGGCTCACCATCGACGGCGATTGCCTCCATGTTGGTAGCGTTGCGCTGAGGCTCGGCGAGGCAAGGCCGGGCGAGTCCTAGGCGTTAAGCCTAACCCCGGCGTGGTCTTCGGTCGATCGGCAATTTTGGCACGAGAAGTGTAGGGAACCACCAAAGAGGATACTTGGGGTGGTCCTGACGCCTTCCGACGTCTCTGGATGCTGAAGTCAGATGGATGGGCCTGGAAGTTTCGGCTCAGCACATAAAACTCGGCGGAGCCCATATGAGGCACGTCCGAACAGATCGAGCGATCGGAGCGCCCCCTCAAGAACACCCGAAATGGTACCACGTCAAGCGGGCCCAGTCCGCTGGGCACCCCCTTGCCTTCAGATGACGACATGGACGTCGAGCCCTTCCGTCTTTCATCACAACGAAAGGAACGGGCTGCGACGTCCAGGTCAGTAGAGAAGGCAAAAAAGCCCCTCCCAAGAGTGCAAGCCCCGAAAGACCCTACATAAACAGTCACACTCCAGTAGCTCTGAACACATAATAAGGGGAAGAGAAAACATTGTTCAATGGAACTGCTGAGGCCTTCAGAATAATCTTGACGACGTGCATGAGATTCTGCATGCCAACCAGCCAAGTTTAATGTGTGTCCAGGAAACACATCTGAATTCCAAACACGCAAATTTCTTGAATAGTTACCTGGTATACAGGAAAGACAAGGATGGCTGCACACACTCTTCTGGCGGTGTGCCCATAATCGCCCGCAAATCCTTAGCATGCCACCCTGTCACCTTGAACACCGTCCTTCAGGCTGTAGCCGTTAGCACAATAATTTTTAATAGGTTGATAACGGTATGCTCCATCTACATCTCTCCTGATCTTGCACTTCTTAGCTCTGACTTTCAGGCGCTGGTGGACCAGCTTCCTGAACCGTACATCTTAACAGGCGACTTCAATGCACACAATTCACTTTGGGGCTCTGCTCGCACGGATGCCCGAGGTCGCCTGATAGAGAAGTTTTTAACATCCTTTGGAGCATGCCTTTTCAACAAGAAACAGCTTACATACCATAACATATGACACAATACATACTCAAATCTTGACTTGGCTATTGGTTCGGCAATTTTCTTTCCATGTCTTGAGTGGGGAGTGGGCACTGACCCATATGGCAGTGACCACTTCCCGACTTCACTAACATATATAGGTAAAGGCCCAAGCAGTTCATCTTCCCATAATAGGTTCAATGAAGCACGAGCTAACTGGAATACATTTACAGAGACATCCAAACTACACCACACATCCTTAGGACACCTACACGTTGAAGAAGCTACCCAACTGCTCACGGCGCACATCCTCGACGCCGCCGCAAAGTCCATTCCCCACGCCTCTGGTACTCCGCGCAACCCAAGGAGGCCCTGGTTGAACGAGGACTGTAGGCGGGCGCGAGAGGCCGTGAACAAGGCGTGGGGTGTCCTTCGCCGGTACCCCACGTCAGATAACCTCATTTCTTTTAAACGGGCAAAGGCTTTTGGGAAGCGAGTGCGTCGTGAGGCGAAAAGGGAGAGTTGACGCACCTTCCTCACTTCCATCAACTTATACACTGACACACACAAAGTCTGGACACGAATACGAAAACTAAAAGGACAACAGGCACACAGCCTGCCCCTGGTTAGTACAACCGGGGACACACTGGAAGACCAGGCTAACACACTTGCACAACACTTTGAACACGTGTCCAGTTCAGCACACTACACAAACACTTTAATGAAACACAAAACATCTGTAGAAAAGAAGTCCCTGCGTGATGACAATAAGTCGCACACTTCTTACAATTCTCCTTTTTCAATTCATGAGCTGAAGGTTGCTCTGAGCACATGTAAGCCTTCAGCTCCAGGTGCAGACAAAATCACATACACCATGATGCAACACCTACACCCAGACACGCTTGAAACACTCCTACATCTATACAACAAAATATGGCTTTCGGGGCACATTCCTCGCTCTTGGAGGGAGGCCATAGTGGTGGCTTCCCTGAAGGAAGGAAAGGACCCTTCCTCTCCCGCTAGCTATCGCCCCATCGCCCTCACAAGCTGCCTGTGCAACCTCCTCAAGAAGATGATAAACAAGAGACTCGTGTACTTTCTTGAGTACAATGGTCTTCTCGAGAGCTGCCAGGCAGGCTTCATGGCGGGGCGGTCCACCAACGACCAACTCGTCGCGCTCGAGTCCTATATAAAGGATGCTTTCCTCCACAAACAATATTGTATGACGGTATTCTTTGATCTGGAAAAAGCGTACGATACCGCGTCGCGGTATGGCATCCTAAGCGACCTCAAGTCCTTCGGCATAACAGGTAACATGATGAACACACTTGCCAGCTACTTGTCTCAAAGAACCTTTCGTGTGCGAGTTGGAACTGCACTCTCTAGGGTTCATGTGCAGGAAAACGGCGTGCCGCAAGGTGGTGTTTTGAGTTGCACTTTGTTTATTGTAAAAATGAATTCTCTTCGGAAGGCGATACCACCATCGATTTCATGTTCAATTTATGTAGACGACGTTCAACTCTCTTTCAAATCGTGTAACTTGTCTATCTGCGAATGACAAGTCCAGCTTGGTGTGAACAAGCTTGCCGGCTGGGCAGATAGCAACGGTTTTAAATTTAATCCAGGAAAGTGCACTTGTGTTTTGTTTTCCAAGAGGCGGGGCATTCGGCCGGATCCAGACATTCAACTCCACGGTGTCTCTATTTCTGTAAAAAAGGAACACAAGTTCTTAGGTATTATCTTTGACGAAAAGCTCACATTCATCCCACACATAAAACAACTAAAACATCAATGCTTAAAAACACTGACTATCCTGAAGGTTCTCTCGCACATTTCTTTTGGTGCTGACAAACAACTTCTTTTACGTGTTTTTACCAGCCTAATAGGTTCACGATTGGACTATGGTAGCATTGTCTATGGGTCAGCCACTAAAACATCCCTTAGAATGCTTGACCCTGTCCTTCATCTAGGGCTCCGCTTGGCGTGTGACGCCTTCCGAACTAGTCCGGTCGAAAGCCGGTATGTAGAGTGCAATAAATGGAACCTACAACGTCGCCGAGCATACACAGACCTCCTTTATGCCTTTAAAATTTCATCCATGCCACACCATCTAAATCAGTTTTTCATGATACATCTATGACTGAACTCCTTTTAGATCGACCATCGTTATCTGCGCTCTCCTCTTACAGAGTTAGAGAGGAAGCGTCAGAGCTTGCTGTCTTCTTTTTAGATACCATCCAAAGTTCTGTAACAGATTTCATAGCACCATGGCATCTCCGCCCTGTGTCATCGACACATCATTCACAAATGTAGATAAAAACTGAGCTCCCACATGTGCAATTCTGCAGCACTTCTTGTATTTGCAGCAGAAGTACGAATTTTCTGAATTTTATACGGACGCCTCTAAAACTTCCACCTCGGTGTCCGGCGAGGCGCATGGGCCCGGCCCTAGCGTCACTAGAACTCTTAACAGTAATACAAGTATCTTTACGGCAGAGGCTTATGCTGTACTTCTGGTTGCTAATCATATCCTTCAAAGCCACATCCCACAATCCATTGTATATACAGATTCTCTCAGTGTTGTGCGGGCGTTGTCGTCAACAAAGTCTTCAAAAATCACGTTATAAATTTAATAGTCAAGGGTATTATGTCAGTGTATGTCCACAAATTTGAACTAGTCCTTTGCTGGGTCCCTGGCCAGTGTGGTATAGCCGGGAACGAAGCAGCGGACCGAATGGCTGCTGCTGCTACACTCTCGAATACAGTAGAGATAACCTCATTACCCTACACAGTCATGAAGCCAGACATCAGACAACAACTTCGCAAAACATGGCAAACGCACTGGAGTGAACAAACAGACAACAAGTTACACGTAATAAAACCTCACTTGGGACCATACACCACCGACACACGCAATAGGTACTCTGAAGTGGCCTTGGGCAGATTACGGATAGGGCACACACATGCAACGCACTCGCACCTTCTCACTGGATCTCCAAGACCTCTGTGCAGCAGGTGCGGAGAGGCCCTATCCATAGTGCACATACTAATCACATGCAAGACACTTCACACAACACGACACAAACACTTCAGAGAACTCTACAGACAACATATCCCACTACATCCATCGCTGTTTCTAGGTGACGAAGCCATTGTTTCTGTGAAACGTGTGTTTGAGTATTTGTCAGATGTTAAGTTTTTAAACCTCATTTCCTATCACGCATAATCAAATCTGGCCCTATACACCAGCCATGATCATTATCTTTAACTGATTTTACTATGTTCGGTTGACACGTTTACCTACCTTTTTGTGGTAACCACTTCACTTCATTAAATAAACTTTATTCTGGCGCTGTTTGCCCTTAGTCGGCCTTGCGCCATAAAAACCCAACCATCATCATCATCTATTAGATGCAAAGCACCTCTTGCTCTCGGCTCTGTCATCCGTCGTCCGTCCGTCGCCCGCCATCCGTCCGCACCTCTCCCCACCAGCTGTGCGCTAGCGCGCTCGCTTCTCCTCCTCTCCCTCTCTCCACGCCACCTGCACGATAGCGTGCGCGCTGCTCCTCCTCTCCCCCACTCCACGCCAGGTGTGCGATAGCGCCCGCGCTACTCATCACCGCAGCGGCGCGATAAGCGCGCATGCGCGTCTCCTCTCTCATTTCCTCCTCTCCACTCCATCTGCTCTATATAATAAACCCGGTCCGCGCGCCGGTCCCTCAGTTGCTGCTTCGGTTGAACACGCTCAGCCGTCCGGAGTTCCGTCATTTTCCGTTTTTTGGATACCCAATCTCGTGAACGTTTGGAAACCTCCGAGATGCTTCGCATCAACTAACGGTTTCCTCGCGGGAAGGTGGTGTCAATTTTTATAAATGCAGCGTTCGAGCTTGACGTGGATGTCACTAATAGTTTAAACCCCTCAGGAGGTATCGTGATTAAGCTTGGAAGAGTTATGCCGTAATAGATCGCTTTATCTACAGAAATATTTATTAAAATTACTGCGACACTTCGTAATTTTTTCTGACTAGCAGTACAATAAGCCTACACTATTTGGATTCTGTTCCGTTTTTTCACTGATAAAATGATCCGCCGTAAGGAATTTGCCCCGCCACATAAAGTTCATGCTTAACCTACAAGTATTTGATCCAATGCCTAATGAGACGACGACGTTGTCTTGGTGAGAATATCACTATCACGCGGAAGATAAACCGCAGTCGGAACTAGGGAAACTGAAACTTGGTTCCCTCCTCGGGGCAACCGTTAAGTTAGAGCCACAGGGCTCGTATTCTGAATGTGTATATTTCAAAGAACGTTCCAACATAAATTCTGCTTGCTAACGTCAACCCGCTTGCTCTGAAAAATTACGTGTATAATTTTGCATGTAAATGTATTTGTTAGAGAAGAAAAACAAAGCTATCAGCCAACGCACAGCTTTGCCGTAGCTGGATGCTTTGTCTGGAACTTTATGGATGTTTGGAAGTTTAAACCTGCAAGTCTGCTGGCCGGTTACTTCCAACACCGGACGTGCCCGATTTGATTAGTGAAGTTCACATTTCATTGCCTGGAATGCACACTCAAAAAGGACAGGTTCCCGTTAAAATCATGCATAACAAATTATGTTCGGCGAAGATCGGCTCTCCTGGACGGATAAGGTGAGAACTGCAGGATATAATAGGATTAATTCCACATGTTGGTCGAGAGGCTACAAAGATATTTCACTCCTGAAAATGTGCTTTACGACTTCGGAAACTGCTGTTAAACACCATTAATTGCAACTTGCTTTGGCAACCTTTCCTAAACCTCACGTGGGTATTTATTTAATGGTGCACACTCTAATAGAACCAGTGGTGAGTCATTGCTGTACTTCCTCTCTGCAGTTGAATTCCTGTGTCCTTTTTTATTTCACTACGGCGGCGAACGATCTTGCCTAGGGCTTGTGTATATCCGCAAGGTTCCTGTTGCCAAGCGGGCTTTTTCTTCCACTGATTTGGTTACGATAAACTGAAATTTCCCTGGTTATTTCAAGTTTTATCTAAAATGCTACATCATGTTCAGCTTCTTTTCCTACCACCTCTGTCCGTCGGAGCTGTTGGCAGGTGAGCCCAGCTAAGAGGAGCGTGCAAGCCGTTGCACCCAGAGGGACGACGAGGCTTAACTTTACCCATCTGTTCAGAGCCATGTGCCATATGCGCCATAGGTGCGAGACATATATGCGTGGCCCGGGCAAATTTTAAAAATGAGAAAGTGAGCTGTTGCTTGTGAACACTCAAATTTTATAATCGCTGTCCTTGTGACTGTTTCCCCAATTCCTCAAAAATTGAAAAAAAAACATCAAGCTACAAAATTTGTGCAAATTCACTGGGTCAAAGTAACTGAAGCCCTTACACAAAAAACGGAAGCACTTTTTGCTGAGTCAAAAATTGCAGATCATTGAAATGTGGCGACGGGTTTTTTGGATGAGGTAAAGCAAAACATTGAGTTCCGAAAGTTATACAACCTATACATTGCAGTTGGGAAACACGCCACCTAAGGTTTTTACAATGGCAAATTATTTGAATCACTATTTAAAATATTTGCAGTGCAAAATGCCCTTAAATTCTGTTCAAGGAAGTGAGAGCCTTGAGTGATGATCACTGAAGCGGAGATGAAGAACTAGATCTTTGCTAAGGTTTTTCGTCTCATATTGTTCCTTCTAATTAGATGGGTGTGTCAGTTAGCTCTCTATTCCGAACCTACAACGCAGGTTCATCTGTGTGTAATGCCATAAATTCATGTTGAAGCCGCAAACTAAATTTCCTCAATGTCATTTGTATTGAATTTAGGTAGTATTGTTTGCTTTGCTTGCTTATTCCTTCTCTTCTGAGCTCAAGAGATTTTTTTTTTCTCCCCGCCATCTGTGATCATGGTTTTCAATTGTGAAATACCTTCACGTATTCCACAATGTGGGTGGTGTCACGCGACGCATACGTGGACAAAACCTTATAGCGCCATGACTCGTTCCCAAGTATAATGACGATGTGGGCGTTACTGCATGACGCGTAGCCTACGTGGTCTCTTTCGTGGCCGACATCTTGTAAATACAGATTGCATCATTCTGAGCCACGAATATTGCCTGTGTTCTGTGCCGCCACATAAATTTATAGCCACGAGAGTAGGAGGACTGGGGAGTAAGAAATCTAAGCTCCTTTGTTAATACAAAGATTGCTAAAATGCGAAGCTTTCTCCAATGCAACCTGGGTGAAAGTCAAAGTCTAAAATCAGTAGCGCTTCCCCCTGTTTAAATAGCGCGATTGGATAGACGTAGGCTTGATAACGCGACTGACTCAGCTTCGGTTCCCACCACCAGAAGCGTGTTTAATTGATTGATTGATTGATTGTAGTGTTTAACGCGTCGACGCAACGCAGGCGATGAGTCGCGCCGTAGTGGAGGGCTCCGGAGTAATTTTGACCACCTGGAGATCTTAACGTGCGCCGAAATCTCGTACACACCGGCGTTTTTGGTTTTCGCCTCCACCAGAAAAGCGGCCGCCCCGGCCGGGAATCGAACCCGCGACCTCGTGCTTGTTCGGAGCCCACGAGAGAGACGACCGACCTGTTCAGCAGCAAGAATGGAAATCTTTATTCCAGACAGCCCCGGAGCACGCGCTCCACATCAGGCGCTCTCGCGCTCTCGGTCCACACGTGTCAGAGTGGCCTGCGGCCCCTACATCTCCCCTCGTAGGCTCTAAGAAAGGGGTACACCCGAGCGCTATAAGTTCAGTCTTTGCGGGGCCGGACCACTCGGCCAGATCTCGTGCGATAGCTGCCTGGAGACAGCGCCGAATCAGGAACAGAAACTGTCCCAGAAGTTGGTGAAGTTGGCGATCTTCCCGTACTTTCTTCCTCTTCGTGTCGCGTCCACTCTTCTCCCTCGTGTGACGCGGAGTCCTGGGTCGCGTTGGGGTGGAACCGTACCAAGTGGCGGCGGTTTCTTTGCACGACGCCCCTGGGTGTTTCGACCACGAATGAACGAGGCCTTTGAGCTGGCCTGAGGAGTGTCGCCGGGCAGTTTAGATCCTTCACCCATACACGGTCAAAAGCAAGACGGCACCCTAAGTGTTGCTCTGGAACCTAGAGTGAAGCGAAGGGCCCTCCTCACCAATAGACGCACTAGCCGGAGTGTGGAGGAAAGGATTACGTGGCTAGAAGAGGCTCACAATCAACACGTCGAATCTACTAACAAGAGGCTGTCGACCATGCAAGCAACAATGGCAGACCTCGTTGTCCGCGTCTCCAACATAGAGAAGATTCTCTCCCAAATACAGTAAACACTCCAGAAGCTTCGCCTGGCATCACAACACCGTCCAGACACCCATCCATGATGAACTCGACACCACCGACAGAACTTATGGTATGGCAATGGAACATGAACGGGATTCACGGCAAGAAGGCAGCGCTCATCCAAGCTATCAAGCATGCTACAAAACGGCCGGAAATCATCCTCCTTCAGGAAACACACTGTGAAGCCTCCCCGAACATACCAGGGTACCGCTCCTACGCCAGTTCAGTCCCCAAGTCCACAGAGAAGTTGGCACGGGTCAGCGGAGGAGTATGCACCCTGGTGAAGAAGGGACTAGTCTACCTAGAACACGATCTCAAGCACACGACGAACACGGAGCATCTCACGATCGAGGTGGTCGTCGGCAAGAGGGGCAAGAGGCATAGAGAGCACATTTACATCACGAACATCTACACCAAACCCAAGTATTCATCACAACGCTACGGTACCCTCATCCGCAAGATCAAGCAGCTGGCGAAAGACAATACTACACTCATCTGTGGCGACTTCAACGCCCAACACACTACATGGGAATCCAGCGCACGACAGCGAAGGGCCGGAATCTCCTGGAGGAGACCCAGAACGCCGATTATCACCTCATCAACGATATATCCACCCCTACGAAGCATGGCACATCAGTACAGCGGGACTCCAACCCAGACCTTGCATTCAGCAACATTACGAAGGTGCGGTGGCGTAACACCCAGGAAACACTTGGCAGCGACCACTGCATCATAGAGATCATCATCCCTCTCAACGGTTATGCTGCTCCTCCACGCAAGCAAAAGCTCACGGACTGGAACAAGTTCCGTGCTAGCCTTGAGACCATACCCAGCCACATCGACGGCATCCAAGAGCGGACAGAGGCACTTCTCACCAAAGCAGAGCAGGCTACTACAGAGATAGAGACCGACGAGGACATTCCAAACATGGACAGCCGGTTAGCACACCTACTCGAAGCCAGAGACTCACTGAAGAAGAGATGGAAGAAGCAGCGTCATAAGATCCAACCGAGACGGCTCGCGGTGGCTGACGTGTCTGCCAGCGTGGTCGCTTGCTTCTAAGCCGCTTGGTTTTTTGCTTTCCTGGTTCAGGTTGCTGGTTTCCGCGCCTGGATGTCTTTTGAGTCGCCTGGCCAGGGGAATTCCCCCTGGGCGGCCTCCATTCGTCCGCAGGACGTGCAATTGGAAGCCCTAAAGCGCAGTGGGGTGGGCAGCATCCCCGTGGCCCTGGTGCCAGTAAGCGGCCACTTCAGTGCCACAGCTGTTGGCGTTTTGGCCACACATCCAGGGCGTGCAAATCGTCTCCCCGGTGTCGCGCATGCGGTGAGAGCCATTCTGTCGAGCTATGCACTGCCCAAGATGCCAAATGTTGTTTGTGTGTAGCGGCACACCCAGCTGACTATTCTAATTGCCCTGCTAGAGCTCATGAAGTCCAAGTGGTTGAGGTCATGGGTAAGCGTCGCTGCTCGCGCGGGGATGCTGTCGCCATTGTCAAAGAAAGGACACATGGGTACGCTGGAGTTACTGCCAAACAATCTCCATCACTCGCTGACGCTGCCGTAGTCAGTACCATTGTTGCCGCGGTGGAAAAAGCGGTTGCCAAGATCCAACAGCCTTCCCTCGCTGAACCAGCTTTTGCTTCCGTGGTTGCGGCGGCCGTTGAGAAAAGTGTCACTTCAGTTATCACCCAGTTAACTTCCAGCATAATCGAGTGCGTGTCCCGCACAGTGGTGACTCAGCTGGCGCCATATTTGCAGCCCGCTCCGCTTTCGTGTACCTCTTCTCCTCAAGTGATCCAACAAGTTTCCACCGCCCCTGAAGGTACGCTGCTCTCAGCAGCTAATCTTGTCTCGGATTCAGTTAAAGTCTCGTCTACTCCCACTACCTCTGTGCGTGGATCCGACCATCTTACTTACGCTGAGGCTGGTACTTCGTCTGTTCGTGGTGCTACGGCCGACACAGACTATTTCCCCCCCCTTTCGCCCTCTTCAGACTCGGACATGGAGCTTCAGACTTGGCCCATGGAGACTGTAAATCAGTCTAGTAAGCGTTCCGGATCACCTAGTACCGAAACCCTGGAAGTGCAGCCAAAAGCAAAATCCAAGAAAGGTAAATCTGTTTCAAAGCCCAAGGGTCAGATATTAGAGGCTGCAGTTCCTGCAGCCGGTCTCTCTGAATCATAGGGGTTCTAAAAGTTATTCAGTGGAATTGCCGCTCTGTTTCGGCAGGCTTTGCAGATTTACTTTGTTTGTGCTCCCAATTTTCCCCAGACGTAATTTTGCTACAGGAAACCTGGCTTAGCAGCAACCAGGAATTTGGTCTTTATAATTACCGCACCTTTCGGCTAGACAGACCAACCCGAGGTGGCGGTCTGTTAAGTTTGATATCTACAAAGTTTGCTCACAACGCGAAGGTGTCCTTCCAACTTCAACGTTCTGACTGTGAAATTTTAGTGGTGGAATTGAAGCTACCTGGTTGCCTCCCTTTTTCATTAGCCAATGTTTACTTTCCCAGTGGCGTCGTTGATTCTGAACCCCTTGATTTGGCTATTGCTTCGGCTGTACCTCCAATTATCTTTGCAGGAGACTTTAATTCCCACCACGTTACTTGGGGCTTCCGGACGGATTCTTGCGGTAATCGCTTGTTGGATTGGATTACAGATAACAACTTAACATGCATAAATTCGGATTCTCCAACCTACTTTAAGGGACAAACGCAATTTGTTTTGGATTTAACTATATCTTCTCGAGGTGTTTCAGTGCCTTCTTGGTCGACCATTGATGGCGGGTCGAGTAGTGACCACATCCCAATAGTTTTTGACATCGGGTGTCCCATCCGTTTAATTAACCGCCAAAGCCGATCTTTTGTCAACTATAAAAGGTTTCAAATCTCTCTGAAGGAGTCCTTGTCCTCTCTGGTCACACAAAACGAAGCTGAATGTGCGACAGGCCTTTGTTCTGCCCTTTCCACTTCAGCTCAGTCGTCATTATTTGAAGTGATGTCGAAGAAGTCAGTGTCGCCTAGTCCCTGGTGGGACGAAGAGTGTTCGCGCAGCTTTAGACGTAGAAAGGCGGCCTGGAAGAAACTTTGCCAGAACTTATCCCCGCTTAACTGGTGCAACTTCAAATACTTTTCAGCGGTATTCAAACGCGCAGTTTCGAATGCTAAACAGGCTTATGACACAGATAGATCTTTGTGTCTGTCCAAGCCTAACAATAAGCGTGCGCTTTTTCGATTTCTTCGATCGCGGAAAGCCGTACCCTGTCCAGATAATACAGACTATGTGGTGCTATCTCCAGGTGAACTCTCAGAGTCCCTAGAGTCGATAGCTGATGGGCTTCAGGCTCGTTTTTCATCTTCCTTAGCGGTGTCATTTTCCCCGCCAGACGTGGTAGACGACTTCATAGAGGTAACGCTCTCAGAGCTCGCTGATGTCATGACTAAATTGACTGCAGCAGCTCCTGGCCCAGATGGCATTACTACTGAAATGCTGAAATTATTATATGATGAAGCTCCGAATCATTTACTTAACATGATCAATTATTCTATTAGACATGCATGGATCCCCGATGTCTGGCGTCTCGCCAAAATACTTCCTGTACTTAAGAATGCTGGTCAGGGCCTCTTGATTGAAAACATCAGGCCTATCGCGTTGACATCGAACGTGGTTAAATTAGTCGAGCGAATTTTGCAGCAACGCATAATGCAATTGGTGTCTAGTTCTAGAATCTTTAGCCCGAGACAAATTGGTTTCCGCCCTGGGTGTTCCATTTGGAGTGCGCATATTGACCTTGAAAGCCGGATTAAACTAGCCCGTCGCACTAACCAGTTTTCGGCTCTAGTTACCCTAGATGTAGCAAAAGCTTTTGATAGCGTGGAATACCCCGTGTTGTTGTCCCGGTTACAAGTCCTAAACTTCCCAAGGTACATTATAGCTTGGATTTGTGAATTTCTGAAGGACAGGCAGTTCAGTTGTGTTAAATTTAATGTTACTTCCTCACAGCGGCCACAGTCTAGGGGCGTTCCGCAAGGGGCGGTCCTTTCCCCTGTTCTTTTTAACATCCTTGTAAGCGATATTCCGGTGGTTTCTGGTGTCTCCACATATGTATATGCCGACGATGTTGCATTTTTTGCATCAGCACCTGACATTCAATCACTTTACGCTTTAATGCAGTCATATCTGAACCTCATTGCCTCCTGGTTGGACAGTATTTGTCTCTCTTTGAACGTCAACAAATGTTCCTTATTAGTTTTTCCGATCTCAGGCCCTGTTAACATTACGCTCAGTTACCGGCAGTGCATAATTCCTCAGGTTCCTTCCTTAAAGTACCTTGGGATAATTTACACCAGTGAACTTGACTGGACCCCACATATTGCCCTCATTGAGGCCAAAGGTGCACGTGCTGTTGGGATGTTAAGACGTCTCAGTCATAGAAAGAAGGGAATGCGCAGAGAGACCCTTCTTATGATATACAGGATGTACGTTCGCCCCATTTTAGAGTTTGGGTGCGTGTTATTCGCTGGGTCCGCGGCGTATAAGCTTCATCGTCTGGTTATTCTGGAGCGCCAGGCTCTTCGCTGCTGCTTAGGGTTGCCTAAGAATGCAGCAAATGCAGTAGTCTACTTGGAAGCGCGCGTTCCTCTGCTTAATAGGTTCCGGACACTGACTGTTGAAACTTTTCTGAGAGCTTATAGCTCTGAGGTGAACAGGGAGCAGTTTATCTTTATTGCAGAACCAGGTGCGTTTATGGTGCACCAATGGCCCAGGTCCTCATGTCCACAAAGCACTTTGGTACAAAGCCTCCTTTCTCCGTTGGGTGTAGCAATAAATCAGGTTATTCCATATAGAGAAAGGAGTTCTCCTCTTTCTATCAATTTCCAGAACATTTTCCCCAAAAATGCCAAACTTTTACCAGCCCGACTGCTCAATTGTCTTCTCGAAGGTTATTTGGCCTCCATGCAGCCAGGTGCTATAATATATACAGATGCCTCTCAACGAGAAGAAAAATCCGGTATAGGAATATTTTCCCTTTCCCTTAACTGGTCCTTTTCGGTTCGTCTGGTTGATTTTATCCCGATATTCTTCGCGGAATTCCTGGCAATTGTCCTGGCGCTACGAAAGCTGGATGTATCAATTACATCTCCAATCATAATTTCTGATTCTTTTTCTGTATGCTTAGCCCTTTCTTCCCCTAAAGACACTCCTCTTCTGCGGACATTTCGGTCACTCCTGCCACCTCACTTCACTGAAATTAACCTTCTTTGGGTTCCTGGTCATGCGGGGATCACATTCAACGAGACAGCCGACTCTCTAGCAAGAATAGCTCTTTCTGGTCCTGTAGTAGACGTCGTAGAGCCGACACCTTTAATAACAGCAGCTAGGTACCGTTGGATGCTGAAACTCAGAGAACAGCAAGAATCGGTTTTACTGTCATTAAGTGAATTTAATCATCTTAAATTCTCATGGAAACCTGAATGGTGCCCTTCACGCAACTTAGAGGTGGTTATCACAGCCTTACGTTGTCGAGTACCCCAGTTAAATAGGTACTTGCACAGGTCTCGTCTGGCGCCAACAGCTCTGTGCAGCTATTGCAGCGAAGACGAGTCTGTCGAACACTACCTGTTGGCATGCCGACGTTTTTCCCGACTGAGACGTCAGTCCCTAGAGGTGCCGCTTGGCAGTTTGGGGATATCACTAACAGGGGCGGCTATGCTATCGTTCGGGGCATCCGAAACGGGGTTTTGCCGCCGGGATGTATGCACTGCTCTCCTGCGCTACATTGAAAATTCTAAACGATTCTCTTTATGATTGAGATTGGTCATCCTCGCTTTAATTTTCCAGTTTTTTTTTTTCTTCTTCTCAAAACCGACTGATCTAAATTATCCTTCCTAGGCGTGTCGTGAATTGATAAGAGTACCATTCATTTTTACAATCCTCTGTTGTTTGGCCGATCCCCTGATTGGGTATGCGCCATTAATTATCAGGATCAACAACAACAACAACAACAACAACCGTAAACTCCGCAAGCGCATCGCCCTGCTCAACCGCGAAATCGAGAAGCACTGTGCTGTGCTATGTCGTCAACAATGGCATGCAATCTGCCAAGAGGCTGATGGTCAGATCCACAAGAGCCGTACGTGGCGGTTACTCTGCCACTTGCTGGATGATAGCCAGACCAAAGGCACACAACAGTACACCCTGGCACGCACCCTGCTCAAGGCACGGAAGGAGTTGGGGGACGAAGAGGTCTGTAAGCGCCTCAACGAGAAGTACTTGCCAGCAACGCCACCCTCTCCTCTTCCGAGCTACACGGTGGATGCCAACCCCAAGCTCGACGCAGACATTGAGGAATGGGAAGTACGGGCAGTACTCCAAAAGATCAACAGAAAATCTGCGGCAGGACCCGACGAAGTCTCAAACAAGGCGCTCCGCAACCTCAGCGACGGGGCAATCAGGGCACTCACCAAGTTCTTCAATGAACACTGGCGCAATGGCACGCTGCCCCCCAAGTGGAAGGAGGCTCTAACGGTGCTCATCCCAAAGCCAGGCAAACCACCGAGTATCGAGAACCTTCGTTCGATATCCCTAACATCCTGTGTCGGGAAAGTCCTCGAACACGTGCTGCTCAACCGATGGCACGACTATCTCGAAGAGAACGGCCTCTACCCGGACACCATGCTAGGATTCCGGGCAGGACTGAGCACTCAAGGCGCCTTGCTCCTCATCAAACATGAAATCATTGACAGACCATCCACGACCACAAGCCCAATGGATAACCGTGCGATACTTGGCCTCAACCTGAAGAGTGCGTTTGACAACATCCACCACTCGGCAATCTTACAAGTATCGCGCTTCAACATGGGAGTACGGATGTTCCATTATATCAAAGACTTCCTAACCGACAGCACCACCACCATCGTGGCAAGGGATCTGGAACTACCAACCAAGACACTGGGGAGTACGGGCACACCGCAGGCGGCCGTGATCTCGCCGACACTGTTCAACCTGCTCATGATTGGAATGGCCGAACGCTTACGTGCCCTCCCGAAGGTCAAACACACCATATACGCAGACGATATCACTTTCTGGATGGCCGGCGGTAGTGACGGCGAGATTGAGGCGTCCCTGCAACAAGCCATCGACCTGGTTGAAGAGCACCTACAAGACACGGGTCTCCAATGCTCTCAGGCCAAGTCAGAGCTACTTCTGCTACTGCCGCGTCGCAAGTTCAGAGCCGCTCACATGCCTGACATACAGCTCCGCACAAAGGACGGCACTACCATACCACGCGTCCACGCGCTACGTGTTCTGGGTCTTCACATAGAGGAACTTCGTTACAACGGTCCCACAGTAAAGCTATTGGACTCAAAAGTCTCAAGAGCCATCAGTCTCATCAAGAAGATTTCGACCAAGTATGCCGGGATGAGAGAGCACAACCTGCTCAAGCTTGTCCAATCCCTTGCCATCAGCCACCTGGCCTATGTCGCGTCTTTCCATGATTGGACCGACCTAGAACGCAGAAACATAGAGGCACTCATTCGCAAAGCGCACAAAGCTGCACTTGGTCTCTATAATCACACCAACACCGAGCGGCTACTAGGGTTAGGCGTGCACAACACACTAGGTGAGATCGTCGAAGCTCAACGGACAGCACAGCTCACTCGTCTCGCACAAACTAGAACAGGCCGGGCAATACTAAAGAGGCTTGGGTATCAATCGAGGCTGCAGGAGGGTTTGGACTGGCTGCAGCTTCCGCGGGAGCTTCCACGGCAGTTGCAGGTCGCCCCCCTCCCCCGCCACACGAACCCATAAGAGAATTAGGAACGAAGACTCGCCAGAGCCCGAGCGCTTACGGCCAGTCATTCCACCGACACCGGGGCCTTCTACGTCGACGTGGCTAGGTACCCGGACCGCAAGAACACCTACGCGACCACCGTCATCGCCGCCACCACTGGCGAGCTCTACACGGCCGGCAGCATCGTGTCATCTACCACCGAGCAAGCAGAGGAGTTAGCCATAGCGCTGGCCCTCTCCAACCCCAACTGCACTACCATCCTCAGTGACTCGCGGACTGCAGTCCTGCGCTTCGCCGAGAACAAAGTACATCCGAGTGTAGTGAGGGTGTGCGGGGCCCTAAGACCATCATCGACGGGCGTGTGCATCAAATGGTTCCCAGCCCACATGGGTATGGTAGGACCCGACGCGAACCGCAATGAGGACGCGGACTGGATGGCGAGTGCGCTCACTAGACGCAATGCCTGTCCAGCTCCCCCTCCTGCGGAAAACTACGACAGCGACGGTGAAGACTTCACCCCGATTAACACATACGGAGAGGTGCTGAGATGGTTCAGAAAAACCAGAAGACAGTACCCAGGTCACCACTCCAACCTCTCTAGGCAAGAGGCAGTGATCCTCAGACAACTACAAGTGCGCGCGAGGTGGACCCCGGTGTGGGCCAAACACGTGCATCCCTAACTACAACCCAGTGACGTGTGTGTGCTACGTGGTGTTAATCGCGCTACTATGGCGCACATGCTATGGACATGCTCAGTGATCCCGGAACCCACGGATGTGCTTCCTCCTGACCTTGCTCGTGCGGTGTGCAAGGAAGACTTTGACTCCCAACGAAGGGCCGTCCAGTTTGCTCTGGAGGCCCTCCAACGCCAGCAATCGAGGGCGCTGCCTCCCCTTCAGGAGGCTGGTACCCCTGATTAACTTCTAGCCGGCCAATAAAGATGTTATCTCTCTCTCTTTTAAAGGCGGCAACGGACTAGCGCGGTGTCGAGAGTTGAACGCCTTGGCTTCTTGGGCTTTATAGGCAGCATCCTATCCTTGAACTCCCGATGAGTTGGGGTACGTAGACTCAGACGCTCTGGAAGACTCGTAAGTCGCGTCTGTAGATTGCGTCCCATCAGAAGCTGGGCTGGGGAAAATCCCGATGGTCCCGGTGTATCACGATAGGACAGGAGTGCCGCGTACCCTTCCTGGTGGATGCTTTCATGGGACGAGGCGCGGTAACGCGGGTGCAGCAATGTGTAAATGGCATACCTAGCGAAGAGTTGAGTATGCGCCAAGCACACGTGCAGCGTAGTGGGAAGGTGGAGCGGCGGCGAAGCGCAGGCGTGCTAGACAAGGAGTGGGGTAAAGCACTCGTCGAGCGTAGGTGGGCGGAACCAAGGAGCCAAGGAGAGCAGTCCGCCAATTAGAGATGGCCCTCCCTGCAGATGGTTCTGAAGTGCGCACAGATATAAACAAGAGCCATTTGGCGGTCGTTTCTCGAATGTTCGCAAAATGGGCAAAGGCGCGAGTTCTCTAGAACGAGGAGCCGCCCATTGGGAGTGGCGTGAAAAAAAATCACTCTGCTGGCTTTGACAAGTTTAAAGAGGCCTTGCGATTAGGGAAAGTTAGCCAGCTTCGCTCTTATCACCAGCGTTCGCAAAGTTATATCTGCGAAGCCGGGTTATTTTTTTTCCTTTTGAGGCGCTTGATGTGCCTTTATAGAAACCATTATCATCTTGGGCCTTCCCATTGTGTAGAGTTTGCATCCGTGCGGTGCATTTTTACGTACGGTAACCATCAATGAGGCAAAGAAAGGTTAGCCTTAAAAATAAATTACCCAGAGCACATCTAAAATTGACGGCTGAGGAGGCAGAAAAGACAATTTATTGCAATATTGATTGGTAGTTTTTAATAATGGGTGAAGTCGTATTCACTTTTCATCGCGAAATTGTGGCTTGGCCTAGTCGGCAGGCCTTGATTTGTTTGGTTCATAAAGGTCACGACTAGGCGGTTTTTGAGCTCTTTTCACCCACCATTGCCATCCCATATTGGCGTTCAAACCATCTTTGTGGCTAAGCTTTCTCGATTTAGCAGCAGTGTTGGCTGCCTGAAGCTCCCTTTCGTACAACTAGTGTCTTTATGTTGCCACCGCCATCCATATTACATACAGTTTCCTGAGTGTTGGGTCCTGCCACCCGCAAGACCTTTGTTTACAATGCGTGCCAGTGATGGCGGTACGCGTAGAATAGTCGGACGCACGGAGACCCAGGCAGAGGCAGTCGTTAATCTAGGTAATCCCTAATTTAAGCAATCAGGCGTTCCATCCAACATCACACGCATTGTACTTCCAGCAATCGGTTGCGTACTTGAGTGAGTGACAGCAAAACATGAAAATAATGAGCTTTAATATAACAGTTGTGATGCTCTGATGACAAGCTGGTTAGATTGTTATTTTTGCCATTGGCTTTTTTGTTTGCATACTGACATCGCTGAACTTCATCCAAATCGAAGATTCTGCGTCGCTTTTATGGTGAGTACAACCAGAAAAAAAACTACTTTTGTGCGCACGTATGTCACCATGCTCAAAAGAAATAGAGAAAATCTTAGTACACAAATAATATTCGAAGTATACGCGCTTTTTATTTACATGGGATTTCCTGAAACACTCTCAGTGGACGTTTGCGATTTTTAAGGCTTGCTCACCAGCCGTAAAATAATATCTCCAGTAAAATGTCTATGCTAATTGAGGCTATTCGTGCGACTTCACTTGGTTAGGGTAGTGCAGGTAACCATCCGGATCTGCTGCGCAAGGTTACAAAATGCAATCTAGTGAAGAGGATGGTCTTACCTAGGCTTTTTTACTTCAAGAAAATATACACTTGTTATTGTGGCCATGATAAGAAAGTAATGATTGGGGCAATGATAATGGTGCGTGTTTATTTCGCCACAGTGACATTTTTCCTCTAGATTTTGTTTATTTTTATTTATTTATTTATTTATTTATTTATTTATTTATTTATTTATTTATTTATTTATTTCTGTTGGCCTTTCACCCGTTACAAGGTCGAACGTAGAAGGAATGCAGGAATAGCTCTAAACAAAAGTTGGATCACTTCGTTCAAACATCATTTAACTATGACAGACGCACGGCTTTGTTCAGACTACCCAAGCAAAAGCCGTATCGGGTTCCATGTAAGTAAAAAAAACGGCGTGTCACGCAGTTATGGGCTGAGGCGTCAAATGACGTCACCCTTTAAATTTATTACAACAGTTGCGGCAACAGTTTGAACTCTGCCTTACTTTTGGTGCACTAGTGTGGCCAACGCATTTCAGGATGAACGTACCCACTGCCTCAGAACACCTAATTCTGCCCCATGAAAGTAAAATAGTATGTTTCTGCGATGGTGAAACATGTGGCCAGGATAGAAGCCGCGTCTAAAATGCTCAGGAACACGATGCCTTAGCCACTGCCACACCGAGATGAACTGGATCTTAAGGCAAAGGGCTGCTGAGGTACCGAGGCATGTCGAAACCAGCCATATCAAAGCATTTTTTTCGATGGAGGCAAATTTTTCTTTTCGCCGCAATCAGAAAAGCGGCCGCCACGGCCTGGAATCGAACACGTGACCTCGTGCTGTGTATTTCGTCTCAAGCCCTTCAGACGCCCGACTCCAGAGTGACTCGCGGCCAGACAGCAGCCTCCGCAAGGAGGGGGAAAGTGTGGGCATCCTTGGTCAATCCATCGGTACCGGTTGGCGCAGTCATTGCTGGTGTGAATAGGCTGGTTGGTTGTACCCTTAAATCAACACGTATACCCATGCGGGGATGGGCCAAGAAGCTGCCAGCACTGATTAGGGTGTGACCCGATTCATTTCAGAGAGAAAACATAACGAGCGTTCCTAATTAAATGAACGCTGGCGCTGCCGGTTAATTACGTATATTTTGCCTCAAATGTATCTACAGTTTCTTTGCGCTAAACAACTGGGAGATGTAGGACACGCGCCAGTGGTTCACGAGTTTCGAACGCTTATCACGATATAAACCGCTTGCCTTTCGAAGCCTCTCGGGTACGCCGAGAACGACAGCTTTACCACGGGACGCCCTGTTGCTAATTTCGTCCAGCGAGCGAGCTACGACGACAAAGCGAGCGCCTGAAGTGCTCTGCACTTGAAATGAACATCCCCCTCGCGAGGGGCACGATCAAATGCAGAGCATTTCCGGGGGCGCACGACGTTAAGTAGTTTGCGTTACGTTAATGTTGTTGCACTTGTGGCAACTGCTGACGAGAGAGCGCTCGTCAGCAGTAATTTGAATTAGTCAACGATATAAGGCGCGTTCGTAGTGTCCCATTCTGTGTCGGCTTTGCGGCGCAGTGGGTAGAGCATCATGTACATTGCGTTCCGCCCGCAGGGTCGAGGGATCGAAACCGGGCGCCGGCTAGTTTTTTTTTTTTTTATATAGTAGGGACAACGATGGTGCGGACTACGGACGTCAACGCGGGTGACATCGTGAGTTACTGAAATGCTCCACATTTAAAAACAGCAAAGTAAGAGAAAAAGATTGAGAGAAGAAAAAAATCGTTTGATAAAACAGAATTGTCGGGGAAAAAATCACGAATGAAGACATAGCTGTCTAGCATGGCATCCCGCCTGTCACCGCAACAAAGAAGTGAAAGGCCATCAAAACATCTCTCTGTGGCAAGCTCCAAGGACCGAAGCACACAGGGAAAGAACAACGGCGCGAGTTAACGGGAGATTTTGCCGATTAAATGTGCATTCAAGGTGCGTGCATGGCATCGACGAAAAGCTGAGGCAGAATAAAAGAAAGCTTCGGACTGCCTTCAGTGCTTCCTCTTCATCTGTACATTAGCATCATCAATAACGAGCGTGCTTCAGCACTTCGTCCTTATCTCTGTAGATACTCATCATGATGGTGGGTACTCGCTCGTTCTTCGCTCGAGGGTCCTGAATAAAAGGTCGCTCCGAACACAGGTCTCTGAAGTGAACCTCAGCCTCTCAATGTACACATGAGCCGTTTTTTTCGAAATGAGCCAGATCGAGAAACCGAAACTGAGTCGGATAAAGGTTTAGACACAAGAAAAACTCGGCAACTTTCCCCTAAGAAAGGGGTGGCTAGAAAATAGTTGAGATAACGCCCGGAAAACATGTAGATCTTGCTGTTTGACGGAACACAATGAACCAGTACATTTGCCCAATAGGAGTTTGCTTTGGGATTGAGTGTTCAGAGTGTTTGGTGGGGGTTTTTGAAAGTTTTTTTTGCCTTTCGGAGCTAGCTCATTATGAGTTCAGACGGGAATTTGGAGATCCGCGAAAGATCTGTCCCCAGACGTCAACGACGAAGTGAACTGAAAAAGTGAACGAAATGAAAGAGATGTGAAACCAGGATTTCATTTCATCTCCCCCGTTCCTACAAAATACCTCTGGCAATTTTTATTTTGGTACTCCCATATTTATCGTTTCAGCCGCCGGTTACAAGCCCTGGCAAATCCCCCTGCCCCGCTGTGAGAGTACGAACCACTTCATCAAGGTGAAGAATAATACATCAGCATCCTTCTTGTGAAGCATTTTGGAAATTTATAGGAAAGCAATGAAGAACTTACTTACTTTGTCAGTGCCTTCATGCGTGCCGAAGAAAATTATCCCAGGCAATAATTAAAAATGAGCAGCTAATGGTGCCAAAAGGACTAACCTGCTCTGTATTTATAGTTGTACTGTTCTTCAGGCCTTGTTGCATATTTTAGGGCCTTTTCTACCAAAACTCAATCGCACCATGCTTGATGAAAGTCAACTTAAAAAGTTCTCATAAGAATGCTGAATCAGCTTGAGTGTTTCAATTCCATATTAGCCAAATCCAAACTTATCACCTAAATATTAGTCCAATTGACGACATTATTTTCAATTAACTGTGGCCATAAATTTCCCCCAGGGTGATGCGGTGGGGCTTCTATTTTGGAGATGGCGATGCAACGAAGATGAAGGAACTCGAGCTAGAGCTGGGAGTGGCGGTGGTGGTGGTGGTAAACTTTATTCACAACAAAGGTAGAAGAGGAGGGGGTGGAGTCAAGGGTGGAATCCTATTTCAAGGACTCCAGTGGCGACAGCCCCTAGCTTGGCTCTTTCCAGCAGTTCTCGCTGACTGGAGAGGTCCGAGCTGGACAGTGCCGCTTCCCAGGACTCTATTGATGTGTTGTAGTAGTTCTGTTGCCATATGGTCGGGCAGTTCCATATAGTGTGGAAGAGGTCTGCCTTCTGATGGCATTTATGGCATTCTTCTTTATACTTATCCGGAAACATGAGTGCTAATCTAGACTTATGTGGGTAGGTATTTGTCTGAATTTTCCTAAGATTTCTGGCCTCCTCTGCGTCTAATAGAAGATGAGGTGTCGGCATTGTTTTTCTGGTTAGTCGGCATAATCGAGTCGGTCGGTAGCCGCACTGTATGGAGGAAGGGCGTATGAACGCTCAGACTCGCCGCGGTCCATGATTTGCCTCGCGAGGGAGTCTGCTTTTTCATTTCCTTCCAGTCCCTGGTGTGCCGGGGTCCATATTATTTTGTGTTTGCCTTTCGGTGTCAGAGGCATTATATTCTTTGCTGTTTTAGGAATTATTCCGCAAATGAGGTTTCTAATTGCTCTCGTGGAGTCAGTAATTATGGTGAGATTTTTCTCTTTGTGCTCGCCCCACCTTATGGCCATTAGGATGGCGGTGGTTTCCCCTTCTTGTATGTTCTGTTTGTTGTTCATTAGGAAGTCTAGAGCTTTCCCGTCGCAGTTGACTACCACTGCTGAGGCGTTGCCACGGCTGTTAGTTGCCGCGTCGGTGTAGACTGCGTGCGGGTCTTTGCCGTATGTCTTCCTTATGTATCTTGTTCGTGCTAGTCTTCTTCCTTTGTTGTATGTGGGATTCATTTTTCGGGGAATCGGTGCAATTTTGAGGCTTGCTCTTTGTTGAGGAGAAAGTTCTGTCGTTCTCTGTATGTACTCTGAGTGGACTGAGTACCCGGCTCTTCTCAGTATTTCTCTTCCAGTCTTGGTATTCAGTAGTCGTTCTTTCTGTGCTTCTAGGAGAGTCTCTGTGACCTCCCGAAAAATGTAGCACACTCCCAGCTTGTAGAATTTATCATTTGAGGTGTATATGGGAAGACCGAGAGCTGCCTTGTAGGCAGTTCTGATGAGTGCGTCGACCCTCTCATGTTCATTTGCGTCGATGTGGTGGTGTGGTAAGCTGTAAGTAATTCTACTCATGATTAATGCTTGCACCAGCTTGAGAGTGTCTTCTTCTCTCATGCCTTTTCTTGTTCATTAGAATAAGACCCTCCAAAGAGGAAATTCCCTCTGGAAGCATAGTAATTGACAACCAAAACATTCTCTTCAAACCGACGATAAGAATATTAGGCATGCACATACAAAACGACAAGGCCACCACCACCTTGGACAAGCTAAAGAAAACAACACAACAACTGGCTAGAGCCATTCGAAGAATCACAAGAACAAGAAAAGGCTAGAGCTGCTAACGATTAATGACGGGCACCGATGATGATAATTGCGTCGGTGCGTGATGATGATTATAAAAATTGAACCTATTCCCCGGCCACAGCAAAGGTTTGGTCAGTCCGAGTCCAGCGTTTACATAAAGTTTGTTCCCGTCAGATCCACTGAAGCAATCGGAAAGCAAAACTGCCGCATGAGCCGTCTTCTGAGCCAATGCCAGTAGTGCCGGTGCAAATTATGCAGCCAGGTCGAAATTCACACGCCATCTTCGGCGCTTTTGTACTCGAATGCAAAACACTCAGCTTTCTGTAGTGGGGCCTTAAAACAATGTCTTGAGGGCTGCCGCTCCTTTCTAAGTCTCTGTAGTCTCGAAGTTTGACTGTTGCCAGATGCCTTCTTGTCCTTCGAGTGGCATCCGCCATGCCCCGTTTTCTTTAGAATTGGTTGTGTTGGCGCAGCGGCAATCTTTCTAGGATGTCTCTCAACAATACATGGGTCTCCTGATCTTCAGTATCGTGGGTGGCTTGTCTGCTTGTTACAAATATTTATCTTATCTTGCCGTTTTCTTTTCTGAGGAAACGTGTCCGTGGGTTTATTCTGGACACATATGGCATAGGGCACACGTGCCACTGTTACGGCTTGAGGTTAGCAAGCTGTCTCAACCGCGGTCCTTTCCGCGAACTCTTGAAACAAACACCAAACCTGGTATTTTTCGACTAAACGTCACGTGCTGCCAAAGAGCAGGTAATCTCCTCACTTTCTGTTTGTAGTGGGACATGTGACAAATGCGGAGTTTCCGTTGTCGAAGCTGCTTCATTAGAGTTTGTCAAGTCCTGTGGTTCATAGCATTGCTCTGTCAATGTGAAAAATTTCTCGAAGTTTGCAGGTAAATGCAATTTCTCTATAACAAGAAACTTTTGTGTGGTGTCGGATTTCTGGGTTTTAAATCGATAGTATATTCGGATCATAACGTGAACACTTTCGTCTTCATATTCCACGTTACTGGCAAATTCCTGATCTATGTGTCCGACGTCAATAAACTGTGCTATTTCCTTATGTAACAATCTCAATTACCCATTAGTTTTCGGTAGCTCGCGGAGACAACGCTTCAACACGTCGAACGCGTCAGTAGGCATTGCGGAAAGTTCTAAATTTTTTATTGCGTCTTTTCATATTCGTCGAGTGCATAACCACGTTTTTTTTATATTTTGTCGTTATTCCAGTAAAGTGGGTCATAAACACAGGAATGCTCTCTTCGTGCTGAAAAGGTACTCCATATTTCATTGCGGGATGAGCTGCGGCATTCCCCTCACCTTTAGTGGAATCGTTGGTGGACCCACAGGAGAAAATCATCGGAGTCGAGGGTGCCTTGTCCTCTCGTCCGTCCATCACGTCGGCCACCTTTTAGTATTGCCGTCGCTCTGATCACAACGCTTCGTCGCCGGCATCGAGGGGGTGCTCTTTCAAAATGCTGGAGTTAGGAACACTCCCAACCTCAGAAGGGCCTTCATCGTGGGTTTCGAAATCAAAATGTAAAATGAGAGGAGAGACCATAGGCCGAGACATCCCGGTGTTGCGGTGGTGCTTCTATTTATAAGATGGCGGTCCAACAAGATGAATCAGCTCCAGATAGAGCTGCTCGCGAGTGCTGACAGGAACCGATGGTTATAATTGCACAGTTGGCGTGATAATGATTCTAAAGGTTTAAGAAATACCATTATATTGTCGCGGCACAGCGAAAGTTGGAGACAACGTCTTTGAGGCCCCGGCATCTAAGCACATCTGGGGACGGAGTGCCCGCTCTGGAGTCCGAAGCCGAACAGAGCACACTAGTACGGGGCTATCAAATACGGAGTATATATATCTATATATAAGCAGAAAAAAAAATCGCACTTGAATTCATCCACGTGTACGCGGTTGAGGACTTCGTTGTAAGCGCATTTAGTACGCGGGATGTAGTGGAGAGAAAAAATGCGAGAAAACCTTTTTTGCACCCTCGTCAACTGTAAAATGACCATGCACTCAAACAATTCCAGACTCGGATACAAACTTTATCTAGAAAATATTAAGGGAACTATAGAGCGCTAGAAAGCACGATCTTTCTTAAAAGTCTCTTGTTGTTCGAGAGATCGCCCTCAGACAGCGAAGAGATGATCGAGCTAGGTAGTTAACATGAGATGCGAACCGAAGGTTAGAATACATCAAAACACACAAACAGCGTGGTGAGCTGAATCGTTTTATCAACTGATAGTCAAGGGGGTACGAAAAGGTTAAAGGAGAATTATTTAGAGTTTATGTAATCGCAACGGTCTTCAAAGGATTTTGCCACAGGTAATTAGTTTTACAGCAGAGGGAAATCGCGTGTATGTCGCGTTGAGGCTGGCCGCAATCTGCATGTGACATTGCTGCAGGATAAAATTTTATGTCGGCTCAAACTGTAAGAGAGGTAAGGGTTTTAAAAATAAGTGTATATTATTCAGAAATAAGTTAAACAGTAGAGGGCCCAAAATGGTACCTTTCGGAACTCCGCATGGCACAGCGAAGCTGCGAGACTTCGCACCAGCGTACTGAACCAGGTTTGTTCTATCTTTCGAGGTAGCTGGCGAACCAACTACAAAAGGCCGGGGACAGAGCATATGCAGACAGCTTGCGAAGGAGAAGATGTGGTTTACGCGGTCAAAGACCTTACGGCAGTCATAGTAGTCGGCGCCAATTTTTTGACGTGAAAGTAGGCATTTAGCGTCGTCATGCAGAAAGGACGCAAGGTTTATCTCGGCAGACCAGGGAGGCATGAATCCAGGCTTATCACTGTGAATCAAGGGGCGGATTTTAAAGACGATAGTCTTTCTTGGGCTACCTAAATGCAGAAATGTTGGTCGGTCTGTATGGCGGTCTGTCTGTCTGTACTTGAGTCAGCCAGCCGGCCAAGGTGAAGCAGACTCTGCACAGCAGGTTTATATACCCACCGCCAAATCTGAAGGTCTAAGTCCGGTTGCAATGTTCATACTTGCCAACATTGTTGAACAAGAACAATAGATTACGCAAATATGAAGCAAAAAAAATCAATGTATATGTGATATTTGGAGTGTTCCTGCATATATAAATTATATAGGCTTGCTTTTGGCGATAGAAAATTCTATATCCACTGCAGAAAAAAACTCACTCTGTCACCTGCTCTTGCCCACGCCACAATAACTTCTGGCAGAATTTAAAGAAATCAAATGGCAACACTTTGGAAAGGTTCCACTAGATAGGTTCTACGTTCGGGTTGAAAGGTACGTTGAGAAAAGCAACGTGGTTCTGTAAACATTAAGGTATGGCGCCTCGATAAACGCACGTCTCCGCCGCACGGGAACGCTGGCATTGAGGCACTCGGCCATGGTGCAGTGGAACACGGTAAATTTAAATTGACTTTAGCAAACCTCTAACCTGTTTACATTGGGGGGAACGTGACGCGAGAGGAACAGTATGAGAAGTGCGCGGAAAAGCGAAGGGAGGCATTTAATTGGCCAATGTAATTTTCATGCGAAGGAGCTGATACGCGGCCATTTTTACAACAGATGACGGTGTGCCATTTTTAACGAGTTTAGATTGATTGATTGATTGATTGATTGATTGATTGATTGATTGATTGATTGATTGATTGATTGATTGATTGATTGATTGATCGATTGATTGATTGTGAGCTTTAACGCGCTGACCCTGCACTAGCGATGAGGAACGCCGTATTGAAGAGCTCCAGAATAATTTTGACCACCTGGGGATCTTTAACATGCGCGCAAATCTTGAACACCCGGGCGTTTTCGCTATCGCCTTGATCAGAACAGGAGCTGCCTCAACCAAATAATTACACCTGACCTCTCGGGGTTTCAAAGACCTTTGAAAATAAAAAAAGGAGACAAATTGCTCGATGGTTCTCAGGCAACGACGCGTTTTCGGACTTGGGTTAAGGAAAAACTATCACAGGTTTCCAATCGATCGGAAAGTGACGCTCTTCTAGCGAGCGACAAAAAAGGTGGCCGAGCAACGGCGAAATAACATCACAGCAGCCTTGTATATTGAAGCGTGGGGTATCATCGTGACCGGAGGAATTTTTTGACAGCAGACTGCTGAAGGCAGCTGTGACATCTCTACAGTTATTTGGGGCCTGTGCATGACACCATCTAGCGGCACGAAACCAAGTGGGGCACCGCTATGGCCTGACGAGGAATGCGCAGACGAGAAGTAATTTTAAATAGTTCGCATATCCTGCGCGCGGTTCGAAGCAATGGTGTCCGCATCCTGAAGAGTAATGCGTTCGGGGGCCTGTCTTCTGCGTGATCAGACGTTGCGTAAAGTCCCCCTTTGAAAGGAGAAGCGAAGATTCAATGAAGTCCTTGAAATCGCTTTTGTGACGACAGAGGAATTGTTCACTAATGAGCGCTGTTCTACGAAGCTCATGCAGGCGGGTGTATTGTTAGTAGCTTTAATAGCTTCGGGGGTTGACGCTTTCTGCACAATTCCGCTACTAAGTTGTTAGCTAAACCAGAACGGAAACTCGCGAGGTCGCTTAGCGTTTTTGCTACATGCTCATCCGATTGCTTTGTGGACAATTTTAGCGGGCTGCTGCACCGCTGAGTCTGCACTAGGTGAAGTGTAGACAGGCTCCCAGTTCATGATGATGATGATGGTTGGATGTTTATTGGCGCAAGGCCAACTGGGGCAAAGAGCGCCAAAACAATAGTCATATATGAGGGGTGAAACCTTAAAAACTAAGTAAAGTCAGGAAAAACAAAAGTGAAATTACAAAACGACAATGAGCATGGCTGGTGTATAGGGCCAGATTTCATGATGCGTGATAGGAAATGAGGTTTAAAACTTTGACGTCTAACAAATACTCAAACACACGTTTCACAGAAACAATGGCATCGTCACCTAGAAAAAACGATGGATGTAGGAGAATATGTTGTCTGTAGAGTTCTCTGAAGTGTTTGTCGTGTTGTGTGAAGTGCCTTGCATGTGATTAGTATGTGCACTACGGATAGGGCCTCTCCGCACCTGCTGCACTGGGGTCTAGAAGATCCCGTCAGCAGATACGAGTGCGTCGCATGGGTGTGCCCTATTCGTAGCCTACCCAAGGCGACTTCCGTGTGTCTGTTGTGTGAGTCAGCTGTGTACCGTCCCAAGTGTGGCTTTATTACATGTAGTTTGTTGTCTGTCTGTTCGTCCCAGTGTGTTTGCCATGTTCTGCGCAGGTGTTGTCTTATGTGTGGCTTGAGGTCTGTGTAAGGTAGTGTTGTTATGTCTACTGTGTTTCGGAGTGCAGCATTGCAGGCCATTTCATCCGCCAGTTCATTTTCGCCGATGCCAGAGTGGCCTGGCACCCAACACACAGTCACCTCAAGGTTTGAAAAATATGCCAGCACAATTGATTTCACGACAAGGTTAACTACATGGTATTTCGAGGACTCTCCGGATGACAATGTACGGACGACACTCAGCGAATTTGTATAAATGATGGATTTAGGAATATGATGTTCAATTATGTGACTTACCACAAGAAAAATGCCATATGCTTCTGCCGTAAAAATACTTGTCTTTACATTCATTGTTCTATATGCTTCAAAGTTCGGCCCATGCGCCGCACAAGACACTGCAGTGAACGTTTTCGATGCATTGCTGAAAAACTCTGCAGCCTTGTATTTATCCTGCACATACATGAAATGCTGTAAAATCCCACTTTTTGGTGTCCTGTTCTTGTTGTATTTTAAGAAAGACAAGTCACATGCAACAGGACGAAGATGCCATGGTGCTACAAGATCAGTGATAGATGACTTGAATGTGTCTACAAAGGAGACCTCATGAATAGTGACCTCGTCCCTTACTCTGAGCGAGAAGGGAACAGGGATGAATGGGCGATTTAAAAAGAGCTTTGATGTGGATGTACCATTAAAAACCGGTTTAAAAGGATGGTTGTCCATTGATGAAATTTTAGAGGCATATAACAAGTCAACATAGGTTCTCTGGTGTGATAAGCACCATTTGTCACACGCTGCGTAAAGACTGTGTACAGGGCTCGTACGGAATGCGCCACAAGAGAGGCGAAGCCCCAAGTGAAGCACTGGGTCGAGCATTTTAAGTGCTGTTTTAGTGGCTGACCCATACACAACACTCCCATAGTCCAATCTAGACCCCACTAGGCTTGTGAAAATACGTAACAAGAGTTGCTTATCCGTTCCATACGACCGGTGGGACAAGATTTTAAGAATGTTGAGAGCGTTTAGACATTTATGTTTCAATTGTTTAATGTGAGGGATGAACGTAAGCCTTTCATCCAACACCACACCTAAAAACCTGTGTTCCTTCCTCACAGGAATCGATACGCCATTAAGGATAATGTCTGGGTCCGGATGGATCCCACGCCTCCTGGAGAAGACAACACAGGTGCTTTTTTCTGGGTTAAGTGTAAAACCGTTCTTGTCTGCCCAGCTGGCAAGTTTTTTGACACCGAGCTGGACTTGACGCTCACAGATGGACATATTACATGATTTAAAAGATACCTGGATGTCGTCTACATACATTGAATAAGAAATTGTAGGTGGCAATGCCTTCCCAAGGGAGTTCATCTTAACTATGAACAGAGTGCAGCTTAGCACTCCACCTCGCGGAACGCCGTTTTCTTGCACATGAACTCTTGAGAGTGCGCCACCTACTCTCACGCGAAACGTTCTTTCGTACAAATAACTAGCAAGGGTGTTGAGCATATGGCCCGAAACACCGAAAGACTTTAGGTCACTGAGGATCCCGTAACGCCAAGCGGTGTCATAGGCCTTCTCAAGGTCAAAAAACACCGTTGTGCAAAACTGTTTGTGAATGAAGGCGTCCTTTATATAGGATTCGAGCGCAAAGAGTTGGTCGTTGGTGGACCGCCCCGCCCTGAAGCCTGCCTGGCAGCTCTCGAGAAGACCATTGTACTCAAGAAAGTACACGAGTCTCCTGTTTATCATCTTCTCGAGGAGCTTGCACAGGCAGCTTGTGAGGGCGATGGGCCGATAGCTAGCGGGAGAGGAAGGGTCCTTTCCTTCCTTCAGGAAAGCCACTACTATGGCCTCTCTCCAAGAGCGAGGAATGTGCCCCGAAAGCCATATGTTGTTGTCTAGATGTAGGAGTGTTTCAAGAGTGTCTGGGTGTAGGTGTTGTATCATGGTGTATGTGATTTTGTCTGCACCTGGAGCTGAAGGCTTACATGTGCTCAGAGCAACGTTCAGCTCATGAATTGAAAAAGGAGAGTTGTAAGAAGTGTGCGACTTGTTGTTATCACGCAGGGACTTCTTTTCTACAGATGTTTTGTGTTTTATGAAAGTGTTTGTGTAGTGTGCTGAACTGGACACGTGTTCGAAGTGTATTGCAAGTGTGTTAGCCTGGTCTTCCAGTGTGTCCCCTGTTGTACTAACCAGGGGCAGGCTGTGTGTTTGTTGTCCTTTTAGTTTTCGTATTCGTGTCCAGACTTTGTGTGTGTCAGTGTATGAGTTGATGGAAGTGAGGAAGGTGCGCCAACTCTCCCTTTTCGCCTCACGACGCACTCGCTTCCCAAGAGCCTTTGCCCGTTTAAAAGAAATGAGGTTATCTGACGTGGGGTACCGGTGAAGGACACCCCACGCCTTGTTCTGGGCCTCTCGCGCCCGCCTGCAGTCCTCGTTCCACCAGGGCCTCCTTGGGCCGCGGGACCCACTGGAGGGCTGGGGAATGGACTTTTCGGCGGCGTCGAGGATGTGCGCCGCGACGAGTTGGGCGGCTTCCTCCACGTGTAGGTCTTTTATAGATGTGTGGTGTAGTTGAGATGTTTGTGTGAATGTGCTCCAGTTTGCTTTTGATTCATTAAACCTTTTATGGGAAGGTGGACTGCTCGGGCCTATACCTATATACCTTAATGAAGTGTGGAAATGGTCACTACCATATGGGTCCGTGCCCACACCCCACTCAAGACATGGAAAGAGAACTGCGGAACCAATAGCCAAGTCAAGATGCGAGTATGTATTGTGTCCTAAGTTATGGTATGTAGGCTGTTTTTTGTTGAAAAGGCATGCTCCGGAGGATGTAAGAAACTTCTCTATCAGGCGACCTCGGGCATCCGTTCTAGAGGAGCCCCAAAGAGAGTTGTGCGCATTAAGGTCGCCTGTTATGATGTATGGTTCCGGCAGCTGGTCGACCAGCGCCTCGAAGTCAGAGCTCAGAAGTGCAAAATCAGGAGAGATGTAAATGGAGCATACCGTTATTAACCTATTAAATATTATCGTACGGATTGCTACAGCCTCAAGGATAGTGTTCAGAGTGACAGGGTGGCAGGCCAAGGATTTCCGGGCGACAATTGCCACACCTCATGAAGAGTGTGTGCAGCCAACCCTGTCCTTTCTGAATACCATGTACCTATTGAAGAAATTTGTTTGTTTAGAATTGAGGTGGGTTTCCTGGAGACACATGATACTTGGCTGACTGGCATGTAGAATCTCATACTCATCGTCAAGATTTTTAAGGAGGCCTCTGCAGTTCCATTGGACGATGTTTTCTGTTCCCATTATTTAAGTTTAAGAATAACTGGAGTGTGTGTGTGTGTGTTTGTTCATGTGTCGTCTTTCGGGGCTGTTATTCTAGGATTTTTAGGCTTTTCTGTCGGCTTGGACATCGAAGGCCGCTCCTTGCGCTGCGTAGCAGGCAGGAACGGCGTGACATCCATCTCCTCGTCGGATGCCAGAAGGGTGCCCGGCGGACCAGGCCCCCCGGACTTGGCCCCCTTTCGGGAGCTCTTCGTTTGAGCCGCCACCGCCGAGGGCGTCCGGGGCACCAGAGGTGGCACGGGAGGGGCGGTGGCGGCGGGACCCGATGCGGGGCCCCCGGTGTCCATCCGGTCGGCAACCTCCAACGCACTGGAGGACGGGGAGGCAGAGGCGGGAGCGGCACCGGTCCCCACAGAAGAGGTTGTCACCACAACCGCTTCTGCCTCAGCAAGCGGCGTGGCAACGGATTGGGCTGCCTGAGGCACCCCAGGGGGGGCGGAGAGGGACCAGGTCAGACTCGCTGAACTGGGTCCCTGTGGACACCAGACGCCGCTCCGCCCCCCGGCGAGCCGCGTCGGCGTACCTCCCCAGGGGGAAAGAGGCGAACCTCTTCCGCGCCTCTGGGAAGGTGATGTTCTCTGTTACTTTGACATTGATTATTTTCTTTTCTTGTTGGAATTTCTCACATTTGCGGGAGTACGCCGCGTGCGATCCCCCGCAGTTAACACAAGTGAAGGTGGTGGAGTTGCAGTTATCTGTCGGGTGGTCCTGTGCGGCGCATTTGGCACAGGTCGTTTTGCCGCGTCAAGAGTTGGTACCGTGCCCGAACCGCTGGCATTTGAAGCAGCGGCGCGGGTTTGGTATGTACGGTCGGACTGGACATCGTATGAAGCCTGCATTTACCGACTCGGGGAGCGTTGAGCAGTCAAATGTCAAGATCAAGTGTTTTTTACGAATTTCGGTGTCATTTCGACGCATGATTATCCTTCGCACTGCCGTCACGCCCTGATCTCGAAGGCCATCGAGCAGATCTGTCTCTGTTTCGTTCATCTGGTCAGGATCGGAGATGACGCCCTGGGAACTGTTCAGCGTGCGGTGGGGTGTGATCTTTATGTCTGTATCTACCATGCGGGTTTGTTTGAGGAGGTTGATAGATTGCTGCCTGTTGTTAATTTCGATCAGGATTTCCCCTGTTCTGAGTTTCTTGGCTTTGTAGGATTTCCCTACAATGCCCTCAAGGAACTTGGAGATGAGAAAAACAGACTGTGCAGTGACAAGCTTTGATTTGTCAAGAGATTCCATTATTAGAAAGCGGGAAAAATTGTCAGGTTTTGGAAATGTCAACTCTGTCAAGGGAGGAAAGGAGACTTCGGTGCGGCCCCTTTTCGGGTGCCGATCACGTTTTTGGGGGGGTTCTGAATTATCCATATAGCATAGGAAAAAGCAGGGAGACGGGGGTACTTTCTTCTTTGACCTTACCCTGGTAGTCAAAGAGGTCCCGGAGCTCCCTGCCTTGTAGACAGGCAGGGAGCCCATCGGCCGGAGCTTGACCAAGGCTCCGACGGCCACCGTTAGAGGTATCTACCCTTCACCTTAAAAACACATCACCACGGTAGGTCACAGCTTATGTTGGGGGGCTCGGGGTCCGCGGTATCGCCAGTACCGTCACCAAGATTTCTCAAGGTGCCCCGTGCGGGGTGGCTCCCAGTTCATTTCGTCGAGCGTTTTGTATAGCCCGTTGTAATCGCCACAGGGAAAATTGAAATATGGGGTGTCCATGCGCCCCTCATAAACAACGAGTAAACACACTGTGACAGCACAAGGTTCACGCAAGCGGCCGACCGAACCAGACCCAAGTAGCCGAATGAAGCAGACCCAACTAGCCCAGCTTAAAATAGAGTTGAACTCATAGGAAGCTTCTGATAGGGTGGCCAATCATTACATCGATGTATTGCCCTTTGACGATTTTCCCAGAGTGACGAATTGCCCTAATAGGGGTTGCCAGGCTACGAATTGCGTTTCGACCAATATCCTACAGCCATTCACGACATTTGTTTGAATCCAGTCTTTATGGAAGGTGAAAAAATTAGGACACCTTCTGGGTGCACACCTGGGGCAGAAATAGAAAAAAATATTAAAGTGCCCAGTATCTTCGCACGGCGAGGTTAACCTACTGCTACCGTGCTCTATACTTCCGGGAGTAGTACGCGGCCTCCAAAATAACGAGAAGTAACGCAAGGCATTCCCATCATTTTGACGCATAAACGAGACGTGAGCGTAGTCGTTTATAATTGAAAATTAGATGCGTGCGGTGATGTCAGCCAAACCAACGCCTCAGCGCACAGCAGATGAACAATAAAAGCAAAGGGCCTCCGTATAATATATATGCTCCAGAAAGGACTAAGGACTATGCAAAGCATGGGGGCCCTGTATTTAAGAAACCGGCAGATGTATGAATGTCAGTCTAAAATACCATAAATCAAGGAAGAAATATTGGTAGTTAGGGAAATCTGTCCGCCTATTGTAAAAACATGTATTTCTGGAGGCCTGTGCTGCCCCCTGCTTAACCACGCGTTTGCACTGTATTAACACCGCACGAGGATAACCTTTCGAAGCGGCCAAAATAGCATGTGCAGGAGCTAAATGCGTCAACAGGTGACCTCTTTCGTTGCATGGTCTCGGCATAGATTTCATGGTATAAGCAGTGTTTGACAAGTTTTGTTTTCCTCATTTCTTTTTTATATGCGAAGCAGCTTATGGTCGAGCCTGTTCCCTCCGCCGTTGTATGGTCGCCGTTGTGCGGCGTCCGCACCCCACTGCGCATGCCTGGCCAGACACCGCTGATGATGATTATGGCAGGATGCCCCTAGGGATTGGCCAACCAAAAAATCCATCACGAGATAGCTTCGCGTTCAACCACCGTCGTCATCTTCCCGTAGGGGAACTCTGAGTAGCACACCCCCACTGCGCATGCCTGGCCAGGCACCACTGATGATGATTGTGGCAGGATGCCCCTAAGGATTGGCCAACCAAAGAATAAATCACGAGATAGCTTCGCGTTCAACCACCGCCGTCATTTTTCCGTAGGGGAACCCTGAGCAGTATGCCAGGCATTCCTCCTCTCCTCTCCGACGCTCCTCTCCTCTCCAGCATTCCTCCTCGCCTCTCCGAAGCTCCTGTCCTCTCCGGGATCGCGCAACGAATGGCAACACCTGCGGCTCCGCGCGATAATGTGAAACAGCTTAGGGTTAGAAACGCGACGGTAGCCCCTGCATACTCCGCTGCGGGCGCCACTGTAGCTCTGCGGTATAAATGACACGCGCGCGAGCTCTGCTCCCCTCATTCTCTAGCCGCAACGCCGCGATCTAACTGAAAACTAATGGGAACTTGAGTCGACCCCATGGCTGCTCCGCATACCACTCAGGGTTGCCCTAGGGGAAGATGGTGAAATTTGTTTTCGTTTTGTAGACTTAATGTCTTTTTTTTCACTTACGACTGGCATGCTTACACACCGGATCGCAATAAAACGAAATTGAAGTGAGCGCTTGCACAGTCTTTGCTTAAGCCTTTGTGCTTTGTACGCCATGTATGGTGGTGGTGCTAGTGCCAGAAGACATGGCTCGCACCTACTGTGGAGGATTGGCCAGGAAAGAAGCGTTCACCGAGAAAACTATATGCTCAATAATGAAAGAAAACATGTAGTGAATCAAATAAATGTAGGCGGTTAGTGAGGTAATATATACAGAAAAAATACACTGCCTTAATATATATGTAGCACCAGAGAGTAATAAAACCAATATAGCATCAAAACAAGAAAAAGTAAAGAAGATAAAAAAACCATAAAAAACGTGTAAAAAATGAGACAAGAAGAGAAGGTGGTGATTGAAGGGCAATGGGCGAGAAGGCAATGATAGTAGTTATAGACGCTGGGATCGTTTTGAGGGAAGCCCGGATCGGCCGTCTGGGGGTTATCACGGAAGTCGGCCAGATTCCGAAATGAATAAGTGTACGGCGCAGCAAAGATCTGCACGGCTAAAATCCATCACCTTCGCCCCGAATGATATGATTAGAAGAACAGACGGTCGGAGGGCCAATTGAATAAACCTCTTTTCCAACTACCTTTTTCCTATAGAGGAGTACCGTCGGCAGGAGAGGAAGAAATGCTATGTTATTTCTAATTCGTTACAAATGCGCAGAATGGTGAAGGAGCCAGATTTCAGCGGTAAAAGTAATAATTGAAATTTGGGACACCATAGCGAAAGCTCGTGAAGGTAACTTCACAAGCCCATGACTGACTGATCCGGCATTTGCATGAGTGCCGGGGGTGCTCGAGGGCAGAATGTGCATACGCAGATTCAGCCATGAATTGTAGCATGCCTAATTTTCAAAAGCGTGCCGAGGTGAGAAACTGTATGGGCGGTAGACCCTCCACCGCCAGGCCATCGAATCCAATGCCCGCCAGAGTGTCTGCCGATTTGTTGAGCCAAATGCCTGTGGTTCCAGGAACCCACACCGAACGAAGTTTTATAACGACGGAGGCAGTAGCTAACCAAGGGCCTGACGTTGGGATATGTTTTTGGGCACGATAGAGCCCAAAGAACACGCGAGATCTTTGAAGCGTTTTCTATGCACGAGCGTGCGGGTGCATGAGTCAGCAAACCGTCTGTCGACTTGTTGCCAAAGGAGATTGCGTATCTACAATCCTAATTTTATCTTGTTTTAGTTTCTTCCTGGTTTTTGTCATATTGCATGCGCGCAATAAAATTCATTCAGTTGTCACAGTGCCCGTGTTTTCTTTTTCTCGTCTTACGTGTCGTTTCTTTGCTCTGTTTTTTGCCTCCTTGAGCAGTGCAAACCGAAAAAGAATCTTTAAGCACTATTGCCTGCTGTGTAGCAGAATCTAGCTTTCTAAGGGGCAGGGCAATCGCTAAATATTCAGCGTGAAAAGAAATTGTGAAGTCAGGCAACCTGAGGGAAGCAGCGCAATCTAAACCGTTAGAAAAAAAAGAAGGGCCCATCTCCCCGCGAGGGGGACTCGAGTAAATGCGTCGCATAGGGGGTGGGTGTATTGCGTTAACGTTTATTGTTTGGGGAGTTGGTGGTAGTGAATGCGTTGTATCAGCAGCTTCCTGACGTAGTTTGAATGAGTCAAGGATATAAGGCGCGTTCGTAGCCTTTCATTCTGTGTCGGTTTTGTGGCGCAGTGGGAAGAGCACCATGTACCTCGCGTTTCGCCCACAGGTAGTGAATGCGTTGTATCAGCAGCTTCTTGACGTAGTTTGAATGAGTCAAAAATATAAGGCGCGTTCGTAGCTTTCATTCTGTGTCGGCTTTGTGGCGCAGTGGGTAGAGCACCGTGTACCTTGTGTTCCGCCCGCAGGGTCGTGGGATCGAAACCAGGCGCCGGTAAGTATTATTTTTTTATATAGTGTAGGGGGCGAGCGATGCGGACTACTACCGACGCCTAGAACGGGTGACATCGTGAGTTAAAGAAATGCTCTGCATTTAAAAGGCAGCATCTCCACTTCGTTGATGATGGGGAGGGTGCGGAGTACGGGGACCCCAAATGACACCAAAGTTGCGTCCCGAGTTATATTCGATTTGCGCCCCGACCGTCATTACATTTACCAGTGAGTTGCGCCTTGATTATTCCCTAAATGAAACTGCAACTCAAGGCTCAAGTCATATTTCGCCTGATTTTCGCTTGATGGTGGTGTGCGCACGGATGGACGCGGACGGACATTGGGAGGTCCTAAGGTACTCCGCACCGTTACAGGCGAGGGAGATAAGCCATTTGACTCTCGGGTACTAACTCGCGGTCTACTAACTGTCGGGTACTAACCCAATGGGAAAGACAACTGACACTACCTCTGTCTGGTCTACCAGACACAGCCTCGAATCCCGCAGGTGCCTGTGTGATTTTTTGCGATTGTAAATGCTATGGCATAGACGCGGACAGACATTGTGCGGTCCTAAGGTACTCCGCACATAAAATGCCCATTCGTGCCTTCTTATTCTGGACAGAGGCGTCGGTTGCAATGTTGACTAGGAGGGGAAACAGGTGAGGGGATAACGAAAAAAGGCCTGACAAGAGACTCCATGGAAGTAATTTAGCATACGTGTGAAAAAGTTTACAGAAAGCTACTTCTAAGGATGAGACTGAATGACTAGGTAGAGGGAAAGACGAAAGGACCACATGTAACGGGTCTAGTAAAGCCTGCGGAAATATAGCGAGTGGGCGTTTGAACCGGGGCCATGGACTGATGAAACATAATGAAGGCCTGGTTACGAAGGCAGTTTGCGGTCTGGATATGGGCGACACAATTACACTAATTAATGCGTCAACAGTGAGGGCATGCATGCGGGAGACTAGTGTGGGAATTAGGGCTTCCATGTACAAGATGTTTATTCACATATATCAGGGAAGACCCAGGCATATCCTTGGGGCTTGCTGTTCCAGCACTACCAGCGGCCGAACTTTGTACTGAGGGCTTCCTGAAAACAGCCCACATCCATATTCTAGGACTGGCCTGACGTAGGTTCGGTAGATCATTTTTAAAGTGTCATGGCGCATACCAAATCTCTTATTACTTAGCCGTCTCAAAACGGAGACAGATCGCGCTCCTTTGGTAGTAGTATAATCAATGTGTGGGCGCAAATTCAGATTGTACTCGTATAATATGGTTACGAGGCGGGGATGCCGTAGAAAAATGTATTTGCAATATTCAAAACGCAAGAGGCTGGGCGCCGCTGGTACACACTGTGGGAAGCACAACCATCACAACTCGTCCTATTCTTCCACGGGAACTCGTCGCACAATCCCCGTTCGTTCAACCTGTGGCAAATCCCCCCATAACCAGATAGTTTGTTATCGCCTGTCGGTGCCTCGTGTCATTATTCCCCGGCGGAACGAGCGCCGTCGCGGCGCTATGGGGTTGCAGCGTCCGGCGGAAAATATGGCTTCAGTCGTACAACATGTACAATGTCTGTAGAAGTAGCGTGACTCGACGGTGTCGACGCAACAGGGGAGATCTCGTACGTTACGTCGGTAACTTGGGGCAAGACGCGAAAGGGAACACAGTAGCGGGGCAGACGTTTTTCAGAAAGACCGATACGGCGAGTCGGTTTCCACAGGAGCACAAGGGATCCCGGGGCGAAGTGCGCCACCCGATGTCTTCGGACATAAATTGTTTTCTGGTCAGCTTGGGAGGAACAAAGCCGGTTTCGGGCAATATGCCTAGCATGGTCAGCGCGAGCAATGGCGTCCCAGGCGTACTCCGATCGCACTGAGGGTTGGTCTGCCGACATAGGCCTGAGGGTGTCCAGTGGTAGGGTGGTCTCACGGCCATAAAAGAGTTAGAACGGCGAATACCCAGCCGTATCATGCCGCGACGAATTATAGGCAAACGTCACGTACGGCAGCGAGACGTCTCAGTCGCGATGATCGGCGGAAACGTAGCAGGAAAGCATATCAGTCAAGGTACGATTTAGGCGTCAGGTAAATCCGTTTGTCTGGGCATGGTACGCTGTAGTTATCTTATGTTTAGTAGAACAGGATCGGAGGATGTCGTCAACGACTTGTGAGATAAAGCAACGGCCATGGTCGGTGAGCAACTGACGTGGAGCCCCATGCTTGAGAATGACATCGTGAAGAAGGAAATCTGCCACATCAGTAGCACAGCTAGTCGGCAAAGCACGCGTGATGGCGTAGGTGTGCCGTAATTTGTAGCGACAGCAATCCACTTGTTTCCCGATGTCGACTGGGGAAACGGGCCAAGCAAGTGCAGGCCAACCCGGAAGAAACGTTCTACCGGGATGTCGAGTGGCTGTAGTGTTCCCGCAGGAAGCGATGTTGGTGTCATGCGGCGCTGACACTGGTCGCAAGAACTGACGAAGCGGCGGTCGGAACGGTACAGGCCGGGCCAAAAAAACTCCCAAGCATTTCCCCGGGGGTGAACATGGTTAAGTGCGAATGCACCGGGTGATGCTATGAGGGGGAGTAAAGTTAAAATCCGTTGGCATTCGCCCGTGAGCGCGCGCGAGCCGACCCACGGAGGTCTGGCAGTTTATCGCTGCATATATAGGGGGGTACGCCGCGCCGAGCGCGCCGAGCCAGGTGGCTGAGAGAGGAGGCGAGCGCAAGGGGAGAGGGACAGCGGCGCACGGCAGCTGCAGCCGAGCGAGGGGGAGAGGAGAGAGTGTGACGTCACGGTGGAGAGAGAGGCGCGCGGCAGCTGCTGGGGAGAGGAGGCGCGCTGTGACGTCATACCATGACGTCACCGCGCGAGGAGCGGTGCGGGGAGCGGCGCGCACCAACGCAGCCACGGCGAGGAGGCGGAGCGAGCGCGGTCACGTGGTGAAGTGACGTCACCGCGCCGTTGCTACCGACGCTCCTCTCCGCTCCACGCCGTTGCTAGGGAGAGGAGGACTGCGGACGCCGCCGCCGCCGCCGCCGCCGGCGGTGGAAGGTTTGGAGTCGCTTATAAAGTGGATTCGCACTTAAAACAAAACGCTGGCGTACGCGTTCATACGTGCGAGAAATGCCGACGTGACCAGCAGTAGGCATGTCGTGAAGCTGCTGGAGCACAGTGGAGCACAAATGCGCAGGGACAGCGAGCAAAAGGGCCGGCCCGTCAGGACGGGTATTGCGGCGATACAAAATGTTATCGCGTAGCACGAACATTCCCGTCGACGCGTCACGTGAGGCAGAGTTAATGTTGTCGATGATCGATCGTAATGCCGGGTCACGGCGCTGTTCTTCCGGAATGTGGAGGAATCCAGATATAGCACACAGAAAGATGCGTCGTCATCGCCAGCAGCGTCTGGTGGGTCGACCGGACGGCGAGACAAGCAATCAGCATCTTGGTGCAAGCGTCCAGATTTGTATTCTACGTCGAATGTATATTCCTGTAGGCGCAATGCTCATCGACCTAACCTGCCTACCGGATCCTTTAGCGAAGAGAGCCAGCACAGCGCGTGGTGGTCTGTTATGACTGTGAATGAGCGGCCATGCAGATAAGGGCGAAACTTGGCGACAAACCAAACGAGGGCGAGGCATTCTCGTTCCGTAATGGAGTAGTTGCGCTCTGGGGCGGAAAGGAGGCGGCTGGCATAGGCAATAACCCGCTCAAGACCATCCTGTCGTTGCGCCAAGACAGCTCCGATTCCGAACCCACTGGCATCAGTGCGTACTTCTGTGGGGGCATAAGGGTCAAAGTGAGCCAGAAGCGGAGAGTGGGTGAGTACGGAAATAAGGTTGGTAAAAGCGGCAGCATGCTCGGAGCTCCACGAAAACGGAACGTTTTTCTTCAAGAGGTTGGTAAGAGGTCTAGCAATATAAAGTTCCTGATAAGGAGCCGAAAATGCGAAAAAAAGTCCTGGAAAGCTTCGAACGTCTTTCATCGACCGCGGAGCTGGAAAGTTCTGAACTGCGCGAACTTTATCAGGGTCGGGACGAACCCCCTTCGCGTCGACGAGGTGTCCGAGGAGTGTGATTTCCTGACGTCCGAAATGGCATTTGGAGGGATTCATCTGAAGACCGGCGCGTCGAAAAAGCGCTAGAATGTCCGATAGGTGTTCGACGCGGGTAGTAAATGTGGGAGAAAATACGATAACGTAATCCAGTTAACAGAGGCAGGTGGAGCATTTGAAGCCTTGGAGCAGCGATTCCATCATGCGCTCGAATGTGGCTGGAGCGTTGCAAAGGCCGAGTGGCATCACTTTGAAATGGTACAGACCACTGGGTGTTATGAAGGCAGTTTTTTCATGGTCCATTTCATCTACGGTGATTTGCCAATATCCAGACCGAAGGTCAATGGATGAAAAATACTTTGCGCCGTGAAGGCAGTCAAGGGCGTCGTCAATCCTTGGGAGGGGATACACGTCCTTTGTGACTGCATTGAGATGTCGATAATCGACGCAAAACCACCATGTGCCATCTTTTTTCTTCACCAGCACTACTAGAGAGGTCCATGGACTGCAAGAACTTTCAATGGTGTTCTTCGCCAGCATGTTATCCCCTTCCTGTTAGATAATTCGCCGCTCTGCACGAGAGACTCTGTAAGGGCGTTTGTGAACGGGGCTTGCGCTGCCTGTGTTGATCTGGTGAGTGACTGATGAGGCTTTCCCTAAAGGGCGATTGTTCAGGTCGAAAATATCCCAAAAGGAAGCCAGGAGGCAGCGGAGTTGATCGAATAGGGCAGGCAGCAAAGCTGGGGCCAACATTTTCGCAATAGGTTCGGTCGGGGCAGTCGCGTCCGGAATGTGAGGGCCAGTATTTCGTTGGCAATCGACGGCCAATGCACAAACGTGGCATTCCTCTAAAGCGGAGAGGAGGCCCAGAGTGATAGCCTGCGGCAGAAGTTGGGTAGAAAAACTGAAATTTAGGAAAGAAAGAGATGTCCCATTTTGCGTGATCCTGGTGACTGTGTGGGGGAGGGTCACGTTGCCCTCCAGTAAAACGGCTGGTATTGGAGAAATGACGTAATAGCCGTCAGGAACAGAGGGAGATACGCACAGTGGTACGTAAGAAAGAGCTTGAGGTGGCAAACGTGTGTCTTCGAGGCAGCACAGACGGGGCAAGGGTTCATCGACTGTGATTGGCGATAGGGGTAGGTCAAGGTGGACGAGTCCGAGAGAACAATCGATCAGCGCAGAATGGTCCGACAGAAAATCTTGGCCGAGGATGATGTCATGGGTGCAATGCTCTAACACGGTGAACAGGACAGAGATATCATGACCAGCAATCGTGACGCGTGCAGTGCACATGCCCGCGATCGCAGCAGTTCCTCCGTCAGCGACTCGGAGACCAGAAGTGGCTGGCGTCAAAACTTTGCGCAGGCGGGAGCAAAGTTGCGCACTCATCACGGACACCTGCGCCCCTGTGTCCAGACACCGTCAACTTTAACGTCTAACAAGTTATTTTCGGCAGGCAGCGTTGTTAGAGTATTTTCGGGTCGTCGGGAAAATGCAGCGGTACCTCTAGGCGCTGCATCGTCTAGTTTTCCTGGTTGGAGCGTGGGTATGGCGAGCAAGAGCGGCGGGGTGAACGGGACTGACGGGTCTGCGGTGACGGCGAGCGACCGGACCAGCGACTGTCGGCAGAATTCGAGCAGTTCGGTGGTGGCGTCTGGCGGCTGGTGTAGAAGCGTCGATTTCCCTCGTCGGTGTACCGAGAGAAGTTGGTCGGGCGCGATTGGAACGAGCGGTTATGGCCGTAGCGGGCAATGTGGCCGGCTCGGCAGCAGTTGAAGCAAATTGGCCGGTCATCCGGCGTCCTGTATTCATGTGGGTAGCGGTACCGGAAGCGCGGCGGTATATTGTCGCGTCGAGGCGCTTGAAAGCAAGGAACAGGACGAATATTTGGATGAGTGACGGCGCAAATAGGCTGCAATCCGAGATGGATGAGCTCGTCGCGCACAACGGCTTGTATCAAAGATACAGCAGGCACGTTTGAATTGTTGTTGGTTAGGATGAACCCCGGTTGGAGCCATGGCCTCAAGTTCACGACGCACTATTCTGGTCACATTTTCGGAAGTCGGTGCTGCCCCTGTCGAAGGTAACTGAGCTGGTGTTGGCAATGCGTTGTCAGAGCACGACGAGGTCGCAGCCGTGTTCGGAAGTCGTGTGAAATGTTTAACGATGCGACGGCTTTTCGCCTGCTCAAAGCGGCGACATTCGGCGATAATACCGTCTCCTTTGTCACAGCTCTGAAAAACCAGGAGGTTGAACGCGTCGCCCGCTATCCCCTTCAAAACGTGTCGCACTTTGTCTTCCTCGCACATTTGTCGGTCAACTTTTTGACAAAGAGCCAGTACGTCAAGAATGTACGCGGCGTAGGACTCAGTGGGGCTCTGCACGCGTGAAGCGAGATTGGTCTTTGCTGTGAGCTGGCCACTAGCGGACGTCCCGAAAATGGCTTTGAGGTCTTCTTTGACAACGTATTAGCTGGTGAGGCGTGCCTCGTTCATGAGAAACCATGTTTGGGCCGCACCTTTGAGGCAGAAAGACAGGTTGGAGAGCATGATGGTCTTATCCCAGCGGTTGTGGCCACTGACGCGCTCGTACATCATGATCCAGTCTTCCACATCCTCGTCAGCCGTGCCATAGAAGAAGGGAGGGTGCCGGGGGTGCGACAAAATGATGCGGGGGCTTGTCAAAGGGGCAGTAGCCGCTGGGGCCTCGTTGCGAAGCGGGGTTGTCATGGCTGCAGTAGCCGCTGGGTCGTCCGAGCGAAGCTCGGTGAACGAAATCTGGCGACCGCTGCGAAGCTCCGTCTTATCAGAAGGTCCCGCACCCCCACCACAAGATGTTACGAGAAGAGGATGCCGCAGAAAAATGTATTTGCAATATTCAAAACGCAAGAGGCTGGGCACCGCTGGTACACGCTGAGGGAAGCACAACCATCACACCTCGTCCTCTTCTTCCACGGGAACTCGTCGCACAATCCCCGTTCGTTTACCCTGCGGCAAATCCCCCCATAACCACATAGTTTGTTATCGCCTATCGGTGCCTCGTGTCAATATTCCCAGTTAATTTTTTGCTAATAAATTTATTTTCTCTCTTTCCTAGGTATTTCAGGAAATCTACCTGGGGAATAGTTTGTTGGTGGTAGCTGAGAGATATGAAGACTGGACCCCATCCCGAAAAACAAGAAGAGCAAATTTGTGCACATGTACGTTCAAGAAGAGGAGATCCAGCCAATTCTCTAATGCGAATAAATAGTTCTGCAGACGTAGGTACCCCATCTGGATGTCTTTGGCCGACAAAAAAAAATAAAGAAAGTCGTCCGCGTAAACCTGCGCCTGAACGCCTGGATTTATGAGAATGTAGCTCATGAAAATGGTAAAAAGTACGGAGACAAAAGAGAGCCTTGGGGAACACCTCGGGTTTGAGTGTAAACTGGAGAGGAGAGGCCCTGCTGATAACAAAAGAATTTTATACTATCTAGAAACAATTCCTCATCGACTTAGTATGGCACTTTGTGGTACGCCCTTTTCTTCAGCGTAGTAAGACGTGGGGCCGTGTGGAGGCGACATCCAAGCTGCCGTCCATGAAGGTAGTCCGCTGTCTATAAGTATATCCTGCCCCCGAGACTATGGTCTCGGGGGCTGCGTGGAGCACAGAGTCGAAGGCACCTTTAATGTCCAGGAAAATGGTAGTTGGTGTGCAGGCAGAATTGAGTGACTCGTGGATAGAAGACACTAGAGCGATGATGTTATCTATCGATGGCTTGTTTTAAAGGAAGACATTCAGTTCTTGGGGGAAAGTTTTCCTGCTCTCAAGAAAACCTATCATGGTTGAATAGGTCATTTTTCCATTAGCTTTCCATTACAACTGAGCAAAGCAATAGGCCTGAAAGATTCGTAGCTTGTTAGCGGTTTCACAGGTTTCAAAAGTGGTTGTATTTTTGCAAGCTTCCACGCAGGAGGCACTTAACCTGTTTGCCACATTGAATTCAACTTTAACTTCAAATGGGTTATATGATCTCTGTAGCCCCTAAGAATATCTTAAAATTAGTTTTAGTATTTCAGCCTAACCAACAACAACGGGGCCACTCAGCATTTCGGAACAAAATGGGTGTTCCTAAAGATTCTCCGATAAATGTTTCATTGACATTTTTAACAAATGTGGTTGTTGCAAAAAAAATGTTTAAAACGAATTTTTAGAACTTCTTCCGACGCCGGTAAAGGAGCGAAAAGATTGTTTTTTCAAATGGCACGCCTGACGAACGGAAAAGGCCTAACAGGTGACAGCGCCTAACGTGTCAACGCCTGGCCAAACTACTGGTTCAAACGGCTTCACATTTTATGACCACATATTGCTCAGGGTGTAGGAGCTCAGTGTTGCTTAAATGTTTATAAAGTCTACCATGGAGAGAGAGAAAACGTATGAAATAATACCTCAGATATATGTTTTGTCATCGCAGGTCATTTCAGATATTTTCTGCTTTTTGTTGATATAGGTAACTGACTCAGGTATTTAAACACTGTTTTACAGCATTTATCCATAGCACCCACATAATCGGGACAATCAGAATTTCGAAAGAGCGGCGTGTTTTCACACATTCACCATTAACTGGACAGCCCGTTGCTATATGCAATCCGTTTTGCTTGCTGCACATACAATTTAAAGATGTTGTCCTAACGCGTGGCCAGCGGAATTTTTTTTTATTTTAACCCCTTTTGACGTAAATTCCAGTTCAATTTTTCCGCCTTCACGTAGCGGCCGCCACCTGTTGGGACTTTCTGCAACCACACGCCTCCAGTAGGAGCCCGTGCGATTTATCATAAGGCAGTGTCTGATGAGTGTCCTTCATACTTACTGTGATAACACTTCCCATGCGTGAGTATAATTTGTTTCGGGAAAGTTTCAATCAAACACGACTTCCAGCCGCTTACCATTGACTCCGGCAGGAGCCCATTTATTGACAGCAGGCCGGAATTCCTAATTGTGCACACCTTGATGGTGAACTAGCTATAGCTAATTATAACCAGTATTAAATAACCGCAGAAGTGTTATACCCCCTTAGTGCCATTAGCACAGTGGAGTCGCCAACCCGGGCATCGCTGGGTACTACGGCTAAACACCGTTGTAAAATAAGACATTGACGCTGCGTAAGCTTGGTGTGTATAGTGTTTCAATGATATCTATCGATAAAGTTTTTGACAATAGGCGAAATCCGTTGCTTTGATCCGTCCCCTGCCACACGTACGGCAGTGACTGCTCCGTGCACCACAAATACTCACCATGAATTTAAAAATGACGCATCTCTAGATCATTTAAGTAGTCATAGTAGTACCCGGAAGCCTATGCGTCCACCGGGCGTAGTGTGCAATACAATAAATGTGCCAAAAAGGTGCGCTGTAGACGTGGTGTTCTCTACGCCAAATAAATTAGGAAAATTGTGCAGTACGGTAAGCCGAAGATTAGCTCCCCGGAATACATGGACAAACATGTGTGCATTTAAGTAGTCATCTGGCCAACGTCTTCTTTAGATCAAGAAGCCCATTGCCAAGTGACGACATCAAAATTAACAATGCACTTTGGAACGATCCTGTTACTAGGATAAATAAACTGCTCCCGCATTAAGATGGTACCTGTGTAGGCCGCTTTGCTCTAGACAAGACGCGAGGGCAGTGATGTGGAGCTTCCGTCTTGCCTTGAAGGTGATCATCGGGTACGATGAATGAGGTGTGCAAAATAGGCTTGCCAGATGGGCGGGGGAGATATGCAACGCTATGACATTGGATTGCACGAGCTTGCACCAGCTCTCTGTAAGGTGTGCCGAATACTGTCTTGTGCGCCGGGTTTTGTCGGCGCCGCTAGTTGAAATGCTACAATGGGAGCAGCTTCGACACGTTCGCTGTTCGACTGCTATTTCCATTTGATATGCATTTCATTGCAGCGCGAAGGCGACATCATTTTTTATGCGGTCCTGTATAAGAAACACTCCTAGGCCGACCGTTGGGTGCGTGTACGTGGGCATCGGTTTTTCAAGGCGAGTGAATGGACGCGTTTACGTGCCTGAGACGCGGATAGAAGAGCGCAGATTCGAGATCACAGCAGTGGCACTCGGATTTGCAATCCACTGGAGGAAGAATCGGGAGATTGTAGCCACCGCTTTGTACAGCATGCTGCTATCGTTGATTGATATGGGATATTTGTTTATTTATTTCATGTACCGTCATGGTTCAAAGGGCATTGGCAGGGGGAGTGGTACAGCGTATATTTTTAGCAGAGAACAAAGTTTAACAGGTTCCTTCACAGACATGAATTAAACTGCAAAAAGATAGCGGTGTTATCCAATACTATACAAGGACAGAAAAAAAAGAACAACGTTTGATTACAAGCCATGCAACAATCAGGCACTTCAACCGTAAAAAAAAAATGTGGTTGTTCCCTCTTCCAAAGGAACCGGTAAAATGCGAAAGTGAAATGTGCCTTTACAGGAGCAGTTGAATGTTTATTGTGCATCTATATGGACTTGCACATAGCTATCCAAATTTCGTCGTATGGCACCGTTACACGCATCAACGTTAGACACTGGATTAAACACGCCCGAGCATTGCGTAAATCCTAATGAAACCACAGGCGCTCCCAAACCGTCCGTGCGAGTGAAACCAAACGGGTTGTCAGCGAATCGTTTGGTGAACACACGGTGCGCTGTAGCAAAAGGAGCAGCGGACCGTGTCACAAGCGCGACATCCGCAAGTTGGCTTCTTCGCAGCTTACCCTGCGCGTCCCCCGTACACATAGTCGCTGGCATCGAGGCGACAATTGTCGGCGCTCATTAGCGTCATGGTGCACTACTTCGCTTCGCCTCTCCTAGATGGCAGCACCATGTGAAATGAAAGATATAAAGTGCATTATTCGTCTCATTCACGTGTCGCTTTTATTGCGCAGTCGGGAGCGCGAATAGTACCTCCCGTTGCGGCCGAAGAGTTTGTGGCTCGAATCCCGGCACAGCCGCGTCAATCTAAGTTTTTCTGGCGATGTTTTCCGTGACAGACATGACCCCAGTTAGATCTGCGTGGACCCCGGCATAAAACACTTTCGTGTAAAAACTGAAAAGATCTACACAATGACAACTGTGCAAAGCACGCAACCAATCAGCAGCCTGTACTCTAAAGTGGGTGCGCAGAAGCTTTTTAAACTCTTCCTAGTAATTGTTAGTTTTAATGACTGCTGCTGGAATTGCCTTTCAACAAATTTTGGCTGCAACACGATGTCACAAGTTAAAAAAGTGGTGTCTGCAGCGGCTCATAGTATCATTTACGAAATTTCTGAAGGTATGTTCCTCGACTATTATTTGTGAACAATACACTGGCATTCATGCCCGTTATACTTCTTAGTGGTCAAGCAGTGGTTGTGCAGGTCAAAGCGGCTTCTGTGTCTGTCTCGCTGTGCGCCAGGGATCGGTGGTTTATACAACCCGATAAGGGGAGGTTATGCACGTCGTGTTTTGCTGCAATGATACGTGCTGTACAAAACGCGCTTACAGATTACTGGAAAAGATTTATACATGGCTTACCTTCGAGAAGCGCGAAATTCATGTGCTTAACTTTTCTGTTTTACACGACGATCTACTGAGCACGTAAAATCATCGTAAAAATGTTCTACTGCAATGTTTTACTTTGAGGAACCTTCAAAGATGAATGAATGGCGCCCGGGACACGGACATGTAAGCTATTCAGAGTCGCAACTCTTCGGCACAGAAAGTTTAAGCAGCCGGCCTATGCCGCAAGAACGCATTGTTTAAGCTGCTTGCTTTAGGTCACCATGATTCCAAGAGCTCCGCAACACTCCCACATCTGGTAACCAATATTCAGAGCACACATTAGCTGCGTGAACCATGCGGTCGAAGATTGCACCAATCTTTGCCTGACCCTAAAGCGCGCGCGCTAACCTCGTCCGCGAGATTAACTATACTGGGAGGAACGGCTACTTGATTTTCCTGTTATACGGGAATAGATTTACGGGGAGATTTCAACTGCGCCATGTCCAAACTTTACGAACTGGTGTTCGGACGAATGCATTCATTTAGGGCCTCGGACGTGCTTGGTAGTAGACCCACAGGGTAGCTTTCTGTTTCCCCCAATATACGTGTCCGTTAAACCTGTCTGGAGGCCCTTCTATCGGCTGCAACAAAATGTTTGACTGTCTGCATATACCCGTGTTATTGCCTGAATAGCGGCTGTACACCCCGCTTGACCGTATGTGCTGGCGATCTTTGAAGCGTCTTGCAGCAAGGGGCGATATTCGCAAGGAGCCCATGTACTACCTCTACCTCCGTATCATCAGCAAAGAAGTATTTTATGCCGGCGCACGATGAAAATTCTCCTTTGCTAACACATTTTGGAACGTCAGGGTTCTAATCATTTCCTGATTTAGATGAAGACTGTGAAATTGAAAAGACGCTGGATACACTCGAAAAAATTCAGCGTCTCAAAGCAAGTCGCGCAATACATCAGCACCGGCATGTGACTACCCGCCTCAGGGACACACAACCCACGAACGCCTACGTTTTTCCGGGTAATCAAGGGCTTACATCGAACGCCATGTCACCACGGGAATTGTAGTTTGTCGTGCAAAACCTCCAGACTCTCACCTCGGTTTTGAAACCTAACCTCCGCCACTGATAGTACTTGTGACTTCGGGCTCGTCTGAGAGTATACTGCAATGGAACTGCAGGGGCATATCGGGTAACGTCGGAGAACTTCTCGAACGTCATCTGTGCGGGAAGATTCATGCATGGGCGCTACTACCGCCGGGGATCTAATGGTTTACCTTCCCCACCAGGATTTTCGGCTTATTCACCTTCATCCATTGGACCCGAGGAGTCTTACACCTAATGTTCCCCCAGGAAAGATAGCCGTTTACGCCCGCTCCAGCTATCCTTATCCACGCATCGACCTGGCTCGATGGTGCACACTTTGGAAAAAGCTCGTCGCTGCACTCGTTCGCATCTCTCACACGGACGTAGTCATAGTGTCGTCCTATGCTCTGCCTTACAGCTGCCGTAGAGCCAAAGTGAGCCTTGCCTGGGTCTCCATCTACGTCAACGGCATCCCGGCAGCGCAATCTTAGTTGCGGGGATTTCAACGCGCGCCACACTACATATGGGGCTATGTCACCTCCAGTACGCGTGGTAAATGTGTGCATGACACAGCTTGCACTACTAAATGACGCTTGATTGCCCACACGTCGGTCTCAACGCACACACGATACTCCCCGCACGCCCGATTTAACTTGGTGGTTTGGAAGCGGCTGAGTGACCTTGGCGTGTGAACGAGACTACTGGGGCAGCGATCACCATCCGATTCATCTCGGCGTTTCTACCGGTCGTAGGTATCTCCTTCTAAGACTGTGTCGGGTGGTAGACTGGGATGTCTAGCGATTTGCATCAGCTACGATGGTCTCCAACCCGTCACCTCACCCATGTCCCATTCACCGTGCGGCTTTGGAGGCAGTGACCCGAACTACCTGGGAGGGCGAATCCCGGCCTGCTCCGGACCTACAACTCTCCCGTCTGTGAGCCGCCCACCGCTAAGCTGAACTTGCTTTTATGAGAAACACAATGTCTAGTGACGCTCGGCTGAAGCTGCAATGCCTCACAGCAGCAGCACACCGACATGAACGACGACAGGCACGGGTACGCTGGCTAGACAGGTGCGCTTTGCTTGGCCCTTCGTCGTCGAATTCTTCAGTCTGGTGAACATTTCGAGCAATGGAACAAGATCAACATCCTTCGCATCCAGCTGCCAGTGGACAACAAGCATCTGGGCAAGATTCGTGCACTTTCGCTTATACAGCCGCAAGTAGCTTCTTTCCCGCCTTTGACACTGCGTCCGCTGCTTTACGGTGCAAAGCTGTTGGCCGAATTGAGCCGGTTCATTGCCTTCAACTGGAAACATAGCAGGAATCGGAACTCCTTTCACAATTGCAGTGCTCTTTGCAGCCATCGACCGTGCCAAGCCCAGTACAGCACCGAGACCGGATAGCATTCCTTACCAGCTGTTCAAGAATACCGAAGGTAACACTCTCAATGTATTACTCTAGGCTATAAATACAGCTTCGACTACAGCCATCATACCGGATACTTGGTGCCACGCGGAAATCGTAGAACTCCGAAGCAAGGCAAAACCCCGGAACACATTTTCAACCTTCGGCCAATATTTCTTACATCGACGATATGCAAGCTGATGAAGCGCATGCCTTTCGTGGTGGCTGGAACGGTATTCGTGGTACCACCCTGGTCAACTTGGATTCAGGCCACAATTGGATGTTGAATACAAATCCTGCATTTCTCCTCTATAGTGCTTATAGGAGGTCGCTCTTCTCGGGTTCGTTCGGTCCTGGCGATGCATATCAAGAAACCACACGACATGAGCCACGAAGCAATTGTTGGAATGCTTGAGTGACTTAAACTTCCAAGCCATGTGCGCACGTTCGTGATCTTTTTTTCTCGGAACCGCTCCTTCTCTGTTGGCTTGGCCAAAAAAGCTACAGGTCATTTCACCTTGTATTGTGGGGTTTTAACAGGGGTCCGTGCGGGCGTCAATATTGTTTAAAATCGCCTTGCTTCCCTTAGCGTGGCAGTTGGCGGGAATATGGACGCAAAGGACATAATGTACGCCGATGACATTACTGCGTGGTCTGTGCAGCTTGACATCGATATACACGAAAGAGCGCTACAAATGGCGTTAAACGCAATTAACTCCTTGTGCGCTAAGCTACGGCCTGAACTCTGAAAAAGCGGCTTATATGGGAGTGGCTCATAACCACGGGCGCGAGCGACTTAAGAATCGGCTGGTCCGGTCGTTTATTCATCAGCAATAACTACAGGAAATTTTAGGTCTACGGGTTCTCGGTCATCACGTTACTTTTTCAGTATTTGCGGCTCCATGGTTGAAGGAGGCAGAGAAGAGTGCTACATGCACAATACGCCTGATACGCCGAACAGCAACTAAGGCAGGCAGGTCGCGAAACAGCTTTGCTCGCCTCCTTGTGCAGTCTGTCTTACCACCCCGACACGTGTATCAGGCCCAATTTCACCATCTCACATTAATGGACTGGGATCGTCTAGACGCCATAAATCTAGATGCCATGCAAGCTGTTACTGGACTAACCTGAGTGACCCGGTGCCAAATTTGCCGGCCGACGCCCAAGTCAATACTCTCGATGAGCTGGAACATCAATGCCCTTCTGTCCGCAAGTGTAAGCTCTCGAACATAGGTGCAACTGTTGCGCTAGCCCGTTACATGGAGTTTCTTGTAGCAGATACAACCTTGAAAGAGTCGGACCTTTCTGTATAGCAGCGAGTACAGCGCATAGAAAATAAACCAATTGGCCACTTCCGTCACGCAGTCCCTCCCAATTCCACGGCGCAGGTCTCTGGTCTCCATTGTAGACACCGACGCAGTCACTGCGTATGTAGATGCCAGTTCTAAAAATGCCGTGGTACATACCCCACTGGTTTGCACCCAGCTAACCGGAGGTTGACCCAACCTGTTCATATCCGGCCAATCCACTGCCACCTCCATATCTTACTGAACTGGCTGCAATATATGATGGACTGTTCTCAATACTACCTTTTGTCCAGGCGGGGCCATACTCCCGAATAATCATCCGGACAGATTCAATGCAAGCCGTACATGACATTCGTCACGCGGCCCAATGAACATCCTTCTCAGATGCCATAGAGCATTTGGCAAGAACCGCAGACTGCAGATACGCACCGAATGAGTTCCCCGTTCCCACAAATATGCATCTGATAAACACCTGGGTCCAATACAAGACCCAAAATATGCACCTTGTACATTTCCCACGGAAGCCCAAGCAGATAAAACACCGCAATAGAACGTTAAAAAGCGTAATAAAAATAGCGTAAACATACCAAGTATGGAGTACATCTTAATTTTTCAAAAAAAAAAGATTAAGCCAATTAAGGCAGTTCATCGCCATATTTGTATAAAATATCATTGGCGAGAACAACAAAACAAAGAGTTAGAAAATAAAATTATCCGATGTCTTCTGCTACTCACTGCTCTATTTGGCTGTAGAGAACTCACACTCCGGACAAGCTCCATAATAATGCTAAACATTAGTAGAAAATTCTCTGAATTTCTGCAGATTTTTTTTTATCACAGACATATGTCCCCTGTATACCTAAGAAGTAACTGCATGTAGCTTGGAGACGGGGCTGCGGCACATCCAAGCTCCAGCAGACTGAGCGCGACGGGGCTTCCCTCATGAAGAGGTGCCGCGGCCGCCACAACTTGCACACCGGAGTATTGCTGACTATGTCCGAGGAAGTCCTCGAAGAGTCGAATCGACCGAGCCTGGAGCCGCCACCACAAGACATCGGGAAGGTCCTGCGAATAAGCACGACCCTCCCCGGGGTCCACCACAAGCGCACCGCCCCGCCCCAGGCCATCCGCCACAAGGTGGTCGCCCTGCTGCAGGACGAGTTGGGTGGCTACCTGCTTCTTTTCACGGACGCCAGAGTCAAGCGCAGCCCGGGATAGGCGGCGACTGCGTTCATGCTGCCTAAGCTCGTAGCCAGACGGAGTTGCCGCTTGTTTTTCTGTGCCCCTTCCCTAAAAGCAGAGCCGGCTCGACTGCACCAGGCCGCCCACCTCCTCTCCGACAGGAGACTCCATAGCCACCCCACGGTTGTCATCCTCACGGACTCCAGGCCTCGCCTGCTGCGGCTACGCGCGGACGACCAGCCCACCAAGAGCAGGGGCTGTCTAGAACACTCCCTCGCGGCCACGCTGCACGTGGCAGCCTCACGAGGGTGCTACCTGCGGCTCCACTGGCTGCCGGGCCCCCGTAGAATCAGGGACAACAAGGACGGTGGCGTCCTGGCCATGGATGGCCACCAGGAAGGCACCCCAGTATCCTCGGCCATCACCGCCTTCGACGACGCCCGCGCCATCCTGGCTCTCATAATGCACTCCGACCCCCGTGTTGTGATTGAACTTGTCCATGGCAGCTGCCTGCTCGCCTCAGCAGGGACGCCGCTGACTGCTGGCTATGCGGCTCGATTGCTGCTTCGTGGCAGAGCACCTGCACCGACACAGCCGCAAGGACTCCCTGCATGTGCGGTCTGTTCGCAACCAGAGACGCTGGAGCATCCACTGTGCTTCTGCCCTCACCACGCTGCGCCGAGAGCAGATCTCCACCGAGCACTCCAGCGTCAAGGCCTTCCGTGGGACTACATCGAGGATCTTCGATTGCCGAAGAGGCGTCCGGAAACCCAACGGGATGTCTTTGCACATCTGCTTCATTTCCTGGAGACGGCTGGCCTGACACTGCAGCTGTTGCCCGGACGGCCATGTTAGCTACTCATGTGCCCAGGCTGTCTTGGACTTATCTTTCATTCTTCCCGCTCGCTTTCTATATATCTAACACCCTGCCATATCCTTTCACTCCATGCGTGTATGACGGCGAGTTCCCTGCCGAGTTCAAAGATACCCCTGACGTACCCCTTTCCTTTCCCTACAACCACAAACAGCAGCATTCTGTTTATACATACATTGCATGTACAAGGCGGAAAAATTGTAGTGTTTTTAAAAAGTCTCGCATGAGGCGAGGAGTCACTGCAACAATTTCACTCAGTCTGCACGCTTATTATTCTGCGTTCTGAATGCAGTACTGCTAACACACACTTGTAATACACGAGCGCCCATTGTCTATTCACGAATATTTACAAATCAGCTTGTAATTTATGGATGGTGAGGAGTTTTTTGGATGTTGTAACCCCGTGGGGGGCTCGCTCATTGCTAATATTTAACTTTGCATGGCAGCCACCACGTTGCGGAAATTGCCGTGGGGCGCGGCTTAACTTCAGAGTTTCGATCTGGTTGCCGAGATCTGCACAGAGTTGTGGGTTGTGTGGCGCTGAAATACGTACACAGCCACCGCGGTGGCTCTGTGGCTAAGGCAGTGCGCTGATGAGCACGAGGACGCGGGTTCGATTCCCGGCCGCGGCGGTCGCTTTTCTGATAGAGACGAAAAGCACAAACGCCCGTGTTTACGAGATTTCGGCAAAGGCAAAGATTTCTAGCAATTCAAAATTAATCCGGAGCCATCCACTACGGCGCGCCTCGTTGACTGTGTAGTGTTGGCGCGTTGAACCTCATATTCAATCAATCAATCACAAGCAGGGTTATGTCATGTCTGAACATACAGTGTCATCAGCACATGTTTGTCGCTGGAGGAACGAAGAGTCATGGAGGGGTAAGAAGGCTGCGTCACAAGAGAAGAAGAAAAGGAGGAAGAGGAAGAAGCCGAAGAAGAAGCAGAATATCCCATAGGCCGGCCATGGGAAGCTTACTCAGCAAAGGCGTCCCGGACCCTGTTACGGGCATGACAGAACGTGAGCGCCGAGGCGTCGAGCAGTCCTGGAGCCAGTTCGTGAAATCGAACCCCGAGTACGGCGTGGTGATGTTCGCGGCTCTGTTCGAGCACCACCCCGACTTCCTGAAGCTGTTCCCAGCGTTCCGTGGCAAGCAACTTAAAGTACTGGAGCAAGACGCTAAGTTCCGCGCCCACGGCTGCGCCGTCGGCTACCAGCTCAGCTCCATGGTGGACAGCATGAGGGACCCGGTGCTCCTTGAAGCTCTCATCCGCAAGAACGCCACCGCGCACCTTGTGAGGAAGGGAGTGGGCCCATTCCACTTTCAGGTAAGCGAGCCTATTCACCCGTGGGTGCTTCTTGCGAGAATAGGTGGAACACCGCCGTGCAGCTTAAAGGAGCCATGAAGAAAAATACAACTTCGTTTAATTTGAAAGAACTAGGATTCAGTATCTCATTTGGCTCCATTAAAGCCACAAAAGATGTTTTTTCAACGAAAAAAAAAGCAAGAAATATTTAAAAACTTTCAAATTTTGCGCCACAGTGACGTGTTATCAGCAAGAATGACGTCATACGGGCCAACAATAAAATATAATTTTCAGTGCGTTAACTGCATGTTAGCATTCAAGTGATGCGGTCAAATGGAACTACAGGCCGCATTACAGATGTCCAGTCATGTGTCGTCACGACAGGTCAGTTAGGCGGCCGCCAATCGCACTGTGACGGTCGCACATCGCCACTGACTGCCGCGTACAACCCATGCGCACGCAGAAACGTGTTCCCAGGTAGAAGCGGGCGGCAGACACTTCGCGTGGCACGAAGAAAGGCCAAGCACGCGCGGAATGTGCGGAAGCACGCGCGGAAGAATGTTAATCTGCAGAAGAATGTTAATCCCCGAGGGCTTGCGGGGTGACGCGCCCACGCGCAGAGCGATGACCGGCCGGTTCCCCAACGAGCTCGTCCTTACCCCCCCTGTGCGTAACCCAAGGAGGGTATAAGAAGGCTAGCGAACGAGGCCGGAGGGCTCTTTTCCCGACTGGACATCATCTTGCCGGGCCGAACGAGGCAGCCGCCCGTAGGAGTAATCCGATCGCGCGCTCCCCCCACTTCAACCCGGGACCAGCCAGCCAGCGGTCACATCTCGGGTCCGCGTCCACGATCTGCCAGGAGCACGGACCGCCTACGCCGACCGACACGAGAATTCCGGCACCCTCCCGAACGGCCCTGCTCGAGCACGTGCACCCTGCAGCGCCGCGCCTGAACGACTTCTCGGCTCCACGACCCAGCGCCAGCCGCCCTACAGGGTCCCAGCCTCTCAACGGGTGAGCGCACCGGCACCAGCGCTAACTATTGTTAATTAAATTGTACCTTTGAGCCTGCGTTGTCTCTTTTCCCCTCAACTCTGCGTGGACCCACCTAGTTGGTAGAGTGACGCCATCTCCCCTCCGGGGAGCGTCACAAGTGGTGGCAGCGGTGGGATTCACTTAACTTAAATCGCAGAGTATAGGCGTGGGACTCCACCCCCACGCCTGAGGGGAAACGAGGCACCATGAACGAGGCCACTATGACCCAAGCGAATGTGTTAGGCGCGAGTGTCATGGCGTTAGGGGGGATGGTTCCATCATTTACAGGGGATGGTAACGGGATAACCATCCAGGACTTCCTACGTGTTCTCGAACAGGTGGGGGGTCTTGGTGGCTGGACAGAGGCGCAGATGACAGGTATTGCACGCTGCAAAATGGTCGGTGCGGCCTATAACTTTGCGTGGCACGAGGAGGCTGTTGCTGCAGCGGCGACTTTCGCCGAGTTTAAAGCTCTAGCCACGAAAAGGTTCGATACAGAGCCAGAGTACGTGAAGCTCCAAAGGTTTTTGTCCGCCGGACAAAAGGACGGGGAAGACGTCCAGTCGTTCGCGACTAGGCTCCGCGCGTTGGGCAACGCGGCCGTTGGAACGCAGGACGGCACCGAGACTGAAGTAAAGCGCGAGCTCCGCAAAGAGCTTCTGAACGAGCAGCTTCGCACTCAGTTCTTGAATGGGCTGCGAGACCCGGTCCGCAGGTTCACACTTTCTCGTGACCCCAAGAATTTCCAAGAGGCCATCGACGCGGCTGTGAGGGAGGAGAGAAATGAGCGAACAGTAAATGGCGGTCGCACGCCGGTCAGAAGCGTGCAGGAAGGCGAGAGGGAAGCTGAAGAGCTCCACGCACGGCTCGAAAGGGTCGAACGCTTGTTGGAATCTAGCATCGCGCTACAAAATGAACAAATGCAGCAAAAAGACAGGCGTCGCGACAACAAGACGGGACGGCCGACTTGCTATTCGTGCGGCGAGCGTGGACACTTTGCTAGGAACTGTAGGCAGCGCGCGCCCCCCCCAGGGCCAACCGCGAAGGGACAACCAGGTAAGCGCGGATAATCCCGCGGGAAATTCCGCTTCTCGGTCGAACCAGGGAAACTAGTCGAGCCCCCTTTGGGCGCACGCGCGCTGGAGGGAAGCAAAGGGGGCATTCAAGAGTTCACAGTGAACATTTGCGGAGAGGCTAGCCCGATAATAGAGTGTGAAATAGGGGGAGCAGCTATGAAATGCCTGATTGACACGGGATCAAAAGTAAGCCTCCTCAAAGAGAGCGCTCTAAACGACGTTTTGCCCGACTGGCGAACGAGATTCCGGTCGGTAGAGCAGAGAACAAGCCTAGTGGGCATCACGGGCGACCGTTTGGAAATCGTAACATGCTGTGAAGTGCCCTTGAAATTAGGGGAACGCATTGTTACGGCGACGTTCTTCGTCTGCACAGAGAGAGCCAGGCTGCCGGTGGCTGGTCTAATCGGACAGAACATCCTTTCGGAAGAAAAGGTAGACTTGCTCCTAAGCAGAGGCGCCATCAACCTAGGAGGCATCGACATTCCCATTCTAAACTGGGCGGGGGGAAACAAGAAGGCAGGCGGACGCGACGACTGGCATTCTTGCGACGGCGCGCCTATCCGCCTCACCAAGGAAAGCTTACTGCCCCCATTGAGCGAGTGCGTGCTGGTGGGGGAGGTAACTTGCGAGCTGGCTAGGGGACAGTTGGGTGTAGCGGAGAGCGGCCCCCTTGAGGTGTCTGGAGTTGCCGGCGCTTACGGTTTAGTTAGAGCTACCGAGACTGGCAAGGTCCCAGTGCGCGTCGTGAACACCACGCGTCAGGAGATTAAGTTGCCTCGCAACAAACTCATCGGTGTCCTCAGGCCAGCGGTGGTAGCCGAGAGGCCAGCAGAAGAGACTGTTTGCCGGCGTGTAGACGAGGTCGACCTCTTTAGCCGTTTTGATCTCTCACACGTGGCCGAACCAGATAAATCTAGACTTCGGGAATTAATCTCCGAGTTCGGCCCCGCTTTTTCTACCAGCGGCACAGATATCGGCCACTGTGAGGTGATCAAACACAGAGTTTCGACTGGCGATGCAGCTCCGGTCTACCGCCGTGCGTATCGGATCCCCTACTCCAAAAGAGACGAGATGGAACGGCAGGTTAACGAGCTGCTCGACGCGGAGATAATCGAACACTCTACTTCTCCATGGGGTGCTCCGGCGCTATTGGTCGAAAAGCCAGATGGATCGTACCGCTTCGTCGTTGATTACCGCGACTTGAACCGTGTGACTCGCATCGACCCTTACCCACTCCCGAACATTTTGGAGACATTGTCAGAGCTCGGTTCTGCGAGATTTTTCACGGTAGTGGACATGGCCTCCGGGTATTGGCAGATTGAGATGCATGAGCACGACAAAGAAAAGACGGCGTTCAACACGCCTTCAGGGCATTACCAGTGGCGACGCATGCCTATGGGCCTCGTAAACAGCGCGGCGGTATGGCAGCGTACGGCAGACGTAATCCTCGCCGGTCTTTTGGGGAAAGTGTGTCATGTATATCTGGACGACATAATCGTGTACAGCAGCTCATTCGAGGACCATCTAGACGACCTGCGTAACGTTTTCCAGAGAGTGCGTGCAGCCGGTCTCAAACTGAAACCATCCAAATGTCAATTCCTGCGCCCCGAAGTTAGGTACCTAGGACACATCGTATCAGCGGAGGGAGTACGACCTGACCCGTCCAAAATACAATGCGTTCAGGAGTTTCCAGAGCCCAGAACAAAGACAGAAGTCAGGCAATTTCTGGGTCTTCTGTCCTATTATCGGCGACACATTCCCCAGTTTGCTGAACAGGCGCGCCCTTTAACTCAGCTCACAACCAAGAAACCATTCAGCTGGGGTGAGGAGGAGCAAGCAGCTTTCTCGGCCATGAAGCGCAAGCTGACCGAGGCTCCCTTGCTGAAGTTTCCGGATTTCAGCAGGCCGTTCACACTTGCGACAGATGCCTCCAAGGTGGCGGTAGGGGCGGTGTTATCACAGGAGTTCGATGGGAAGGAACACCCCGTGGCGTACGCGAGTCGGCAGCTGAACCCCGCGGAGCAGAAATATGGTGCTACCGAGCAGGAGTGCCTTGCCGTAGTTTGGTCCGTGCGCCACTTCCGGTGTTTCCTATACGGACGGCACTTTAAGATTGTCACCGACTGCCAGCCGCTCAAGTGGCTCATGAACGCTCGTGACCCCAGCTCGAGGCTGGCAAGGTGGAACCTCCTTCTACAGGAGTGCGACTATGAAGTCATCCACAGGGCGGGTAAAACGAATCAGAACGCTGACACTCTGAGCAGGATGCCAGTCCGGGCACTCGACATTTTCGTGCCATCGGTGGAGGAGGCCCGCATGAAACGGGAGCAGTTCGACGACCCCGGCGTTCAGAAAATTGTCAAATCACTTAAAGCAGGCGACGGTGAGGGACAATATTATGTGGACGACGGGGGTCTGCTGAGGTTCAGGGAAAAGGCGGGAGGAGGTACGGGGCGTTTAGTAGTGCCTGCCTCAATGAAAGGCGAGCTCCTACGTGTACATCACGATGCTCCGTACGCTGGCCACTCAGGGGCACGTAAAACCCGCCAGAGGATAGGCATGACGTACTTCTGGCCGGGGATGCGGAGGGACGTGCTGGATTACTGTCGGAAGTGCCCCTCTTGCGCTCTCCATAAAACGCCTAAGAACCGAAAGCGTGCTCCTTTGCAGGTGTTCGAGGAACTTAGCGCGCCTTTCCAGCGCACCGCGATGGATATAGTAGGGCCCCTACCAACTACGACTGCCGGAAACAAGTACATACTTGTTTTTGTAGACCATCTGAGCCGTTACGCCGAAGCCTTCCCGCTGGCTGACCAGAAGGCGGAAACCGTAGCACGCGTTTTCGTCGAAGGGGTGGTACTGAGACACGGCGTACCCGAGCAACTTCTAACCGATCAGGGCACCAACTTCGTCTCTCGGGTGATGAAAGAGGTGTACGACCTCTTGGGGATAAAGAAATTACAAACGACCGCGTATCACCCGGAGTGTAACGGTGCAGTAGAAAGGCTGAATCAAACCCTGGTGACCATGTTATCCCATTACGTAGCACACGACCAACGAGATTGGGATAGGTGGCTACCTTTCGCTGTGCATGCCTACAACACCGCAGTCCACGAGGGCACAAATGAGACCCCTTTCTTCCTCCTTCACGGACGCGATGCGGCAATCCCGAGCATTGTCGGTGAGACCCCCAGAATGCACTATAACACCATGGAGGACTACCGCGCGGAGCTGGCTCAACGCCTTTCAGTCTCGCACAAGCTAGCGTATGAAGCACTGAACAAAGCGGCGGAGAAGAGAAAGTCGCGTCTTGATAAAAGGAGCCAGGACGCCGGCTTTCAGATAGGCGACAGGGTCTACGTCAAAGTCGAAAGCCAGGCCCGCGGCCTGGCTAAAAAGCTCGCGCCGAAGTGGAAAGGTCCTTTCCGAGTTGTCGAAAAACTGTCCGACGTCACGTGCCGAATCAGAGGGATTCGAATGAAAGACGAGAAAATTGTAAACGTCAACAAGCTGAAAATTGCTTTGGGTGAGGTAGAGGACGAGCTGAGACTCCCCAGGGTGAGTGTTGGTACAGGCAGGCCCCGTCCTTCGTCCCCGGAACGTAGTAGCCCAGCTACGAGCCCATTCACGGACGCTTTACATGGAGCCATGCTCGATGAAATCATTCAGAATTCCCAACCCCCCGCGGTGAACAGCCTCCCTCAGCCGACACACAGCTATGCACTGCGAAGTCGTGGGGCAGCACCGTATCATATTTGACGGGCGTTCGTCCTGTGTATCTGAGGGGCAAAATTCCCAATTTCAGTGTTCATGTTTTGCACCCGTAAACCTGTATGTTGACATTCGCTTGGCTCATGTATATAGAAATTGACAGGATGTTTATGACTAATGTTTACTGGTGCCGACGCGCCTCGCCGTGTGACCTTGCTGACTGCATTCAGTGTGGTGTCGTGATAAGACGGTGCGGTGTGTTTTGCATCGAGCCTTGTGGCCCCACCATAAACCTTTTGTGCTTTTGTGAACAAGACTTTTGCAGTGACAAAAGTCTCCTCTGTGGATGGGCGGGTGTGACGGTCGCACATCGCCACTGACTGCCGCGTACAACCCATGCGCACGCAGAAACGTGTTCCCAGGTAGAAGCGGGCGGCAGACACTTCGCGTGGCACGAAGAAAGGCCAAGCACGCGCGGAATGTGCGGAAGCACGCGCGGAAGAATGTTAATCTGCAGAAGAATGTTAATCCCCGAGGGCTTGCGGGGTGACGCGCCCACGCGCAGAGCGATGACCGGCCGGTTCCCCAACGAGCTCGTCCTTACCCCCCCTGTGCGTAACCCAAGGAGGGTATAAGAAGGCTAGCGAACGAGGCCGGAGGGCTCTTTTCCCGACTGGACATCATCTTGCCGGGCCGAACGAGGCAGCCGCCCGTAGGAGTAATCCGATCGCGCGCTCCCCCCACTTCAACCCGGGACCAGCCAGCCAGCGGTCACATCTCGGGTCCGCGTCCACGATCTGCCAGGAGCACGGACCGCCTACGCCGACCGACACGAGAATTCCGGCACCCTCCCGAACGGCCCTGCTCGAGCACGTGCACCCTGCAGCGCCGCGCCTGAACGACTTCTCGGCTCCACGACCCAGCGCCAGCCGCCCTACAGGGTCCCAGCCTCTCAACGGGTGAGCGCACCGGCACCAGCGCTAACTATTGTTAATTAAATTGTACCTTTGAGCCTGCGTTGTCTCTTTTCCCCTCAACTCTGCGTGGACCCACCTAGTTGGTAGAGTGACGCCATCTCCCCTCCGGGGAGCGTCACAGCACAAACAAGGTTCCGTGACGTCATAGAAAAGTTGCGGGAAATTGGCTAGGGGGTCGCCACGGCTTCACAAGTTTTCTTTATTATCTCCATTATTTGTTCGAAGATTGCGATGATATTGGTATCATTATTATAAGGACTAAGCAGTCTTTCTCACAAACCCAACGTGTATTTTGTCTTCATGGCTCCTTTAAGTTGGGCATAGATCACATGGGAACTTTACCGCGATAATGAACCAAATTTCTTGATGAGGTTAATGTTACTACGACCATGCAAAGACAAGGCATAAAATATAGTTGGTGCGAGCGAATATGCTTGATGTATTCACTTTTAAATTTACTGTGCTTGCTTAGGTATCAATACGGATAAGTTTAGGCATGTTGTATACCGGGCCGCCAGAGCTCGTACATTCTACAGATGAACAACGGATGCCTTCCGCTAGTCCGGACTCGATATCGTTCCAGCGTAAAAAATAAAAGCATTCAAACTACTTATAGCTATAGTCGCCATGTTATCGTTCATATTACCGCCTGTTTTGTTTAATGTTAGTTCTTTTTCTTTGCAAAGCAGGCGACGCTCATCATCATCGTCATCTTCTCTTTAACGAAGCGGTGGCACAATTTCGCGCTGCACCTGCGCCAGTTCTCTCACAGCCCTCATTTTAATCTGGCGTAGGCTCTCCGAACTGTAATGTGGAATATTGTCTGCTCTGCAAATGGTTTCCGCTGATATGCCGACAGTAGCAACTTACGCTAACGCACCTCCGTACCACAGCCACCTTATTTCCGGCCGGAGCAGCAACATTCATCATGATCTTGTAACTCATTGCCCCTTAGGTGCGTTGGGGTGGCAATACCTCAGCCGTAACGTTATTAGGTATAGAGCTAGATAAAATAATAAACACAGCGTCACATGTTTCCTTCCGAAGTAATCCTTTAATGGTGCGCAATACCATTTTCTGAATATAAAGTTATTGTAGACGCATTAAACTACGAGTGTTATCACAAGTTTGGAAATCCGGATTGTTTGATTAGGACCGTTTTCTGTTGGTAGAACGAATAGATTCATGCTTCTGTGAGCCAGCCCTCAGCCCATCTAGATAAAATGAACTCCAAAATCTGCAGCAGGCTCTATGGACCCTCCATTTAAGACTTATATGGATTGTGATGCCGCTATACGTGAAACATGCCCCCCAACAGGCGTGCTGCTTTCTTCGTGATATTGTACTACTCCTGTTCCAATCTCGGCATCAAACCGAGATGCTGTCATCGAGGCAATTTGTGCAAGGCATTTTATTCACCGAGGCTCTGTTGCTTGTTGGCGATACTGTGGTGCAAATCCTTGGCATAAACTCCGCAGTCCTGCGTGTCAACCGAGCGTGAAAGAAGTGCAAATAGGTACAAACATGAAATTTAAAAAATCTGAAGCTAACGCTCATAGTACCACTCAGAGACATAATTCGACGGCAACTAATGCTCACCGTATCTGACGCAGTCCCTCGGCAGGGTGGTCGTCGAGGTCTTGAAATCTGAGGAAGAGAAGATTATGACACCGGAGGTCGTCGTGGGATGGGAAAAACTGTTCGCTGTAAGTAGGCATACGAAACTTAACTTTGTTCACACAGTAGAATTTTCAGGTCAAACAACAAAACTACGCCCGAAACTCACTAGGGAATTCGATGAGGTTCTGAAGACCCCTCACACTCACATAAATATCATTTCAAGCACTTCTTTAGTTGCCTTTATTCAACGTGTAAGATTTCAGGCGCCTGGTGTTTATTATGCAACAGCAATGTTGTAATTTTGTGAAAACCTACAATGTAGGTTTAGGGCTGTTTAAGAATATGAAGGCAGGAGACTACTTGAGCCTTTCGGTGATCTGCTCTTGAATTCTCTCTTTAACTTTGGGACCGCAGCCATACCCACTTCACTAACCCCTTAAACGGCACCCTGGATTGTATTTCTGCTGCCTAGCCTTCGCCGCGAGGATTCCAAGCTGCTCTTAGCGCTCAGTAGCCATAGCCATGAGAAGCCTGTTGACGTCGTCGATGTCGTCACCTCTCAGGGCGGCTAGTATTGAATGTGAGGCAGCGACCTACCTCCATCGCTGCTGCTGCCTAATTTGTACGATTTTCGGTACGCTTCTGTGTAACGCAAAACGATTTTTCGTAGCCCCTGTGGTCACGAAACATTCAGATCTAAGGCTTTCGCCTTCAAAGTATGGCCGACGGATATGCTTGTCTTCAATCGTGGTTGGGAGGGCAGCTAAAGAATAACGGAAATGCATACGTATATGTGCAATTAGAGACCCGCCTTCGAGCCTGCATTGCCAGCGCGCTCCAGCCGCAGTGCAAGCGTTGCTGAACCCTTCATTTGGCAGCGCGTTTAGAGCTCTGTCATACGAAGCTGTTGATAATAAAATTCGACCCTCATTGCTTAGAACCAATTGCGCAGGTGTTAGGTTTACAAAATGCAGAATAGCCAGTATGTTCCGGGACTACTTCTCTAATCAGGGCAGCTTCAGCATCCCTTCGCGGGGTCTCCGCTGACCCGTGCCGCTACAGCTTCGCGCTTCGCAGAAGCCGCCATATGCGGTGTTCTAGCGTGAGCGACACTTCCGCCTGTACAACCACAACATCGTACGCTCAGGCTCCTGCGCTTTACCCTTGTCGGTCACGGGCGTGTTTCTTCGTTTGCATTCGCTTTATGCGTCATTACTCTCTTAATTTTTGTCGAACTTACTCGTCCATATTTTTAGGGCGAAGCACCTCACGGGCTCGGGCCGTCGGCGTCTCCTGTCGTCGTCTCATGTTGTCACGGTGAATCAAGTAGTCAATTTATGGTAAACAAGTGTATAATGGATAAAACAGGTTGAAGATAAACTAACGAAATTTGAACTAATTTGAAATACAAGAACAATTACGGTTTATTCAAATACAACAAACATTTGTCAAACTCCGTCTCGAAATCGGTTTCACACACCACGTTTTTGTCCTGCAAAGCGTACTTCTTATCAAGCTGCGGCATATGACACGAAAGCAACTTACGGCCCTTTTGTCCCTCATTTATTTGCTTAAATCTAGTATAACAAGAGAGGAGGCGCCAACACAGCGGCAAGCGCGCCAATGCTCCTCCCACCTGCGCTTCTCAGACGCTCAATCAGCGCGCGCAGCATGGGAACAGAGAGACATACGGCTTTTGAATACACTTACACACTTCACGCTCCGCTCCTTCCTATGTTTCACGTTAGTGGTGAAGGCCCGGGAGTTTCAGGATTGGGATAATTCTCCTCGTGCTACCACCGAACCGTCTTTCTCCGCTGTCGCGTAGCACACTTTTCGGCCCTGCCCCACCTTCATCCGAATGGTACGCTGATCATCCCCAACGGCGCGTTTACACTTGCACGCAACAAACATTCTCGCCGGGTCACTGAATGTAGGGCACTCTACAGAGCAGCGTGATTTAACCGCTAACCTGCTCTGCAGCGCTGGACGCGCTTAGACCACACCGGCGTGCCTATTCGTGAAAACCGCGCCAAACGAGCCGACCCCAAATGCACCGCGCTATTCAGTACCAGATAGTCCGCACTGTGACGCGCACACGCCTACTTGGTCACCTTTTTTGTACTGGAAATATCTCGACGGTTCGCCTGCTCATCGGTGACGTCCTCCTCATGCATGAAGCCACATGAAGTCGCACGAGTCTGCACCGTATCTGGCGCGTCGTACAACATTTGAGTACAGAAGCTGAAATTTTTCTTCCACTCAATTTATCCGATATGCCCTCTCTCCCATTACGCCATTCGCCAGTGCGTAGGAAGGATCTCTGTATAAACATTGCCTTAGGGCCTGGAATAAGCCCCCTCAGAGCTACACCCGCCGCGGTGGCTCAGTGGCTAAGGCGTTGCGCTGCTGAGCGCGAGGTCGCGAATTCGATTCCCGGCCGCGGCGGCCGCTTTTCTGATGGAGGCGAAAAGCAAAAACGCCTGTGTGTACGAGATTTCGGTGCGCGTTAAAGATCCCCAGGTGATCAAAATTAATCCGGAGCCCTCCACTACGGCGCGCCTTATCGCCTGCGTTGCGTCGGCGCGTTAAAACCCTAAATCAACCAATCAATCAAGCCCTCAGAGCTACGCCGTGAAATGGAGCAAGCTCGTTTGAATGTCAATGTAACTCTGCCTTAACGTGCCGGAAATACGCCTTGACTACTTTGCGCGCAGAAGTGGTGGTCTCGCTCAACAATCACGTCTTGTCTCCCAGTCACCTCCGTGATAAATCTTTACTACCTACTTACCATTACGCTGCTACTTACCTACTTACCATAGATCGTAACATTAAGGCTTTGTTCTAAAGGACCAACATTTATCTGCTAGTTATTCTCAGCTGGGGAGTATAGGGGAAGGGTATATGTATAAAGGAGCAAATATGTATACGGACTGCAACACCGGTGGCCACGTAATGCTGGAGTAGAGTAACTGTGAAATAAACAGACCACAGATTAGTGAATCACGTCGCCACTGCTACCTTGGTTCACTATAGCGGTAATGCTACCGCAGTTAGACAGCTTAGCGGAGAACCGGTACCGTAAGGACGCACGGTTCACGGGCGGTGCGCGTGCGTATGCACACAACCGCTTTCGCCCTCCTACGTGAGTGCATTCGCGCCGGTCGGCTACCGTGTGTTGTTGGGAAAGGTTGGCGGCTGTGCTTTGACTCTGCATTAATATAGATAGTCGGTTCACTCGATGTGTTGACAATCTGTACCTATTGGCCCGCCGCTATTGGCCTGGAGATCGTCCTATAGGTGGCGTCGCTTAAGTTAGGGGGCGCCACGGTCAAATTTCTATACAGGGGACGCAAACGACAAAAATACATGAGTTTCTATAGGGCACTAGTCGGTCAAACGAGATTCCTTTAATGTACGGAAACATTATGCGCAGTGGGGCAGTGGAAATCTGCGAAATACACATGAGACCTTAGCCTACATTGCTTTCCGCAGCTGGAAACCAGCGCGAGATCTGGATATACACGTTGAAATATTGAAGGAATGTTGGACTCGGTCTGTAGTACACCGCAGCGCAGGGTGTTTCAGGCACATCTTAGACGGAAATGATAATAACAGCGCAGAAATCGCCGCAGAAATGAAAAGCCGTCCCAAAAGGCTTTACAATCATTCGCGGCGGTAAAACTTCAGTGGCTTAAAAGAACAGCTATTCCGTTGGAAAACCTACCCGGGGTGAACACGACAGGCCACCGAAAGTTGCAAGTTTTTTTTTAAATTCGCATTGAATGTTCCGCCTTACCGGGCAAAGAAGAAGTTCAGCTCTAGGTCACCTTTCATGAACGCTTTGTGTCGGTAGTAAGTTCCATACATACGAATTGAGTCGCGAGTCAGTGCGGCAATTTATAAAGCCCCGCTTGCGAAGACCATATATACCACAGAGTGCACACAACGCCGATATGAAACTTGAACATGGTAAAAGATGTTCTCAAATTTTTTTTTTTTTTTTCGCTAGCAACCTTCACTCCAAAACAACTCACGCGATAGTGGTCTAAAAACGCGTTCGTTCCATTAAAAACGCGCACAAGTAACATTAGCGCCGGTCACCTGCAACGCTCACTCCGCAGGCCCCCTTTAAAACAAGCTGTTTCCTAAATCAAAGCTCTGATGAAGAAATGCGAGAATACGGCTCCGCGAACGTACAAAAAAAAACAGCAGAGCACAATAACACAACCATTTCTTCTTAAATTTGCACTTGTTGCGCAGCAGTCAGGACCGCGATACTCACAGATAGCAACGCATAACAACGCTCCCAGCGCGGACGACGACCCATAATCCGCACAAAATAAACAGCGCTACACGTACCACACTTCATGTAGCCCTCTGTTGTGTGAATCGGTATCCAGTGGTGATTAAACGTCGTCGCACGGAGAGCCAGCAGCGCATATAAGACGGGCGAGCTGACACGCAGACAGTGATGGACCAAGCACAGGTAATTGAAGGCAAACCGCGAGATGGACACACCATAGAGTTTCATAAGTCTATGGGATACACTGGACATCGACACGGAACAGCTAACCGAACGAGCGATAAGCGCACATTTCCCGCGCAGCCTTAGCACGTCAAGAAAACCAGTACGTTTCAAACACACGCTGTCACTGCGACACCAACACTCATTGGTCCAAACAATCACGCGACCCGTGACTGCCTGCAAATAAATGCCTACAAAGAAAGAAAGAAAGAAAGACAAGTTGACGTTAAGGCAGGGAACGATACGCAGGGGGAAGCTGGCCGCCGCCTCCCCCCTTCCCCTCCTCTATTCTTTCCCCAGCACTGTGCGGTTATTGAATGGTAGGATTCAATAAAAATGCGGGAGGTCACCGCTCTTTTTGTTTCCCTCTCCTGAACGACACCACGCGGAGAAAACGCGAGCAACCGTTGGGGCAGTTCGGTCGTTCGGTGGCACCTACAGCCGCGCGCGATTAGCGCACTTAGCGAAGATTTTCATGCGTATATATATAACCAGGTCAGTGTCATGCGTATTTTCGCGTTTATAGTCTGCGAAAGCCTGTGAAGGTTTATAACTCTGCCGCCTTAAGCCTCTACTGGGTGCGGCAATGTTCAGTGTGGAGCCCAAGTTTTAAACCTGTCGGGGAACCACTACACCGACGCAAATGCAGCCTCCTGCCAAACTGGAATTTAATTCGAACGTGGAGAACTAAGCCACGTAGGAGACTTTGCTCCTTTGTTTCTTGTTCTAGAAACTTTTCTCGTGCAGCAGTTGTACGGATTGTCATAGCCATGGTAACAATGACTGAGTGTGGCTGCTCTCGTAGAGACACGATTGAATCTCAGGTAAGTAAAGTTTTAGTTCGGACAAATAGCTAGCAGTATTTTCTCGGGAAGTGTGCAGTTTGAGTAATTCTTTCAGATGAACATATACTCAAAAGTGCTCCTTACAAATGGATGCAGTGCTAAATATCGTTCTACAAAAATATGAGGTATATCTGAATAAACCTGTGTGGTCTGCTTTGTTTCCCCTGTATTCAGTTTCTCGTTGACGCCTCGGCGGGCGCCACTTTAAAATATCCTCCCCAATAGAAACCATAACCTTACCATTTTCGGCAGTACAGCTTCTTGTGCGCGTTTTTGCGCATGCCTCTCGCAGCTGATGGTGAATATCACGCTAAAGGTGTTCGAGGAAACTCCCCCAGACAGCGGACCAGAGAAGACGGACAGTCCTACGAGCGCGGAGCGTGCGCTGTCATCTCCCAGCTCCCCCATCGGTGCTTCGGACAGGCCGCGAGGGGCGCGTCGCCATCAAAGGAAGAGCGCCTCGGCCAAACCTTCGAGGGTAGCCAGCCCTCAGTCCAGAGACAAGCCCTAGGGTGACACAACCGTAATGGCCTGCTCCGACGAGTCCTCTTGCGGGGCAATAGTCTTGCCAGACTTGAAGCGAGAGAGTGCTGCCATATTAGCGCCTTCGTCAATGCTTCGAATAGGAGGTTACGGCGTAGGCATGGGCACGTTGCAAAATACGCGGAACTTCTTCTGCTTGGAGGTCTCATTCGGTCTGGCTGTCACGGAATGGTAATACATGAAAGGCTGAACTCCAACAAACATGCTTGTTAAGGACACCCTGCTCTCGTTCAGTACCTTTATGCAGTCGCGCTCTAATCATTTACGTCATGCCCTGGCGAGTCCTCTGGTTTCTGCTGCGGAGGCCACAGGTGCTGTATGTGCGGACATTACGCTGGCACCCATTACTGCTTTCCGGTCAACAGCGCCGGAAAATACACAAATTCGTTAAGTAAAGTATCACGCAGGCTCACTATGGTGTTACAGATTGTTTCATTGCCAGATATCTCCAGAGGTCTTTACAAAACATGTCGCTTGCAGTTCCGCATGCTTAGCAGGTTGTATATGGCGGTACTTCAACACAAGACATTATTACGTAGGCATCCCCAAGCTTTTATGAACATTACCTGCTTGGCGCGTGTGTCAGTGTAGCATAATAAAATTCCCAGGGGTATGAAAACATTCCCATGTCTTTTCTTTCTTTGCTCAAGACTGTGCCTCCCAGAGAGGTAGAATTCATGTAAGCGTTTGCGTAACAGTGGGAGAGGCGCGACAATCACTGCGTGCCCATCCCCTGCTTAGGGAGGGCAGCGCCATTGAGCAATACAGGTAACGCCGACTGTATAACACTGCCTGCCCCGTCATCCGCCTTCCAATGGGAGTAGTAGGGATGCGTGAAGCCTGTCCTCCGCCGCACTCCATATCACGGATTCGCAGACAAAGAAGTCGTCCGAGGGGCTTTAAACACGGAAGCGCAGGTCCGTCACCTTGCTAAGGCTGTAGAAACCCTGCAAATCATTCGAGTAGTTTCCGTGAAGCGGCCTCGCCCGGCGGACGGTAACGAGGGCAGTACGCGGTAAGGCTAGCGAGCGGGGAAGGGCAGGAGAAAGCAACTAGAAAGTGGCTATTTCGCGATTGTCGCCTAACGCGTCAGGCAACGTTACACAGGCTGTGTTGACTAAAGTATCAAATACAATGCCACGCATGCCTCGCTCGCTCCGCTGCTTCACCGAGTGCGGCGCACGATTGAGGCTTTGAGAAATCACAGAGAAAGCATTGGTACTAGCTGTAAAGCTTGGAGTTGCGGCGGGGCAGCGGCGTGCCGGCAGTCCTTAAGCCCCCATCTCAAGCCTCGTCGACAAACCTCTCACCCAAGGCATAGAGAGGAATCAAAGTCTAAGCGCATGCGTGGAGGAAATCTATGAAATTTCTCACAAGCGAGACATTTGCAAAGGAAAATTTTACATCCACCCGAAATGCAACCGACGGCGACAGACGAAAGCCACACAGCTTTTTTAGAAACATAAAAAAATATATTCCTGGTTCACGATTGGAACCCGGGATCACCGCCTATCTAGGGCAGGCGCTCTTGCAATCAAGCTAGCCTAGAGGCTGGTCGTTTGTAGCATGAGAGTGAAACGATGAACTCGAAATGAGGGAGATGCGTTAATAGGCCTCATATATAATGGTATATCCCCCAAGTGGAGGACATTTCTGTGAAGGAAAATTTGACGTCCAGCTGAAATTCACCCGCGCGGATACAAGCTTATCGTGTAACCGTGCGGCTTAATTTCAGGTGGACATTGTTTCATATATTTTGAGATTTATTGCGCCGACGGTACACAAGCGATGACGCGCGCCGTAGACGATGGCTGCGGATTAATTTCGATCACCTTGAAATCTTAACTTCCGCCGAAATCTAGAACACAAGGGCGTACTGGTGGATGTCCAAATTTCTTTCGCAGAAACTTACTCCAACTTGGGGATTCCCTTTAAAAGTGGTCGAGGAAGACGTTAACGTGTAGGAAGTAGTTCTCTGTGCTGGAAGCCGATAAATAAAAGCCTGTGGGCCCTACAACTAGTTTTCCACACCCTGTTACAATGTTTTATCAGCGGAGTTGTTATCCCCAGATTACTGAATTAAGGCAGACTCTATAAACAAGTAAAATTTAAAAAAAATCGCAGGCGCAATAAATTTTTATGAGGTGTCAGTAAACAAGCGTCTAGTTAGTAGACAAGATGTTTAATAATGGGTTACATTTCCCGCCTTGCTGGCACTGTTGACCTTTTTAGGACTGGTATTGCCAAACCATGCACTCATCGCTGTACCTATCAAATAATGTGCACACTGACTAATGAATGCTAGGCTGATGTGCTTTGTCAACACTGCATTGAGCATACTATGCATTGTTGTATACAACGCAGTGAGAACGAATTATTGCGCCAAAACCGTGAACGTCTCTCTCTACAAATGCCTGTATCCTTTCTCGTGCTTGTAGATGACGCGTACCTCCTGCAGTACGAAGTGCTGTAGAATAAGCAGGCAGCCACCTGGGTATGTAAACAAAAGGGAAATTTCCTCCTTCAGAGCACTTCTGAACTAGCACAGCGGCTAAGGCGTTGTGCTTCTGACACTAAGGACGTGATCCTCGCCGCGGTGGCTGGTGCAAAATTCGCTGGTTCACTGTTTAGGCGGAGGTTAAAGAACCCCAGGTGGTTTAAATGTACCGATGACCTTCAGAAACGTCCGTACAGCTTGAAACGTGCTGGGCCTGGCAGATTTAGAACGAGACAGCGAAGAGAGATTTATATAGTCGGACAGCGCAAATTGTCATGGTTAAACACCTATCGTTGAATGTGCACGTTTTAAGCGAGCATACCCGTGTCAGCTGGATGCAACTACAACCTACGTGCCCTACATGTTCACAAAAGGGGATTGGTCAATGACGATGCTGCAGCTGCTGTCAGACGCTCAAGGCCGATTAAACAATTCTCTTTTGGCTAATACGTCAACGCGCCCAACAGCATGTTCACATAGCCACTAAGATGAATTGGCCACTGAAGATGACAGCTTTCGCAAGGAGGTCACGGCTGTTTCCCCATTCCCCATTTTCTGCCATGTAAGCATTACCCACACGCCTAAACATACCCGCACATACGCAATCGCACATACCGTACGTTAGGAACAATGTCTATGCCTGAGTTTCTTATTAGTTTCTTCGACTTCCACTTCTGCCTTTTTATGCACATTTAATACAATCAAACGCCTCTAAAACGAATGCTTTTATTTGGAAATCGCCTGTACAACGAAGAACTTTACATGGCCGGGCCAGGTTCATATCTTTCCTATGTATTGTGAGCGCAACTACAGCGAAGACGACTACAGTGAATTTATTTGTTTAACGAAGAAATCAATGCGTTCCTAATCGGGTAATTGTTTGATAATGAATGCGGCTAGCCACACACGCACTAACGCGAGCCTGATAGGTATGCGGACGACCGTGGGTCATCCAGTTCGGCTACCGACCTGCAGGAATTGATGAACATGTACAGTGCGTGTTGCGACGCCGCATCGGTTGTGACGGCTGAGGATTACGTCTCGGTGGTCGACCAAGTGCTGGCTTGCTCTGACATGACAACTGACGCCATCGTATGTGATGCCACAAATGGTCATGCGAGCAATGGTAAACAGCTTGCAGATGAGCCAAGCGGTTTGACTACCCGCGAAGGTGTAGCGGAATTTGATGCGCTGCAGAATATTATCTCGTCTCTTGCCGACCTCGCACCGCAGCACGCCGTCAAGCTTGAAAGAATGGGGTGGCCGGTGGTTGCGCATTTAGTACGTCATGATGATTTTTAGTACGTCATGAGGATTCTTTAATTATGATGATTGTTTCTTTAAGCACGCCTATCTGCTTTATAGGTGGTCAGTAAAGAGCGCGACGCCTATAAAGAAGTGACGTGTATAACGAATACTTTTCGCGGTCCCACATGCTTCGGTATATAGGTGTTTGACTATATACTGCAGCCGCACAATACACTTCCGTTCTCATCGTCACTCGCAAATGTGACAACTGATCACTTCACCTTATTACCTGACACTGCAAAGGACCTCAGCCCATTTGCTAGCGGTATTGAGTTCCAGAATACCTGCAAGCCCGGTACGTCCGGTGCGATGCATATATTTAAATAAACGTGTTGATATGCCGCGTCCCGCCTCTAAACCAACCTGAAAAAAATACCAAACCAATTTTATTTACGAGAATATAGCGGACAATTGAGCTGAGAGCACAATTTACAAAAAAATTACGGGTTTTAAAAAATACTAGTATGGCTGCGGCACGATCGAGGGGCATTCTTTCAGAACCCAGCGATTTGTAATTCACAACAACGGGGCTTTTTTTATCAGTTACAAAACAGAATAGAGTGTTGCAAGCGAAGGTGTATGTGGTGCTGGGTTCGCACATAAAATCCCCGGCTTGTACTTACAAGGGCGCGTATTATTGGCTAGTGCTGCGCAAAGAAACGACTGCGGTCGCTTCGATGGTCCCATTGACGCTGCGGTCCTTCGAGATGGACTGCACCATAGCGAAGAGATTTTCACACCTAACGGTTCGAAAACAAGTACGAAAAATTTTTAGCGAGAGTTATCTTCCCCTACAGCATTCAGACTATTCACGTGCTCTATTTTTAGAGCTTCCCCTCGCCTAATTCAAATAATTTTCTCACCATCAGCTATCACATAGATGCTGTCCATCTTTACGCCGTTTTTTTAGGTATTACTGAACACAGAGTAGCTGGAAAGTAAATTTTGTACGTGAACCCTTCACTGCCGAACATAAATAATGAACAAATACTAGTTCCGATGGAAATTAGCGTGGCAAGATTGAACCGCTGGAATACTCGTAACTTCGGATAAAACGTCACTGTAGTTTGGTGGTTGACTGGGTATCGGTTTTTGAAAACTAGCACTACGTAGAGAAGAGAAACTTCACCACACCCCAATACTGATAGAAAAAAGAGGGTGAAGGGGACAAAGTCGGGTGAGGGTGTTTGTTTTATGGCGGCTATGTGCCTGCAGCATAGAGGGTCATCTGCTGCAAGTAGAGTAGATTGTTTCAGGGATTTGAGGAGGGATCTTAATACTTCTTTTCCACTCCGCCTAACAACACGAAAGTGCCAGATTGCGTTTAGGGAACCTGAAAGACCAAAAATGCATTTTACGACCACCATTCACCACTGGGAAGAGGGGAATCAATTCTTTGCACAATTCTTTGCTCTTCAATTCTTTGCTCAAATTTGCACAGATTTTCACAGGCAGGAGTTCTGGCTACAGAAGATATGTCTGTGTAGCTGTGTGCTGCTCAATGGTGTCACCATCATCATCATTAACACCACCAAGAGCATCACCGCCCGGTTAAGAGAAGAAACAGGACCCCGTTGTTGGTGTCACGCGTGATCAGTACCGGAAGAAACGGTCAACGTCTCCCCCAAGCCCGCTGCGCCTGACGCTATGACGGGTCTCACGAAATGTCCTGCGAAGGTCGTGCAGAAAACGTGGCAGACGTTCCGCAACGGTGATCGCGAGTACGGTGGGCAACTGATCCTCTCTAATTTCGCACAGCACCCGCCATTACTGGCGCTGTTCCCGAAGTTCCGCGAAAAAGGCCTAACGACACTCATAAACCACCGAGTGTTCTGGGAACACAGTTGTGCCATTGGCTACCACCTGACTTCAATGATTGCCATCCTCGAGGATGCTGAAGCCTTGGAGGTTCTCGCATGGCAGATCACAGCCGAGCACTTGAAGCGCAGTGGCATCGGGCCGGCCCTATTCGAAGTGATGGGAGGCTGCATCGTTGACGGTATAGGGGCCGGAGATAAGCGACACATGACGCTAGAGGCTATTCAATCCTGGCGGAAGCTGATCCCGGGGAGTGTTCGTACTAGCATTCTCCATTGCCCATCTCCACTGAGTTCTCACATGGAATTTAATAATGCATGGTCAGACATACAGGAAAGATATGCAACTGAAAAGTTTATTAATTATAATATTTCTCTCGTCGTTCAGTCAGTCGCAATGTCCCAGATAAAATAGTTCAGAGAGATTTAAAAGAGTACATTAAAACGTCAGATTTGGTTTTGCCCACCACCTGTCACACTGTCTGACCCTCCGCGGTGGCTCAGTGGCTAAGGTGTTGCGCTGCTGAGCACGAGGACGCGGATTCGATTCCCGGTCGCGGCGGCCGCATTTCGGATGGAGGCGAAAAGCAAAAAACTCCCGTGTGTACGAGATTTCGGCGCACGATAAAGATCTCCAGGTGGTCAAAATTAATCCGGAACCCTCCACTAGGGCGTGCCTCATCGCCTGCGTTGCGTCGGCGCCGAAAACCCTACAATCAATCGATCAGATTTCCCTCGGCAAAATCTCACAAATGCCTCTATGGGTTGTACCTGATCCACAGGTGCGGTTATCGATTCCTCGGATCGGTAAAAAAAAATCCCACATGTCGTCTTCGGTCTTAAGACAACTTTCACTATTTTACATCACTGAAATGTATGGGGAGGCGTCGCATGGTTTCGTTGACGGCTCGGTCACGTCGTCTTCGTCGACAGCGGCAGTGGTTATGCCTCGTAAGGAACTGACTCCCCGTTTTAAGACTGCTCACAGGACGTCGTCTACCGCAGCAGAACTGGTCGGTTTACGCGAAGCGCTTGCACCAGTTATTGTGAAAGGCCACAACAGTGAACTATTTTCTGTGACTGCAAACCAGCGCTGCAGGTACTAAGGTAGCCAATTAAGCGAGGCGCATATGGTCAGCTGACCACTGATGTCGCTATCCTGTTTAAAGAGTTAAGTGAAAAGGGCCACACTGTGGTTCTTCAGTGGGTACCAAGTCACTGTGGCATCGCTGGAAATGAGTTGGCGGATGTAGCACACAGGCACATCCCAATGAAACTCTCTTGGCTATACCCACAAGAAGGTATGATGCTAACGCGGTACTCTACCGAGCAGGTAAACAAGCTGCAGCCTTGAATTCCTCGGACACACAGAATCGACATAAACGCCTTTACAGGCTCGATCCAGAGCGAAAGTACTGGTTAACTCATGCTCCTCGACTTCCGAGAAGTCAAGAGACATTGCTACACAGGCTGCGTCTTGGAGTAGCATTAACCCGGAAGTATCGCCACACAATCGGACGGGAGGACAGCCCGGACTGCCTTCTTGGGGTTACACTTGGACTATCGAACATTTGCTCAGAGCTTGTCTAAAATACTTTAGTGAGCGAAAGAACCTTATGGTAGCATTATTACGCTTGGACGCTCGCCCTCTGTCCGAACGAAAGATTTTGGGCATGTTGGTTGAAAACAGAAAACAAAGGAAACAGGAAACAGGAACGCCACCGCTTCTATCAGGAGGGAAGTAATATCTCACCGTCCTTCAAATGCCTGCTTATATTTCTCAGTGAGTCGTCTCTAGGTTCTCGGTTCTAGGCTGCGGCCAGATTTAACACTCTGCGAAATAATGTCTGAATGGTTTTTTATGAACGATAATCATGTGCTGACAAGTGGACTGTAAACATCTGATTCAGCACCCCGTTCTGTGTGAGGCGTTTATTGGTTTTACGGCTTGTACATAGTCCATTTGTCGATTTCAATGTCATGTCCCATACCTTCCATATTCATTTCTTTCTCTTTTTATCCGTAGTACTCTCTCCCATGTGGGAAGTAGGAGGCCCAAGATCACTTTCTCAGGCCACCCCCTTCTCCCTTTCAATAAACATTTACTGTGTCTCTATCTCTGCAATCAACCAGAACACTCATTTGAACGCCACTGCTTCTATGAGGAGGGAAGTAATATCTCACTCTCCTTGGTAAACGCCTCGCCTTCTATCCAATGTCGTCTGTATTTCTTTCATTCGGCAGGAGCAACGTGAGAAACGCAAAGAAATTGACTTTTCGCGTACGTGTTATTTCCGCCACCATAATCCGTTTCTGTGTTAAAAAAATCTTGTCATAATGTCTCCCCCTCCATTGCCGAAGGAATCTGGTTTTTCTTACGTTATCTCTTATCGTTACATAACCATACCGCCATTCTCAAGCCATTGCCAATCCCCCTCGCAGGTACGAGTCACCACACAGAAGTGAAGAAGACGAAGAAGAGTTTACGGTCAAGCAGACGAGGCGATGGGCAACGCCTCTCGCAAGGCGGGAGACCTTCCTGAGGAAGAGTCCGGGCTGACGGAGAACCAAATGAAACTCATCAAGGACACCTGGCACAGGTTCTGCGACAGAACGCCCGAGTCTGGCGTGCTGGTGTTCGTGTGGCTCTTCGCCCAGCACCCCGAGTTCGTGGAGCTGTTCCCCAGCTTCCGTTCGAAACCCCTGCGGACGTTCAAGGACGACCCGGCGTTCAGGGCCCACGGGTGCGCCATCGGCTACCACATAAGCTCGCTGGTGGACAGCCTGGGCGACCCTGCCCAGTTTGAGGTGCTAGTCCGCCGCAACGCCACCGAACATCTGAAGCGTGACGGCGTCCAGCCTCACCACTTCGAGGTGATGGGCAATTGCTTGGTGGATTTGCTACACTCCCAAGACGAGAAACGAATGACTCCCGCGGCCATCGAAGCCTGGCAAAAGCTCCTCTCGGTGAGCACGGTTGCGCTGCCTGTGCCAGAATCAATTTCGCTGCTACGGTATCCACTAAAAATTGTTGGGCAATCATAAGCAGGGTAATATTGAAGCGTCTTGGAGGCACTACGTCTTGAGCGATAGGAATTCAGCTGGTTAATGTTTTACTGCAAGGCAAAAGTCTCAGCGATTCCGGGAAAAACGAGATTAGCTCAGACATCTACAGCAATCCCTACATTGAACTGAATGCCTTAATTATACATTGTATTCGGTGTTGGTCCTCCCAAAGGCGTACGTCCGAAATACTATAGCCCCTCTTTTTACTTATATCCTACTTATATGTGCAACAGAACCCTTTTGATCACCTAATGCAGGCATGTCCGAGGGGCCCGTTGTACTGTATGCGAATTAGTAATATTTAGAAAAAGAAAGCGATTTAAACTACGAACGTTTAAACCCATGGCACGTTTAGGAATGCAGGCCCCACGGCAAAGCACATGACCGCAAAATTAAAACACCTTGTATTTCTGCAATAAGTATTTCAACATAACTGCCAGTTTATGACACAGTTTCGATCCAGGCTTTTTCACAGTCCATCACAATATTACATATATCCACCCATACATCCATCCATATATTCATCCACCCAACCTCCCGCCCACACATTTACCCATCCGCCCACTGGTCCATCCGTAGGTCCGTCCGTACGTCCGTCCGTTATTTCTGCCGTCCATTCTATCTATCTGTCTGTCTGTCTGTCTGTCTGTCTATTTGTCTGTCTGTCTGTCTGTCTGTCTGTCTGTCTGTCTGTCTGTCTGTCTATCTATCTATCTATCTATCTATCTATCTATCTATCTATCTATCTATCTATCTATCTATCTATCTATCTATCGATCTATCTATCTATCTATCTATGCATGTCCATCCACCCATCCATTCATCCATCCATTCAATCTGTTCTAATCTAATGTGAGGTAATCTACTCTATTCATCCACCTCTCAGCGTGCCTGCTTGGATGCCTATTTATACGTTTATTTATTTCGCCCTTTCATGTGCGCTTTGCGTCAGTACTTCGTGGCAATCGTGAAGGACGTCTACAACAAGGCGGAAACCGAGCGCCGCACGATCTCAAAAGACCTCGCTTCGGGCTCGACGAACGAGGCCAACTGCACGCCAGGCGATTGCAGCGGTGAAACCCGCAGTCGCTGTAGCAGTCGCTCGTCGACCCCTCCGGAATTGACCTCAGCCGAGCCCGCAAGTTCCTCCAAACGGAAGCCGCGCTCCCCTTCCCATGCCCGCACTTCCAAAAGCGGTCAAACCGGAGGCAAGAAGAAAGTAGGCGATGGCTCTTCGTCGGGAAGTCGACGCTCCGTTCGAGCACCGACGACATCGTCCACCAAAAATGAAGTGAGCGACGGCTCCTCGTCCGGCAAGTCGACGCCCAAATCGACCACCGATGACATCGCCCATCAAAAATGATTGCCAACGGAAGGCCCGGGCGCTGTGCAGAAATCCGGATGCCAGCTTCGTCAACCTCACCATCTCTGCAGGCTGTGATCTAGCCCTCACTACGGAATGTGCGCGATGACGCGTCCTTAGTATTGAATAGAATACATACGGCGATATTTACACTTTCTGAGGCAATTTTTGTTGCGAGTGACGCCGTATGGTTTACTCGCTTTTTACATACGACATCCCTTTTCTGCTTTCACAAGCGTAGATTCGTCTGCCTTGACTTTTACTCCACTTGTGGGGGCCAACGTAGCGCGCATTACTGTTTGCTCGATCAGTTACGTAGAAATTTGAATTCGGCGCAACTTCCGTACATTAAAAGCTCAATTTTCATCTAAACATTTTCTGAATGCAAGAAAACACTGCAATTGCAGGGCGAATCTCCAGAACTGAGGGACACACGACACCGAAGCCTGATTGCACCACCTCCCGGCTCTTCCCTCGTCCGGGCTGTAACTCAATGGCGCAGAAAACAAAAGACCACCATTTCATAACGGAGAAAGAGTAAAATACTCCGGGATATCCGTAGCACGCCTTTAGTGCTACGAGTCAACAATGTAGGCTTGTACGAGTAACGTACGAGGTTCCCAGGGTGTGGAAATATTTTCTGCTGCTGCCTCTGAAATTGGGCTTGAGTTTAGGTTGTGACGCTCCGGTTAACCCAGAATTGTTGTGCATAGAAATCAGATAGCAAAAATGTAGCGCGGGTTTCAGCAAATGAGGGTATGGGCTACAAAAGTATTATCGTAGATTTCTTCGAATGTAGTTTGTGTAGGTTCCCTGCAGCACTTTTGAATGCTAGGACACGGCCGCTGGATGAAAGGCGCACTGACGTGCGGCCTGCCGCGTGCCTCCAAAGGGGCGTGAGTACGCCTAGAGCCAAATACTGCCACCGCGGCGCCACCGTTCCGGGACTGGTTGCGGCGAGCGCGGCCCGCGGGACGCCGGCTTTCGGGCCGCTTATTTCGAAGTGTGGGCTTATCATCGGCGTTCCACGCTCCACTTAAGGCATTTACCAGCACTAATGTTACACCTGTTAAAAGACAAACACGATTAGCGGCTGCCGAGCTTCATTTGGTCAAGATGTAAGTTAAATTCCGTTCGCAGCTGCGAACGAAACGCGTAATGCTGCTGCTAGCAGCAGCATTACGCGTTGATAGTGTGCCTTCTGTCTCGCATTGCTGGGCCGTTGTTTCTTACATCACCCGGCATGCTCTTTCTGACCTCACGCCCGGCAGAGATTTGCGTTTTGTCTGCAAGCTGCGGCTGCAGAGAATATATTAAGATTCCGAACAAACAGAAACAATGTTTTTGTGACGGCGCTTGTTATTTATGAGTGCCAACACTTCTCAATGTTTAAGACATAACCAACTTTTATGTAGGTTTTTCCTCGTGCACTAAATAAAACACCACAATTCGTAATCTCACGGCACATACGACTTGATTACACGTTGTTTAGCTATGAATTAATACTACTACCACAGCTATGTCGGCCTTTCTTTTATTTTGGCAATATATATATACAGTTGAATGAAAAACGATTCCAGTTTCTACCTGATATTATTACTTGTTCCCTGTAGCCTCGAAAAAAATTAAGGAGAGCACATGGGATGTCCGGGTCCACAAAAAAACTTTTAAAAAATTTGGCGAGCTCGGCAAACTAAATTTTTGCCCGGACACAAAAGAAAAAAGCGAAATTGTACAGAAATTCCAAAAATTGCCCAATAATGAGTAAGCATTCAAACACCGTTTTCCATTTCATATTTTCTTCTTTTCTTTGCTATTTTAAACCAACAATCTACATCTTGAATATCATAATTATTAATTGTTCTATGCGTGAATTACGCATTTTTTGTGCAGATACAAGGCACTACACTTCTTGCATTACGTAGAGATTATGCTTGAGTACTCAAAAAAGGAAGTTGACGTAATATTAACTTATGTGAAAATTTTCCTGCGCTACAAAAATTCATTCGAATTGAAGCGCAGTATATGTTCACAGAGCAAAACTATCGCAACGTCTTTAGAGCGCGCTAATTTGAGCACATACTTGTGCTGCTCCAGGAGCCCGACCATTAGCTTGAGGGATAAATGCATATGGGTTTGCATCGGCGGTGAAATAACGGAGGAAATGTACCTAGCGCTAGTTATTCTCATCGCAAAGTTTGAAAAATGCTTAGGAGCTAGGAGAGTGGACCGTACGCACTGCCTCTTGAACACAGCGCGGTGCATTTATTTTTCTTTCTATACAACCTCTGTCATCAAGTTTTCAGTAGCGCGTTGGAAGGCATTGTCATGCCTGCGAAAATGAAACAACCCAAATCTCGCGCAAGACATGATCGAGCCAGTATAAGAGTATCCAAAGACACGAATAGCAAAATTTCTAGTCTTTTTAAATCCTTTTTCATCCATCCTATCGCGTGTCCTCGTTTTATGAGGTGCGCATTCCGTCCGGCCAACATTTTTTTTTTTTTCAAAGAAGTGTCTTTAAGGCAAACTTTAATCCGTCACCGGCAAATATTCATCGCTCTCCCGTGTGACGACACCGCGTTTCCCGAGAAAAGGTGACATTTTTGAAATTTCGGACGAATAAATTCCCACCATATACCTGCCGCTTGGACTGTAACTAATCAACTTGCGGCTTTAAACTGTGCAACGCGGTTTAGGTGCTGTGTGTGAGACGTTTTCAGCCAAAGCTAACCGGTGGTTATTATCTTTTGAATATTATCTTTTTTTAACAATGTTGTCGAATATGGGGCATCTTTTTAGATTTGTTAGATTGAAATATCTTATTCAAGAATTATTTTAACTTCTGGCTGCTTCAGTCACGGCCGGGCGGTTGGATCGAGCGACAGACTGGCAGACATACATACATACGGACAGTTTTCACGGTTGAGTTGCCCAGGAATGACAACATCTTTTAAAACCCGTGCGCTAGCTGTCTCTCAGTCGGCGCAGCGCTCACCTACGGGCATGGATGCCTACGGGGACCGCCCCGCTCCGTCCCGACACCATGATGATGATGATGATGATTAGTGGCTTTCCCTTTGAATCGGGGCGTCGATTGTCAGCAATCGACTTGCCTGTTTTATTACGTTTACATGCCCTACTCCCAGGTTAACCTATAGATTTGCTTCCTCCCTCCCATTTCTCCCTCTTTTCTGTTTTAAACTCCTCGCCCCCACCCCCCTTTTTTCTCTCGTCCGCATGATTACTCAACCTGCGTACCCATCCCTTCCCTGCTTTTCCTCCACCACCACTCCAGTCGCCTCTTCGCCACCTCTATGGCTTTGAAGTTGAGGTTCCCCCTCGCCCCAAATCCCAAAGCCTCCGCCAGCGTCGTTTCCCCCTCACCCCACGGTGGCCGTATCTCTGTGCAGCTCCTGACAATATGTTCTATAGTTTCTCGATCACTGCCGCAGCATGCACACGTTTCATCCTGCTGCCTGTAGCTACCCGTGTATGCCCGGGTTCTCAGGCACCCTGCCCGTGCCTCGAAGAGCAACGCACTGCCTCTCGTATTGCCATAGAATCCCTCCTTCTTAATTTCCCGTTTCTCTGTCCTATAAGTCTCCAGGGTTTTTTTCGCTTCCATTCTCTCTGCCCACTTCGTCGTCTCTGCTGCCTTTACCTGCTTTTTAACTGTTGTGTAAACCCCGCTTTCCCCTACCGACTTTCCGTACCGCTTGGTCAGCTGTCTGGTCCTCCGTCTCCACCGCGTGTCCACGCTCCTCAAATACAGGTACTTAAACACCCTCGCGGCCCATCTTTCGTCCTTCATGTCACGAAGTCGCTCCTCAAACTTTATCTTGCTCTGCGCCTCCCTCGCCTCGAAAGACGACCAGCCCATATCCCCTTGTACCGCTTCATTTGTAGTTTTACTGTGGGCCCCTAGGGCCAATGTGCCTACCGCCCTCTGATTTACTTCCAGGCCCGCTTGGGTCTCTGACTTCATGCACAGAACCGAATTAGCGAAAGTTAATCCTGGTACCATGACCCCTTTCCAGACTCCCCTTACCACCTCGTATTTGCTGTATCCCCAGAGGGCTCTATGCTTCATTATAGCCGCGTTCCGTCTTCCTTTCGTCTTAAGGTGAGCCTCATGCGCCTGCGTGTAATCTTCGCTGTTGTTCAGCCATACTCCTAAATATTTATACTCTTTCACCAATGGTATTTCTACTTGCTGCACTGATACTGTTTTGTGCTCCTCGCCGTCATTAAAGACCATGATCCCCGATTTTTCTCTGCTAAAGGATAGCCCTAGGTGCGTCGCTTCTTCACCGCATATATCCATCAAGCCCTGCATACTTATCCGGTTGTCCGCCATCAACAATATGTCGTCTGCATACATTAGTCCCGGAACCCGTTGTTCCACCACCTGCCCGTTTTTCATGTAGGATAAGTCGAACCCCATCGTGCTGACTTCTAGCTTCCTTTCTAACCCCGTCATGTAGATCATGAACAGCAGCGGAGAGAGAGGACATCCTTGTTTCAGACCCTTGTAGGTGTATACAGGCCTATTGTATGTTACCCCCTCCCACACTATTTGCACTTGGTTCTCCCGGTATAGCTCCCTGAGTAAGCTAATGAATTCTGCCCCAACTCCCTCGTCCTCCAGGATACTCCAAAGCCGCTCCCTGTCTACATTATCATAAGCCGCTTTAATGTCCAGAAAGGCTAACCACAAAGGTCGGTTTTGCATTTTCGCCACCTCTATGCATTGGCTTACCACGAATAAGTTGTCGTCTAGTCTTCTGTCCTTTCGAAACCCATTTTGAAGCTCCCCTAATATCCTATTTTCTTCCACCCACTGCTCTAGTTCGAACTTCACTGCCTGCATTGCTAACCTGTACAGCACTGACGTGACGGTTACTGGCCTATACGAGCTTGGGTTTGTCCTGACTCCTTTGCCCTTGTACACTAAGTTCATCCTGCTCATTTGCCACGCGGCTGGTATTGCCTTTTCTTCTATCCTTGTTCTGATGGCTTGCAGTAGCTTTCCCTTGCTCTTTGGTCCTAACTGGTTAATCAACTCCATCGGTATCCCATCCGTGCCTGCCGCGGTATTCTTGGGGACCTTTTACTCTGCTCTTTTCCATTTCAGCTTGTCCCCATCTATCTCCAGACCTTTCGGCCTACCCGCCGCGACATCTCTGTGTCGCTGCGGGGCCTCTTCATCCACCTTACCGAACTTCTCCGTGATGATTTTGTGCAGGTATGCTAATGCTTCCTCTCCCTTGAGCATCTGTCCCTGCTCGTTTTCTATAGTACCGCCTTCTGTGGGACTCGTACGTTTCCCTAATGCCTGCACATGGTTCCAAAACCTTCTCGGCGCGTCTCTACCCCTTCCTCGTATTTGCGTTACCCATCGCTCGCTGTCCCCCTTTATTTTCGCCTGCACTAATTGCTGCACTTCCTGTTTCATTTGCTTATACTGCTCCCATTTTAGGTCCACCTCCTCCTGATGTCTCCCCATCCTCTTGGCCTGCCTGTGCTCTCTAGACGCCTGTTTACGCCTCTCTATCGCCGCCTTTATTTCTTTGTTCCACCAGCTTTTGGGTGTTTTTTTTCCTCTCCATCGGTTGGACCCCTCTGCCTTGACTATTTTTTCCTGCATAGTCTTGATGAGCCTGTCATATTCCCACTCTTCTCCAGGATTTCTTTCTATGTCAGCCTCAATGCTTTTGGCTATATCCGCAATTTGTTTGCTGTTTAACTTTGTGCGCTGCTCCGGTCGACCCGTTTTTTCGCCCCCCAGTTTCCCAAAACTCAGGTTTATGCGCTTGTGGTCACTGCCCAGACTGTGGCCCCCTTCCTCATCTATGGTCATGCCATCCAACCATTCATAAAGTCCCTCTGAAATAAGGCAGTAGTCAATACTCGACTGTCTCCTACCACACTCCCACGTTATTTGACCCTCGCATTTTTGTTCCCTATTTACTATGATCAGCTTCTGGTACTGACACATATCTAGCATTAGATTTCCGTTGAAGTCGGTGTACCCGTCTAGATCTTCAATGTGGGCGTTCATGTCCCCTACCAATAGTACCTCCCCAGAACGCTTCAAATCTTCGATGTCCTTTTTCAGACACGCCACCAGTTTTTCGTTTTGTTCTTTGCTATCCTTACCCGTCCACAGGTAAGACACCCCTAAAGCCATCTCTCTACCCTCCACTATCCCTTTCATCCACACATGTTCTTTACAGTCTTCTTTCACTCTCTTCCAATTAGTCCCCTGCCGTACCAGCATACCTACTCCTCCGCCTTTGCTCAATCCAGCCGTCCTGTTACAACCTTCCCATACATACTCTCCGATTACCGGAGGTTCCTCCAAGTCCCTCAGGTGCGTCTCGGTCACAGCGTATACCTGGATATCTTCCTCTTCTAGCTGCTTAGTAATCTCCAATCACTTCTCTCTTTTCCTGCCACCCTGCATGTTTATGTACGCGATATTCAGTTTTCCCCCTCTCTTCTTTACACGCCGTCGTCGTCCCTTTCGTTTGTCTGCACCGATCTGCACCGGCCCCGCTATCTCCCTTTGCTCCTTGCATTTGTCTACGCCATCTTCGCAAAGGCCTGTGGGCCCCCTAAAAAAGCCACAGTTCGCGCCGCGTGTCGTCTTCCGATGGCTGCTCCCACCTGCCCGCTGAAATGCACTCCGTCACGCTGGAACGCCCTTTGTCGGCCCATCCATCGGACATCCCTGTTGATGTCTACGACAGCGAAACTCAGCTCCTTGCCCAGCTCCCGTATGTCTCGGTTTACCGCCACAACTTCCCTTTCCACATGTACCCCTCTCCCAATTATCTCTGGTACTGTGCTCACGACGACCTGCACATGTGGGCACAGCTCCCGAAGTTCCTTCACCCCCTTTTCTAGCTGCTTGCGCACTCCCGCACCCCTTCCCTGCAGAACGTCATTGGTTCCTCCTGCGATAATCACTAGGTTCTGCCCCTGCATATTTTCCCACATTTTATCCTTTGCTTTTTCTAACACTACCCTGACCGTCTGCCCCGGGGACACGCCAACCTGCACTCTCTCGTCCTCTCTCACCCGGCCTCTAATCTCCATTTCTGAGTACCGCATGTTGGAGTCCCCCGCCACTATCACCATGCGCCTTTTTTCCTTTTCCCGGCTGCCCCCCGGCGCGGCCACCTGCTCCGGCACCGGCTGAGTCAGCGCCAGTCCGGGATCGTCTTCCGGCGTGGCGTCTTTGTTCTCCTCCTTTCCCTTCTCGGGATCAAGCACTGCCGACGCATCTGCCTGGTGACCTGCTTCATCCTTTGTTTGGATGTCACCCTTCGTCGCCATTTTGACCTCCATTTGCGCCAACCTCGCTTCGAGTGCCTTCTTCTGCTCTTTTTCATCCTTCAACTCCTCCTGTAGCTCGCCTACCTGAACCCTGAGCTGCTCCTTTTCTTCCTCGAGCCGGTCGAGGCGCGACGCTAGCACACACACTCTGCACATGAAGTCCTGTCCTTCCGCGTCCTCGACCGACTCGAATCTCGTCTCCTCGAGCGGGTATTCGTGCTCGCATCCCGTGCACATCACACCCGGCTTCTTCCTCTGAGGCATGGTACTGTCCGTCCAAGGCGTGCCCAACTCTGGCTTACTTCAGTGCCGCGTTCTCGCGCGCTCCCTTCCAATCTAAAAGTAAGCCGCAACGTGCGATTCTCTCCTACAGCATCAATTCTTCTTTCACGAATTACCAACGCTTACAAACCGCCACGTGCAACAACCGCGCGACACCTCTGGTTCGGTCACTTCCCTACGCTAACTACCGCCCCTTTCAACTAGTCTAACCTACATCTCTCTCTAAAACATGGTCACTCTAAAAAAGGAATAATAAATTTGAAACACTTATCCGTTTTCGTCGTCGATGCCTCCGCCGCGCTCTGTACGTCCGCACACCTCGACAGCTCGAACTCGCACTCCCCGCACCAGTCCCCGCACCAGTCCCCGAACTCGCACCAGTCCCCGAACGCTAGCGCCACGAGGGAGTCAAGCGGCGGCAAACGTAAACACCGCCACTCACGCCCTCGCCCGTTGAAATCCGGGCGACGCGGCAGGCCGCACCTTGCGTACGCTCTCATCCAGCGGCCGTGGCTAGGATGATGCGCATCGCCCCCAGCTTCGAAAAACAGGCGCTAGGTGGCGCCCCTTTCCTTCTTTTTCTACAGTTAGCTGAGTTGCGCGACCCCCCGCCATCTTGTTATCCTGATTGCTGCGGGAAAGCCGCCCATCCCTAGTGTAGGAGCCTCGCCGCCACGCTTCCGACGGCGGCCGACGCGCGGTGGGGGCGCTTCGGTCGGCGGCGCCTTACGGCGGCTACGCTGGATTCCTGGGGTGTCGCTCACGCTGCTGCTGCTGCTGCTGTTTCAGGGCGGGGCGCGGTGCCGCCCGCGTCGGCGGCTGCGGCGCAGCCGTAGTGGGGGCTTCTCTGCGCGGCATATATAACCGGAGTGACGTCATCACGGCGGCGTGTGGAAAAGGGTCGTGCAACTCTTAGCTCCCTGTGGGAGCTATATAGAGGAGAGAGAGAGAGAGAGAGAAAACGTTTATTGAAAAGCAGGGACGGGGTAGGGGAGAAAAAGAGTTAGGAGCTGTGGGCGGCCATCCTATTCCGGTAGGCCGCGTGCTGCGGCTGCCATCTTCGCCCGAGAGATCAGGGCCTCCTGGTCTTCGAGCTGGCAGCTCTGCGACGCGCACTCCCACTGCTCAAGGGTAGGGGATCTGGGAGGTGGAGGGTTGGTGGGGCACGTCCAGACGAGATGAGCTGTGGTGTTAGGCTCATCGCATTGGGGGCAGTTGAGTGGGTAGTTAGTAGGCGATATGTGGTGGAGATGGAGGTGATTGTAATAAGTGTTGGTTTGAAGTCGGCGCCAAATGCAGGCGTCAGCGGTAGAAAGGGAAGGGTGGGGAGGGGGATAGGTGCGTCGGGTTGCTTTGTAGTGGTAGAGGATGTCGGTGTATGTTTGGGAGAGGGGCGCAAAGGAGTTTGTAATACTGGCTGCATTGTTGCCCTCTTCTGGGAATGCCCGGTGAAGGAGAGCTCGGGCGGTGGCGTGTGCCACTTCGTTCCCAGGGAGGGAAGTGTGGCTGGGTGTCCACACTATGCGGGCATGAGGGAGGGTGGGGCATTGAGAAAGGATGGCCAGGGTAAGAGCCGAGACTCGTCCGAGTGCAAAACGACGGCAGGCAGCTTGTGAATCAGACAGTATCGTTATGCTGGGGCTCATGGCTTGGGTAATTGCGAGGGCAATAGCTGCTTCTTCGGCTGTGGTAGTAGACGCTGTGCAGACAGTTGCCGAGGTGAGGAAGGCATTGTCGAAGCGGGCAACAGTGGCGACGTGAGCTGGTCGTTGAGGATAGGGAGAGGCGTCCGTATAGAGGGTGGTCGGGTCGCTGCCGTATTTTCTGATGAGGAGGCGTGTACGATGCTGACGACGGCCGGCGTTGTATGTAGGGTGCATATGGCGCGGAATGGGGAGGATATGGATGTTGCGTCGCATTGATGGAGGTATGCGTTGCGGCGAGTCCGGAGTTTGTACCACCTTCCGGCCTAGCGTTTTGAGCAGATGACGACCGGCGGGTGTGAGTTGTAGGCGCTGTAGTTGGTTTTGGAGATGGGCCTCAATAATTTCCGAGAGGGTGTTATGTAGACCCAGTTTCAATAAGCGGTCGGTAGAAGTGAAGGTAGGCAGGCTGAGGGCTGTCTTATAAGATTTGCGTATTAGGACATCAATCTTGGCATGTTCTTGTGGTTTTAAGGTAAGATAGGGTGCCCCGTAGGTGATGCGGCTGATCAGCATTGCTTGAATGATGCGGCAGTTATCTGTTTCCTTGAGTCCATGTCGGCGAGAGCATATTCGTTGAATTAGGTGTGTAAGTTGGGAGACTGTCTGTATAAGTTTGGGGAGGTACGCGGCCCCGGAGCCGTCGTGGTGGTAGTGGACTCCTAGGATGCGGAGGGTCTTGACGGTGGGGATTGCTTGCCCGTTGAGAGTGAGTGAGGGGTCGGGGGTAGGGTTTGGTGGGCGGCCCCGGGTTCGTGCTCGGAGGACGAGTAAGGCGGATTTTGATGGGGCGCAGCAGAGACCACAGGTTTGGAGGTATTGGAGCGTAGTGTCGACTGCCTGTTGAAGACTGTCTTGCTGTTGTCCGGGAGAGCCTGTGTTGGACCATATGGTGAGGTCGTCTGCATATAAGGCGTGCGACACGTGGGGGATTTGCTCAAGTACTGTCAGGAACTCTATCTTTTTCCAGCGAAGGTCGGATAGGAGTACCTGCAAAGCCGCTCCCGTTGTGCTCCGCTGAAGCTTTTCGAATTATGAACACAAAAACGAGGGTGATGACGGATGTCCCCCGCAAAACAGAATATGCGTCGCCACGCTCCCATCAACAGGAAGGTGCGCACAGTCTTGCCTCGTTGGCGGGAAAAATCTTCACAAATTGGGATTCCCCGGAGTAAGTTAGACCAACAAACGTTGGGAAAGACGGTGCCCGTCACAAATATCATCACACACTTGCAAATCACCACTTGGAAATAATGTTTCCTTGAGGAAATGAATCCACCCAGGCAACCATAGACCGAAGCCGAGAGTACAAAATGTTGTGGCACCGGTGTGATTGGTCTGTGTAAATAGATAGCGCTAAATAAATATATATTAGGAACTGTCAACTGAGCGTAAAATAGCCCGTAGAATATATTCTGCCATTGTATGGGTCGGATAAAAATCATAATAACACATGTCAGAGCCGTTACTTCGCGAGCACGCAGATACAGCTCCCAAAAATCGCAAGAACCAGATTGTTTTCGTATCTGTGAAGCTCGATTTTGGTTTCAGGATGAGTCCGAGGTTATCGCCATGACGACTTCGCTCCCGCACGTACAAAGTCTTCTGAGGTGTCAAGTGAGGTGCGTAAATTTTGAAGGCTGACAGCTCACCAACGCAATTGAAGACATCTGCAGAACAGCTCTTGTGAATAATGACGGATTCCTCTACTGTAGTGAAAACCCATCAATGCCGTGACCCAATGGATCTCTCCGTGCCTTTACATTGCGCTCTATGACCCGGAACTTAACTTTTCGCGAAGCCACATGCTCTTCCGTCGCCTTCATTGGTGTCGTCGTTCTGTGTACTATCAGTTACTGTATAAATAAAGCCAATGATTACTTGTTATGGGCTAATGACATGACGCGAACACTAAGGTGTGTTAACCGAAAAATTCACCGTTACTGTGAATACGGAGTTCAACCTTCGGAATGTGTACTTTGAGGAAAACTAAGCAAGCCGACATTGTTTAGAGAATATAAAGTTTATTGGCCGAATATTAAGTATTTCTACTCCTCCTTGTGCCTTTCCGTAAGAAGGGGTGAGTCGCCACTTTCTCTTAACATACGTCTAATTTAAACCAACTTCAATAACTTCATGAGGTCATATAAATACTCAGTCACCTTCTAAAAATACTCAGATACCACAGCAAAATAACCTTCTGAACTGTTTAAACACTCCACTTGGGGTTATACTACTATTTTTTTAACCCATTATTATAATTTTTGTATTGCTCGGGAACTGTTTTTTCTTGTTGTTATTTACGTCACATGGTTCTTCGATCCCGTTTTATTGATTCATTTTTACGTAATTTCTCGAACGACGTGTTTTCGTGAGTATAGTTTTCCTTTATCAGCATGTAACATTTTTCTGAAGTACAGACTATAAGCTTCAAGCTCGGACTTCATTTATTTATACCCGGACGGGGTGTTTGATGGCTGCATAGAATATTTTGTTTTATTACCTGCCTTAGCAGCCTTACGAATAAGCATAACCATTTTTGTAATAGATAATAACGCAATCGCTTATGATTACGCCTAACTAAAACATTTATTACTTGAAATTTCCCCGCTGATATATTGTAATTTAGGAAATTTATTTTCATACTTCGAGTCGATTTCAGTTGTGGCAGCTCAACCTAAACCTGGTTAGTGCAGCTGGTGCCTGTGCGTGTTTGCGTGCACACGTGCGAGAGGAATATCCGAGTGCGCGGTACAATTGAGCATTGAAAAGGGTGATACTATATCTTTCCGTCCTGGTGTAGGGATTAAGGGTACAACCCAGTCTCAGCAATGCGGAGTGGGAGGGGAGGGGGGGAGATGGTTCTTCGTTGCCTTCCTTCCAAGATGTTTTCATTCTTGTCCCATTTTTCAGTTTAAAGGCTCCCATTCCGGTTACTCTTTTGAGTTGTTAACTGTCGCATGAAATTCCCTGAGGCCCCTATGCACATAAAAAAGCGTGGATATTTATTTTCCCGTTCATCGAACTAGCCTCTGACGAGTGTTCCCCTGTTACGAATCGGCATATTATTAACCGCCCAATACCGAAACGCCACACGACGACGGCCGTTATCGCAGGCCAACAACTGGAGATTATAGATAATTTTTTTCTCTCACTAGCTACGCCGTAACCTTCGCGGCTCAATCATGTGCTCTCATCCCAAACATCAGCCAGTTTGGAATGTTGGTGAATAAAAAAAGGGAAAAGAAACAATCTGGGTGTCATTAAGAGTTCACCCATGCCATTCATTTTTTGTTTTATTTCGGAATGGGTTACTATGTGTTCACCATGTTTGTTCTTTTTCCTTTTCTCCTTTATTTATTTTCTCCTTTAATGTTCTAGCTTTCCTCATCACCCATCCCCCCCCCCACCGCCCTGAAAATTTAACCCTGCGTTCGTCACTGCTAAGGTGGATCTTAACACTCCGCGTCTGCCCTAGCAACTAATCGCCATGCCGACACAGCAGTAAAAAGCCGATGGCCTGCTTTCGAGCCGAGATTTTTTTTTTTTTTTTTTTTGACATCAAGACCCCATCATCAAGCAGTGCCATACGTACGTGGAACCGAAGCGACAAATATTTAGCTCTTTTGAAGGTCAGCAAAACTGGGGTAATGAAACATAAACAGATTATATCGCGGTTTTCAAGGCTATAGTCTTAAATGCGGTATTATGCTGTGGTTCTGGGGGAGGGCGAGATGGAGATTTCTTTTGACACCGCCCCACCTGCGCAATGAACATTAGGAACAATTTGTGGAGACAAATGTTGGGCACTAGAGAAAGATAAGAACACTAGAGGAAATAAAAAAACTGACTGCTTCAATTTTCTTGAATAAACAGACTCGCTGCGGACACAAACGTCATTCAGAATAGGCGCATAGAGGGCACGGTGGAAATTAAAACACCAGGGCAAATTGTGGAACGTAAAAGGCGCGGGAAGTATTCGATAAAACGGCTTCGATAAAACGCAAGTCGATCACACGGCGTTCAATGAAAGGGCGTTTGATAAAACCGCGCGAGATAAGCTGTCCGGAACCTGTCGTCACACGTCCGTTCGTCATATGACATTTGGTAACAGGTCGGTTTGTTACAGCTAAAATATGTGATAGGTCAATTCGCTGTCGCGGGATACTCCAACCGAGTACGTAATTCCGTAATTTGCTCTTTGGTATTGTACGCTATTATGAAGCTGGCCACCTATTATTTTTGGACTCTGTACTAGAAGCTGTATAAAATGGCACATATTTGTTAACAGAGGAGTGAGTTCAATATGTTGCAACCTGTACGCCTGCGCATATAGCTTTCAGGACGTTTTTTTAAAGCGAAGCTCTTTAGCAAATCGTAATTTTTCGTGTCCAAGAAATTGCGGAGTGCGCGAACGGGAGGGCGGACCCCGCTGCGACCACCCGGCAGTTAACAAAACCAAGAAAATGACCAGCGCTCGTGTGGGCGTACCTCGCGGCGATTGCCCAGCGTCATCGGCGCACGTTTGCAAGCCAATCACACCCATTTGGGAGATTGGCCAAGATTGGCAAAAACAAAAACTGCAGCGCTCGCCGTTATCGTTGCAAAACTTGCTCCGTACGAGAAAAACAGGTCATAGTGTACGCCCCTCCAAGGTGACGTCCAATGATTATCACTAACAAAAAAATGATGGAAGCTCACACTTACAGCAACAATGATGGAGTCAAGATCGTTGTGGCAGCAGCGAAGAAGCAAATCGGCTGCAATCGTCGACTTAAACCGTCGGGATGGTCGTGAAGATTGCGTAAAGCTTCGCATCTTTCAAGTCTTACGCGTTAGAGTGGGCTTCGTTCATTTTTTTGGAGGTATGTCTTTGAATGATTTGAAATTGCTGTATTCTAGACATGTAATATAATATATCAAAAATGACAGTCACAGTGGACAGGTAGAGAAACATAATTCTAACTGGAATATAGATACAAGGTTAATGACCCTGGGCAGAAAGCCTAATAAGAAAATATCCTGGAAGAGTGGCCACGAAAAACCCGCGCCCCCTTTTTATTGTAGCGGCGGAGTTGTGCGTCCGTGAGTCACACACGAGGGGGGAATGATATGGTGCAAGATTTTTTAACACTACATCCCCCTGAGAAAGACTTGAGCAAATCAAGTAGTTTTAGCGTAACATATTTTCTTTTTTTTTTCCGTCATCTCCGTCTGTTTAGAAGTGAAGGCCAATCGGAGAGGACAAGGACAGTAACATGACTCGAACATCATCCTATCTCTCTTTTGTGCGTTTTTTGGTTCTTTGGGGTAGCTGTATACGTTATATAAGAGATTCGCTTTCCGCACATGATTGTATTTTTCATTTTAACATGGAAGCAATAGGCACTCAGGCCGGGTGCTCGTACACTCCCATCAAAGTCAATTAATCTACGCTTCAAATAGTGATTAGCCGCTACAGCGACGCCAATCGGTTCACAACTTTGAGGGCAGCCTCCAGGAATACTGCGTGTTGAATTGCAAAAAGTTGGAGTAATAAATGCTTTTCCACGGGTTCCCATGGGCCATTCCGTATCATTCATTACTGGTTTATTGCAAGCGTTGGAACTATTTAATAATTAACGAAGTTGTAACTTAGTTATTAATGCATTTTCTATGGAGCAACGATTAGGCAGCATATACAAGCGATACCTTATCATCGCTTTCACAATCCTATAAAGCTCCGCGACGTTCGATTTTCCACACCTGTGACAAATTTTCCTAAGTGACAAACTGGCCTATGACGGATGATCCTATATGACCACACGGCCTATTACGAACCAGTCTATGACGAAACGCCATGTGACGAACGGGCCTGGGCCCAATATTATTTCATTGTTATCGTTGTTTCCTTTCACTTCATTTTTTTGCGATAGAATCTCCGTTGGCATAAAAATAACTTATTTACAAATATACATGGGCACCCGTCTCTCGAAGGAAGTCAAGAAGGGAGCGGTGGTGGGGTCCTCAGAGATGTAATGAACTCGTGTATTTCAGTACCGTAACTATTTCTGGGTGGCACAAGCACCCAGTGACATTCGCTGCTATTTTGAATTGACCTCAGTCTGGAATCTACAACAGTTGCACCCCAAAACATCAGCAAAACTGTTAAAGTCACTCAAAGATTGTGTATAAATTTGTGAAAATATCGCTCGCTCCTCCAGCGGTATCGGCTACAGTCGGTTCCGGCTCCGGTCTTTTCGGTACAAGAAGTTTCGGTACAGGGCGTTTTCGTACGGTCTTTTCGGTGCACTGACCTTTCGGGACACGGATCTTTCAGGACACGGATGTTTCTATACAAAGATGAATTCCAGCGAGCGCTTTAGGCTGCGCTCTTTGTCGACGTGGTGGTTACAAGCACGCATTTCGTATCTCTTTATTGCAGATGTTCTTCGAAATTCTGCGTTATTTTAGGCCAGCAGTTGCTTATGCGGCCTTGCCGAAAAATAGGCTTCTTGTTACATGTTAACTGTGATATTTGGAGCATTCGGACAGCCTCATTGTTCATTATTTTGTTTTTAGAGACCTATTATCCGCAGTATTTTATATAACAAAACAGTGGCAGTGTCATCGTGTTTTTAACTAGTTTTTGACGGCTCATTATCCACCTTTTCTTTAATCAGTCAGAGTAACTATTTCATTCTTGCACTTTCTGGTGTCCCTACAACAGCGGCTACGGAAATGAGTGCCACCACACGGTTGAAGGAGCCTGCTCCTTTATAATGTAATGACGAAGAAGTTGTAATTTTTTGGTATTCTGCATTTGTGAACGTTTCTTTCCCCTCATAGCGCAAGTACTTAATGCGCTATTAGCAATGCATTAGGGAAGGCACTTATTGTAACTTGACGCACGCTTCCGTACCGAAATATCCCCGAAAAAATTATGGGGCTGTCAAACGGATTTTATTACGGCGAGTTCACTTATGATAATGATCGTTGGATGTGTATGGTGCATCCCAACTGGGGCAAAGAGCGCGAAAACAATGGTTATGTATGGCGGATGAAGACGTAAACTCTAAAGGCGAGTTCATTTACTCGTTGTAGTTAGGTAGTCCACAGTGAAGTGGAGGAATCCCCGTCTTTTTTCAGCATATAGACATCTACGGGGGTAGAATGGTTACGGAAAATGGCTGTAACGCTTGTGTTGCTGAAAACACCCCGAGACATACAAATGACGTTTGACTGTTAAGGGGGCTAATAATCGTGGGGAGTTTTAAGTTGGGCGATATCACGGGTAATCACCAGTCGCTGTTTTAATACAAACAACGAGATAACACTGCTCCTCCGTGCCAAAGACAACGGGAAACAGGCAACGGTATTTTTATCGGTTATTATAAAACTGTAGCGCTTTGAAGTGTCATTACTATCATGAACTGAAAAATCGTTAAATCTCAAATTACAGTCATGTTTTGTTTCTCGCGCTCGTTCGTACTGCGCATTTCAATGCGTTCGTAAACAAGGTACCATCAACTCTCGATAATTACATGTCGCCTAATTGGAATTTTTGGTTATTTGAAAGTGATGTTCTTGTCCTTCCAATTTTTTGTGACGAAATTGCTCAATATTCAAAGCTAAAACCAATAAAATCGCTAACTGGAAGGTATTTTGAATGAAAAGCATTGTTGAGGCCGTCATTTCTCGATGGAACCCGCCGCGGTGGCTCAGTGGCTAAGGCGTTGCGCTGCTGAGCACAAGGTCGCGGGTTCGATTCCCGGCCGCGGCAGCCGCTTTTCTGATGGAGGCGAAAAGCAAAAACGCCCGTGTGTACGAGATTTCGGCGCACGATAAAGATCCCCTGCAGGTGGTCGAAATTAATCCGGAGCCCTCCACTACGGCGCGCCTCATCGCCTGCGTTGTGTCGGCGCGTTAAACCCCACAATCAATCAATCAATCATTTCTCGATGAAATTCAATTTTTGTAGCGCCAAAACACCACCGTGCTCGGTAATATGTCGGCGCCATCGCCACTGAGGCTGCGCAGCCAGGGCAGTTGAGACACGCGTCAAGGTACATATGCCGTTTTCAAGTCCTCAACCGTCTTTCCTACGCACCACTCCGTGCGAGCAGTTCGTGCGCTGGACGCTTCAGGCTCCGACTTTAGCGATAAGACTCAGCTGTAAGGGCAAACCATGACGTGCGCTCGATTTTAACAAGAGTTCTGAAAAAAATTAAGAGGAGGGACGCGTTGTGTGCTAATAATGGCAATGCTGTTATTGTGCTTTCCGAATAAATGGAAGTTCGGTTAGTTCGACGTTTTTTGTGGTCCCCATAAATTTCGTTTTACGAGATATACTCTATTGCAAAACTGCAATTTAATGCAAATTTGTCGTTCTGCGTGTTTTAAAGCGAATTTTCCAAAAGGTTCAAATATTCCAGATAATATTCAACAAATAAACACACGTTTTTTTTACAAGGCGGCGTAATCGTCTCCAGTCTTCAGGTACCGCAAATTGCCAACAACGACATCTGTGATAAATACGTACGAATTGCATGCTTCCAACCTCCACGTCAACAGAGCGCGCAGCCTAAAGCGCTCGCCTAAATTCGTCTTTGCACCGAAACACCCGTATCCCGAAAGGTCCGTGTCCCAAAACGCCAATGTCCCGAAAGGTTCGTGCACCGAAAAGGCCGTACCCAAACGCCCTTTATCGAAACGTCCTGTACCGAAAAGAACTAGACCCAGTCGTCCAGTTCTTGCATACACACCATTTTCCTTGCCAGAGGTGGGCGCCGCCTATTGCTTTTTTATTATTATTATTATTATGATGATGATGATGATGATATTTTGGCTGTACCCTTTGAATCGGGTGGGTTTGCCGCGCACACGCTAGCCAGGACAAACAGAAAGAGAAATGCATGACAAACAACGACACTAACGCGGCCCGAACGAGACACAAACATATGGCACACCAAAAAGAAACACTTGACAACACTCAGCCACATACGAGAAACCAAGAAAAAAAAACAAAAAAGCATAACACAACGAAGAATCTCAGAATGTACACTTAACGTCCCTCGGCTGCCGTCGCACACCAGCTTTCCAGGCGACGCTTTGTACGCGCAACAGCGCGCACGTCCACCACACCGTCGGCGTCCCTGAAGCCGAGAGCTTCCTGCAGGGTCGGAGGCGGACCACTTTCGCGGATATTGTCACAGTGTCCGACACCAGCACAGCTTAAGATCAAATGTTCGGCGGACTCGTCCCCCTCGCCACAAGCACGGCACATCACACTGGCCACCTGGTCATCGAACGTTTTCTGGCGCACGAGAGTACGGAGGGCTCCCGCACGTGCCTCGAAGAGCAACGCACTCCCCAAGCTATTGTCGTACAGCTGGCAACCACCGATCGAAGTCTTGTGCTGCGCGTAACCCGCCACAGTGGGCTTTTCCCGCACAGCACGCTGCCACATCGCCTCCTCTTCTTCGCGCACTCGACGGCGCGTGTCACGTGTCCAGGCCGCGGCCGTGCCCACAGAAACAGGCTCGCGGAAGAGGAGGAGGAGGAGGAGGAGGAGAAAACTCTATTGCAGCAAGTGGTCAGAGAAGCGCGGTGGCCACCGGCCTAAGGCTGGTAGCGACTTCAGTGGCTTTTTTAAGTGCGATGCCCTTTATAAGCGACCCCAAACCATCCACCGCCGGCGTCGGCGGCAGCGTCGGCGTCCGCAGTGCTCCTCTATAAAGAAACAGCATCCGGCGCCAGGTTTCGATCCGCGGACGTTGCGGCCGCAGCGCGACGCTCTACCGACCAAGCCACGGACGCGACGTGATATCAGCGTTAGTGACGCGCCTTATATCTTTAACGCATTCAAACTACGTCGTCAGCGGCGTGCGTTGGCGACTCAGCGGCGTTATAGCGGCTTGATAACTGCGTGGTGTACACGTGATACTACAAACCCGATGGAAGAGATGGAAGAGAAGGCGGCGAGGCGGTGGGCTGCGGGGGCCGAGCGCAAGCGCCGCAAGCGGGCCGACAACCGTGCATTCGCACTTTCACATTCTCCCCCTCGGGGAAATGCGGGGGAATTTTTTGACCAGGACTTCTGGTGTAGCCCGGTCGGAGCTACCCAACGCCTCCCTCCACTGCTCGCTGCTGGTGATTAGAGGGAAGGGGTCTTGGGGGCACTGCCATATGGAATGACTTAGTGAGACGTGCTCCCCTCACAGGGGGCATGCTGACGAAGGGAATTCTGTCGGATGGATGTGGTGGAGGCGAGCTCTGCTTGGGAAGGTGTCCGTTTGCAAGAGCCGCCAAATACGCGCCTGGCTTATCGTAAGGGATGGATGAGGCGGGGAAAATTGTCGACGCGAGAGGCGGTAGTGCTCTGTTATGTCATTAAATGTGATCAGTCGGTCTCTGGCGGAGCGCGCCCCGTGGTGAGGAACGATACTCACGCCGGCTCGGTGTGTGAGTTCGCGAGCCATAGCGTGTGCAGTTTCATTCCCCTCCATGCCAGTGTGGGAAGGCCGCTAGGGGGCTACGGCGTGAAAGCGCTATTCACACCGGCTCCGTATTTTCGCTTCGATTTCTGCGAAATGTGCCCATGGACTGACAAAGTTTTGTTCTCCAGAGGTCGTTAACATCCTTCGGATCATCGCGTGTGCTTCATGTGCGAAGGAAATCGCTCATCTTTGCTTCACGAACTCTGTAAGTCACGCGTACCTGCAACTCGCTGTGCTAAGCCTAGTTAGGCTAAGCTCGACCTGGGAGCTCGCGGAAGAAGCCGTACTTCTTCTCCAAGAAGTACACACGGCGCGCCCAATTTGTGCGGATGCAAGTCGCCGCCAGATACTCGAACACGCGTCGCGCCAGCGCTCCCGATGCGTGAACTCATGGAGGAAAGAAACCTTTTCTTTCCTCCATGCATGAACTGGAGGCGACACGCTAGCGCCCTCTATGAAGCGAACGCTGAAACTGCCGTGCTGGGCCACGGCCGTACGGCCTGCGCTTCGGGTATAGTTCCCACCTTTCACCGCCGCTAGTTCGTGGCGCTTCGGACCAACCCTCGCCAGTTGACCCACAGCACGGGCGGGGTAGAGGAGCGGTGCGCGCGGATTTGCCGCTGCCCTAGCCCTGCCGTGGCTACAGGTGATACCTGCCAGTGTTAATTTACATGGGCGTTCTTAAAATAGTTGATTCCTTACCCCCTTCTGAATTTTCGGTCTATTAGGGTCAAACAGCCTAACATTATCATTCGGAAGCGCCGAATCAAACATTTGAAAGAAACATTTCAACGCGGAGCGCATGACGAAAAATATGCGAGGTCTTCATATCTTATCAGCGACTGTGTTATATGAAAATGGTGAGACAGGCAAATAAACACGGCACTTTCCATGACTGAAATATCATTTCTTATTTTTTTATTTTTCCTTTCGGATGATGTCTTGGTTTGCACACGCACAGGGCACGACCAGTGACGCGAATGATTTCCCGTCGAGGGAGATAGGGTTATCGCTTAGCTAAACGTAATTCTGCTATTCACGCTCCGGTCGGGCTGAGCGGCCCGCCGGCAGCGAAGCGCACTGTCAAAAACACACAGCTGCTCGGCCAGAAGCGATGCGTCGACTAACAGAAAGGCGGGTTGGAAGGGCAGAGGGTTGGTTCGAAGCGCCCCCACTGTAAAGAATCTGCTGTATTGGTTCCTTCTTGGGTGCGCAGGCCGTATGAAAGTGCGCGCTCGCCGCTGCTCCAGTCCGGCCGTGGCTGGGCTGCTAAGTGCTCCGTTCTCTCCGTGCGTCTTTTCTGTGCCCATGCGTTACCGAGTGGACCGTAGTGGGTTGGCGTTAAGTTAGCGGTTGCAGTGCTTGTGTGTGTGTGTTCTGTTTTATTTTCACCACCTGCGGACGTATTTTAGGTCTTAATTCGCTGGCAGAGAGGAAGATGCCGACCCCGGCAGTTGCGAGCAGCAGTAGCACTGGTGGTATGTGGTGCCGGTGGTGCTCCGCAGTTCCGCAATGCGAACGCTACCGGTATGGCATCGAATGGCATAGAAATCGATATCGGGATTAGATACAGTAATCCCTCGTTATAACGAAGTCAGCGGGACGGCGAAAAATTTTGCCCTAAGCGGTATTTCAGTGTGAGCGACCACTCTATAAAAAGGGAAGTAGTTGAGCTTTAACTGTGCCACAACTGCGAGGAATCAAAACACAATGTATTCAGAGATGTAAAACTGTATTCAGGTGCAAAAAATGCAGTGAGCTTTGGCTGTTTGAAGTTCCTGCTGGGCGCGAGCAACCCCTGCTCCAATTTGACCAAGCGTTTCACAATGCTGTGGTCGCCGCTAATGCATTCAACTTTATTTCACAGCAAGCGTACGTACTCGCGCGGCTAAAGGCACGCGCCGTCGGCGCCCAAGTGACTGAACGCAGCGGGCGGCGCGGAAGGAGCTTTGGAGGTACAGCGACGGCGAAACTGGCGGCAAGGGGGCGAAGAGTTGACATGAAGGCAAGAGCGAGCAGTGACTCGCAGACTGGATGGAGAGCGAATGAGGACGGCAAGGCCACTTTTATGGGGGGAAGGAGGGGGGGGGGTGTTGCGGGCGTCACGTAACTCTGTGTCAGTTTTGCGCTCGAACGAGCCGGAAATACTGCGGCTTGAGGCTGAGGTTTTTGAGCTCAGACAATTATTAACCTTTCATTGTGCGTACACAGCGCAATCATGAAAACTGGCCGGTTTTTCACTAATGGCTTTGCATGATCACTGGTCAATTTTTTTCCCGAGTTGTGCATGCGTGAACTTTGCAAAACGAGAGTTTTTCGGCGCCCTCTTGTGGACGATACTGCTAATTCTACAGTCCCTTTGTCGGTGTTCCCGCACCGTCACGTCCCCGCCATTGAACAATGTCTAGGAACAAAATTAAATGACCCTACCACGCATTTGGACCGTTTGTCTAAAGTCGGAGGGCGCGAATCGAGCATGACCGGCTCCAGAAAATCGCCGGGGAAACAAGAGATTGCATTGACCATGTTGGCAGCCTGACTCGCCGCCGAGTAGCCGCCGCACTACCATGCCTCCGCTCGCCACTTCGCTCTAGGCGGGTCAAGCTCTTCGTGTACTTCAAGTAATGCGGCCTAAAATGCATGCGTTTTGTTTGGGACCAGAAGAAATTTTGAAAAAAGCGATATTTTGAGTAAAGCGATTTTGTTATAGCGAGAGATTACTGTACGTATTTTAGATACCACCATGCTTGTTATGTTCACGGATTAGTCATGTTTACGGAAGCGCGGACGTCGAATTCGGAGCGCTCACAGGATGTGGGTCACACTGACTCGCGCTCCCGATGGACTTTCGACGAGGTGATTGCTACGCTGTTGACATTGCAATGCAATATAATCTTTACGAACTAGCTTTGTGACGGTTACTGACGAAACTAAATTACCTGGACGGAAAAATAAAACGACAGCACAACCAGTCAAAATCCTATTCGAAGGTTGTGTCATGATTGGCCCAACTCTGCGCAGTCATGTGCCTGCAGCTGTCGCTCGGAATCCAACTTTGTGGACCCTCTGCTTGCACCACGAATGCTTTGCGCGATCAGCAGTAACTGTTTTGTAATTGTAGTACTTTAGATTGCGTGACAACGCAAAAGAATGAGAAACATTTACTTTGACCGAGTTGTGGACAGGTTGAGCTATTTTCCAAATGCAGCGTTCACGCGTATCTTGAGCTGCATTTCCACATTTGGCTGCCTGCTTATCCTGCTATCGACCAGCAGTGTGCGATGAAGAAAGTTATCCTTTCATATCATTTGGCAGTGTAATGCGTTGGCCTGAGGAAAAGTAAACAAAACGCCGTGATTTTAAAGCTTAGATTAGATGAAGAGGGGATTGTTTAATGCCAATCGGTTGTAATGACCAAACAATATATGGTATTTTAAAGTGACTACAAGGAACCAGAAGTTATTGTAATGTTGTGTTGTATGGGCGCATCCGAAAGATCCCCAGGTGATCAAAATTAATCCTGAGCCCTCCACTTCGGCGCGCCTCATCGCCTGTGAAGAGTCAGTGCGTTAAACCCCAAAATAAACCAATTAATCAATCAAGTATCAAGTTACTTCTAACATTTCCGGGGGTTTTGTTTTGCCGCTCCTGTCGCAGCTTTGCGTGTGATAAATGAATTTTGCTCCGTCTGCTTGCCGTACAAAAAGTGCACCGAACAGACCCTAGAGTTGGCCGTCGGCACAAGGTCTTTGCGGTTTATTAACAGCGTCCACCGATATCTCAACTCAGTGTCTGTGGGGAAGCGATGCAGCAAAAACACGTCGCAACCGCACTGCATTTTCTCAAGGCAGTGCAGTGCTGATGTGCGCTGCCGGAGACTGTTTCTCGCTTTCCCGTACGGTGCTGATCAAGTGACGTTTGCTCCTTGAACTTGAACTCCTTGAACGCAGTTCAGCGTCGCAGCATAGCCTAAGACCCTAGAAAGTTTTCCAAAAACTAAGTACATGGTGAGACACATTATTGTACTACACAGCGGACTACACCGCACCGAGCGATGTTAACAGCCCAGCGCACACACACAACGCTGGTCCACTGGAAGCGGAAGGCGCGCGGGCCGCCGAGAGAACTGGTTTGCGAGTATTTTCCACCTTTCCCGGCTGCTTGTGGAAAATGGTGTACACACCTTTAATCCCTCTGGTACCTTTCGCTGCCGGTGTCGCTGGCCAGTACTCGTAGGTGGCTGGCTAGCCGTGTTAGGGCCTTGGGATGTCAGCGGCAGCCGCTATCTATCACGAGCAGATTGCTGAGCACCGGGTAAGGTGTTTCCGTTGTAGTCAGATCGAAGGCTCTCCTGGTTTTTGAAATGTATTTAAATGACGCCTTATTTACGGGAGTACCAAACGAACTATACTCTTAAACAAACGCCTGCGCAGAGCAGTGATTTGAGGGCTAAAATTAACCAAACAAGTTGTATATGTAGGCATATTTACGTCTATATGTTGGCTGCTCACCGCCATCATCGCAACAAAAAGCAATCTACACGTGGAAAGTGAACACAAAAATAATGCGGCGATCATGAATGCAGCAGAAAGTAGGTAGTGTAGACAGGAATTAATTGAGCAGGTTAATCAAAAGCCTAAATTAAGAGCCGTTTCAGCAACCCCTCTTCCAAATTATATATACCTCGAGATTATCTGAATTGCTTTTTTTTTTTAAATGCGGTGGCTAGGTATATTCTTTATACTAACGTTATTTCTACGTCGCCTGCTCAGACAACTTTAGCGGTGTGGTCGGAAACACGTCGGGGCGGGTACTGAGCACGCCTTTCCTGCCGTTTGAAGGTGAATTCGTTTCAGGTCAGGTAATAATAAACGTTCTTTTTCACATGATTCCTTACTCCAATTAACGCCGTTAGTAAAGAACACGATATGAGAACAAGCATAGACAAACTAATACCTGTAGTACAAAAGTAACGTACTGGAACCTCAACAAAATTGTTACTTGGTCGAGATCCTTTTTTTACTACCTCAGCTTCGGGACCCTTTGTTCTGCATTATTTATACCGGGACCATTTTTTAGCACCTAAAATAATGTTTTTCAGTAAATCACGGGGCTCAACAAAACACGATTAGAAGCTACTCTTTTTAGTGTTTTCTGACCAATCCTCTCCCATTATCTACAAAAAACCTCAACCTTCTAAACACCTCCCTCCCTTCCCGTCCCTGAGAATGCAATAAAAAAGAGCGCTAAAAATTCAATCAGTCGGCTGCAGAATAAAAGAATTGCCCCAGGGAAATTTATTAACGAAGACATTCGAGTGCTGGAATTCTAAACACTAGCTTTCGAAACACAGAAGTAATCAACAAAGTTAAGTCACTGCAAAAACTTGCCATCCACAACCTACAATCAATTTTTGCACTTCAGTTCATGACGTGCTGTACTAACTAGTTGTTCCGTCTTATTACCAGCTACGAACACACACAACTAAATATAATAAACAAATTTTCATCAGCGTCTAAGCCTAAGCCTCGTCACGCATACCAAGGGCCTCAATAGGCTTTAAAAAACTCAGGGAAGCTTGGACTCGCCCGCAAGACTTATATGTCCAAGCTGTGTAAGTGAGCATTGGCGTACGCATAGGTAATTAGCAGGGTCATTGTTTATTTGCATAGTTGCGGTGGTAGTAACCATCGTCATATGCATCGAAGAGGCGGTCGTCGTTTTCGCGGCTAGTGGTGGATGCTAACTCATGCTCTGCATTGTAGACTTCCACCGGCTCTTGATCATCGACTCGAAGCAGCGACGGCAGGATGTGCAAGTCATCTCGAGAAGGATTGGCCTAGGTGATGCGGGTGCTCCGCCAGAAACAAGTAACAAGTTTCGATAACATTTCTTTGGTGGATACAATAAACTGGGGATTCCAAAGACGTCTTCGGATGAAGAGAATTTTCGGGAAAAATTACAGGAATCTGGGTATTTCCCCCCAGAAAATGGTTCAGAGTGCACTTCTTCATCCCTGGGTCACCGGTTTGCGTTTTCCCGGCGGTGGAAAACAATACAAATAATCAGGCGCAACCCCAATCCTCGAACGTTCAAGTTCCGGCCGTTGTCGTACTGCGGGGTCAACAGCCCGCAAAGCGGTCATCGTCAAACAAGTTGATAAGAACTCTGGTGAAAAACTACATTTATTGCAAGCACTGAACGACGGAAGGAACACAGTCAAAGCAATGAAGTCTTAAAAACCAAGAAAGGCCCCCCCACCCCAAGTGAACAATGCTCAGAGTTGTTGTTCTTCGTAGTCTTTCAACAGAGGCGAAGTCGTGGGCATATCGGTGAAATTTAGAACGACGTCCTTCATGACTTCGAAATTGTAGAGATCCGGAAGAGCAGCTCGATCAGCAGCTTGTGCAGCTGCCCCATTCGAGGTCCCATTGGCTGAGGTGAGTTTGGACGAACAAGGTTTGAGCGCGAGATAAGCAGCTTTCCCTTCGTCGTCGTAACCTACGGTAGCGGCGGGACTTGGGAGTGGTGCGGAACTTTCATTAGGATTTTCCAGGGAGTCCTAGAAAACGAGGAGAGACATGAGTAATGTAATATCTTACCATGACTAGTTAAGCTAGGCGTATGTTTTGGAAAAGCTGCGACTTCCATGTAGGGCGCCAGAAAGCGAAGATGTGATCTTCCTTCTTATCTTTCAAATGTATAGAAAAGACGAAATGTTTTTCACAGAAACAATGCTTACAAACTACCTACCCTATTGAAACATTTAACTGGACTGAACCAACGTGCAACACTTTACCAATAGAAAAAAAACATCTCTGGAGGCTTTGTTTGCTTTTGTGTTTTCATTACATGTAGGGCCGTGTCGAGAAATGAGCAATACGAGATGTCTAATCTTGTTGTGTATCATAGGATATCTGTAATCTGCATTTCTATGAGCTATGCACCTGTTTTGCCTAAAATGTTTTTTTTTTCGCCCGGTGTACGCGCGCACGTACACCGGGCCATTATCTACGAGGGACAAACATCGCCTGCTGCTCCCAAAACAGAACCTCTCGTAAAATATGGAGACAGTGCACTATCGCCAAAGCAGAAGAATATTCCCGGCTCCACATCCCCAGTTATCAAGACAAGAAGCCACTAGCCAGAGGAGAATACAAACCAACTCCTATCCTCATCGCACCCTCCTTCACGCCATCTATCCCACCATATACGCGGCCACCTGTAATTTCTGCTCCTTGCCAGGCACCCTATACCACCAAGTATGGGAGTTCGGACAAACCCCAGGCCTACCCCCTAACTCTTCCCCCTCTTACGAGCAGTGGGTGGCCTGCTTGAAAAGTCCGGACCCTGGGACCCAGCGCCTACTGGTGAAGAGGGCCTGGACTGCCAGCCAAGGCCAGGGCATTCCGGACTAGGGACGCCCCCCACCGGGCAAGTGCCCTAACAGCATCACCAGCGCTCGTGGAATAAACATTTATTCCTCCTCCTCCTCACGCCCGACCTCTACAACACTTTCCGGTACTTTCCGGAACACTACACTTTCCGGTCTCATACATCCTGCATATTCCGCTTAGAACCCATGGCCTAAGTTATTTTAGTTTCACCTTACAAAGCAGTGAAAACAAGGCGAAAATTTTAATATTTTGACAACACAACACAAACGCGATCACATGTAAAAATTTATACAAGGTCAGCTACGGCTGGCAACAGCACTAAAATTACGACTTCACTGCTCCAATTGCAGAACTGGACAATAGTGCAGAAGCACACCTCAGATAAGGCGAAATCTCTTTACACAGCTACCATGACGATGCCTCCACACTTAAAGTTCCCCAATCCCCCTCTTCGAGATACTGTAAGGGCACTGATGATACTATGCGAGTATAACAAGTCGCTCCCTACATTTGCACGATATTTACATCCGACCATGCTGGAAATAAAACAGAGAAAACACAAAGGTAGTGCTTTTATTGGGTGTTTTCCACAGAATACAGAGAACGCTTACAGTCAAATTTTTATAAGTCATCAGCTTTTCCAAACTTAACACTCAATTTTCTGCAGCAAATCTTTGAATTCACTTTCTTATGCAGTCATTCAAACGAGAAGAGCGATAAATAATATCTGGAGCAAAATTTGACAGCTTCTGAGCACGTTCAACGGAATTAGCTTGCAGAACTTCCCTGCTTTGCATTAACAAGAATATTTTTCACACGACTTCACTTTCCCAAGCACTGATTTCCGGGGCAGCGCCATTTTGCGGGGAGTTTAAATGCACCAGTAGCTGGGCGCAGAGAGTGTAAACAAGTAACCAGGATTAATTACCCTATTAATTAAAGTTCATAAATAAATATCATAATTGTAACCTGTGGCTTTACACCGGCTCTCACGAGGAAAAACCAAAGACGTGACTTTGGCTATATCGGTTAAAGCTGATCTTGCGTTATTTCCTCGCAGACCTGTGCCTCTGTCTATAGAAATAATGTGCTCGTAGAAAATCTGTATTTTTACTCGAAGCTTACGAAACCAATGCTCCTTGTATTTTTCATGACTGCAAACAAAACCTTCCGAGGCTCCACGGGTCTTCCCAGCGCACGGTACCGGACAGCGAACGTTCTGGCTTGTACGCTACCACAGTTCCACGCGGTTGAAAACATAGTTTGAACCTTACGTTTACTCGTCTAATCACTTAGACGGGTATCGTGCGTAGATTAGCTAATATTAAGCGCTTTTTGCAAGATCAAAACTTGCCTAAGACCTTCACTGTAGACGTTTTCTTGGCGTTTATTCTACCACGGATAATAGATGAAGGGCATTGCCAGATTATAATATGCAGAGATCATCAGGTGACCACGTAAAGGAACGTTTCATGGATGCTGTCTAGAAGAGAGTAATGCTGAGCTCCTGGGTCCACACACTGCTAGGGAACGCGTCGTATATGCACACGGAGTCCCGTCGCCGCACTATGACAGGCATCATGGGTACATCAGTTACTGAGACACCATTTACAATATCAAAACATGACTTGGACCTCACGCTTGAACGTATTATACCGCGAATATATTTCTTGAGTGAATTATTCGAAGACTACTAGTGGTAACTGTGTGCTTGTAAGCATGTCTTTTTTACGGGTGAGAGCCGTCAACGCTCAACATAAATTAAACTTGCTAATACCTGCACATTACTTCGGTGCTGCCTCAATGTCATGTTCTAAAAGGTTTTGCTGGTCACCCACATTTGCCGAGTGCAAGAGCTGATGATTCTTTCGGTGCTCTTCTTCCTACGTACGGTCTAACAATGTTATAGACCGCACGAGCGTCTTTCCACTAACACCTACGCTGGTGTTCAAACAAGCTTGAAGTTACCTGGCACAGCAGGTGACCGCTGCCACGTCTATCAGTTGCCACGCGTCGCCGACTCGTAGGATCAGTTGCGCCATGGTTCGTTCTTTTCATCGATACATTTACAGAGCGGTTACTGCCAAAGTGAGGTTCATTGAAGAGGTCGCACAAAAACAGTTGTCGTCACTCGTGAGGGCTATACCCCTGATGATACGTGTAAGCTTCAAGTTCAAGTCGGTTTGATATTTCTAACGGTGCCTCAATAATCTAATGCACTCAAGACGCGCATCGGAGTGCGGCGACGGGCCTTCGCGTATACGACGCCTACACTAGCAATGCGCCAAAGCAGCCGTCCCATCATTGTTTCCTTCTGGACTTCATTCATGAAGAAAATCTTTTCATGAGTGGTACCCTTGGTTTCCTCGTGCGTAGAGGACAGATAGCTCAAGAAAGTGACGACGAAATAAGTCCACCCGCTGTCACGCATAGAGGACTCGTTGGATCGCTTGTGCCATGCTATGTGTTTTTATCATCGATAAACTTGCGCAGCGGTACCCGGCAAATTGAAGCTGGTGAAAGAGATCGCAACAGAACAGCTTGCGTTTCTCATTCGGTTTAAAATTCTCTTTATGGGATTGATTTCACTTGTGCAAAGTCGTTAACCTTGTGCTGAAATAGATTCTGACGGTATTTCAAGTGGACTCGCGAAGTAAATGAAATCAAAGTGCTTGGCGATATTTCGGCCATTCTATGAAACAGAAAAGCTCATCAACTTTATTATTCAGTACCTACAAGTCAGTCTATTTGGATAGAGGTACAACATTTCAAATCAATAAATTATTGAAAAAATGTGATTGCCGTACATTTCTAATACAACCGAAGGAGAGTCCAAGGCAAGCCTCAACCTTGCGGTATACGACATTGTTTTAGTCGCTATCCAAGTGAACGGGTTACGGATAATGCCAAGCTGGGGCGCAGCCGGGGGGGTTGGAATCAAAACACCCCCGGAAATGTTCTGAGCGCCGTATCCCTTCCGTTTCGTTTTGGTTTTTTTTTTTTTTTTGCCAGTGTTATTTCTACACCGAATCGTTATCGTGTTATGTGAAAGAAAAATACGAGGGGTGTCGGTTTATTAAAGCCGAGCAATGACTAAAATTTCGTTGTTACGCAGGATCTGTTTCTCTCTTTTTTTAACGCCGGCGTATAACGAAGGGACGTACAATGCGGCTAGTTGGTACTGCTTCATCTTGAATTGCGCTCGGTTTAGTACGACAAACAGGACGAAAAAGTGCGCTTCGTGCCGTCCCCTTGTCGTTCAATTTGTCGTAGCAAAGCCAACGCAATTCAAGATGAGGCGTATAAAACCCACCAAAAAAAACTGGCGAAGATCCCGAGGAACGAGAAAATGCCGAGCCCCCATGAGCGCGGGGTTCGCGACTGCCGCCCAGCGTCACCGGGTCGCGCAGCGTTGATGTTTCCTTTAGCTCACGTAGAGAGAAACCCTGCCGCTTCGCCGGTTCTCCACACGTGATGCACGTGGAATCGTTGCCATGAGTAGTACTGGCACAGTGCAAGGCGACGACAGAACATGTAAATAAACAATTTCAAACCTACAAATGCTTGGGGATGTGTCCTTCACTGCTAACGTAGAAAGAAAACCTGCAGCTTCGCTATGATTTACCGTAATTACCCGATTCTAACGCGCCCCCGATTCTAACGCGCACCCGATTTTCCCGACAAAAAAAAAAACGAAAAAACTTGCACCTCCGATTGTGACGCGCACGGAACTGTGTGAGCAAAAAAACCGAATGCGAGAGAAAAACCGGTGATTTATTTCCCGAAGTAATCTCACTCATCTCACTCCTCGTCGCTCTCCGCTGACCACAACATCTTGTCCTCGGTGCTGTCAAGCACGTTCGCGATGCCACACTTCTGAACTAACGTTCAACCATGGTCGATGGGATCGGGGCGCACGCCTCACACGCCCATTCCGCGAGCTTTTCCAGAGGCGCACGCTTCAGCCGACCGCTCGTTTTGAACGCGTGAGAGCCGCTGCTGCCATTGCTGTTATCAAGCGCGCAAGTGGAACGATTTGACGATTTCTGTGAACGCCGATTGTAAAGCCTAGGCGCTTATGCTTCCTGCGTCCGAAAAATCGTTGCTAAGCTTAAGCGCCATCTTGACATGGCGATGGCGATGGGTGGGACGAAATTTTCGCTGTTTCGGTTTCGGTTTCGTGTCCGATTCTAACGCGCATGCGATTTTTCGACCTATTTTTCCGGAAAAAAAGTGCGCGTTAGAATCGGGTAAGTACGGTAAGCCTTGCACGCCTTCTCTTCGCATGAAACCCACTTATGCCTTTAAACACACAGAGTTCACTACACGTTCATGGTGCTTCCATTGATATGTTCTAAAATACTACTCAGAAGCATGTAAACTTGAAATTCTCATAAAACCCCTTCGGTGGCAAACCGGTAAAATTTCATTAGGTAGGAGTATAAGTATGAAAGGGACAGCCCCTTTCAGAGGCCTTTGTTCTTTTATGAATGCCAATGTATTATAATGAACACGAGAGGAAGACTTCTATGTGATCTTTTTATTTACGAGTCAAATATGTGCGACGTATTATTCTGCAAAGCTCCGTAACTTGAATTCGGGAAAACGTGATAGGACTTGTCTTAGGGAACGCAGGTAGAAACCATGTTAAGGCAGCTGCGCGAAAACCGGCTTGTAGAAGCACAGCGGGTAGACGCCAATTGCAGTAGCAACGAAGCTGCATCTGAAGGTTGCCTTCACTGGAATTTTATGAAGCAGTTTTGGGCGAACAATAACTCGCATGGGAGGGAAGAGGGGGGTGTTCAAATGATAGCTCGATTACTCCGCGAAGTGCTTTTCACTAAAGAGTTGGGCTCGTAGATTCAAGGCATCGTGGTTTCTGTATCTTTCATTATATTCTGTTCTCATCACCGTTATGACCTATTTAGCGCTAATTTGTACCTCTGTTTGTACAAAAAAGTCAATGCAGGGGAACTGTCAAGTAGCACGTGCAAGAAGATTACGAGCGTATAAATCCATTGCCGGATAAATTTTTGTAGTGCGCGCATAACACCGAGATTTGAATTGTAAGTGCATTGAAGCCAAACTAAGATCTAACTTTCGAGGTTCGGCTTATTTTTTTCCTGTGCATGACGTGTTTGAAACATTGGTGTTCAGAGCTTGAACGATCTGGGAGGTTCGCTGGTCATGCAAAGTGTCACCAAACGCTGAGAATATCAATCAAGATTTAAATTCATACACTTTTATCACGAATACGCATTGAATACCATAGACGGTAACCCCTTAGGAAATAATTTTAATTTTAAATGCAGCTTTTGACCCCCCCCCCCCCCCCCCCGGTGGCTCAGTGGCTAAGGCATTGTGCTCGGGAGCCTGAGAATGCGGATTCGATTCCGGGCCACGGCGGTGGCATTTCTGATGGAGGCGAAAGGCGAAAACGCCCCTGTATTTGAGATTTCGGCACATGTTAAAGATCACCAGGGGGTCAAAATTAATCCGAAGCCCTCCACTACGGCGCGCCTCATCGCCTCTGTTGCGTCGACGGCCCGTTAAACCTCATAAATCAGATTTAAATGCACCTTGTCTTCGTCCGCAAGTCTTTGTTCAAAGATTTAAGCTATTTTGTGCTTAACATAGGGCAAGAAAATTGGACACAGATCACCGGTTTTGTTGTGCCTTGACCGTATGTTAACGAACAGCTATGAAACTAACTCGACGCGAGTTTTGTAGGAGTATATATGCTTGGTTCTTTCAAACAGTCTTTTCGGCGTTTTCTCGCCTTACGGCGTACTTTTTCGCCATAAGCTACTGCCTCAATGGGTCTTGAGGAACTCACACTGAACTAATTTTATGTTCACTATGACCCGGTTAGTTAACAGGAACATTTTGCAACGGCAGAGAATTGACAGTCTAACCACATAACAAAACGCGTCGCTTAGGAAAAGTATAAAATAGTGCTGTTATTTTTATGACGCACGCGTGTAACATGGTGCAACCACAGGCGTTGGCAGCACTGAAAAACTCGGCAATCCTTGCACGTCGCAAAAGAAGTAACCACCGCTTTTCGAAAGGCAGTGCGGTCTGGCAAAATAATCGTAATTATTGACCTTCGCAGCTATCGAAATTTATGGCTATCACATCATGAATGCTGCCTCTCCACGATGTCTAATGAGGCCATGAAGACAAACTACAAGTTCTCTTCATTGAAAACGCCCCTTTGCATGGATGATAATGAGTCCAATTTTATGGCAAACTTCAAAGCAATAATATAAATATTAACGAGAACATATGAAGCAGTGGGAACTCCCATGCCGCTCTCCCGTGACGTCGCTATGTCGTCACATAATCTTGTTTGTGCGTTATGTGGCCGCTAATAAACATGACAGGGCCATTGTGTTGGGACACGCAGTTCCGTTTGATCGCATCACATGAATGCCAACATGCTGACAACATGTTAGCATTTGACAACATGTTGGCATTTTAATTGCTGGCCTCTAGTGCGTCCCCCTTGCTCATACTACATCACTCTAGCGCGAAATGCGGAAGTTTTTAGACACTTCTTTCATTTTTCGTTAAAATAACGCCTTTCGTGGCAAGTTAAGAGGCAAGTTCTTTCAAATTTAAAAAAAATTGCATTTTGTCTCCACTGCCGCTTTTGTCTCCATTGTCTCCATTGCCGGGAGGCGCACCACGCCGGCCTATGAAAAGTGTTGGCAGACACGATGCATACCTCGGACAACAACGGGACTTCAACCTGAGGCCCCCTGGACCGCTTTGCAGGTTCCGCGTCCTTGGCGGGCGGCAGCGGACTCGGTCGCTTCCGCCTGGTTGGCAGCTGCTGTCCCGGTGGCGGGCTGTCAACCATTATCAGGACCTCTTCATCGGAAGACAGGTAAGAGCCGGCTGCGTGACACCGAAAAACAATGCGGATTGAAATTAGAAGCAATGTGGTAAAAACGTTTCTGGAACTTTGCATTCCTCCCATGTTTAAAATCATATTATATATTTATAGCTGCTATTTCGGTTGAAGTTGAAGACTGACAGCTAGGTTTGGCTATTTTAAGTGGTAGCACTCATGGGCTCGCCTTGTCGTCGTAACTCGCTAACCGTCGATGTCAAGCGACTGCCAGAATCAGGCGGCGCAGTGAGATTACGGACCCAAGTAAAGCCTGGTGTACGGTCGTCAGGAAGTCACGCGGAGGCTTCGAAAAACACGCGGTTTAAATAGTCATAACCGTTCGAACCTCGTGAACCACTGGCGCGGGTCATGCATCTCCTCGTTGTTTAGCGGAAAGAAAACTGCAGGTAAGTTTCAGGCAAAATCTGCGTTATATAACCGACAGCCCCGCGTTCATTTAGTTAATAACGCGCGTTGAGTTGGTTTTTACGATAGTAAGCAAAAAAAAGCCGCCATGCAAGAAAAAATGGCGCGTTCGAAACGCCGCAGAAAGGCTCCAGGCGCGCAAGAAAAAAAATGGCGCTTTCGACATTATGCAAAACAGCTCCGGCATAGCAGACCAAGCTGGTAGTAAACAACAATGTTAATATTTCGAGGGAAACTCATTAGACACTTATTTTATTAATTTTACCATAATTTCAGTAAAGAAGTAGTTTTAAGAGTTTGGAAAGCTTTTTGAGCGTGCCTATGAAAACGTCGTCTCCGTGGTGAACCGATGCACCAATCGTCAGCTACTATTTTAACAACACTAGGTGCTGAGCGCGTTGGTTCATACTTGAAGATAAAAGAAAACATGGTGTTAAACAGTCGCGGGAGAAGAGAAATAGGACAGACAGAGGCGCCCGTATCTGTGGTATCTTGTCTTCGTCGAAGTACGTTTCGTTTCTTTTTTTTTTCGTCAGCTACAACTTTCCCGGCGGCATATCACCTGCTCAATCATACGCCCTTCGACTGCGGCATGACCAACATCAGGTACGATCACGCACTGCCTGCCTTTTTCACCGAACACGGCTATAACAGAACAGGAAGGATTTCGGCTTCCTCGTAGCTCGTAGACGTGTTAATGCGTAGTGAAGAAGGCAAATCCCCAAAAGCGCTTAAAAATCCAATTGTCACGCCAAGCCCAAGCCATAATCGAGGATTTTCCCATAATCCCCCACCACGACATAAATTCTCATGTGCAGATTCCTCTATAGTACACTTACTAAGGAACTCTATGGTTCGCTGATCACGCGATCACTTCCTGAGACGCAGCGGATGTGCGCCGTGACCGATAAGACTGCACTTCGCGCTGCGCACAAACTTCGCATAAGAAAGTACAGTAATCTGTGGTATCTTGTCTTCGTCGAAGTACGTTTCGTTTCTTTTTTTTTCGTCAGCTACAACTTTCCCGGCGGCACATCACGGGAGTGGGCACGGGAGCTACCGTGCGTTCAGAATGGCTCACGTTCTGCAATTTCACGTCTTGCAGGTTAGTGAAAGGCATTCCTTGTACGCTAAAAAGAACAACAATGTTTGTCTAGTGTTGCTCCCGTGCCCACAAGTGCTTTTTGACTTGGTTGATTGATTGATTGATTGTAGGGTTTAACGCGCCGACGCAACGCAGGCGATGAGGCGCGCCGTAGTGGATTAATTTTGACCACCTGGGGATCTTTATCGTGCGCCGAAATTTCGTACACAAGGGCGTTTTTGCTTTTCGCCTTCATCAGAAAAGCGGCCGCCGCGGCCGGGAATCGAACCCGCGACCTTGTGCTCAGCAGCACAACGCCTTAGCCACTGAGCCACCGCGGCGGGTCTTTTTGACTTGGTATGCGAGTGTATCGACATGGTTTTCCTTCTGTTACGCTCGGGAGATGTAGAGTCAAATCCCGGCCCTAAAACTCGCTCTAATGATGCAGCCTCTGGTACAGAGGTAGTCCCGACCGACGACACTACTGAAGTAACAAAAAAATGCTGGAAGTTCCCCGGAATTTCGCGAAATCTTACGGCTGCTGAAAGATATTCAGGCTCGTTCGCTTGATCAGGCGGCAAGGCATGACGAACTGGCTCCAAATGTTCGCGAGATAAAGCACTGCCAGAATGACATTAGGATGAAATTAGACAACATGAGTGAAAGACTCGCCAACGTTGAAAAAAAATTGCTGGAAATCGACAGCCTTTCCGCTGAAGTGTCTGAGGCACGAACTGAGATTTCAAACCTAGCTACACAGTACGATTCTATGGCCTACGCCACAAACGACCTTGACGACCGTTCCCGTAGGAATAATGTGATTTTTCATGGTATCCCTGACTGTAAAGAAACATGGGCGGAAACCGAAAACAAGGTTGTGGCAATCTTATCCAGCTGCACAGAGGAACGTTTTCCCACAGACAGCATTGAACGTGCGCACCGGCTTGACCAATACTCCCAATCTCGACACCGTCCCGTGATTGTTAAATTTAATCACTACAAGGCAAGAGAAAACGTTTTTTCACTGCGCACTCAACTAATAGACCAGGAAATAACCATATCTGAAGACTTTTCCGCTGGTACAAGATTGGCCCGTAAAAAGATAATAGAATTCGCTAAATCACAGCCTGGTTCTCCCGCTTTCCAGCTCAAATACAAACAGTTGCATATGAACAAAAAGCGATATGCTTATGACACGCTAACTGCCACGATCAAAGAAGTTGACGACAAAACTCAAGTTTCCATTACTATTTACTCGGCACAAAATATATCTCCAAAATCAGGGCAGCCATCTTCATAGCAAACACCGAAGCGTCGCGGTGCGTGCTGTCAAACTTATCTGTTCTTTACACTAACATACGTAGCGTAACAAACAAGAGTATCGCTCTCAATTCTATCATTGACACATGCGATTCTGATATCTTAGTTCTCACGGAAACCTGGCTGAACCGCAACATTCTTGACACCGAGATCTTTCATCGACCTAGCAGTTACAGATTATATAGATGTGACCGCACGCAAAGGCATGGAGGGGGAACACTTATCGCTGTAAAAAGTAACATTACGTCATCACCGATACACATTTACTCGTCTCTCGAAACAAACTGGGTACTCAATGAAACTGGTAGTAGAAAAATAATATTTGGAGTATGTTATAGGTCCCCTAGTGCCCCCGCCGCGTTTACTGACGAACTACATGACGTAATTAATACGGTCATCACCCGCTTTCCGACTTCTAAAGTTTTTCTTCTGGGAGATTTATTTCCCCCAGATTGAATGGGCCAGCAATGTAGCCATTCCTCCATCGTGTCCTTCACAGACCAAGGACTTCTTTCATATGTGCTCAATATTCAATTTCTCTCAAATTGTCACTGAGCCTACCAGGACATACGCGACTGCTTGCAACATTTTGGATTTAGTGTTAACCACTGCCCTGACCTTTCTTCAGACATAGCATACATTCCTGGCCTTAGTGACCATTGTTTCTTGAACTTTACTGTTAGTGCCAATGTTAAACCCCCCAAAAATACCACTAAGTGTATTAGGGACTACCACGCAGCTGACTTTGATGCAATTAACGCCGACCTTTGCTCATTTCTTGATGCCTTTATCGCTGGCTTTGAAGCACGCTCCGTTCAGGATAACTGGGATATGTTTAAAGGAAAGGTTCACGAACTAGCAAACAAATATATTCCCCTAAGAAAAATATTTTCAAATCCCAATGCCCCCTGGTACAACCCGAATATCAGAAGGTTAGCTAACCGAAAAAAACGTCTTTACCGTTCCGCAAAAAAATCTCCAACCAATGAGCGATGGCTGGCGTATGATGATGCATCTAAATCATACATTTCTGCTGTTAAGGTCGCCAAAGTAAACTTCTTACAAAACACGTTGCCCTCTGTGTTATTAGAAAACCCTAGAGAGTTTTGGAATTGTATAAACCCTCGTGACAGGAAATCGATCTCGCTAATAGATGGTGACGGCAACAAGGTTGCAGACGAGGATTGTCCTACAGTCCTAAATTTAACTTTCATAAACAATTTCTCTCACTCCACTTTTACTGATGCCTATCAACTTCCAGAGATTCCCGTTTACGAATACTGTCCTACGCTGCCCCTTTTGATAGACCCTACAGGCATTGTGCACATAATTAATTCTTTAAAAATGTATTCTTCTGCTGGCATTGACGAAATCAATCCGAAGTTTTTAAAAAGCACATGCCAGTACTCTTCGATATTCCTTGCCAAGCTCTTTCAACAATGCTTAGAATCAGGATTATTGCCTTTTGAGTGGAAGATGGCTAAGGTGGTTCCCGTCTTTAAATCCGGTAGCATTGTATCACCTAGCAACTACCGTCCGATATCGCTGACCAGTATCCCCTGTAAATTTTTTGAACATATCATTTACTCTAACCTTGTCCGATTTCCCGAATCCAATTCTTTCTTTCACCCCGCTCAACATGGCTTTCGTAAACACCACTCCTGTGAAACGCAACTCTTATCGTTCACCCAGAAAATTCATGTTATTCTTGACGCGCGTTCATCCGCAGATTGCATATTTTTGGACTTGTCGAAAGCATTTGACAAGGTGTGTCACCGATTACTAATTTTAAAACTCCGTAGCCTAAACCTCGACAGTAGTTTACTCAAATGGAGAGAATGTTTTGTTATTAACCGGCACCAATTTGTTTCAGCTAATGATTTCAACTCTTCCCCTGCAATAGTAGCATCTGGTGTCCCACAGGGTTCAGTTTTAGGCCCCTTATTATTTTTTATATATATTAACGACCTTCCTAATTCTGTCTCATCCCCTATTCATCTGTTTGCTGATGATTGTGTTGTATTTCGTGAAATAAAAAACGGCGCCGATATAACTATCCTGCAGGCAGACCTAGATAATGTAGCTACATGGTGTGATAACTGGCGAATGGAACTGAACATTTCTAAATGCAAGGCAATGAGAATAACTCGTACCTCAACGGTAACTCCTATGTATTTTGTTAAAGGGATACCATTAGAACCAGCAGCATCATATAAATAACTAGGAGTCCATATCACTAATAATTTGAAGTGGGATATGCACATCGATTACATTACCGCGAATGCTAACCGTACTTTGGGCTTTATAAGACGTAACTTTTCCCAAGTCCCATCTTCCATAAAACTTCTGTACAAAACGCTAATAAGGTCAAAGCTTGAATATGTCGCCTCAATCTGGGATCCTAAACCCGCTTTTTTGATTCATAAACTGGAAATGGTTCAAAACAATTCTACCCGTTTCATTCTTTGCAACTACACTAGAGCTGCCAGCATAACTTCTATGAAATCAACTCTTCATTTACAAACCTTAGCGCTCCGTAGAAAATTTTCTCGTCTGTGTCTCTTCCACAAAATTTACCATCACCCGCTCTTGAAAACAGAATTCATTCATGCCCCCGCTTACGTGTCTGAACGACTTGACCATGCGCACTAAGTTGCTGTCCCCTCGTGTCACTCTCGTTTTTACGCTGCTTCATTTCTTCCACGAACTTCGACTGACTGGAACCTCCTTCCCGCCACCACAGCTGCTATAGATAACGTTAATAAATTTAGGTCTGCTATCACCAGTGACACTGAAACCCCTGGCCTTGTAAAACGTTTTTTTTTTGTTTTTTTTGCCAATTACCCGTGTTGTATTTTTTCTAGCACTGTGTAAATCCTCTTCGATGTTGAATGTTACTGTTTTTGAGCCTACTTGAAATGTGCATGTATTTTTCACTGCTCACCGTTTTTATTATTATTGTTATTATTCTTTGTACTTCCCACTCCCCTCTATAATGCTTCGGCCCTGAGGGTACTTGTAAATAAATAAAAAAATTAATAAATCGTCAGTGCTTTTTGTGTCACCCAATTGTACTTCTGTTCTTCTCACATCGCTTGCTGTGCGGCTGAATATAAACGCTGCCTGTTTTATAAGGCCGGGTTCAGGCTGTTGCCGCAACTGCCGTAATAATTTCAAAGAATGACGTCATTTCACGTCTCAGCCAACCGGACTGCGTGACACGCCGTTTCTTACGTCCATAGCTTACGATATGTCTGTTACGTCGGTATTCTGAACATAGCCTAAAATACAACTCGGGCTATGCATTTTAACAGGAGAGCTGTTGTAGGTGATCCTTTTTGTTCGTCTGCTGTAGGTAGTGTGTCACGCAAGGAAAAGAGTACAAGAAGGTTCCCAGAGCCACCGATAGACGGTAAAGTGGGCTCTCAGGGACGGGTTCCTCTACCTCCACGTAGTGAAGGGGAGGGGAGGGAGCCTTCCGACGCTGGCGTTTTGCTGCCGATTCCTTTGCGTGAATTGCAGAATTCGCGCACAACAACGCGCTGCAGTACTCGGTCGGTCGGTCGAGCGACTTACTGACTGACTGACTGACTGACTGACTGACTGACTGACTGACTGATTGATTGATTGATTGATTGATTGATTGATTGATTGATTGATTGATTGATTGATTGATTGATTGATTGATTGATTGATTGATTGATTGATTGATTGCATGGTTTAACACCCCGACGCAATGCAGGCGATGAGGCGCGCCGTAGTGGAGGGCTCCGGATTAATTGTGACCACCTGGCCATCTTTAACATGCGCCGAAATCCCGTACACACGGGCGTTTTTGCTTTTAGCCTCCATCAGAAAAGCGGCCGCCGCGGCCGGGAATCGAACCCGCGTCCTGCGCTGCAGTACTCGGGAGAACGCCCGTTGACGTTACAGCCGACACAAGTACAGCTCCGCCGATTTATTTCACACTGGGCAGAGCTGGGCTTAATTTTTCCCCAATTTTTTCGAATTTCCAAGGTTATTTCGTTTGTTGGAGGAGATGCAAAAAATGCATAGTTGTGATTTCGTAAAAAAATCTTTTTGTTATTTTTTTTTATTTTCACTATTACCTCTCCAATTATCTCCATTTACGCTTTTATGACAATCAAATGCGTTACTTCCGCCACTTAGGCATGTTCGTGTAAAAGGAGGGCTTTGTACTGTATGCTGATTTTCGCTTTAGTTTTATTGATATTTTGAACTTACGAGGTCGCGGGTTCGATTTCCGGCCGCGGCGGCCGCTTTTCTGATTGAGGGAAAAGCAAAAACGCCCGTGTGTTCGAGATTTCCGCGCACGTTAAAGATTCCCGGGTGGTCAAAATAATCCGGAGCTCTCTACTACAGCGCGCCTCATCGCCTGCGTAGCGTTGGCGCGTTAAATTCTAAAATCAATCAATCAATCATATTTTGAACTTTACTTGCAGGCTTGGTTTCGCTTAGTCTTCGGTTTTTCTTGGGATTCGTATAAGATGCATATTTTTGATATGGTCAGGTAATTTTGCCGAAGGGCTATTTTTTTCTATTTTTTGTTGCATTTGGCTTTCCGAAGTGTGTTTGACCAATCATCTTCATTTAGTTTAATATAAAAAATCATGCGCTATTTCCACCAATACTGCATACTTGTGTGAATGCATTTCGTTCCATAGTCCAGGCTGGGGGCTGCTGGGCAAAGAATGCTACGCATATTTTTGTACAGTGCGCGTCAGGCTTGTCTAGGGCAAGCGAGCGCGCGGCTTCTGAGCATGCTGGCGACATCTGCTGATAGTGGCTGGGTTGGAGATAGCTTGCCATTGCGCGTGCGTGGATCTCGGACAGGCTCGGGTCGGTCGTCTTATAGCATGGGCTTCTCAAACTTAGAGACGCCACGCCCCACAAGGGGCGCGTTTATTCTGAAGTGCCAATCGTAGGCGGTGACACGGGGTAAGCGCAAAATTTAACGCCATGCATTATCAGGGCAGCCGTTACTTAATCGCAGAAACGTTTTGACAGAAAGAGCTGCAGTGTGTTCCTTTTGCGTGCTTTTCGTTTGCTAAACATGAGATTCAAAAGATAAGCGGAGGTCGTTTTCTAGCATCGCGTGACCGCCTGATTGGTTATTGCACCGCGACGAACGACGCGTTTATCTGGCCTGTCAACGCTCCCGGCTGCCACTGTAAAAGACAATCACCCCTCGAGGGTGGTGGCGTCTGCCAATTCGAGCGGCACATGCGAAACGAAGACCGGCCTGACCCTGTCCGAGATCGGCGCACGCGCAATGGCAAGCTATCTCTAACCCAGCCGCTGTAAGCAGATGTCGCCCGCACGCTCCCAAGCCGCGCGCTCGCTTGCCCTAGACAAGCCTGCGCGCACTGTACACCAAAAGGTAGTAATCAGAGCAGAACTTCAGTGGCACCAAGACGAACTGAGTGGGAATATATTGTTAGGTAAGCGCTGTTACAGTACCAACGAGAACATGGAAGCTTAACAAAGTGGCTTCTATTTTTTAAAATGGAAACCACGAGTTTAACTCATAGCTAGGACCGCTAAACGCACTTGAGGGTGCCTTATATTTGACGTAACATGAGCTAGCTTTTGCCTCGGGTAATATTCTCTTGGGTCGTTAGGCGAAAACTAAAACCCGTTTGACGCGACTGTGTTATCTAGTTCGCTAGCATTTCCATCAGTGCCTAGCATATTTATATTCATGTCGCCCATTATGACGAACATTGAGCCTGAATGGGTTAGGAAGTTTAATATTTTATCCATAAAAATTAAAAGTTGCGACTTATTGCCAGATAGGGGTCTATATATTAGGACAACTGTGAGTGATTTAAGACTAATAGAAAGGCATTCAACGTTTTCACTGATAAAAAAATTCAGGTAGTACATCATAAGTAAGATTGTTTTTGATGTGCATTGCCACACCACCACCCCGACTAGCGGCCCTTGTAAGGCCACAATAACTGCAATTGTAAAACTTGGGCGGTGTATCAAGCTCTGATAACCATGTCTCAGAAAAAAGCAATAGACCAAATTTCAGATTGATGTTCGCAAAAAAGTTGTCTAGTGTGTCTTGTTTATTTCTAATACTTCGCACATTTAGGTGAAAAAGAGATAAGAACTTATTGGAATTTAAACCAGCATATGCGCTATTAAAAGGTCTATGGTCATAATAGTCTGTTAGCATGGTCAAATGACGGCTACAGGGAAGAAGGCTCCATTCAATTGCGAGTGTCCTGAAAGCTGGGGATTTCAATTTCTGTCAATTTCTGGAGATTTTTTTCAACACCAGGGGGAGTATTTGTGTTCTGTTTTCACTTTAACGTGTTTGAACACTTATCCTGCCCCGCAAGTAACTTTTAGAGTGCCTATAGCAATTTAAACGTTTGAAGTTTGAAGAAAGCACAGCAACAAAAGAGAAAAAGAAACAATAAGGCTTACGCAACCACTGATCATGACTAACAATATTGCGTAGCTAACAGTACCACAAATTTACCCGCACCAAAGAAAGCGAAAAAAAAACCTCCATCATTAGGACAGCATATAAGACAGTCCTCAACCTCGCAATTTTGACCGTGAGACGAACTAACAAAGGATGGACCACCAGGGTAAAATAATGAACATGCATAGAGGGATCTAGAAGAAGTGTAAGGCCATTTGCTCGATGGGGGGATGAAATAGCAATATTCGGAGAAAAAAATGGACTCGGGCAGCGCCGGACAAGAGCGGGTGAAGATCAATGGGAGAGGACTTCACACTGTATTCGTCCTAAATAGGATGTTGGTTACAATTACGATGAATTGCTTCTCAACTTGCGTCTTTCTAACGCATTTCAAGAAATTGGAGAAACCACTCTCTTAGCACCGAGAAAGCGGATTGAAAACCGAAATCGGGAGGGGACATCGTATATAAGACGGGCGCCCCCTCTGCCCCCCCCCCCCCCCCCCCTTTGAAAGGAAACTACTGCGGCCATAAGACATGGCCCCGATTCCGCGACCCCGCATTAATCTGTCCTGCACCCACAATATGGATCCAGTCCTGCACAAGAAGAGGCGATATGGCAGGATCAAGATCACTCGGAGAAAGTTTCAGTATAATAATACCACAGCATGCACCGACTTTGTAGAAAAACAGGAGGCACCAATTGTCGTAGCTGACTACTTTGGCAATCTTTGTGACTGCATGACCCTCCAACATACAGGAACAAATAAGGGGAAGTTGTAGCCATCCCCTTGGCAATCGAAATAGCGGAAGTATCAAATAGAAGCGTAACATCATTACAGACCTTCAAAGTACATTATCTGCTTTCTGCAGGCAGAATACCTCTGCGTTTCGGTAAAATATTTTCATCCACAGTGGAGAAAGTTAACGTCACCTGGACACCCGAACCCAATAGTCTGGAAGAGAACGACGCACTGACTACGAGGCACAGAAACTTACATACCGTGTTAATTGTGATCACGACTACCACACTACCCTCCTTGGAAAGCGTCAAGAACAAATCCTCATCCAATGCCTAGGAACACGATCTTTCCCCTTGCTACAACGAGGGCTCAACACCAAAGAATCACAAACTCTGTCCAAGTAAAAGAAACCTAAGTATCTGGAAATCTATCAGACATTAACTTAACATCAGACATGAGACATTAACTTAAATATCTGCTAAAATCGGGGAAACACCACCCACTTACATGTAACCTAGCCATGTCCAAGTGTATGGTGAGGGGAGAACAACTGAAAAATAGCATCTCGCATCTTCCACTTCTAGTGTTGGGAGGTGGCTTTGACCAGCTATTTACCTCAAGAACAGCGCGAGCTGTGCGAGAGGGCAAGCGAAGGAGCTGGAGCATGAGTGGTGCCATAGGCTCAGGTTCCACCTTTGAGACATCTCTTTAGCCCGTTTTCCTAAAGCGCAATAATTTAAGAAAGATGTTCGCTTTCTCTCTATATCTTTCTTTCCTTCGTTCTTTCTATCTTTCTTTTTTTTCTCTCTCTATCGATCTTTCTCTCTCCCCCTCTCTGAAAAAAAAAATTGTTCAGAGCGGCCTAGACATCACAGAATAAAAATTTTGATACACTGACACTGACGCCTTTTCACCCGAACTGATCAGCTAATCGCATCCGCAATCTTTCGCGCACACATTTTTAGTCAAAGGAGCGCAGACAGCCTTTGTCTTTTGTGGGCTACGGCGGTCAAAAACCCTCGTTGCTAGTCTTTCTCTTTTAGATGACCTTTAGTGTTCGTGAAGCATATATCGGAAATGCAGCAACGGCGTACGAAAACGCTCCGTGGGAATCGAGGTATCGCTATCGAGCCTTACACCTTATTATCCAAATGTAGATATCTAACTTTTTATTACGACCGTATTTGCACGTGGCTGTGGCACAACTCGACCACGGCTACTACGTTTCAGTACCCTCTGAAGAAATTTCTATCTGTTTCGAGTATTCAGTGCAATTATTAGAAGTGAATTTCAAGCTCATCATGATGGTGCTGGTTGTGCCACCCATGGCAGCGCCGTCACATATCACCTGTGCTTCCGCTCAAATTCTGTCCTATATCTAATGATTATTAACGCGAAAGGTTTCTTAGTGGCACCAATGGCGTCCTGTCAAACACTAATGCATTTTCCCATAGACGGGTTGGTTGACCGAAAAAATCTGATAAGACCTCTGGACACACGGCGCGAGCGTTAAACAGGGCTTCCATTGTGTCAAAATGGTTACTTGGATTTCGGGAAAAAGGAACGGTTCTAGATAAAGCAATGCACGTATCGATTACACTTTTATCTCATAAACCACGATTCGTATGCGTTTAGATTGTTCGCATTTGCGTTTACCTAGTGCGCGAGAAATCGTCGCATGGGTTTGTTTCTCATTTGCGCTTGGTGTGTTTGAAGGTTTCACGATCGATTGGACGAACTTTCGGCGAAGGTTGTACGCATGGTTTTGATGGCTCAAAGTTTAGCGGTTCTCTCAACTTTCTTAATTAAGGAGGGATGGCAATGTTTTCCCCCCTTGCCTACCCCCTGATCCAACTACCAGCAACAAGGTTGTCCTGTTCTTCACATCAGTTTGCATACCTTCAAACAATCCCAATACACGCCAACTTGCACTGCCCAAGTGAGGCCTCAATACTACAGCATCTATCAGGAGGTAATTGCGGTAAGCTGGGCTAATGCTAAATATGCATAGTGCTCCCAAGGTTTAAGGACACAAACAAAGGACACCCGCAGCTCTTGTCTGTGTCCTAGTCTTCCCTGTGCCGTTTGGGCTTTGTTTTGCGCCGTACTCACCATGAATCTAGCAGTAAGAAAATTTCAGTGCACTCACGGTCAACGTCCGTTAGACGCTCGACGTCTTCTTTGGACTGCAAAGGCCCTCGGAAACCTCCACTCTCAAACGCCGAAATGCCGGCGGATGCTCCCGAGGACTGCATTGTGGTCTCCCCAAAAGCACCGCCTTGGTCACCAAAGCTGCCGTCGCTAGCATCGATCGTCAGAAGCGAACCGCTGTCTTCAGCTTCACCAGACTGCATTGAAGTGTCGCCGTGCAAAACTTCAGCGGGCTGTGTGGTCTCTTCCTCGCATTTCACCGCGCCGAGCAAGGGTTGAGCTTTAGCTTGTGGACTTGAAGAACTTGGGTCCTGCGCAATCTCATCTTCGGAATTTGCAACTAGAAGCTGCTGGGGAACCAGGTCCGCACTATCGGCGCCGGTAAAGTCGAGCCTGGAACGGCGCCCCGACTCTTCGTCGTCACTTTTCCACGCCGATTGGCTCTTGCGCAGCATCGTGGTGACAAGAAGGTGCCGATACAAGCCGGGATCCCGTCGCGGCGGCTGCTTTCTGAGGGCCTCAAGCTTATTGTAGGACGCGTACAACAGCCTGCAAGCTTCGACGGCCATATTGAAGAGAGAAGGCTCCCTCTCGCGAAAAGCAAAAAGAAAAAAAATACAGACCGAAACTCAGGTTTAAAAGTGAAACCATATTCCCAGATAACGTCACACGTGTAGGCTAGTCTCACTAGATAAGGTAAAAAGTACCGCCACTGAGGCATGCAAGTAAGCAATGGCGGCCATTTTGGTGTTTATCAGCGTTGCAAGATTTCCGCTTCTACGGCCTCTCCGCTAACTTCTACCGGGTCGTTTGTTAACAGCACTCGAAGATGCAACAAAACGGCATCTTCTGACACAGTTCTGCTGCTGAAATTCAGCTGCACGCGTTATCTTTGATTCATGTTCGGAACGACGTCAGTAGCGCGCAGCCGCAGAGCAGGGAGCACAGGCTAAGTCTACCACAGTTTACGAACTGCAAATGCACAAGCAACAACATGGCGGCGTCCATGAACCGTCGCAGTGTAAACTAGAGGTGTGTATGGACTCGGGCTTACCCGAAAGCCCGGGCTCCGCCCAGTCCGCGAGCCGGGCTCGGGCCACCCGACTTACTTTTCACCCGGGCCTTGGCCGGACTCGGGCCGAAATGTAAATGCTTCGGACGGGCCGGGCCGTCCTGACGGCCCGAGCTGGCCAGGCACAGTGAAGCAATACTAAGGTTTTCTATGATATCACGGAAACTACACGTTGCTGACGCGGTAGAAGCACGGATCAGGATTTTTTGTGTTTAATTGGTACTGTTTTGCCCATTTAATGTTGATTTTGCCTGTTATCATTTCCCTTACGATGCATTTTACCGCCTTGAGGTAGTTTTCGCTCCAAACGTGCCCCAATTAGGCGCGGGCCCCTACGGTATTTAGGTTGGAAACACGCAGCCGGGCCAGGCTGGGCCGGGCCGGGCACGGGCCATAAGGTTAAGGTCCGGCCCGTCGGCCGTCTTCGTCGGGTGGGGCCGGGCCTACTGGGATAAGTACCGGGCCCGGGCTGGGTTCGGGCCCAAATTTTTGGCCCGTGCACAGCTCCAACGTAAACAGATGTCACGTGATGCGAACTTACCAATGATTATGGCGACGGCACGCAACAATAGAAGAAAGGGTGCCGCTACTCTGTAACCTTATCTAGTAACACTATTGTAGGCACCCGTAGTCCTCACACTTTTTCTCTGTTTTTAGGAGCCCTGTCGCTTTCTTCGGTGACAAATTCAGAAGCAGCTCTTAAACTTCCCTAATCGGCGTTGTTAGCGTAGCCTTACAAAGTTTTTTGCAGGCACGCCGTTAGCATTAAATGTAAAATAAGCAATTAAAAACGAGCTGGGGCCTATCCTGCAGATGTGGTAGAGTAACAACCGTCGCTGATATCCCGTTTCACTAAGTGTAGTTAGCTCGTGAAAGTCAAGAAATTCTGTTGGGCTGAGACCGTGTTCGTGCTCTGCTATTTCACAGCGCTAGAAGCTCGGAAGATGAGGAATTTAGTTTTCGATGGCCATTAGGACGATAGAGCGCCGTTGGCCGCGCATGCGTGAGCCCGTGAACGTTCAGCGATTCCGCCTTCAATTTTACCGCATTTTCTATTTCTTACGTGGCTAATCCCACCAGTCTCTCTGCATTTTAGAAAGAGAATAAACATTTAATAAAGCAAATGGTGGTGGTTGAGCCGTCACTCGGTGGGGTGGGTTCGCCTCAGTCCAGGTGTCCTTGGGGCTTGGCTGCAGCCCTGGCACGGGTGACCAGCTCCCCTCTACATTTTAATTCTACAAAATTATCCGTTAATCGAAAAGATTTTTGTCAGTTTGGATTCCTTCGTTTATTCCGACTGATCTTCGGCACTCCGAAATTCAGCGTACTGCTAATATTTTACGCAGCTACAATACAGAAACCCGCCGCGATGGCTCAGTGACTATGGCGTTTGGCAGCTCGCCCAAGCACGCGCGTTCGATTCCCGATCGCGGTGGCCGCTTTTCTGACTGAGGCGAAAAGCAAAAAACTCCCGTGTATTCGAGATTTCGACGCCCGTTAATTGATCCCCAGGTGTTCAAAATTATTCCGGAGCACTCCACTACGGCGCGCCTCATCGCCTGTACAGCGTCGGAGCGTTAAACCCCACAATCAATCAAAATACTGAACAGAACCATGGGGTAGAGAGAAATGGATGGAGGAGTGGGTACACGTTTTTTTTAAGCAGGTGGAGATGCTGCAGTCGCTTCTGGGCAGTGGCGTGACTAGGGTGAGGCAGGGGGGTACAAGTGCCCCAGGCGCAACTTGGGAGGGGGCGCCCAGCCGAGTCCACCCAGCATGTGCCCGAGGGGAAAAAATGCAGCAGTGCGGCGCAGCCGCAAAAGTCGCTATTGATTAGAGTGCTAGTTTGGGCTTGTCGGTACGACGTTGTAACAAAAGAATAGCGCTGAATAAGACAAGGACGAAGAGGGTTTCACTCACGGAAGACGCGCCGAATTTGGCGCGGCGAATGGCACGGCGAATTTACCCAGCGTTCCCCACGCGGAGGTGCCTGCTCGCCGGCGGCCGCGTCGGCGGTACAACTTTGTCATCTACTTTAGCGACGGCTGTTTTGGGCGTGTTTTCGCGCAGCTTCGCGTCCATTGCGCGCTTCCTTTGCACGGCTTGATTAACTTGTTCGACATCACCTCCTGGGTAACCAGGACCCGGCGGAATAAAGTGGTAGTACCTCAAAGATACATTAAGGATTCGTTTAAAGGGCGGGAAAACAAAATGTAGAGACCACGTACAGACGTGTGGCTGTTAGAGAAACGCTACCTTTGCTCACTGCTTGCCACAGATGGGACTCCGCTTTCTAAATTGAGGAATACCAGTTCGATTGTGTTTTAAGAGGTATCACAAAAGGCGGAAGGAGAAACTGGCCCTGATAAATAGTGATTATAAAAGTTCCCTCAGCTTTCTCTCAATTCTCTGATTTACTAAACTATTTTTAATCGGTATAAATTGGAATCACTAAGCTCTTTTTGCGATAGTATGCCCGTTGGCATAAAATAATTAAAATAATACGTCACAGGTATAGATTAACCCCCGTTTCGCGAAGAAACTCAAGCAGGGAGCGATGATGGGGTCCCCAAATCCACCGATGAAGGTCAGGTGGTCTGCCAGGGTGGAGGCCTGTGCCTCGGAGGTGTCTTGTTCTCGCCGCTTCCAATGAAGGGCAAGTCCACAGCAAATGTTCAGTGTCCGCCTCTTCGGCAGGAGCCGTGCAAAAGGGGCAGTTCTTCGCGAACGGGGCATGGTAACGTGGTGGCCACTCCCGGGTAACGGCGGGAGAGAGGGCTACACCAACACGAAGTCTTCGCAGCAAGACCTCCTCCCAGCGAGCGAGTCTGCTAGGGAGGTCCGTTCCACACGGTGGAATAAGAGCTCGTGTGGCGCGACGAAGATCTTCTTTCCTTTGGAGAAACTGTTCTGGTGTTTCTAGTGGCAGTAAAGGCAATGGTCGTGGAATAAATGCAGTGTGGCAGGCACCATCCGCCGCAATGTGAGCGGGGAGAGTATTTCGCCGGACCCACGAGAGCCGCAAAGGGCAGGGGTACGTGTCCAGTATGTCGTGAATGTCCCTCGAGACAGCTGAGTTGTTATTTACTCGACGTAAATCACGTATGGCCGCCGTGGAGTCTGTGTAAATTTGTAAAGTAGTACCTCCAGGGGCTTGATGAAGTGCAGCAGTTAGTGCTTGCAAGCCGTCTCGGATGGCCGTAAGCTCGGCCAGCATAGACGGCAGGGTGCGGCGTGTTTCGTAGAAGCACGTTTGACAGGACTCTGGTTGCGAAGGACATTGGAGTTTTGTGGTCACCACGTCGCCCTTGGCCCCAGCGTCCACAAATGCCTGCAGCACCTGGGGTTGAGAATCAGCCGCCAGTTCTTGTGCGACCGGGAACAGCGTGTCAGAATGTCCGTTGGACCGATTGTGCAGTCGCGTTAGTGGCCTGTTGTCGGTCACCTGGTGGTATAGCCAAGGTGGCCTGGTAACGGCGCAGGTCAGAGATGTGGGTAGCGAACGACCCATGTAGTTTCCTAACGCCGCTGCCTCAGCAACAAAGGTGAGTTTATGCATGCGGGCGGACCGACGCTGATGAACAAGCTCATCCAAGGTGTTAACTTGAGCTTCAGCCTTAAGAGCAGGGATCAGTGTTATCCTAGGGAGGCAGGTAATTGCACGCATTGCGGCTCTGTTAATTGCTTCAAGTCGAGCCCATTCCGCCTGGTTCAGGTGTTGGAATTGGGCCTGGTAAACAAGCCGAGGCTGGAGTACAGACCGCACCAATAGGCGGGCCATTTTGGAACAGGAGCCACCAGACTTCTGTGAGATGCGTCGGATGAGGTGAAGCATCTGTCCCGCTTTTTGGCGAGCGGAACGTAACCACATAGACGCTGACCCAGACGCATAAATTTCTAACCCCAGCACGCGAAGTGAAGTGGCAGTGCGTACAGGTCGGCCGCAGAGTTGTAATGAGATTGGAGACACCTCCAGTCGGCGACGGCCCCAAGCACTGGCCACAGGCAGAATAGCTGTCTTATCGGTGGAAAGTGTTAAGCCAGCGTATTCACACCATTTCTGCGTGTCACACAAGGCTTGTTGAAGGCACGCGGTTTGCCGAGTCAGGTCTGAGTGTGCAGTCCACACTGTGATGTCGTCCGCGTACATTAGAAAGTGCATGTCAGGTATAGAGCCGAGATGCCAGGCAAGCGGCAACATAATAATATTAAAAAGGAAGGGCAAGATTACCGATCCCTGAGGCACTCCGCGGACAGGCGTAAAGCGACCGTAACTTGTCCCACCAATGCGAACAGAAAAGGATCTTTTTGTGAGGAAGTTCCGGAGGAAAGAGGAAACCTTGTCCGGGAGCAGGAGTCCTTGGAGAATTTCCAAAATGGCTCCGTAGCTAACGTTGTCGTGTGCCTTTTGTATGTCCATGGCAAGCACTGTGCGCACTTTGTGTGACCGGCCGCCTAGTAACACCATTGACGAGAAGTAGTCAAGCCCATCCTCGGTACCCAGACGGTGCCTAAACCCGATCTGCGCCGGGTGATACCACTGGAAAGTGTCGATCCACCATTGAAGCCGGGTTGCCAGCATGCGCTCCAACAGTTTGCACAGGGTGCACGTCAAGGCAATTGGACGCAAATTAGGGAGCTGATCGGGTGGCTTGCCAGGCTTCGGTATCGCGACTATATCGGCGAGGAGCCAAGATTCTGGTATGTGACCAGAGAGCCACACCTCGTTAATGGAGTCAAGGAGATTGCTGAGGGCTGGATCGTCAAGATTCTTATAAACCTCGTACGTAAGGCCATCTGGCCCTGGAGCGGTCCGATGTTTGGCGTGATCAATCGCTGCAAGGAACTCGGCCATCGTGAAAGGCGATTGGATTCCACGCACGGCGTCATCAGGAGGGGAGGAACCGACGTGGCTCGGCAGCGGAAACGGACACGGGCTGCTGGGCGGAAGAATGTCGAAGGCCGGGAACAGGGCGCGGGCAACATCGGCGGCAAATTGAGCACGGTCCTTGTCCGATGCCAGACATGCACTGGCCGCCGCATCTGGACTGCGGCCTCCACTTTCCATCGCACGAAAGGTGCGCCAGATGGATGACGTAGTCGCCGATGGGCCGAGCGATTCACACCAGCTCAGCCATCGCTGCCTTGAAAGACGCTTCTCATGACGCCTGGCAGCCGCAGTCAGACGTTGCAAGCGTATTCGGGCCTCCACAGACGAGGGATCTCGGGAGGCAGCCACTTCAGCTTGTTTGCGCTGGGCCCATAGCTGTAAGAGTCGTAGGTCAGGCTTCGGCCGGGATTCCTCTACCCATGTGTCCTCACAGGCGCTTCGCAGGGCTTCCTTAACGACAGTGATGGGGTCCGGACTTGGCTCCGTGATCATTGTGTTGATGTTATCCCGGAACATATCCCAGTTTGTTACCGTGCAGCGCCGTCGTAAGCGATGCGTCGACGTTGGGACAATGCCAAGCCTGATGGGATGGTGATCACTGCCCCAGCAGTCGGCCTCTCGGTGCCAGGAGACCGCATCGTTACCAAGCCACCAGCTTAAAGGTGTTGTGCCACCAAATTTGTTGCTTGTGCATTCTTTGTTGCAAACGTTTTATATTTCATTAGAAAGCATGATACATGCTCTCACATGCACATATTCTGAGTAAAAAATTTATTATCGCACGATTCATGTGAACAGGATTCGGTTTCGGTTTCTGGGCGCCGATTCAAGCAGTGACGTCAACGTGTTGCGCCATAGCCTCCTTTAGTAGGTTATATAGGAGGCTATGGTTGCGCGGACGCTCTGCCACGCGTGTCTACCATGCGGCGCTGCGGTACGTTGCGACTTTACTGCGGCGTCTGCGCTCCCACATACGTGTTTCACCACGGAAGTAAACACGCCGACTCGTCACGTCAAGCCGCGACAGCTCCGACACGGATTCTTTGTCTGCATCCTCGGATGCAGACAAATGAAAACCATGGATATGCAAACCACAAAAATGCTAAAAAGAACGCAAAAAAAAAAAAAAAAAAAAGTTACCCTCCCCGCGAATCGAACTCGCAACGTTGACCGGGCGGGCGCGACGCGCGAAACCACTGAGCCACCGAACAACCGGCTTGCCAATGCGATATAGCAGGTGTACTAGATGGAGGCCCATCATTGGAGTCGCACGTCGGTGTTTACTAGCTAGTTTACAGAATTCCTGACTTGTAAACTCAAATTTCTTAAATAGCGCTTGCGCAGCAAGGTTTTGCGAAGCCCCCGCAACAGCTTATCGCCATCAACTCTGCTATTTTGCGAAAGCGCTCGCAAAAATAAGTGTGCCCGGCTGCGACTGCGATTTTGCACTAAAGGGATAGTGCTTGCCGTACTTTGGTTTTACGTTTTACGTTAAAAACCTTTGCCGATACTGATCTCTTATTACCCAAATTACCCTACGTAACCCTTCTTCTGCACGAAACTAGGTATTTTCTGCAGGCGAGCCGATCGCACACGCATTCCGGGGTAGCGGCGTCGCCGAAGAGCACGGCCGAAGCGTCGAACGCCAAAATACGGATCGCATTAGCGCTAGTGTTGAGTTGTATGGGCTTCATGGAACTTACTGAGTTTATTACCCTCCAGAAACTAACAAAATAGAGCCGCGTTCATTGCGGCACGAATGTTGTCGGGGCGCAGTTTTCGCTTCTCGGTCGATTGACGACGCGTCGTGCGACCAGTCAGGCGACCGGTTTTGTTGGCGTCTTCGGTCGGCGAGTCAGTCACACTACGGCGACTTTCCATCGGCCTACGTGTTTGTGTCGCCGTCGGCGTGGTGTGACAACGCGGTCGACGCGGTCTGGCAATTCGTCAGTTGGCCGATGTTTTAACGACTCGTCGGCTTGTCGGCGTCGCGTTGGTCGCGTCGTCGTCGCCGTCGTATCGGTATAGTGTGTCGATACGACCAAGCGACCGAACAAACTGTGGTAACTGGAGTTCACGTTCACGTCGCTCGAGTCGCTAGCGTTGTATGACGTCACAAACTTTGCTGCACTGGCAATTCACCGACGTCATGGTTAGTGGCGCTAGCGATGGGTCCCGATTTCCAGAAGAGCATTTAGGTAATTTTTAGAAGCGAATTAAAATATATATTAAGCGCTTGCTGTACCCAGCACTTCGTGTTGAGGGTCGTTGCATGCAGAGGAAGCCTACAGCAGGCTTTTTACAGACTTAAAATTTGGTGGCACAACACCTTTAAGTCGGGCGAGTAGGGTGGCACCCGGGAATGAGTACATCGGCGCGTAGGACACGAGATATCGTTAAGGAGGGTGAAGTGAGCATCGCTGAAGTAGTCAAGTAGCACCCGTCCGCGTGCGCTTGTGGTAGCATAACCCCAGTCGCAATGAGGGGCATTAAAGTCCCCGGCCACAAGTATGGGACAGGCAGCGTGGGAATGCCGTAGAGATGTCAACCAGCCCAATCTTAGACGAGGCGCCCGCCCGCTATGTGGACGTACGTAGCATGACACCAAGATTATTGCGGACTTGGGCAGTTGTACTTTCACCGCAACCACTTCTTGCCATTCTGTACACCACTCGTCTAGGGGGATCTGTGTATGCGGGTAAGCCGTGAGCACATAGAATGCGGCTTTGCCTGGCGGAGATCCATTGGAGCCACAACGCCGATCACGTATGGATGGCGTAGCGTAAGCCGTGAAATTTGGGAGGCGAGGTAGAGAGTTTGTCTCTTGTAGTAGGAAGGCCCACGCTCGCAGTTTGCCTAGGCGAACACATTCCCGAAGCTCCCCAATCTTTGCTGTGAGTCCGCGACATTGGACTATATATTGTGGCACAGGCATAGTGAAATGAGATTTCACTTAGTTGGACTGCTAACACTGACACCAAGTTCTGCAGCTGCTGCACCATGAACTGTAGAAGCTCATGGTGTGTGAAAGCAGAAGGGACAGGCTTTGGTGGGGTCATGCTTGATGGGGCGAAACGGGGCTGACTCGACCGGTCTTGTTTCGGTGGAGGCTGACGGGACGGTCGATGAATTAAGCGGGCACGGCGCTGTGTGAGCTTAGTCACCTCAGTTTGCAGCAACGCCAACTGCTGGTCTATCTCTTCGAGCTCTTCTGTATCCGAAGACAATTGTACAGTTTGACTGTGCTGTTTCTTCCGGTGGCGGGAGCCACGGAGTACATCCCGGTACGACGGCTGGTAGTAATCCAAAGGCTCCAGAGCGTCTTCTACTACTACTTCCTCGCTTTCCTCCGCCAAACAGCAGAAGCGATTGGACAGAAGAATATCGTTGGGCTTAGACTGGCGTCGGAACGCGCGTCGCTTAGCGCGAGTAGCTTTGCACTTAGTATGGCACTTTTTGTCCATGATGTCATGGTCATCCGTGCGACACAGACCGCATTGAAACTTGACTTGCGGTGAGACGGACGACGACGCAGCCAGTGCCTCTGATGCCGAAGAAGCCGGTGGTTCCGAGGCCGTTGTCAGTGGTGGTTCTGTGACAGGGAATGGGCACGACTTGCTCATGTGTCCCTGACGGAAGCATTGAAAGCAATGAACCACTCCGGCCTTGTATGGACGTGGGCGAAGAACGCAGCCATTGTAGAAAAGACGATCCGGTGGCTCTAACGGGCAGCGAAGAGTTACGAGACCCGTGCGGCCAGCTCCCATGTAGCGGACAAGAAGAACCTGGTGCGTGGAGCACCGGATACTGGCTTGCAGGTCTACAGGATTCTCTCCGGGGTCTACTCCCGAAACAACATAGCGTCGGATGTCAGTACCGAACAGCAGGTACGCTTGTATGGGTAGTTGTTTTTCAGCCGACAGAAGAATATGGTCCAGTGCGCACAGTCGCTGGACAGCCTCAAGAGACGACACCCAGACAGACACTGTTGGTTCGGTTATGGTATGCGTAGCCAGCAAATCCGGGTGTTCCTAGGCATCCGTCGAGCGCCTGCTTCAGTGTCTTTGTCGGAAGAGAGAGGATGTTGAATCGCTCTCGAGGTGTGATGGCAACTTTGTACACCGAGGGACTCTGCCCATTGGTTGTAGGGCCCTGGGAAGTGGCGGCGGCTGTACAGGATGAAGTAGCTGTCGTTGTTGTCTTCCGTCCATCAGTCCCTTGCAGGGATGTGTTTGCGACAGATGTACAAGCCCGTTTGGCCGCAGGCGAGGGTGAAACCTCAGTCGTAACTTGGGCCGCACCTTTGTCCGATGGCCGTTTCGATAAAGTAGAGGGGTCAGCCGGGGGTAGCGGGAACGGTAGCGTTACCTCCATTGGCAGCGGGTCGTCCAGTGCCGGGTTTGAAGCGACGTCAGAAGCGGCGAGCGTCGTCCCAGGTTGAGTGGATTGCGCTACGCAGAGCTTTTCCGACATGCGTGACATAGGTGCGCGGCGTCGCACCCGCCCGTGATTGAGGGACAGGGTGGTTAGGCCTAGCGGCCGGTGGGCGGGATCCGATGCAGAGGAAAACCCCCAGGGGTCATCCTTTTGCTTGCCGTCGGACCGTGAAGGGGCCAGAGATGTCCCAGCGTCGTTACAGATCAATGGAGGTGAAAAACCAGCCGAAAAACACGAGTTCAGGCGAAAACAACGAGAAGAGGAAGAACACAAACGAACCGCTCCTTCTTCTTCGTCTTCTGCTTCAATCACTAAGCTGCCACTGCGCGACACAAGCGTAGGCACCGCAACAATTCGGCAAGTGAATCACTAAGCTCACTTGCCGAATTGTTGCGGTGCCTACGCTTGTGTCGCGCAGTGGTGTAGCCCCGAGCTAGCACATCAGGATGTCTAGGCTCCGCTGTCTCACCCTTCGAAAGACTCTCCTCTCCGTTTTCTTTCTGCCGACGAACGTCCGGGCTACGGCGGCGGCGTCCACCGCTCTAGCCCGGCCGTAGCCGACGCTGCTGCGTTCCGGACACCGCCCCCGCGAATTCCAAGTAACGGCTGACAGAATCTCTCGTTTCACTCTTTGTAGAGCCACGTGTGTGAATACAAGTGACGTCGCATAGGCAATTGTTGTTGGTTTCGTTCAAAGCTTTGCTTTTCAACCACCTTCACAGCGTAGATTGGAGCCAATTTTTTCGTCCCCCTCTCTTCGTCCCCGTCTTATTCAGCGCTATTATTTTGTTAAAACGTCGCTGTTCAAGTAGTTAAACTACTCTCTTCTTGGTGAAGCGCCTCTCCTATATGAGTGAATACTTAGGTACGCCCGGTTCAAGGAGTGCAGAAGGCAACTCCATGTGATATTGAGTGTGCGTGCTGCATGCATGTGTTTTTATTTGTTCTCGTTTGTATTCCAGCAACGGGGGTGAGTAGGGAGGAGGGGTGCTTAAAATTCTCATCCTTACATTTCTATTAACACTTTGCAGGTATTCTTACGAGGTGAGGTGAACCTCGTGCAGTGCACTGTGAAATCCTCATTTATTTATTCACGAAAGCTTTATGATTATGTTTCTTCAAAAACTATCCCCGGTGAATGCTCAGTGGAAAGCGTTGCGTAGCTGAGCTTCCGGTGTCCAACGGTAGCGGTTATTTTTTCTGATGAAGATGAAACATTGAAACACCTATCTGCATGAAATTTCGCGGCACGTTGAAGGGAATGAAAAGTGGTTTTAAGACGTATTAAGAACCCGGTAAGTCAGCTAATCCCTATTGTAAGTTCGAACTGTCTGATCAGTCAATCGCATGCTGCAGCGATGGCAATAAAAACTTGTTTGGCAACTGAAGTGATGGTTTGGCAACCATCTCTCCGTGGACAGCAGCACCCTCCAACCTCGTTGCCCAACTGGGCAAGACGATCTCGTAACCACAAAACCGGTTACCCACGAAAAAAAATTACGGGGTATGCTTATAAATTTGTAGTGATGTGAAGGCGAAAGCCTATTTGGATCTTCCATTGAACCTTCTGTCGAACTTTGTGGCCGCGCCCATGACCACTTGACCAGCCCTTCCGCCGGTTCCGTCCCGCTCGCAAGCCATCGCCAGGAGCCGTTGAAATTTACGGCCGCGTCTGTCACCATCTCTCCGTGGACAGCAGAACCCTCCAACCTCGTTGCCCAACTGGGCAAGACGATCTCGTCGTGGGCAACCCTTCTTGACCACCTGCTCACCAACCACGGGGAGATCGCTTGAGCGCTTGAGCGCGGACACGGGCTGCGAAATAAATGTTTACTCTCTCTCTCTCTCCCACTTTTCGTTCGCTATCCATCGCGGGGAACATCCTGTTCACTCCCGTTGGTACCTGCACCTCTCATGGTATTGCACTGCCTAACAAAGTGTACTGTTGGGCGAGTTGGTAGTTCATTTAAACAGAACATAGCTACAGCGCAAATAGAAACAAGGACACAGAAAGGCTTGACTTCCGACAAGGTCATTTGGAAGTCATCCCGTCATCTTCCTGTGTTCTTGTTTCTATTCGCGTTGTATCTATTTTTTAATGAAATACCAACTCGCCCAACAGTACAGTTTGTTAAGCTTTATTTATAGTTATTCGGGCTCTTTTTGTTGTTTAACCTTGCACACTTCAATGTCAGTTGGAAGTCAGCGCTCATCGGCTTTAGGTGGGACGCAAATTACCCCGAGTGCGGCGAATTCTCAGATGGTTGTTCAATTTCCATTGTGGGAAATGCCGCGCTAGCTTCCTCTAGGATGAAAAAGTGACGTACGTGCTCGTCTTGACGATCGCGCGTGTTCGGTAAAACATGGGAAAATAAAGTTGCAAGGTGTTCCGACCGGTAATGTGGGGTCGGGCATTCCCGGCCGCATAATTTTTGGTGCCGTGAAACCCGGGAAAAGACGGATATCTAGCGCCTCACCATAGACAAGTTACACCGACAGCCAGTCTGCAAGCCCCCTCACCGTCTGCGCACGAGTTCCGGCCATTGACCAGTTCCAATTGCAAGCAAGGGCGCAACATTTAGCGAACTGGACATGAAAATCATCGAGCAGCTCGAACGCGACGAAATATAGCGAGATTACTTCAAGGCTTCGAAGTACCAAGAAAATGTGTGCCTTCCCCTCAACAGGTTGCGCTATGCTTCAAACGTCCCGAAGGCGCCCGGGATGGGAGCTAGCATCAACGCACTTCAGCCCATCCAGAAGACCCCTCTCACTGCGGCTCACGCAGAGCTACCTTGGAAGTTGCCCTGACGAAGCTGGAGGTTTCCACTTTAACCGGTTCCCTCCCTTTCCTTATGTTGTGACCGCGAATTGAGGGTTGACAGCGTTGAGATTTGTGTGAAGGAGAAAAGCGCGTTGGAGGTTATGAGGTTGATAATGCCTAGAGGGGTCCGACCACGGATGACATCCACCGCGCATTATCAACAACTAATGGTCGAACTGTTCTGAGTGTATGGGTAACAGTTATTTGGTTTTTAAGAGCGAAGCTTTCCTCGGTCGAGTCTTTCACGGCACGAAATGTGGTAACATGGTCGCAGCGATGAGGAGGGGGCATAGCCTAGTGAGGAGCAGATCATATGCGAAGTAGACATGAATCAATTGAAAGAATACTGGAACGAGACTCTGACCGAGACAAGACCAGAACTCCCGCTGGCGTAGTTTCATGCCAGGAGCGCGCGAGCACTGAAAAGGCGGGAAATTTGAATTGCATGGGGTGGTAACAGTGAGCGGATAACGGCGGTACAGCCCACTATGGCGAATCACTGCTCTGCACTTCCATGAACTTTTACATTGAGTGGAACGGCGTTAAATGTTTTTTTGTCGTGTTCCACTGCTCGCGGCTGCCCCTCCACTCTAGCAATTTTTTTAACCTCCTTGGCGCGGTGTCAAGGGGATAGAAAGGAGCCCCGGACAGGAAGACCGTTTGTAGGCGAGACAAAAGAAATTCTATTCCGGCAGAACTAAGCGAGACCCCGTGTCGTCTGCTCCCACGCGGCCCCGCCGCTTATCCCGCTATGTCCCTCCGGCCACACTTACTCATTGAAGAACTCTGGCTCGGGCTGTCGCCAGAAGGGTTGCATGGCACGGGATACAATTGAACCCCTTGCAACACAGGTGCATACACAGATCAGTGCAAGTGGTGCGGCGAAGCAGCCGCCACGCTCCCACACGTGGTAGGGCGTGTCCCAGCTAATCAGGGTGGGTGAGCGCATTACAACACACGAGCAATGGGAGGCCGTGCTGCTTAGCTCCCAACCCGACGTCTAGACAGCAGTGGTCCAGCTGGCGGAAGACGCCGCCAGGGCCTGTGGGTTCCTGACCGCCGTCTGATGGGACGAGGGGCACACAGCCACTCCCAAACAGGGAGTCCGTCTGAACAGCGACGAAAATAAAGTTTTTTATCATTATGATCATCATCAGAAGGGCGGCGCTAGATCCAGTGTAGCCGCTGGAGCTGCTGCTACAGCGTGAGTCCTACACTGACGACATCATCGTCGGCTTAACCAGCGTCGCTATCATTGTTATCGGCAGGTTCGCATGAGAACACGCTTGGCACCTGTCCTGATGCGGCACCCGGCTCCACGTTGCTCGTTCTCACCCTGGTGGCACAGCTCTCGACGCAAATAAACGTGGTCTCCATCACGCTAAGGCTACGTTCATACTACCGACGCAAAAGCCATATCGTGATGTGTGGACGTAAAAGAAACGGCGTGTCACGCAGTTTGATTGGCTGAGACGGGCAATGACGTCCTTCTGTAAAGTTATTACTACAGTTGCGGCAACAGTATGAACCCGGCCTAGCTCGTCGACTGCCTACACCTCCATGCGTGGCCCGAGAAAAGAGGGGAACACGTGAGAGGAGGACGGTTATGTGGCAGGGGCGACAAAGGACTATTGTTTTCTGACGACATTTGCAGCGACGCGAGCAGATGGGCGGCTAATTTTTACGCAGTTGGGACTGTTGTGTACTTCTCGTGTGTTTCTAGTTGCTACAGGAAGGACTTGTGGGGATGGTTTTAAAAAACCTGATCAAAAATCATTTGGTCATTCTGTCAATCATCAAGAATTCGTGAAGATATTCTTCCCCTCCCTCCAAAACTTGATCCTAAGCCCGATGCACACGCCTTTGAAATGCAGAGCATTTCAGTAACTCACGATGTCACCCGCGTTGGCGTCCGTAGTCCGCACCGCACCCCTCCCTACTATATAAAAAAAAGAAATACTATCCGGCGCCAGGTTTCGATCCCTCGACCCTGCGGGCGGAACGCAATGTAACCACTGCGCCACAAAGCCGACACAGAATGCAAGGCTATGAACGCGCCTTATATCGTTGACTCATTCAAATTACTGCTGACGAGCGCTCTCTCGTCAGCAGTTGCCACAAGCGCAACAACATTAACGTAACGCAAACTACTTAACGTCGTGCGCCCCCGGAAATGCTCTGCATTTGATCGTGCCCCTCGCGAGGGGGATATTTGAATGCGTCTTCCTACTGGCCAGTACACTCGTCGCCATCTGTCGGATGTTGTGGGAACCCTTTTCCTGCGTAGGAAGTCCGAAACGAGCGTTTTCTCGCATGTCCTTCGTATTATACGCGCCAACTGTGTTTAGAATTTTGCCTGAGTGTCTCGTTTGCTCGCGTTATCAGCGGCATTCGCTGCCTCTGGCTTCTTCTGTTGCACCCCGATATCGGCACTTCCACGCCGCCATTCCATTTTCTGCCCGAACTGTCTGCAGACTCGATTCTACAACGCCTACAAGCGGTGGCGGGAGTCACGAGGTCCGTGGAAGCTGAGGCAGCTGGCAGGCGGCGAGCCACGCTTCGACTTGTCTTTTCTATGGCGATGTCGCCAGCGCTGGCGAGGCAGCTCTCTCCTCTCCATAAAGCAGCTATATTTGCGCGTTCTCTTCCCCCTGCCGTTCTGGGCTCTTCCATCAGTCGCTCTGTTGAGAGGACTACGCGAAAAGGTTTCGCCGACATGGCCCGTCAGTTGCTCACGCAATTACATCTTCTTTTTTTTTTTTTTTTGTAATGATGTCGCAAAATCCTTGTCCTCCCCCTTTTCTATACCCGTCTCTCGGTATCCACACTATCACCATGGTGCTCATGTTAGTTATGGGAAGGACTTGAACCGCACGAATTAATTTTCTTGTTCGGGTCAAATTTCGCTGCTTTGAAGCTGTGTTTAGCTGCGTCAAACAGCTAAAATAAGCGCCTAAATTAGGTATTCCTTAACCCAACAGAGCGGTGTTGTATACAAAGGGTATGTGTCTATCGCTATCTATACGATGTCGTAAGTTATAGCCTCCCTCAGCTGCCAGAATTGCGCTCATTAAGATGTTATAATTTTTCCTTCCCCAAAATAGAAATGGTGAATGCAGCGCGAACGAGACGTTGGTCGATAGGTACATCTGCATGCTGTATACCTCTTGAGGGTTCCGGCAAAAAATCACTAACCACCTATGCTTCCCGAATACTTCCCGAACGTGAGAGCCACAAACAACTAGAAGCTCTAGCCACACTGATCCGAGGTAGAAAGAAGTTAACACGTACATAGTTTTTGGACGTCAAGTTTCCATCCAAAAACTACATTTATCATCATCACTAGCTTCGGTCTCCGCACGAGCCGCTATTAGAGCGTGCTAAAGAAGAAGCAGTATTCGGCCAAACGCCGCGCCATTTTGCACCGAGTAGAAATGAAGGGCGGAACGCAAATTAGCGACGGGAATCCCCTCGAGAAGCAGTCCCAGCTCAGCCGTTCCTACGGAACCAGCGGGAACGAAGAGCGTTCGACTTCATCCCCAACTGACCGTAACCCCGACAGCGCCCCTGGAATACCTGCGAGCGGCGTGGCCACACGTCCGAGAACAATTGGCTCCAGTAGCGCAGGCTCAATTTCTGGCAAGCGTTCAGGCAAACGTTACAGCGGGGAGGACCGCCAACCCAACGTTGGTGTCCTTCAGCCGGACCCTGCATCTCGGCAGAAGCGTCCTGGTGAAAGCGAGCCCTCCGCCGGAGCATCGGATGCTCCGATAACTACCCCACCCGAGGCAGGCAGTACACCGGAATCGACCGTTCGCAGGAGGAAAAAATCAAAGCGACGCCGCCACGGCCCCCCCGCCACGGATGGGAAAAGCGAGACGTCCTCTGCCCCACGCAAGAGCACTTCGAGACGTCAAAGTCGGACTGGCCGTGTAGCAACTGCGGAAAATGAAGCGCCACCATCGGAAGCAGCCGTGACCACCGCCTCAAGCGCAACTGCTGAAGGGCGTTCAACGAAATCCGGCCGCGCCGCGCGACATAAACACGCTGTCGCTGGGCCGGAGTTCAACTCAACCTTCACACGAGCTGATGGCGGATCCTCCGACGAAATCCATCCAAGACGGGCTCCGAGACGCCGCTCTACCCAGGGCTTCCAGAGCTCAAGTGAGACCTCGCAGCGCCTTAGCAAGGCGTCGCGTGTGAAGAGCCAGGCCCGAGTGACCCTTAAAGACGGCGCGGTCCTCAACTCACCGGCCTCCAAGGCATCTGATCCGGCAGCCCTGAGCCGTCCTCTGAAAGAAGCCTCGCTGAATCACTCCCGTGAGGCACAAGCTAGCCGGGTGAGCATCGAGGATCTCAAAGGCCTAGTGAAAACTCCACGCCCGGTGAGTCACACGTGCACTGGTGGACCTTGAACTTAGAGTTTCTAGTTATTCTAGAAAATGTAGTCGTACTCTGTGTTGGCTGACTTGCTAAATTAAGCCTTGATTGTTGCCAGCAATATTAACCCGTTCAGAAGCCAGTGCTTCGGATAGATATCGCATTCATAGAGTTCATGTACTGCGAATAGCAGAGATAAAAATATAATGCTTCTGACACTAAACATGTTTATCGCGTATAACTAACAGCGTTAAACCTCACTTTCCCCGACGATTCCTTCATTTTAATGCATCATTGTTATTTCTATGCAAACGACCATAGCCTATGCGGACTGTGTGGACGCTTTCTCTCTAACAATTTTACTGACCCCGGTCATAAGAGCGCATTTTCTAAAATGAACTCGCATGATAGTTACACTTTTAAAAACTATTTTGGCTCATTGACAGCATCTTATCCGGTATGTATCGGTAGGCATGAGGATGCTTTTGCCGCTTAATAAATGCGGATGTTATTTTTTTATGATGCAGCACTCGTGCTTCGACGAGAAAGTTTCTGAATATTTTACAGTTACGCGGTAGCGTCGATGCGAACAATTTTTACTACCACAAATTTCCAAGCAACCACACTAGCTTGGTTTTACGTAATCAAGAAATTTAGATTTCAGCAGTCCTCCTCATGCAGTTTTGAAAGCTATTGCCCGATTTACATTTTAACATTAACTGCAACAGTCCAGCGTATACGAATACGCGTACATCGAATGTTGCAACGATGGTGGTGATGGCTGTTTGGTTTATTAAACTGAACACATTTTTAATAATGCAAATGCTTTTCTTTTAACTACTGCTGCTCGTGTAGCATCTGATTGGAAGCGCATAAATTAATTTATGCAGCTATTTTACACTCACTCAGTCAGTAAATACAAGCTCATTCTTGGTTGTCCATATTTACTGCAAATTCAGACGTCTACCAACGATAAATATTCAACCCGCATTTGCTGCAAATGTCGTCGAAAGATGCTAGTTCCTGCCCCCTGTGCCATGTAAATGCCTCTCCCTTATCCACTTCCCCACCCTCTCATGCTCTTCCCACCTCTCTCGATACCCCCACGATAAACAGGGAGGAGATTTGGTAAAGTCCACTCAATTTCTCCGAAGATGAACCTGATGATCAGAGCTACTCAATAATACAGTTGTGAAACGCCGCCTCAGAATCCGGGCGGCGCTAGCCCCCCTGCTCCATGGAAGCTGAGGGGAAAGTCGACGCGCGCGGCACCTAGGAGATAGAAACTGAAATTCGCTAGACTATTATTATTCAATTTTTTTTTTGTAAAATAAAGCTTGGTTTTTAAATTAGAATACATTAATTAGGTGAAATTTACTTGTGCTTCTTCAGCTTTTCTTTTTATGACTTACGGCAGCGGCCGCAAGCACTTGAGTACTACTTCAACGTCCTGCCGACAGAGGACAGGCTAGTCAACTTGCCCCGTGCTTGCCCCGGCGCAGGGGGGCAACCAAAGACCGGCTTTTGATACATGTGGCCTATGCGGAGTTATGCAACTGTGTATATCCAGTAACTCTGCCTGATGATGATGATGACGATTATGATTATGATTATGATTAAAGGCCCTCCATCTGTATCGGGACGTCGATTGTCCGCAGCCGACTTGCCTGTTTGTATTAACGGCGGAGCTGTTTATGCCGAGCAATATCAGTCAGTCGCAACAAAAAACCTCGAACTGTGAGGGAAAGTAGCCAGGAGGCAAATGGAGCGCCGGAGCAGGTGTTGGGAGTGCGCGCCTCAATAACAAAATGTGGTGAGGGAGGTCCCGGGAATCGAACCCGGTAGCTTCACGTTGTGAAACCGGCAACCTAACCAATGGCCCACCCCAAAGACTAGAGGGGTACGGGGTTAGCAGCGAAGTGGAACAAAACAGGTGCAGCCAATTGGAAAGGGAAAAAATTGGCCACGTATCTGTTCCTTTCGTTGCAACTGTCGACGAAAGACGATAGTCTTTCTCAAAATTTGCCAAGTAAATGTCTCCCTTCTCTTTCCCGCTCAGTTCTAATGCTGTTGCTCCCCCGTCTCGCTCCTCCCAAGGTAAACGCGCTAGCGGTTTGCTCAAGTCAATTTAAATTTACCGCGTTCCACTGCTCCACGCCGAATGCCCCGACGCCAGCTCTGCCGTACGGCGGAGACGCGCGCGAATCGCGGCCACCCTACTTACTCCACGTGTGTCCCAACAGGAACGTGAAAGCAATCTCGTGGAACCTTTCGTTACTGTTGCCTTTTGATTTCTTTAAAATGGCTCTAGGGAAACCGCGGGAGGACGCTTTTGTATTTTTCTAGACGTGTCTTTCATTACATCAACCATCAACCGCGTATTTTTAATAAATAAAACGCTGCGAATATCTCTTATGTATTGATGTCTTGCTCCAGATAAGCGTAATATTTTGTTTTCCCTCAGCAATGCTGACATGTATGAACATTGCCACCAGACTTAAATTTGGCTGTGGGTATATAAACGTATTGTGCAGCATCTGCTTCACTTGGGCCGGGAGGCTTAATCGAGGGACAGACAGGAAGACATACAGACCGATAAATTTTCGCGTTCAAGTAGCCCAAGAAAGACTATCGTCTTGAAAAAACTGGGCGAGCTCCACTAACGTGAAACCTGGGTAGGGGGCGAAGCATGCAGTGTATAAGTGTATCATGCGGTTTGGAAGGTAGGATGAAGTGTATAGTGCGGTTTCTATGTTCAGCGCTCGGCGTCTTAGGTCTTGGCCCCTTGGCGTTTTTGCCCACGGAGATGAAACAGTTGGGGGGTGGAGGTATACAGCTCCACTGTAATATTCCCGTGTCTTTGCAGCCCGAAGCGTTCTAGCGCTAGGTGTTGGAAAGCGAGAGTCCCGGTGTTCTTTTAGTACGCGTTACAGCCCAAGGAGATGAAACGTTCTAGCGCGAGGCGTTGGAAAATGAGTGTCCCGGTGTGTTTCTTGAGTACGCATTACATTCTGGCTCGAGGGTTTGGAAAACGAGTGTCCCGGTGTTTCACTGACTACATGAGACGCCGACAGCCCTAGCTGTTGGCGTCTCATGTAGTCTTCACGTAGTCGTAATCAAACCTGAGTCCCGCGCGTTATGAAACCCGCGTCCATCCGACCGGTCTATCTATCACTGCATTCCGGGCCCACAGAATTTCCTTTGTGTTCTAGCGCAGGCGTTGGCTTTGGACTTGGCCGCAGGTTCTAGCGCGTGCTAACGCGGTCCATTTTTGGAGAGATGTGAAAGCCGGCTGACGAAACGATGCGGGCCTACCGATGTCCGACGAAGGAAGAGGGCGGCCAGCTCTGCTGTTTCTCCAGCCTTGCACCAGTATTGCAAACTGCGCCAATTTTTTTAACACGAAAGTGTTTTATTCTGGGATTCACGAAGATATCACTTACGTCATATCCGTCACGGAAGTGACGCCAGTACAACGAAGCAAGCGGCCTGTAAAGGGTGCACCCCAGCACACAGGGTCTTCTTACGGGGAAGCAACCTTTAGTACTAAAGGGTACGTTATACTTCGGGTTGTTCGTTTTCGGGTTTTATATTTTAACACGAAAGTGTTTTGTGCTGGGATACACCAAGATTTCACTGAAGTCATATGAAAGGACGCCAGTACACCTTTGCCGAAGCGACCCTCCAGCAGGACCTCGCTCGCCAAGGACACCCACAACACAGCCGCCGACCCGCAAATCATGATCAGCTGCAGATTTCGCTGCACATTTCACTTTCGTGTTTTACCGATTCCTATGACAGAGAAATCGACCACGGTTTTTTTACGTATTTTCCCCAATTTGAACTAACCTGATGCATTTGCCAACCCCCTATCTCCCCCCTTACCCCCTCCCTCCCGGTTCTAAACTCCGCCCCCTTTTTCTACCCTTGCACACCGGTCCCTTCCACCCCCACTGTTTTAAATTCTCATCCATTTGATACTTAGGCCAAGTTGTGACCCCGGATCCCAAGCATGAGGCAGAGATAATTCGAAGGATACGAATAGAGTGGAGTGCATACGGCAGGCATTTTCAGATAATGAATGGCAGCCTACCATTGTCCCTGAAGAAGAAAGTGTATGACAGCTGCATCTTACCGGTAGTCACCTACGGGGCAGAAACTTGGAGGCTCGCTAAGAGGGTTTAACTTAAATTAAGGACGACTCAGCGAGCAATGGAACGGAAGATAGTAGGTGTAACATTAAGGGACAAGAAGAGAGCGGAGTGGGTCAGGGAACAAACCCGTGTTCAGGACATATTAGTAGAAATTAAGAAGAAATGGACGTGGGCATGGCATGTAATGCGAAGGCAAGATAAGCGTTGGTCATTAAGGGTAACAGAGTGGATCCCTAGAGAAGGCAAGCCTGGCAGGGCGTGGCAGAAAGTTAGATGGGCAGATGAGATGAAGAAGTTTGCGGGGACTAATTGGTCGCAGTTAGCACAGGACCGGGGTAATTGGCGACTAATGGGACAGGCCTTTGCCCTGCAGTGGGTGTAGGTAGGCTGGTGGTGATGATGATGGAGTTTAGTCTTATTGGCAGCCATTCTGTTAAACGTACGGTCCACCTGTTGTCCCAGATGCTCGTGACGTGACCCGCCCACGTCCATTGTCTTCGCTTTATTTGAGGTAGAATGTCTTCCACCTGAGTCTGTTCCCTAAACCACGCAGCTGTTTTCTTATCCCTAAGCGTTACCCTTAGCATTCTTCTTTCCACAGCCCCTTGGGCCGATCTAAGTTTCCTTTCAAGTCACTTAGTGAGGTCCCGAAATTTCTACCTCGTACTTCCCTAATGTAAAAATGCACTGGTTATATACCAGCCTTTTGAGTGACATAGGAAGCTTGCTATTCCGAACATATAAATCCCTACCAAGGGCAGCCCACCCCTGGCTTATTCTGCGGGTAATATTTTTTTCGTAAGCCATAACGTCTATCTGAGGCAAGTCATAGGTGCTTATTCCAAGCATTAAAAGGAAATAACCCACACGTGAAGACATATACAGCAAAATGTGCCTTCATGACTTCATTTTTTGGTTGCAGCAACGGACATGAGCGCCCCTATCTGAAGCACGTGTCGCTAATATACACACTAATATTTTCCTCAACTGCTGTTGAGGAAACTAATATAAGTGACAAGTGACGCAGGTGCGATGGGTTGGCAAGTGGAAATTTATATTTTAGGGGTGACGCACCTTAAGGCCGAGGCTTGTCCGGCGTCCGGCGTCCATGCTCACGGCACAGCACCGTGTAAATCGAAACATCTGTCAACGAAGAACGCAATAAAAGGTTCACAAAAGGTTAGAGAGGGAGGGAGAGATAAAGTGCTCCTGGAGAGCCGTGCTGCGCATGCGGGATGAGCATTGGGTTGAATTGGATTGGGTTGGATTGAATTTGGATTAGATTGGATTGGATTAGATTGTATTGAATTGTTTTGGATTGGAAGTCGATTTAGCAGCAGTGAGTACTCTCACTGGTGATTTACGGTGAGAACGATCCTGAGTGCTTCGCCCACCCGTCGTGATTCACTTCGTGGAGATTCGTGATTTTTTTCTGCCAAACATTTGTATCCGGCATTTGTGTTATAAAACCCGTTTACATAATTACATAGTTAAATATATAACTCAAACAGCAGCACAATCATCAAAATGTAGCTCAAACACCAGGGTACTTAACTTACAGCTTAACTTTCGCCTCTCCCTTTTCACACAGCGATCATTCTGAACTCGAAACACTCACGCATCATGTGTCTAAAAAATGGCCGCGTATCTGCTCGTTTCGTTGCAAATGTCAACAAAAGACGATAGTCTTTCGTCGACATTTGCCAAGTAAATGCCTCCCTTCGCTTTCCCGCTCACCTCTCGTGCTGTTTAGTCTACAGGTTTACTCAAGTCAATTTAAATTTACCGCCTTTCCCTGCTCCAGGCGGGGTGCTTCGATGCCAGCGATGCCATACGGCGTAGACGCGCGTGAATCGAGGCGCCGTACTTCAACGTTTATAGAACCACGTTGCCCTACTCCAGGTGCGTTCCAAGCGGCACGTGGAACCCATCTAGTGGAACCTTTTGTTAATGTTGCCGTTTGATTACTTAAAATGAGACAGCACGCGACAGAGTGAATGCAGTGAATGTAGTATTTAATTTTCTATCGCAAATATCAAGCATCCATGAATTCCAAAAACGGAACACTGCAAATATCACTTATGTATTAATTCTCTGCCTCATATTTCCGTAATTTTTTTGTTCTTGTTCAACAATGTTGACAAGTATGAGCATTGCAACCTGTCTTAAACATTTAGATTTGGCTGTTGGTAAATAAGAATATTGCACCGCCTGTGTTTCACTCTGGCCGGGTACAGCTGAATCGAGTCACAGACGAGCCTCTGCTTGACAGCGTGGGGCGTAACACCGTCAGCGTGGTGTCCTCAATGCGCGGACAAAATGAAATTTTGCGACACGCAATCTTTCAGTGTTCTGCAGCAAGGGCATTTAGGACGCTGATGTCTAGGATGCATTTAAAGTACGCCTTGGGGAGCGCACAAAATCGCGCGATGCCCTAGTGACGTTTCTGTTATGTGTGGGGGGCCCTGGTTGTATGGAGGCGTCGTGGTGTCGCGGCACTCCGGTCCCGTCCTCACAAGCCCAATGCTGCTGCGCATGCGCGTGCGCCTGTTCGAACACCTGGTAGCGGAGCTGGCCACGCTGTGGGAGAGGCGTTCCTCCTGCGTTGGTCGTGCCGCTTCATCAAGGTGAACAGCGCACATTTGGAAATTCGAATTGTAGAGTATTATCCCTGCAACCATGCTACAAACAAGATGGCCTTGTAACCAGACTAAAACCCGATACATAGTTATCTGCAGTGTTCACTTTACCTTGTGCGTATTTTTATATATGACTGTAGCACCGGTACTAACATTTGCGGTGTTTCGACCCTGAAGTTACTGTTCCCGTTTGTCGAAAACTTGACTTTCCACTCTGTGTTGTATCCTGCGTGGTACAAGTAGTAGTACGCCGTCTTCTCGTGAAAGCGCACGTTTTTTCCCGTGTCCGTCTCGGTGTTCACAACAAGCGCAACTTGCCTTCCAAAGTTACAACTTGTATGTAGGTTAGCAGCAGCCATTTCTGGATTGTTGTTTTTGTGTTTCCCTTTTGTCATGTGTATTTTTTACCTGACGCATACCTTCATTGAGGCATGTTATGTATCTGCTTCGATGGACAAATAAACGTCTTTACAGACAGACCGACACACAGACAGACATACAGAAGTAGCCCAAGAAAGAGTATCGTCTTTAAAATCTGGCGTCGATTTTTTTTCAATGCCACCACAAATGGCCGGTGTCAGAAACAGATAACTACGTCAAAGAGTACGCATTCGCGGCAGTTCTTTTTCAGTGAGACAAACAAAGCACATAATGCCTTGGGGAACGTTGGTACATTTCGGTTAAGGGGACAACGAACCCGGCCTACGTGGTTCAGCACAAATAGCTACCCCGACGCCGCTGCTTCTTTGCGGTTCTGGCTGCATAAATGAGTGCTATTACGTGCGCCTTTAAGCACACAACGGCACAGCCAATGGAGTAGAGGAGCACGCGGCTGCACGTCCATACAACAGGTGCAATCTACGCACAGGAAATGCTGAATTTTTAATAGTGTGAATTGTTGCCAGTCGGTCTGTCAATGTAATTCCCTCCTTGTCCCGTGTTAGACGGTGTTTCTACGTCAGATCTGCCGCCAGTTTCTAACACCTAAGCGGTCTAGAAAACACAAATACTCCTAGAGCGCAGGTGAAACGTTGGCTAGAAATGTATATATGGGCACCAACAGGCAAAAACAGGAAAGCGAGGACATAAACGCAAGGTCGGCGCAGAAGTAAAGCAGGTATTGACGTGTATCGCCATTAAACGCCATTCACATTCCGCATGCCAAGAACATAAGCACATGATTTTTTGTTTTAGTGGATCACGCACGTGTGGATTTACTTACTGCAATTTAATAGTCCCTCTCCTTTCTTCTATGAAGGACGGTGCTTCTTCAAGGCCGACGTCAGACAAAGATGACGCAAAAACTGGAAGCCCGCAACCTCCCATCCGCTTTATTGTGGCCGCCATCGTCGTGTCTTCTTGCGTGATACTCGCGATACGAACACTGAAGGGGCAGCAACCAACGGAGTCATACTGCAATTCCCCCGACTGCCTTCGTCACGCTGAGATACTGACCGCGGCGCTCAACCGCAGCTTAGATCCTTGCCATGACTTCCAAGCTTACGTATGCAGCGCCTGGAAGCCGCCCACAGGCTACCTACAGAACTCCCATTCAGCCATGGAAGACCTGCTGAAATCCTGGTTCCCGGCATTCCACGACATCCTCCTCAGAGGCCACCGTATCTTAGAAGTCGCACGCAAGCCGCTGGCGATGTACGAGTATTGCATGGGTGACCATTCCAAATACGGTTCCAATCCTAAGAGATTTGGGGATATCCTCACAAAACTCGGGCTCGCCTGGCCAGACATCAACCAAAGCCACCAAAATATCAGCGCCTTTTATGTACTTTTCACCTTGAAATTCAAATGGAATGTGCCACTTCTATTCGACGTAAAGGTCCTCCGGCTGAATTACGCGCCAAGATGGCGCTTCACGGTGGTTCCATCCTCGCTGATACCCGTCGAGCTAAAACACCAACGATCTGTAGCAAGAAGCAACCGCTACAAATACTGGAGGTCATTCTACGACATTCTGCCCGACAATGCAAGTCAGCCTCCAATCAGTGACTCGGATATTGACACCATCATCAACACCGAAGCTGAAATACTGAGTAACCTTTCTGCGTCTATGGCACGCCAAGCTGCTCAGCCCCTTTTGGTGAAGCTAGCCCAGATCGGAGTTTACACACCATCCATCACGTCGAATGAGTGGCTGAGCGCCCTGAGGCAGGTTAAGTTTGACCCTGACGTGAGCAGCGATGATCAGGTGTTACTCACGGATAAAAGATTTTACCGGACGTTCGGACGCACGCTTCAGAAGTACACGAACGAGCAGCTGCTGATGTTCATCGCCTGGTCCTTCGTGCAGCTCTACGCTCCTACGGCTGACTACAGGCTGCTGACGGCTCGCTATGGGGACGACGACGCCCTGAAGCTCTACCGGCCCTTCTTCTGTGCGCGCTTTGTGGAGTCCGCTTACGGCCTCCTGGTGTTAGTGGTCAGCTCACTATCGCGCTTCAGGCCAGACGAACGAGCATTTGTCAACACCGGCTTCAATAACTTGGTGCAAACAGCTGCCATTAAGGTCAACGAGTCAATTTGGCTTGATGTCCAAAGCCGCCGCACAGCCGCAACGAAAATCAGTTCTGCGGTTCTTCACTTGTGGCCCCCGGACCGTTACTTAAACAACGACGAGCTCGATCGCTTATATAACAGCTTCCCCAGTAACGCAACATCGTTTTTCGAGCACTGGGTTGCCTCCACGGAGAGCCTCACAGCCGTGTCCCAGTCCCAAGTGGATGCCGATGTTCTCGACTACCCGGGGAATTACGCCCTGCCCTATCTGCGCTTTGATCGGCCGACGGGCACTCTCAACGTGGCGGTTGGTGCCGTCACCCACCCGCTCTACTACGGCAACGGGACCAGCGCTATGTTTTACGGGGGCCTCGGCTTCTCCATGTCGCTACAATTGGTGAAATCCCTGGATCGCTATGGCCTGCAGTGGCACCCGAATGGCACCTTCGGGGGCTCGATTTTTAACAGGTAACTTAATTGACTAGAATATTCTCGTCACTGAGACGAACTCCTTCTTTTGTTAGAAACGACAAATGTGAGAGACAAAGTACAAGACTGAACGATAACGAGATGAGAATATTTGCGTCAGCAAAACCAATATTTCCGTGATTGCGGTATTTTCCTGATTTCGAAATGTAGCATTCGTTTCCACTTAACGGTTTCCAAATTTCTACCTCGCACACAGGAACGCACAGTTCACTATTCGACGAACATTTGATGCAGGATGATTTATTCTGTTTCGACCGCCTCACATAAGAACCGAAAGAGTTTCGTTCTCGTGTTGTTGAAGCTTCGTGTGTGTGTTCACAACCATTCGCAAACACGCAGTGCTTCCATGGAAACTTACAAGAGCCGGGACAGCTGCCTGGACTACGATCAAGGCCAATCACAGGCAGAGAACAGAAGCCTGTTCCCCGAGATTCCTGCTCTCGAAGTCGCCTACGCTGCCTACCTCGACGCAGTCCGGAATAGCGGCGGCGTTCCGCAGGGCATCGCTCCCGGATTGTCTGGAGAGCAGGTCTTCTTCTCCACACTGTGCTACATGACCTGCTCATTGACTGACGACCACGGATTTGGGCAGGCCGACTGCAATAAGGCTGTTCGTAACTTCCCCGCGTTCGCCCAGGCTTTTCAGTGCCCCAGCGGATCCGCAATGAACCCCGAGAGGAAATGTTCCTTCTTCGACTAAACCGCAAGTGTTTTACGGCAGTGTTTGAACAAGCTTTGGCATATGCGAAACCGCCGTGCCCGAAGAAGATAGGTGAACCGTGCTGATTCACAAACTGATTTTACCCCTCTGTAGAAGTGAGCGAACAAAAGTTTTAACTATATGTAACGCATTGGTTGGCACGCGACATGTAATCTCCACGCTGCGTTTTTGTTACTTTCGTCTTTCTCTTGGTCATTTGTTTTACCACGTTTCGTACAGTTATTTTGAATTATAATTTATTCTGTTCACGTGAGTGTGTACTGCTTTTTGTCTTGTAGTACTCTGAGGCCGCCGTACTCGCTTTTTCTTCTTAGATACGTCTTGAACCCTAGGGGACTTGGGGGGACTCCAGTACTTTTCGGGGTGTTTCCCAAGGGGAAAAACAAAAACAAATGCACCGTTTTTATTCTACAAATCATGCAGTCTTTGCTAATTTTGTCTTTTCGGAAGAACTGATTTATAACAATCTGAAGGAACGCGCCATACTTAAAACGATCCCACAGGCGGGAAATTAGTTGTGCCATTCCATATGTGATGAATTTTTTAACAAGAAATTGTTTCATTCCCGGATACACGAAGATTTCTCTGACGTCGTATCCATCACGGAAGTGACGCCAGTACAACGAAGCAAGTGGCCTGTAAAGGGTGCACCCCTGCACAGAGGATCTTCTTGCGGGGAAGCAACCTTTAGTTTTAAAGAGTACCTTATACTTAGGTTGTTCGTTATCGGGTTTTATATTTTAACACGAACGTGTTTTATGCCGCGATACCCTAAGATCTCACTGACTTCATATCCGTCATGAAAATGACGCCAGTACACCTTTGCCGAAGCGACCCGCCAGCAGGACGTCGCTCGCCTAGCACACCTACAAGACAACCGCCGACCCGCAAATCATGCTCATCTGCAGATTTCGCTGCACATTTCACTTTCGTGTTTTACTGGTTCGTATGAGAGAGGAATCAACCACAGTTTTTTTACAACAGTGCGTATATACACTGGGCGGAGGTTTGCCGATCGCCTGCTTTAATTTTCATTCAAAAACTTGGCGCCTCCTAGTGGGTCCTAATTTTGACAAGTTTCTTGAAAAAAGGACTGGGGAGTCGGCTTTTAACAAAAGTTTGCAACCCCGATTCGTATTTATTCATAGTAAAATGTTGTTGCGCAGCCTAAAACCGGAAATGTACTAGCACGTGTCAACTGCCTCGTATTGTTCGTTTTGTCGCGCAGAGATTTGCGGCAGTTGGGCAGTTCACGGCGGCCAACTCTTCTATTTCAGCAGCGAGTATGGAACGTACGGTGCAGGAGCTTTCTCACGTGGAGGCCACACGTGCTAGCAATTGCATAATTTCATTCTAAGCGTTTTGAACGTGAGGGCGATCGTAAAGAGTTTTGGTCAGAAACTGTGCCTGCTTTTACTTTGTGCGAGTTGTAATGTCGATTATTTTATAATTGCTACGCTTTTAATTGTACTTTCCCGTTACAATAAAAGTTTTCACCAGGTCACAGCTAAAAACTAGGCCACCGTTTCGGTCTATGCCAACGTGTATGGCACATTCACGTGGTGTTATCGTAGCGGCGACACGCATCTGATTGGACGATTGTTTTTGCACACAAATATTTCCCCTTCTTTCAGGGCCTCTGTCGCATCGAGCTACGCAGTAGTTTTCATTACAATCTTCTTCTCAAGGCACTGCTATGTAGTCATTGTGAATTTTTTGCACTCAGTATGTCCTCAATTTTCTTTTTACTTAAAACGCAAATCGCATGCTTGGTTTTCTTCGCCGGAACTTTTCATTCGCACCCAGTTGACTAAAACTGCTCCTCTACAAAGCACAAGTTCGGTCCAAATAGGAGCATGCCTCATCAGTGTGGGATCCACAAACTGCCTCATTAATCCAAAACCTCGAAGCTATACAGAATCGCGCTGCACGTTTCATTTTATCCAATTACGCTCGAACAGCTATCAAACCACGGATGAAAAAAAGCTTTAGATCTTCCATTTACAACTATTCGACGCCGCATTCCCACAATTGTGCCTTTTTCACAATTTTTTTACAACAATGAAAGTCTCTTTTCAGCCCCCCCCCCCCAGCATACATTTCTTCTCACCTTGACCTTTCTTCTCGTTGTGGTCTTGTACAGAAATGGAACGCCATCGCAACGAATAAAGACTCATTGTACTTTGTGAGGGATTTGATTCCGGGTATCCAGAGTAGGAAGCCAGAGCTCTACTACCGTGCGGCCTTTGCACGTTGGGAGCGGTGTAACCAGAGATGGGACAGTGCGCGCACCGCATGACACGTTAACGTGACGGGACGGGAATATAACGGCCGCGTAGCCCTCCGCGTTAAATATTTATTGTAAAGAAGCCGTGGAGGAGGAGGAGTGAAACTGTAGCGCCACCATCATCATCTTCATCAGCGCCACCATCATCATGGGTAGATGGGCAAACGGGGCACGAAATGACACGCAGCACTCGGCACCCGGCACACCACGGGAATGGCACCCTCGTTCTACGCGCCTCGTCCTGTCCATGGCACAGCCAACGCAACCGAAATAAACGTGGGCTCGGCCGCACCGCCTCATCGGCCGCCTACAATTTGGTGACCCGGACAGCGGCTTCGCAACGCTGCTTCCTCAGCCAGAACGCGGACGACGGCACGCGAAGAACGTTCCCCGCCCTCCCAGACCTTCCTTTGCTGATTCCGTTTGGCGCCATCAGAAACCACGCTGCATGGTTCGTCATCCTGGAGAGCCATTTTTATGTTCACGACATCCAGTCCCAGGAAACCACGTACCGTGTCACTTTAGAGAAGTTACCTGCTGACCTCACTGGGCGCATCCAGCTGCCGGCCCCAGGCCCACGTGCATACGACGATCTGAAGGCTGCGGTCCTAAACCACTATGGTACAGCACCGCCTGCGTCCACACCACCACGCCTTTCAACGGCATCAGTGGATTGCACGTCGCCGGTCTGTCCACCCTCGCATGACCAACAAACGCGAGCCCCGACTTCGACTTGCGGCGCTTCCGAGTGGGCGTTGCCCTTAGTCAACTCGACTCCACACCATGGCGCAGTCCCACACGTTGTTGCGTCTCCTGCCCAAACCCACCCGGGTGTGGACTGCTTTGCCGCTAACAACTGGGACACTTCACCGCCTTCTCCGCACGGCACTGGTGAGAAGGATCTTTCAGACCCTTCTCCTCCCCGCACACGCGAGCCCTCTCCCCCGTCAGTGGTGGAACAGCTTTCAGCAGTCGACAACAGCTCGAGATCCTAACTCGAAACTGATCAGACTGCCTCCGACAGTCCTGACACCCTGGCTACGACGGAGACACCGGAGAAGCAATTGCGGGACAAACGTCCCAACAAATGTCACCGAAAGAACAATCTCGTGTCCCCATGCAGTCAGACGCGCCGCAAACTGCTAACCCCACCTCGGCCGATTCTCTGCTACAGGAGCGCATTCGGTTTACGGTGTGACAGGCGCTCCGCTCTGCGACCCCGGTTGAAATCAGCGCGAGTGCACTGCACGACAAGAACCCGACCCACCGCTAGTTCGAGAGACGCTTGTCGTTGGCGCCCTCCGCTGCTCCGTCTCGCACGGCGCATGCGCACGTTGCCCGTACAGCAACACATCCCCAGAGCTCACACGACAGCACAGTCAAGCCCGCACTCCGCTCGTCATTCTGCTGCACGACGCTTCACCTGGTCGCTGTCCTTCCAGTTACGCCTGCCGTTCGCGCCACCATCAATTGCAGCAGCCGCTTCGCATCCCGCAATGCGTCCGCGGCTGCACTCCCTGATCGGGGTGGCCAAACGACTACAGAACATCCCGAATGTCGGACACACCATCTACGCAGACGACATCACGCTGTGGGTGTCCGGCGGCAGTGACGGCGAGATCGAGGCGTCGCTGCAGCGCGCCATCGATGACGTCGAAGACCAACTGCAAGGCACAGGCCTCACGTGTTCCCCGACAAAGTCAGAGCTCCTGATCATACCACCAAAACGAAAAAGCCGAGGAAACAAGACTGAACCCAATATCAACCTCCGGACGCGCGACGGGATGACCATCCCGCGAACGAAGACGCTGCGTATCCTTGGTCTACACGTCGATGCGCTTGGGCACAATGGCCCTACCATCACAAAGCTGGAAACGAAAATATTAACAGCCGTAAGTCTTATCAAGAAGGTGGCAACGAGGCATACAGGGATGAAGGAAGGCAACCTCCTGAAGCTGGTGCAGTCGTTTGCGATCAGCCACGTGGCCTACGTCGCGGCTTTCCACGACTGGACAACAGCGGAGAGCCGAAAGGTTGATGCGCTGATACGCAAAGCATATAAGACGGCACTAGGCCTTTATACACACACTAATACAGAGCGCCTCTTAGAGCTAGGAATACACAACACATTAAGCGAAATAGCAGAGGCACAACATACAGCACAACTCACAAGACTAGCACAGACAAAGACAGGCAGATCGATATTACAAAGAATAGGTTCTCAAACGAGGCTGCAGGGGGACAAGGGCCTCGTCCACCAGAGGTTCCCCACATCCCGGACGCTACCTCGCCGGCGACCAGGACCGTGCCGTTTAGTCAACTCCTGCCACTTGACCACTGACTGCCCACGGATTCTCCTTGGCTACGGACAAATTGTACATACCTGTACATAGTGCATAGTGTATTTTCGCGCATTGTCATTTACAATCGTCACTTTACCGCGCTTCACGCTAGGGGGAGCCCTGTAGCGCCACCATCATCATCTTCGTCAGCGCCACCATTATCATGGGTAGATGGGCAAACGGGGCACGAAATGACACGCAGCACTCGGCACCCGGCACACCATGGGAATGGCACCCTCGTTCTACGCGCCTCGTCCTGTCCATGGCACAGCCAACGCAACCGAAATAAACGTGGGCTCGGCCGCACCGCCTCATCGGCCGCCTACAAAACTTTATTTTATAATAAGAATAAGAGACTTCGAGTTAGGGGCTGTGACCCTCCGCACAGGCGCAGTCCCTACTCCGGGACCCCATTGGTCAAGGCCGCCGCTCTCGCCCGTTGAGCTAGAGCCCTTTGAAACTCCAGCCCCGAGCAATTGAGCAGGGCTGCCTCCCATGCCTCTCTGGTAGGAGAAGGGTTAAGGGATATGGCAGGGTTGCTCTGGCATGCCCGCACCATGTGGAAGGTGTCGAACACCTCCCCGCAGTGCAGACACCACCCATCTGTTTTAGGGCCGAAATGCTTTGCTACGTTCGACTGCAGGGCACATAAATGTGTTCGTCTGCAGGCGCCACAGTATTCGCTCATCGACCTTGTTCAGACCCTTGGCAGGGGCTGGGTAAACCCGGCGGTTATCGCAGTAAGGTTTGACGATTTCTCTAAACCGCAGAAGTGGTCTGCTACTCTCCGAGCCGGGAGAGCATGGGTGAGGCACTCGGTGGGTAAGCAGGCGTGTGTTACCAGTCAGCTCGTGGAGTTCATTCGGGCCTGAAACGAAGGAACGAAAATGGAAGAAAAAGACGCAAAACAGCGTAGCAGTAAATGCGTCTCACTGTGATAAGTGTCTCCAAGTCTTGCCCTCGAAACAAGACAGCAAACATTTTCTGCACAGAGGATCTTTCTTTTACAAGTTAGTCGCTCTCGACATCTAAACCCCTCTAACTGATGGGAACCCACGAAAACTTTAAAAAATTGCCTTATTAAGCACAGCCGGTTCAGAAAAATGTGAATTCGTTCTATTAAGTGTAATGTTGTACAAACCTAGAGCTGCGTTTGCTTATCCCTGAACGTTCCTCGGAAAAGCCTGTTTGGATCCTTTCATTGAGCATGTTTTCACCCGCAAGTGTAGGGGGGAGGGGGTGGGGGTGGAGAGGGGCAAACATCAATCAACTTATGATAAGCCTGTTCGTGCGTTTGTTCTGCGGGATTCCACGCTATAATATGTAAAATGCCTCCTTTTTATCAGGAGATATCTCCCAGCAAGTTTCAACAGCAACCGTTCGGCGTAACATATTTAAAATCCATTTTATTCTTCGCCCGCTCGAGAAAGCCCAGAGCGGGCCGACATGACATCTGCTACTTGCCCAAAACTGCCGACGTCGGGGCTCCCGTGACGAAGCCGACGCGCTGGCTGTGGTTGGCGCGCGCTGCTCCGGCGTGTGTACGCGTCATGGTTTTGGGACTGATGTCATGATGCCCGGGCCTCGGCCGGTCTGTGCTCGCTCGCGCGCGCGTCCAGAGCGGCAGCGGTACGGCAAGAATTGTGACGTCACGTGACACCTCCTATCATGGCGGCCGCTCGGCGTTCGTTTTGTCGAAACCGAAACGGACACTAATAAACGACGCCGTAAATGAATGTTTACGCTGCTCTCGACCGTGTAATGTGTCATTTTATGTTTAGTGGGCTGGTATACGCACGCGTAGCAGCGAAAAAAACGTAACACGAAAATTTCGTGTCAGTACTATGGCTTCTGGCTTTCCAAACGTAGTCTTCAATAAAAGTGCTGGTAGGGCATTCAGGTTTTGGGGGAAACAAGAGCCGTTAAAAGGATAAGGTGTTGTCGTCGGTTTGCCTTTGCATTGTATATATTAACGTGCTGGGCCCGGGAGTGGCGTTTCACAACAACCGAGCACTAAATGAAGGATGCCCCTATCCAGAAAGTGAAGAAACGCCGGCTAGAGTCGATAGTATAAGTGAGACCACTAGAAGCCCAATGCTGCCACCTAAGTTCCCCCACCTTTGTGCTGCACGGTCTTTTTCGTCGTCCCCTGCTTGGTTCATTATGAATTTCTCCAACGGCTTGCAATTGCAGGAAATATTGGAAGGTCAAACTTTTGATTGATTGATTGATTGTGGGGTTTAACGCGCCGACGCAACGCAGGCGATGAGGCGCGCCGTAGTGGAGGGCTCCGGATTAATTTTGACCACCTGGGGTTCTTTAACGTGCGCCGAAATCTCGTACACACGGGCGTTTTTGCTTTTCGCTTCCATAAGAAAAGCGGCCGCCGCGGCCGGGAATCGAACCCGCGACCTCGTGCTCAGCAGCGCAACGCCTTAGCCACTGAGCCACCGCGGCGGGTAAGGTCAAACTTTTCATTTCCAACCTCGCACGACCGTAGAAAAGTTGCTATGCTGCGTGCGCGCTAATCATAACCCTCGCCGAATTTTAGATTTTTCCCTTCATCCAGAAAAACACAAGGGAACACTTTTTTTTCGGAACTTTTACCAACTTGATAAGGAATGTCCAGATCTGCGAGTAACATTTCAAATTCTAGTACACAGTGTTTTGTCAATGTCCATTCCGGTAACTTCGCCCGCGTACAAGGACCCACCTGTTGACAAATTACGTGGCAAAAACTTCTCATGATAGGTTGCCTACTTGGTTATTTGCGCGTTGAAAGGAGGGATTTTCCTGTGTTGCTTGCACTGAAATTTAGCACACAAAAGGAAAGGCGAAAGCTTTAAATTTCCCCCTGTTCGAAAATACAGCGTTGTTGTAGTCCGTTACAAATAATGACCGCCCTGTTGAGATAAAATTCAAACGCATTTTTGTTCCGTCTTCTGTGAGGAAGCCCAGGTCGTTTCCAACGCGGTTCCTCGGCACACTGTCTGTGGCATAAAGATCTATGCAATGCGTGTGGCTCATATCCTGTGACAGCTGAAGAGACGCCACGAAAATAGAACATCGCGTCAGTCACGGGAAACTCTCACTCCTGGAAATCTGTGTTCTGGAAATTCATCAGTCTGCCTTCCCAGTGAATTTGCGTCAAAAGACGAATTAAGGAAATCGAAGAGACACAAACACGGTGTACCACTAACGACGTCTGTAAGGAGTACTGCCGCACTATAGTCCTGTTACTTTCGCATTTAAATCAAGGAAGCAACATTTCGGTGCCGGATAAATGTTTATAGAGTGCGTACTTGCGTGTTTGCGTGTGCATGCATGTGTGCGTGCATGTGCGTGCGCGTGTGTTGTGTGTGTATGTGTGCAGCCGGCGTCTATCCGATTGCTCTATTTCGACAAGGACGAAGCGAATGTCAAACGGCAGGTAACGATTTGCGTGGTACACTCCAAACCCAAGCGTTAGGCCTACGGAGAGTTGCTGTGGGCATTCTAGAAAAGTTGTGCGTACCTCCATAGTAGCACATACTCGCATAGGATTGGCAATGATTGGCCAACAAAGGAATCCATCACGATAAAGCTTTGCGTTCTACCATCATCGTCGTTAGACTGAGGGGTGCAAGATTTTTTCGGTAGGTGGAAAAGTGCGTTTGCCAACTGTAACGCAACCATTAACGCACTTTTCTCCGCAAAGTTCATTCGATGGCGTAGTTGTTAGAAGCGATATAATAAAGAGGTCCAGATCCTTCAATAATGGTGACCATAAGTGTGCGCACAAACCCTTCTTCTGAATGCCTCCTCCACTCGAGCATCGGTCGGGGATATCCTTGAAAGCGATTTTCTTATGCAATAGCATTGCGGTATTGTTTCCTCAAGCGAACAATATGCGTATTACGAAACGTTAGGCGAAACGAAACGGAACGTTCATGTATCATGACGTGATGCACGCTATGAGCATTATGTCATGGTACACGAAGCAATTTCGTTCACGGGTGATTATGATGCCATGTCAACACGAGTATCCTCTGCCAGCCAAGAAAAATTTCAATGAAAGATCCATTGGTGCAACCAAGCTACAATGCGTGAGAACTATTCTCTCTAGACGTGACGAATTTGACGCTCCGCAGAATGAACGCGCCATATGCGCCTTAGAGGCTCCCAACACTCAGTTTTTGGAGTGTCCTCACAGGCTCTGCACACCCAGCCTCAAGCTGTAACGCTCTAAAAGGTTACGTTTGCTCCTTTTAAGACCGTCATTAGACGCCTGTCGCTCCCTTTGTCAGCAACCAGTGTTGGCGATTTTTCTCTATCATTCATATCCACCCTCTTCGGCCGCCTACTATATATAGGCCCTGCACCCTCTGCATGCTGCACTTTACAGCGCATGTAATGGGTGGTGGAGTGCGTCAAGAGGCTGTGCGACGAGTGCGTCCGACACCACTTCTAATTGAAGTAACCACTAGCAACAGGTAGCAGCGATGCGGACGCAGCACCAGCTCAGCTGACATCACCATCTTGCCATGTGTCCTATAACTCTCGTTTTGTCTCTAAGGATCGAATAGAAAATTTTAAGTTTTTCCCCCAAGCCCCTATTATTGCCCGTGCAATAATAAACGCGCTGTTAATCGTGTTTTTGCAAATTCTCCTTCCGCGCCACTAGTCCTGCGACCGTTGTTACCGTGTATACTTATACCGTGACTTGTCAATAAAGTTTAAACAAGCGATGGCCTACCGTCTTGACACACTCCGCCTTCTGCCGCCTTGCGGCACCTTTCCACTTTTTTCTGTCCTGATGGTAACCTGGGGTCTCGGAACAGGTGCTAGTCACCTTTCGGGGCCTCCCGGTCGCGGCGGCTTTGTGGGCAACCGCCACCACCCTATAAGGAGGGAACTTTTTGGATGAATGTTACTTTTCTCTTTCTCGCTCTTTCTCACTGTGCAGCTCACGCAGATGGCGCTGCATCTTCGATCACGCGCAAAATTCTTTTCTACTTCGACCCAACGGTATAATTTCTGGAACTTCATGTTGATGGCGTCACGAAAGCTCAACTTGGCCAGCTTTTCTGAAGCGTTATGGCGACACCTAGTACATCATGCTACAGTCTAGTCCCGAATGGCGAGAAAACCATCGCGATCGCGATGTGAACGGCCCATTTTACTCAAGCTGGCCGCCTCAATACTGCTTTGTTCATTCCTTGAACGTTACTCTCATGACCTTCTTCTCAGCGTGGACGTTTTATCAGATCCCGGCATTTTCACCGATTCGTTCACCGGTCTTCTCTGACATGTTGCTACTTTATCCTGCTGTTCACGACCCGCCTGACTGGAGGCTTTGTATCAAAGTCTATGACGGCTTGGCCCCATGATCAGCGCCCGATATCTCCTTGACGTACAAACGTACCACCAATTACCGACGGTTGTTACATTCCGTTTCCAGTGTCTGCGTGCTTGAGAACTGTTTGAGCTTGCCGAGTCATAACGTCATGACTGTCGCTAACCACAAACTAAAAACTTTCCACACATTATTTCTGGTTGTCACTGCTAGTTCTCCCGCTAGAAACGTCACTGTCGCCACTGTCAATGGTACATAATTACGAGGTTTACAATGCGACCTTGGCCACAACACCAAGCGACATTGAAATAACCCGTCCGGCTCATCAACCGGCCTTTCAAAGATAATTGCAGCGGATTTCATGTCTACCCAAGCCCGAGAAATTCTACGGCTTTTATCGTCACAGTCTCGGATATCTTCTTTCTAGGATCGTACTTTGTGGCACACCTGAATCGTCACGCATCGCATTAACACCAGAGATGCGAGCCCTGCGCACGGACTGCAGTATTGTGTGTCATCCTGATTGGCTTGTTACCCAAAAAGGAACTGGAAAAGATACTCCAAAAATGAATCACTCAGCCTTTTTCAAGTCCATGGGCTGACGTCACCGGTAGTGCTAATGCAAACGAAAGGTGGAACATGACGATTTTGCGTCGGCTACCATAACCTTGAAAGAACACAAAAAATGTCTGCCTCTTGCTATGCCTTAGATTGGTCATGGGGAAATCCAAGTCCCCTGATCTCCGCTCCGCGTAGAGGCAGGTTACTTTCAAAATCTTGCCCTTATGAAAGGCCGGCTTTGTTACGTCTGGGCCTAAAAATCTCTACTAACTCGAACTGTTTCCTTTCGTCCTTTTGAGCTGCACTTGAGCAAATAATCGACTTTTCTATGCCTTGATTTGGTGGAACTTGCGCTTTGTACTTGAATGCCGTCATCCTTTTTTCCCTCACGTCCCAGACCCCCCTACATTGTCTTTGTAACACTCTTTGCGTTTTTATGCTAGCAGGGCTGCAGCTCAACCGGTCTAACGGTTTGTACGAGGGCAAATCACCACCCATGGCAACCACGAGGATGCGAAAGAGGCTAGGCCGATCTGGACAAGATTAACTCGATTCGGGGCTTTCCTGCTCCACGTTCTGTGAAAGACGCGTGAGGCTTTATGGGAATATGTCTGGAATTCTGTTGCTTCGTACGAAAGCTTACTGAGAATGCTCGCTGCCTCACCATATTCGTGAAAAACAATCTCAGGTTTGCTTGGGCCAACCCTCTCCAGGCAGCCGCTTTCCCTCGCTTCGTCAAAACTTTGACCCCCTTTTCGATTCTAGGGCACTTGGCAGTTTCGACAAATTTTCACGCAGACACCAGTGGCCATGTGGCGCTTTTCTGAATCAAGTACACAGTGGCCACGGGAGAGTAATTGGGTACGCCACTCGGCACAGATATTCCATTACGAAACAATAGTGCGTCGCACTGGTTTGGGCAGCAGGCAAACTTCCAACGTGCTTGATTGATTGATTACGAGGTTTTAACGCGCCGACGCTGCACAGGCGATGAGGTGCACCGTAGTGGAGGGCTCCGGATTAATTTTCACCACCTGGGGATCTTTAACATGCGCCGAAATCCTGAACACACGGGCGTTTTTGCTTTCCGCCTCCAGCAGAAAAGCGGCCGCCGCGGCCGGGAATCACAACGGCGTCCTTGAGATCAGCAGCACAACGCCATAGCCACTGAGCGACCGCGGCGGGTAATTTCCCCCGTAGTTATAAGGGCGCCCTTTCAGAGCAGTGACGGACCACGTTAATGCTTTGGTGGCTATCGTCCTTGGAAGACGTAACTGTGTAAACTCTGTGTATTCAGTAGTGCTGCTGAGGCCCGTACTCTTGAGTCAAGGGGTTGCCAGGAGGCATGCCGGAGCAAATTGGTGGAGGAAATTCCAGCATAGGGGAGTTGCTCCCTCTTCGGCGTAGTACGGCGATAAAAGGTGTACGCCGCGCGACGTTGGACGCTGGCGAGACTTGTATGAAGTGCCTTGGACTGGGGCAACCATTCGGCAGCGCAGTATTCAAGGGTAGGTAGAACGAGCGCTGTGTACGAACTTCGAAATGCACTCGCTGGCATTCCATTGGTCACGCGTGTCACGAAACCCAGCAGGCGGCAAGACTTGGACAAAGTGCGATTTGAACCTGCGACCTCGCAGTCAGCCACGCCTAAACGAGCTGTCCATCTTGTTTCAAAACTTCCCCAGAACTATTTGATCGGCTGCTGAGGCGGTTCTATTATTATTACAAGTTTCATTTAGCTGTAATATTTATTTTACAGCGAACTTGTAAACGTTACACAATTCCAGTTTGCTGTCAATGCATGGCATATCTACGGGAGGAGTATGCCTACAAAAACGGACGTAACACTTTATTCATCAAAGCTAATCAAATCATTGCCAACAAAAATGTAACGAAATTCGCCGCTAAGCCCGACATATTACGGCCATTTCACTTATTTGTCCTAATTATTCAAAGTAAAGTTCTATTACAGAGTACCTGTCTGTTTTCAATACACCTGCATCTACGGTACGAATATTGTTATACAAAATTTCGTGGAGATGAAAGTCCAGAAAGGACTGCTCGGCGACGTGAAGGTTAAAAAAAAAAGCAGAACAACATCATGAATTCCTTCACGCGACAGTAAAAAAAAAAGAAATAAACAAAAACCTTTAGTGCTCACTTTTTTTGTCTTGTTGGTTCATACGAATTTCGGATGATACGATTATTTTTCGCGGCCCCGTGAGATTCATATCATCGAGATTCTACTGTAAAAATCCCTATAGGTGCGGTGCTCTGGGCTGCGAAATCTTTTTGAGGGGGTGTCGAAATCCTTCTGGGGGGTTGTCCGGGGGGATGCATCCACGTGCCTCCCTTATGCTGCCACAAAAAGCTATCGCGGCGCCCAACGTTTTCTGCCTCCTTTCAGGAGTCTACAATCTGGGAAACACCCGAGAACACAAGAGGAGGGAGGGCACAGGTGTGGGGAGGGGTCACTTGCAAGCCGTACGAAGCGAGTTCTCACTGGAACCGGCGACTTCAGACGGTGCCATCAGCAACGGCCATCAGTTAATGCGACGGTGCGTTGGGGAACTGTCCACTTTCCACTCACTCTGTTACTCGACCCACCATATGTCATGACTTTAGCTTCCTTTATATTTTAGAGCTGATGTTCCCTGATAGAAGCACAAATTCTCCGAGTTTTTCCAGACTAGTCAAAATCTCTGGGAATTTCCAGTTGGCAGATACCCTGCTTAGCAGGGAAAAATACTGTAACATTCTAGAAGAGTTAGCGAGACGCAGTTAACATTGAATCACACAAACAATGCAATGGAAAAGACACCAGACAGATTCTCTGAATGTCTGCGTGCTTGAGCACAGTCCCCAAACCATTCTTTTCACCTTTCTTGATGTGCGTGAAATCCTACCTTGAATTGTCCATCAATTCCAGGCTCGCTTTATCCCTTTCGCCACCGAGATTTGTTTATGGCTGGCCCTCAATCTCTACCGGGTTTCTTTTTTCAGGTTCGTTTGGTGGACATTTTATGCTCATAATGCACTACAATGTCACTGGACATGTAAACACTTCGATTTAGGATCACCTTATCAAACAAAAATGCTACACACAATACAAATTAACCTAAATATTTACACAAATAATTGCCCGTTAATTGGGATGCCTAGGTGTTAAGAAAACTTCAGTTATATATTCTTCAAAACAGTGCACCACTTAAAGTGGCATCTCAAGGCTTACGCGTAGACAGTGAGATCGTGCTGCTTTCGGCTGACTTGACTGGGCAGACGCTGCTTGGGCTGACGCCTGAATCGAAAAGGCCAACGCGGTCACGCTGCTGAGATAAGCTGAAGCGGAGTGGCTGAGGAAACATGCGCTCCAGCTATTGTCTGAATTTTACCCGACACAATCTATGCATTTATGTGTCTTTTCAATAGATGTTGCGACATGTCTGCAATATTTCTTTTACACGAGTTGTCTCTGGAGAGAGAGACGCTTGCTTAAGTGGGAGCGGTTCTCTAGTCTGGGAATCCATGAGGTGAGCAGAGAGCCTTCACTCTGGATGCCAGGAGCTGCTGTACGTCCAGATGGCTGCTGGTCACCAGGTTCTCCCACAGCTCAGGGGTGGGAAGAGGGGATCATAGAGGCTGAAGTTTGTGATTGCGCTCACACTGAATAATAATATGAGGTAGAGTTCCGGGTTGGGAACAGAACTGGCACTCAGCAGAGTATTGACTTGGAAACCTGTGATGCAGGCGAACTGGGTGAGGAAAGGTAGTAGTTTATAGTATGCAGAGTAGCGATTCTTCTTCCTTGGAGAGTGCAGGGTAAGGTGGAGGAAAGTGTAGCCTGTCGGACCGGTAATATTGCGTTATGTCTTGACAGGTGACGAGAGACAGACGATGTGGTCTCCTCGAAAGCCTGGAGAGAGAGGGCGCAGGCTTGCTGATGAGCGAAGTTGTTGCCCGTCAGTGAAGAATGGCCAGAAGTCCAGATAATGGTAGCTTTCCGGCACGGTTGAATAAGGGGCCGCCCTCCCGGCTAAGCAGCTTGGGAATTCATGATAATGATTAAGGGGTGGGAGTTCCGCAAATAGCCAACACAAGTACAGTGTGTTGCGACGGTAATTGGAACACTTTAAAATTTTTTCCTGAGCGAACCGCCGCTCTGTTTGCGCTCAAACTTCACACGAAGGTTCCATTTTGTGGTCTATTTTGTTTGACACCGGGAACAACGACGGTACTTACCTGTTTATCCTGAAAATAAATAAAAACGATTTTCACCTATGGGAAAATGGCGTCGATTTGGACGCGCGAGCCCGAAAACCGGGTTTTCTGATCGTCTGTTAGCTCATTTCTAGGTGCATTTTCTGATAGTCTGCTGCACCATTTGGCTCCGTACGTGAATCCCTAACAAGCGTTTCACTCTGCAGGTGGTTCCGTCATTCCAACATCAACTTGCGCTGGCTCGCACGTCCAAATCAGCCGCCATTTTTCCATAGGCGAAAACCTTTTTATTTATTTTCAAAATACACAGGTAAGGACCATCGTTGCTCCCGGTATCAAACAAAATAGACCACAAATTGCGACCTTCGTGGCAAGTTTGAGCACAAACAGAGCGGCGGTTCGCTCAGGAAAAATTTTTAAAGTGTTCCAGTTATCGTCGCAACACCCTGTATAGTCAGGCATGCAGTGAGTGTGTGTGTGTGTGTGTGTGGGTGCCCAATTTACTTGGTTGCGGCAGTGAAAGGATCACAGAAGGCACTGTCAGGAGCAAGAGTACAACACAAAGCCGAAACATTCAGGCACCTTTATTTTCGGTCTTGCAGTCAATAAATTACAATAAATATACACACAGGAAAACATAAAAGAATACATTCCACTCTCGACAGTTTGTACCAGGGGAACTGATTGAACTGCATGATGCAGTTTCACTCTGGTCAATAGCCATTTACTATAACCAAACAATCAATACGTCCATCAAATGAAGTACCCCTCTGGCTTTATCCGGACAATTTACCACATACCCCATCCATGAGATTCTGTTAACGGCAAACAGCTGTCGGTTCCGTTTGCTTCCACAATGCATTATTCTATGCTTTAACCAAATTTTTAGCATGTGAATACCCATCACCACCAACACAAATACAAGGCATCTGAGTTGCTAAAGAAACTTCCAGCAGCCGAGATCAGTCAAGTTCAAAGTTCAAACAGCTGACAGCTTTTGAAGGGGACAAAAAATGCAAGGAAGAAAAAGCTCCGGCCATGGCTGAACGCGACATCTGCAGCAATAGCACAATGCTTAGGCTCTATACCAAGTGGTGCATGCTAAATAAAGCACCCGACTGAGAACATGCTTTGGTGATGCTGGCGATATGCTCCAACTCCAAATTTTACGAGCCTTACCAAGTGCACAAAGCTTTTTTTTGCTGATGATGACTGGGTCCATCATCTAAAGTTGCAAGCATAAAAAAAAGATAATAACGCACCTACACTGGGTACAGCCTGCAATTACTTTGTAACCAGACTTGCGGGAGGTGGGCAACTTTTACACCATCAAGTAGGAACAGGCTGTTCCGGTGCCATACACTGGTGTGGGCAACGCTGCATGGGCAGTATTCTTTATAAAATACTGATTCAAAACAGAATCCTTGACATGGGAATAAAACAGAAAGCAACAACCACACAGGCCATCAAACAAAGCCCACTAACAAAGCGATTAGCCGAAACAAATGAAAACTCCGATACAGCTGAGAGTTGACAGCCTTCTATGCTAACGGGCAGCTTGAACCCCTCTTGAACATCGCCAATTTCTTCTGTCTAGTCATGCTCTCTTTTGCATCTCGCTAAGAAATTAGCGAGAGTTGCAAAGAAAAGCTTAGTGGAAAATGCCCACACTCAAAATAGGGACAATCTCTGATTTCCCACATTATCATGGTAGTCTTTGTTCATTCTCCCATCTGTGAGAAGGGATAAAATCACGTTGGGTTGAAAATGCTTCCAGGCCACAAAACACATCAGAGGAACAAATACTCCATTCAACCTGGGTATATCATGGTAAACGAACTACTTCAACCAAGCTCACAGCCGATTACAACACAACTCTCCCGTACATAAACACAAATCCCAAAATAAAAAATGCAGAATACCTAAAAAGCGACCCATATGTAAGCTAGCAATGCTTGCTACAGAGAATATGTAGACAGATAAAATTAAATGATTGCCAGGAATTCATGCAAAACATGACTCAGCTAACATGAACCCTGAAATGAACAAGGTTATCACTCGCTTGCTACAGCAAGGAAAATAAAAACAAAATTAATTAAAATGCACAGGAAAAAAAAGGTAACCTAGTGCAATTTTCGCTAGATCTAATGGAATAAATTAGAGACAACATATAAACTGTGACCAAGACTTCCTACATCCGGAAAGCACTTCCCCCATCTTTGGAGGGAACATCTTAAAATAACACGAATACGGTATGTGAGACAAAAAATTGCTCGTTAATCTCAAACTGTGGCAAGAAGTGCCTCAGTTGGTTGAAACATAAACTGCAAATAAATACATACAATAAATAAAACAAGACAAATCTAACACATGAGCTATGCGTTAGGTCAGGCAATTTATGAAGAATGTACGTCAGGACAGAAATTTAAGTAGTTAAATAACATAAAAATACTGAACGGCCAAAACTGAGCCAGCAAGCTGCCTGAAAGAAAAAATTGGACCTTCTTTAAAAGGGGCCATAGAGAAAAAATGCAACCTTGTTCAATTTGAAAGAACTTGCCCTTATTAAATTGGCTCTCCTATTTCAGTGATGAAAGACACTTTTTACCGAAGAAAAACGCAAGAAATGCTGAAAAACTGTGTAGCTTCGCACTACACATCATCATCAGTGACACGAAAAATAAAAACACTAAAAACATACCATATTTTCGTGCCTATCACCCGCACCAAAAATGCGAAAATTTCAGCGGCAAAGTAGAGTGCAGATGATACGGGGGGTTTTTCCTTTAGTGCAGCTTTACGGCAATACGCGCTGTGCCATGAGATGACCTTGTGTACAACAGTTCGGACTGCGGCTCAAGTGATAGCTCTAGTGAGAGCAGTGACAGTGAGTGAATTGTGACTTTTGCCTTGCAGTCAGTGTTTTCTGCTTGCTAAATATATGCCTTTTCTGTCTACGTAGTATGTGATGTGTTGCTTGAGCAGTAGCTTTGCTGCAGCCTTTTTTTTCTCTATGAAATGTGTGGGCAATAGGCAAAGATTTCTTTTTCTTTCCCAGCGGGCTGATGCAGGGGCGGATTATACGCGTGAAAATACGGTAACTATTAGTGTGTTAACTGCGCACGAGCATTCAAGTGATACGGTAAAACTCAAATACAGGTCCAACTACAATCACCTAGTATTGTTTTTTGGCAATGGCTTCGGTCAGCGACCGCGAATCGCACCAACAAGATCTTGTGACATTATCCAGACCTCACCGGAAAGCGACAGGGCTGTCCCCACCGCCTCCTCTGTTGTCTTTGACATCTCGATTATTTGTTTAAAGTTTGGGATAAGATCAGTATCAATGTTAGCAAGGCAAACCAGGCTTTTAGGAAACCAAACCTTATGTTCATGGCATCTTTAAAAGAAAGATGCAAAAGAATTCATTGCCGCGAGCCAGACCAGGTCCCAGGAACTTGAAACCTATGCATTTTCAAGCTCAGCACTCAGGACAAAATTGCCGCCTGCTCTCTCTTTACGAGACTAAAGCCAGTAAAGTCTGAGTAAAACAAGTTTCACCCACACGCGTTCAACACGGCACACGAAAATGTTCTTCCCAAGCTAAATCAAACGTCACAAGTAGGGTACCCAGTGTCTCACTTCTCCCTGGCACCTGTGCCTTCGAGAACTTCAGACTTGCTCGAAGGCGCTGCACCGTGCACAAAGATCACAAAATGATATTTCAAAGGATAAGCGGTGACATCGTCTAGCGGTGAAGGCAAGTATACAGAATAAGACCAATGGCTTAGCACTCAAAAAAGGTCAAACAAAAAAATAAAGCAAAAAAAGAGGAGATTCCTAGTTGTGGCGATACAGGAAACCACCATCTCTACAAATCGAGTGTTGTGAGCCACGACAGATTGCGGGGGATGAGAGCTGGGCTGACACAGCTAAATGGCAGGGAATACCGCGTTTTCACGATTCTAACGTACACCCTTTTTTTGCTAAAGTAGCCCTAATATTTGTGTGCGAGTTACAATCAAGCTCAAAACCGAAACAGGCTTTAAAGCGGCCAGCAGCATTGCCAGACAGAATGTACACGAAGTCCCCCCAAAATTCAACTCAATCCAATAAAAGCAATTCGTCAACAACACACGAGTGAATTTCGGCGCACTAATTCCTCAATGGCATGCCTAATTCCTTGGTCAGCTGTTGCACTTTTTTTTTGTGCTGCTGCAATTTGCCTGTCACGCCTAGAATTATCAAGATCAAGGCACCTGAAATCGCAAACAGCTTCAATGTTCCCCACTATAACTTTATTCCCAGCAGCAGCTGGATAAGCAATATTATGAAGCACAATCATTTTTGGCTTCCACAGCTGCATACACCAATAAAATCTTCTTCCAGATGCATGTGTCGTGTTTTTCATATACGCGGTGCACGGTACAGTTAGTGTCAATTTTTTTTTCTTTTTCGAATTTTCCTGCGCGATCTTACCCACGCATTCCAATTGGGGGTGCGTTAATACCGCGAAAATACAGTATATGTTTGCTGGAAGCATGCAAATAAATCCATTTTCCCTTCACTCGTGACCAAACTGAGTTTAGAAACTCGTAAGTATGGGACGCAAAATGCTCTCAAGCAAGAGGACCATTGGGAGAAGTTGGTTTGCTTTTCAAGCAGATGCACGTCTACATAATGCGTTGTACATAGCTAGCTGAACCTTTGCGATTTCAACATGGGCACAGCAAGGCCATACGAGAAACAACAAACACAACTTTTCTGTGCTTTCCTTGCTGTTAGCAGGGCAGTAAAACGGTGAGAATATGCCACTAAAGAAATACGAGGAAAACGCGTAATAGGACAAAAGCCGAGAAGCTTGTGTTGGTACGAGACGAACAAGCTGTAATCTCACCATAATCTCAATCAAGTTCTGTTCATCTTTGTTCTGAGGCAATTAAGCCGAGAATTTACACGTGCACACTGTTTCCAAAACACGAAAACATAAGTAGACAAAAAAAGCTATTAATTACAGTAGTGAGATGAATAACAACTATATTGCTTGAAGACTACAGTTACTGACTATGTAAAGTGAAACTTAACGCGCACAAAAGTGATGGCTAAAAAGTATAGATACTACAATACCTGTCCCAAGATATGGGAAAGCTGGGTAATCTGTAACAACGAATTTCTGATATACACCCAGTGAGCATTGAGGGGCTAATTGATGAACATTCAGGTAGCATTTTGGCTACGTAAAGGTTAGCCCTATTTAAGCGAGACAAGAATCTCATGACTGCACTGTCTTAAACCACTTAACGAAAAGATTTTCATCCGTGAAAGCGTGTACGGTAAACATTCAATTGAAGAAAAATTGCTTCAGCACATCTGCAGGGCAATAAATTTGCTTCCTGCATTCAACTGGATAAGTGATAACTACCTGCGGTGTAAAAAACAACTGAATGAGTGTCCGTACGCCTTGTGAATTTTCCGTTCAGGGGACTTACAACACCATATCTTTGGCAAAATGTTAGGCAAAATGTTAGGTGCACGTGCACTCCACGTATTTTTCCTTTCGGGGAATTGTTGTTGCCGCCATCCTGAATTTTGGTGTCGTTTTGGGACAGCGCCCTCTCTTCACTTTGCCAGTGATCTCGACTTGCGCGCGAGCGGACACTTGCTCGGAACTTTACGGTATCTTAAATTTCTTGCACTTTTTCTTCCACGTGGAGCAATACCCACATTTTCTCTAATGTTTTTGTGTTTACCTCAAAACTATCCTGTACAGTTTTTTTCCTGTTCTTTTTTCAAACAAAAATTCCTATTTGGAACAATTACCACTGTGAAGGAAATTAACTTTTCTACAATTAGATACCATGCACTTATTTGCAAATGTTGTTATTTGCAAATGTTATTTGCAAACATTGTTTGCAAACAGGAAAACCTTGTTTGCTATGCTACCCAAGATCATTTCTTTTCCCGTAGGCAGGAAGGTGTTAATGTGCGTGCATTACAACGCAAGTTACAGCTTCGTCCTGCAACGTTGCGCTCCAGGCCACCCAACGGCACTGATCAGGACTATGCAATGGCATTGATGTTTTGGTTGGGCTTACCTAAGAGATCACATCTGGCCCCCAAGATTACCACGAAACCTCAGCGTACCCCTGAAACACTTTTAGCTGTAAACTGTTTCAAGAAACACATCTACAACCAAGAGCTCAACAACCGAACCCAGCCACCTGAACACATACTGCAGAAAAAAAAACATCACTCCCAAAAACCGATTTCAATGCCCTCCAGTGGCCAAGAGAAACTGGCACATGTGGTCCATGGGTGCGGTTAGCTGAACACGTCTAACATTAGTATCACGTCGTGGTTGGAGTCCTACAGGGTATACGTGTGCGAAATGAGCAAAATTTGATATTCTGTGACCATTTTGCCATTTTCCCATAAATAAAAGAGCAGGAGATTCATTTAAAAAGAAGGACTGAACGTACACAGCGCATAAAACCTCAGCTACATTCACAACCTGTGTACAGCAAGGCGAGACGAGCACAGACATAAAAGCGTGAAAATAGACCGCTACGTGCCTACATAAGATGATTATTAAGCTGATCTCACACTCACCTCTGACACACGGCAGAACCTCGCTGAAGTCTATCCAGAAGGAAGGGGAAAATAGAGTATGTACAAATAGTAGAGCAACTAAATGCAGCACCAACTGACAGGAGACGACGAAAGGGTGTCTGAAAGTTCGTGAGTCCAGGAAACTGACATAAATTGCATTTAGATTGGGTTTTCGGAGGGCCACAATACTTGGGGTCAGGTGTTTCATGACCGCATACATAACGACTTCACACGGCAATTTGTGGTGGTTAGCAAGTGCCTCACATGTTCAAAAAAGTTTTTTGGGGGGGAGCTCTGTACGATTTTGTATCTTATGCGATCAGCAAAAAGCAGACCATGCAATTTGCAGCACCATATCAACCACTCCTATAAACTCTTCTACTGGGCCACCATCACGGTCTTGAGGAAAAATAGAAAATTAGGGAAACAAATCGGCAAAAATTATGTTGCCAGGACTACTTTTCTATATCGTTTTCATGTCTGTACGAAGCTGAGGGCAGTGCTCTACAAGGATGCAACAAATTTTTTATCTCAATTTTTTCGATATCGAAATGACTTCGAAATACACAGACAAATAGGCTGCCCCTAGCTGATAATGTGTGTCCAGCACAACTGGTACACTTGTAGATGTTTCAACCATATCTACAGATTTCTCTTCCCTGTCACTGCTTTCCGTGCTATTCTCCGACCCACTATGACTTCTCGCAGGACACCATTCATTCACGACCTCAAATCTCCGTCTTGGTCTCGTTGAAACAAACCACCGGACTGGGGGAACGTCATGAAACATGCCTGTTGCTACAAGGGCAGGCGCTCTTGGGAACTCTGTCAGTTTATTTCAGCTTGCACTTAGTGCATTAGCCATGTTTTGGTGCACTCTCGTAGAACAGGGTCTCACTAGACATCCCTTCCCACACAACGCCTGCACCTACTTTTTTGCAACAGCAACAAATGCCGTCAACGTAACTCAGCACTCTCACCCAAAATAATGGGAAACCAAACCACAAAGTCCACGAGCTGGAAAGCTGCACTCGTGAACACGAACCAAGCGGACGACACTATGAAACACAAAAGACAGAAAAAGGGTTCGAAGGTGAACAACTCAGTTACGATCAATAAATAAAACAGCGCAAGGGGACGGGTGCTGTCCTTGGCAGCACCCATCCTTGTCCATCTTTAATCGTGTCCTGTCCCTTGCACTGTTTTATCAAGAAAAAAACGTGGAGGGCATAGAACACAGCCTTGCATTTCGTGGATGCTTTCTCCGGCCTGTTCAAATTGTGTATCCCAACTATAACTATTACAGCAAACTTGTACTTAGAATGATTGAACGCTTACACCTACATCTGTTTAACAAACCAGCGAACTAAGGGACAGAGAAGGTCGATTAGAGAAACCTAACGTTTCCCCGCCGTGCATGGCACTCAAACTTAAGCCATGGCCTGCCTGACGGGGAAGGAGAAGAACACGCCTAGGGCCTAGTTACTCAGGTGCGAACCGTGATGAGAAGAGGGCGACGGCCTCGGAGATTGCTGGGGGGCGGTGCCGGCCCCTTTGGAAGCGGGTCGGAAGCGGCCCGTGGGGTCCGGTACGAAGTACCGGTGCCAGATGTCGGCGTAGGGGGACCGGGCGTTCCAGGGCTTGAAGCGGCCCGACCACTGGAGCAGCTTGGCGCTTGTTAGAAAGAGGCGCGAGTACTGGCTGCCGGTAGTGAGACCTGCATCACGCAGAAGAGACGGGTCCAAATTCCTTGGTGCACCTAACACCCCAAATAACACTAGGGTCCGAATGTCATTTGAACCAAATGTCATTCGACTAAAAGGAGGGGCTTCAAATGCCATTCAGAATCAGCCGTGCTCCACTACGACTTCGATGGCATTTGAAAGCTCGAACGATAATCGCTCGCTGTGCTGTGAGGCGCTACTGCTGTCGTGTCGAGTTCTGCTTTTGGACAGTAATGCAACAATCAAATTTAGTAGCAGTCTTTGCCATTAAAATGATATCAAATTATATTAAAATCGTAAACTTTTACATGGTTTTTGCTTAATTCTGAATTGCAATCAAGGTTTTTTTGTCGGCAAAACCATGCGACAAATTATGTGACGGTTCTAAGGCTCATTGAATGGAATCCGCCAACAAAGCGCTCACGATGTCCATCTCTGAGGGAGTCAGCGATGTACAAAGAGCGTGGGCTGTGGCTGGCTCAGCAAAACCCACAAAAGAGCAACAACGATAAAACAATGAAGGAAGCTTCCACTAATGCGCAAGACTTGAATATAGGGAAGCTGTACTACGCAACCTTCCCGACCATCACGACGGTTTTAAGTTCATGATTGCAGCCAGTTTGAGTCTTCTTCACTGCCGCAACGACCTTTACTCCAACATTGTTGCTATAAGAGTGAGCTTCCTTCATTGTTTAGGAAGTGATATCATTGGACTTCACCTTGGAGAGGCGTGCACTATGACGTGTTTTTTTTTCGTACCGAGCAAGTGTTGCCGCAATTAGGGCAAATGCAGTTTTTTCTTTTCTGGCCAATCTTAGCCAATCTCCCAATATAGGTATGCTTGGCTCGACAAATGTGCTCCGGGGACGCTGGGCGGTCGGCTCAAGGCACGAACACACGAGCGCTAGGCATTTTCTTCATTTTGTTAACTGCCGGGTGGACGCCGCGAGGGCCGTGCTCACGTGCACACGCTCGTCAATTTTCCTGGTATTTGTAACTGTGTACATGAAAAATTACGATTCGCTAAAGAGCTTCGCTCTTAAAAAGGCCCGCTGGTGCCTTCATCTCTGCTTTTTTACCTTTTCTGAGCCAATCACTGAGCCACTTTGTGTGCCGCCATAGCCTCCCTCCCTCGCACTCACAAATTTTACGAGTGTTTTGGTGGAGACACAGTGCCTCTCCCCCAAGCGACCACGGAGCTTGTGGGTATAGCAAGTCTTGTTCGGTGAAGCCCACCTTCCAGATGCTCGCGCGGCATTCTCAATGCCTAATGGCGGGAAAAATACAGTTCGATATACTAAACGTACGAATTTTTATCCATTGACATGAAATTTTCAAGGGCATAATTTATGAGTTCAATACAGACAATACTATATCGATTTACCCAGGTTCAATATATCCCTGTTCAACTGTACTTTTATGTAAGCTACTTTGATATGTTTATGTTTTAAAAAGCAGTCGAGACGGTGATGCGTGATGTGCAAGTGCATTAAAAGTGGAAGACCCTGCCACCCACCAAGGTTCCGAACGTGCCACCGGGGGTCCAGGGGGCTGGTTTTGTTGTGGAGAGCCAGAAGCAGGGGACCCAGAGGGCCCTCTTGTTTGAAGATTTTCTCCCTGAAAATTCAACAACCGAGAGGAGACAGTATGAGCACATATGGTTTTAGGGTCTTCGCAACTGACCGCAGTCATCTCAGGCACATTCTTAAAGGAGTCATGAAGAGAAAATACAACTTCTTGTAATTTGAAATAACTAGGATTCAGTATCTCACTCAGCTCCATTACAGCCACAAAAGATGTTTTTTTAACGAAAAAAAAGCAAGAAGTATTTAAAAACTTTCAAATTTTGTGCCACAGTGATGTGTTTTGAGCAAGAATGATGTCATACGGGCCAACAATAAAACAATTTTCAGTGTGTTAACTGCACATTAGCATTCAAGTGATGTGGTCAAATGGAACTAGAGGCCCCACTACAGACGTCCAGTCATGTGTCGTCGCGACAGGTGAGTTAGGCGGCCACCAATCGCACAAACAAGGTTCCGTGACGTCATAGAAAAGTTGCGGGAAATTGGCTAGGGGGTCGCGACCGCTTCACACGTTTTCTTTAATACAGTTAAACCTCGATGTAACGAACCACGGAATTTTCTGTAACTTCAAGTGTATGCGCACCATGTATTTTCACCCTGTGTGTAACGAAGTCCCGTTTGCCGGAATTTCAATGTAACGAAGTTTCATGAAGAACTAGGCACGACATTTAGGTTGTAGAGGTAGATTTTGGGAGACACAAGTGCTGAAAACGGGGTCTCAATAAAACACGAACGGCGACACAGGCCACCCACTGCCGCGGATGCAGCGAGCCCCTTGCCCGCAAACTGCGTGGTGCGCATACACAGCTAGCGCACTGTTTCTGTTTATGTCGGAGCTTAATCGTCTACGCGGGCATCAGCGTGAACCGTATGGAGCGTTTTCGCCCCGCAAAAACGCAAAATGCGCCCCACAAGCGCGCTGACGCAGCCGCGGAGATCGCCCGCGTGATGTGGGTAGCTCAAGGACCGCTTTTCAGCGAGCGGTTGCTCGCTGAAACACAACTCGAGGGGCAAACTCAAGGGGCACACGAGAAAAAAAGCGGACAACAAATTTCGCCCACGTTATTCGCTTTTTTTTTTGCGTGCCCCTCTCGTTTGCCCCTCAAGATGTGTTTCAGCGAGCGGTTAGAAGCGGTCGCTGGAGCGACCTGCATCATGCGGGTGGTCTCCGCGGCTGCGTCAGCGCGCCTGTGGCTTGCGGGGCACGTTTTTGCGGAGAGAAAACGCTCCATTCGGTTAACGCTGATGTCCGCGTAGACGATTAAGCTCCGATAGAAACAGAAACAGTGCGCCAGCCGTGTATGCGCACCACGTTTTCTTTTGCAAGAAACGCTTCACGGGATGAACACTTCATTATAACTGTGAATTTCAATGTAGCGAAATTTCAATGTAACGAAGTAAATTACGAATTTTACCGACTTCGTTACATCAAGGTTTAACTGTATCTTCGTTATTTGTTCGAAGATTGTGATGATACTGGTATCATTCTTATCGGGACTAAGCAGTCTTTCTAATAAACCCAACTTGTATTTTGTCTTCATGGCTCCTTTAACTACACCGGTTCGTGGTTGCGTAATTGTTCAGTGCATCCCACTCAGCATGCCGGTTCGTGATGGTATGTGTACAGGGGCCACTGCAACTGCTGTTCACCCCCCTCCCCCTCCCCACCCAAGAAAAACAAAGAAAAACGAACGAAAGAACACGCACGGTCTTTCAGCCAAACATAGCGGAGTGCGGAAGAAGGGAGATGCTGTGCCCAGAGTGCTAAGGCAGCATCAAAGTTCACCAGAAGTTCCAGACCATCCTTCGTGTGCTCAGTCTCATTCTCACGCTTGTGCCCCATTTTGAGGACGAGCCCTTGGTAAGAACAGAAGGCTTCAGCGCTTCAATCTATCCTCAAACGTGAACATAACTTTGCTGCGACATCGACCTACACCTAGCAAAACTCCCATCAACTAAACACCGTAAGCCTCACATAAACCTCGTCTTAACCTTAACCTCGCTCGGATGATAGTGAGGTTGACCATGTGACATTTTGAACTCACGTGGTTGCTATCATTTGCAAACAAAGCATGTTGTGCAACTTCTACAGAAGCATATCCAATCATAGGGGCTGCTTGCACATGCACAAACCCACTACAGTAAAACTTCGTTACAAGAGACACTCAAGAGACCCGGGAAACATGTCTCTTGTAACCAAGGTCTCTTGTAAGCAAAAATTCTAAATACCGTGTGCAGTCGAACATAACCACTTTGTTAAAAATCAGTACCAAAGTGTATTCAGACAGGTCGACAAGAAAATTCTCACTATGGCTTTTAAGAAAATCATTCATCGTAGTTTCAGGGAGTGCGAATTGTATTAGCTTCCCTCCCAACTTTTGTAAGTAAGGCATTTCACTTTGCAAGCATTCCCTCGTCATCCCACTCCTGTGGTACATCCTCTCGGGCACCATTTACTTGAGGGAGTATCCTCGAACACACAAGGTCCACTACTGCAGACACAAACTGCTCAAACATCTCTGGAACCTCTGCGGTCTCTTGGATGCAGGTTCAAGCTTCATTTTCAGGGCAATTTCCCGCAAAGTCCTTCATAAGCCCCCCCCCCCCCCTTTCATGGTGTCTCTTCTAAATAGTGAAGAATTTACTTCAGTGACCAAAAAAAGTTGCCCTTAGTAACAGAGTGACTCCTGTAACCATGTCTCTTGTATGCAATGTTGCTAACACGGTGAACATAGGAAAACCAACCAAACCATAATGAAACGTCTCTTATAACGAAGCGTCTCTTATAACCAAGTGTCTCGTGTAGCGAGGTTCTATTGTACAAGAAACTTTGTCGTGATAATTGAATTTTCTGCCCAAAGACAATGGTGTTGCACAATTCAGGGGATGTATACCACGATCCAGACCTGTATTGGCTGCTGCAGGGAAGGAACCAGCTGTTCAGAGGCTCTGCCGCACAACACGAGAACTTTCTCAAGTTTTACTGCTTTGTCATATTCCTTTGAATTGGCTTTTTCACCAAATGGTCAAGCTGCGCAAGAGACATCAAAGGGACAAACAACTGATTTTTGCGGAGTGCGCGTCCTCTAGCCCGTACGAAAGCCAGCGAATGCACAAGTAAATCAGCAGAAATAGGCTTAATGTGACACCTGCACTTTCTGAAATGCGAAAGGCGACATCGTGTAGAGGTTAAACGTGACACTACCGTACGTATAAATACAGTAAAAGCTCGTTAATTCGGATCTCACGGGAGCGGGAAAAATGTCCGAATTATCCGAATGCCGAATTAACGAATGAACAGGAAAACATTAAAATCACGTTGGAGAAGCATACCTTTAGTTGCTGATGTATTTTGCGTGCAGATTTCGGCTGACATGAAAATTTTTCTTAGCTTTCCAAATGGCCAACAGCACGACAACAGCGTAGATTGGAGCCAATTTTTTTGTCCCCTCTCTTCGTCACCGTCTTATTCGGCGCTATTATTTTGTTAAAACGTCGCTGTTCAAGTAGTTAAACTACTCTCTTCTTCGTGAAGCGCCTCTCCTATATGAGTGAATACTAAGGTACGGCCGGTTCAAGGAGTGCAGAAGGCAACTCCAGGTGATATTGAGTGTGCGTGCTGCATGCATGTGTTTTTATCGGTTCTCGTTTGTATTCCAGCAACGGGGGTGAGTAGGGGGGAGGGATGCTTAAAATTCTCATCCTTACATTTCTATTAACACTTTGCAGGTATTCTTACGAGGTGAGGTGAACCTCGTGCAGTCCACTGTGAAATCCGCATTTATTTACTCACGAAAGCTTTATGATCATGTTTCTTCAAAAACTATCCCCGTCGAATGCTCAGTGGAAAGCGTTGCGTAGCTGAGCTTCCGGTGTCCAACGGTAGCGGTTATTTTTTCTGATGAAGATGAAACATTGAAACACCTATCTGCATGAAATTTCGCGGCACGTGGAAGGGAATGAAAAGTGGTTTTAAGACGTATTAAGAACCCGGTCAGTCAGCTAATCCCTATTGTAAGTTCGAACTGTCTCATCAGTCAATCGCATGCTGCAGCGATGGCAATAAAAACTTGTTTGGCAACTGAAGTGATGGTTTGGCAACCATCTCTCCGTGGACAGCAGCACCCTCCAACCTCGTTGCCCAACTGGGCAAGACGATCTCGTAACCACAAAACCGGTTACCCACGAAAAAAAATTACGGGGTATGCTTATAAATTTCTAGTGATGTGAAGGCGAAAGCCTATTTTGACCTTCCATTGAACCTTCTGTCGAACTTCGCGGCCGCGCCCATGACCACTTGACCAGCCCTTCCGCCGGTTCCGTCCCGCTCACAACCCATCGCCAGGGGCCGTTGAAATTTGCGGCCGCGTCTGTCACCATCTCCCCGTGGACAGCATCATCCGAACCACGTTGCCCACGTGGGCAAGACGATCTCGTCGTGGGCAACCATTCTTGACCACCTGCTCACCATCCACGGGGAGATCGCTTGAGCGCGGACACGGGTTGCGAAATAATGTTTACTCTCTCTCTCTTCCTCTTCCCGCTCGCTATCCATCGCGGGGAACATCCTGTTCACTCCCGTTGGTACCTTCACCTCTAATGGTATTGCACTGCCTAAGTGTACTGTTGGGCGAGTTGATAGTTCATTTAAACAGAAAATAGCTACAGCGCATATACAAACAAGGACACAGAAAGGCCTGCCTGACTTCCGACAAGGTCATTTGGAAGTCAGCGCTCGTCCCGTCGTCTTTCTGTGTCCTTGTTTCTATCCGCGTTGTAGCTATTTTTTAATGAAATACCAACTCGCCCAACAGTACAGTTTGTTAAGCTTTATTTATAGTTAATCGGGCTCTTTTTGTTGTTTAACCTTGCACAGTTCAATGTCAGTTGGAAGTCAGCGCTCATCGGCTTTAGGTGGGACTCAAATTACCCCGAGTGCGGCGGATTCTCAGATGGTTGTTTAATCTCCATTTTTGGAAATGCCGCGCTAGCTTCCTCTAGGATGAAAAAGTGACGTACGTGCTCGTCTTGACGATCGCGCGTGTTCGGTAAAACATGGGAAAATAAAGTTGCAAGGTGTTCGGACCGGTGGTGTGGGGTCGGGCATTCCCGGCCGCATAATTTTTGGTGCCGTGAAACCCGGGAAAAGACGGATATCTAGCGCCTCACCATGGACAAGTTACGCCGACAGCCAGTCTGCAAGCCCCCTCACCGTCTGCGCACGAGTTGCAAGAGACCATTGACCAGCTCCAATTGCAAGCAAGGGCGCGACATTTAGTGAAGTGGACAAGAAAATCATCGAGCAGCTTGAACGCGACGAAATATAGCGAGATTACTTCAACGCTTCGAAGTACCAAGAAAATGTGTGCCTTACCCTCAACAGGTTGCGCTATGCTTCAAACGTCCCGAAGGCGCCCAGGATGAGAGCTAGCATAAACGCACTTCAGCCCATCCAGAAGACCCCTCTCACTGCGGCTCACGCAGAGCTACCTTGGAAGTTGCCCTGACGAAGCTGGAGGTTTCCACTTTAACCGGTTCCCTCCCTTTCCTTATGTTATGACCACGAATTGAGAGTTGACAGCGTTGAGATTTGTGTGAAGGAGAAAAACGCGTTTGAGGTTATAAGGTTGATAATGCCTAGAGGGGACCGACCACGGATGACATCCCCGCGCATTATCAACAACTAATGGTCGAACTGTTCTGAGTGTACGGGTAACAGTTATTTGGTTTTTAAGAGCGAAGCTTTCCTCGGTCGAGTCTTTCACGGCACGAAATGTGGTAACATGGTCGCAGCGATGAGGAGGGGGCATAGCCTAGTGAGGAGCAGACCATGTGCCAAGTAGACATGAATCAAGTGAAAGAATACTCGAACGAGACTCTGACCGAGACAAGACCAGAACTCCCGCTGGCGTAGTTTCATGCCAGGGGCGCGCGAGCACTGCAAAGGCGGGAAATTTGAATTGCATGGGGTGGTAACAGCGAGCGGATAACGGCGGTACAGCCCACTATGGCGAATCACTGCTCCACACTTCCATGAACTTTCACATTGAGTGGAACGGCGTTAAATGTTTTTTTGCCGTGTTCCACTGCTCGCGGCTGCCCCTCCACTCTAGCAATTTTTTTAACCTCCTTGGCGCGGTGTCGAGGGGATTGAAAGGAGCCTCGGACAGGACGACCGTTTGTAGGCGAGACAAAAGAAATTCCATTCCGGCAGAACTAAGCGAGACCCCGTGTCTTGTGCTCCCACGCGGCCCCGCCGCTTATCCCGCCATGTCCCTCCGGCCACACTTACTCATTGAAGAACTCTGGCTCGGGCTGCCGCCAGAAGGGTTGCATGGCACGGGATACAATTGAATCCCTTGCCACACCCCGCCCTGTGCCACCGCAACTTCCCAGGTGCATACACAGATCAGTGCAAGTGGTGCGGCGAAGCAGCCGCCACACTCCCACAGGTGGTATGGGCGTGTCCCAGCTAACCAGGGTAGGCGCGCGCATTACAACACACGAGCAATGGAAGGCCGCGCTGCTTAGCTCCCAACCCGACGTCCAGACAGCAGTGGTCCAGCTGGCGGAAGACGCCGCCAGGGCCCGTGGGTTCCTGACCGCCGCCTGATGGGACGAGGGGCACACAGCCACTCCCAAACAGGGAGTCCGTCTGAACAGCGACGAAAATAAAGTTTTTTATCATTATGATCATCATCAGAAGGGCGGCGCTAGATCCAGTGTAGCCGCTGGAGCTGCTGCGACAGCGTGAGTCCTACACTGACGCCGTCCGTGGAAGCTGAGGCAGCTGGCAGGCGGCGAGCCACGCTTCGACTTGTCTTTTCTATGGCAATGTCGCCAGCGCAGGCGAGGCAGCTCTCTCCTCTCCATAAAGCAGCTATATTTGCGCGTTCTCTTCCCCCTGCCGTTCTGGGCTCTTCCATCAGTCGCTCTCTTGAGAGGACTACGCGAAAATGTTTCGCCGACACGGCCCGTCTGTTGCTCACGCAATTACATCTTTTTTGTTTGTAATGATGTCGTAAATCTTTGTCCTCCCCCTTTTCTATACCCGTCTCTTGGTATCCACACTGTCACCATGGTGCTCATGTTAGTTATGGCAAGGACTTGAACCGCACGAATTAATTTTCTTGTTCGGGTCAAATTTCGCTTCTTTAAAGCTGTGTTTAGCTGCGTCAAACAGCTAAAATAAGTGCTTAAATTGGGTATTTCTCAACCCAACAGAGCGGTGTTGTATACAAATGGTATGTGCCTATCGCTATCTATACGATGAGGTAAGTTATAGCCGCCCTCAGCTGCCTGAATTGCGCTCATTTAGAAGTTATAATTTTCCCTTCCCCAAAATATAAATGGTGAATGCGGCGCGAACGCGACGTTAGTCGATAGGTAGTACATCTGCATGCTGTATACCTCTTGAGGGTTCCGGCAAAAAATCACTAACCACCTATGCTTCCCGAATACTTCTCGAACGTGAGAGCAACAAACAACTAGAAGCCCTAGCCACACTGATCCGAACTAGAAAGAAGTTAACACGTACATAGTTTTTGGGCGTCAAGTTTCCATCCAAAAACTACACTTATCATCATCACTAGCTTCGGGCTCCGCACGAGCCGCTATTAGAGCGTGCTAAAGAAGAAGCAGTATTCGGCCAAACGCCGCGCCATTTTGCACCGAGTAGAAATGAAGGGCGGAACGCAAATTAGCGACGGGAATCACCTCGAGAAGCAGTCCCAGCTGAGCCGTTCCTACGGAACCAGCGGGAACGAAGAGCGTTCGACTTCATCCCCAACTGACCGTAACCCCGACAGCGCCCCTGGAATACCTGCGAGCGGCGTGGCCACACGACCGAGAACAATTCGCTCCAGTAGCGCAGGCTCAATTTCTGGCAAGCGTTCAGGCAAGCGTTACAGCGGGGAGGACCGCCAACCCAACGTTGGTGTCCTTCCGCCGGACCCTGCATCTCGGCAGAAGCATCTTGGTGAAAGCGAGCCCTCCGCCGCAGCATCGGATGCTCCGATAACTACCCCACCCGAGGCAGGCAGTCCACCGGAATCGACCGTTCGCAGGAGGAAAAAATCAAAGCGACGCCGCCACGGGTCCCCCGCCACGGATGGGAAAAGCGAGACGTCCTCTGCCCCACGCAAGAGCACTTCGAGACGTCAAAGTCGGACTGGCCGTGTAGCAACTGCGGAAAATGAAGCGCCACCATCGGAAGCAGCCGTGACTACCGCCTCAAGCGCAACTGCTGAAGGGCGTTCAACGAAATCCGGCCGCGCCGCGCGACATAAACACGCTGTCGCTGGGCCGGAGTTCAACTCAACCTCCACACGAGCTGATGGCGGATCCTCCGACGAAATCCATCCAAGACGGGCTCCGAGACGCCGCTCTACCCAGGGCTTCCAGAGCTCAAGTGAGACCTCGCAGCGCCTTAGCAAGGCGTCGCGTGTGAAGAGCCAGGCCCGAGTGACCCTCAAAGACGGCGCGGTCCTCAACTCACCGGCCTCCAAGGCATCTGATCCGGCAGCCCTGAGCCGTCCTCAGAAAGAAGCCTCGCTGAATCACTCCCGTGAGGCACAAGCTAGCCGGGTGAGCATCGAGGATCTCAAAGGCCTAGTGAAAACTCCACGCCCGGTGAGTCACACGTGCACTGGTGAACCTTGAACTTAGAGTTTCTAGTTATTCTAGAAAATGTAGTCGTACTCTGTGTTGGCTGACTTGCTAAATTAGGCCTTTATTGTTGCCAGCAATATTAACCCGTTCAGAAGCCAGTGCTTCGGATAGATATCGCATTCATAGAGTTCATGTACTGCGTATAGCAGAGATAAAAATATAATGCTTCTGACACTAAACATGTTTATCGCGTATAACTAACAGCGTTAAACCTCACTTTCCCCGACGATTACTTCATTTTAATGCATCATTGTTATTTCTATGCAAACGACCATAGCCTATGCGGACTGTGTGGACGCTTTCTCTCTAACAATTTTACTGACCCCGGTCATAAGAGCGCATTTTCTAAAATGAACTCGCATGATAGTTACACTTTTAAAAACTATTTTGGCTTATTGACAGCAGCTTATCCGGTACGTATCGGTAGGCGTGAGGATGCTTTTGCCGCTTAATAAATGCGGATGTTATTTTTTTATGATGCAGCACTCGTGCTTCGACGAGAAAGTTTCTGAATATTTTACAGTTACGCGGTAGCATTTTTCGCGTCGAATGTCGATGCGCACAATTTTTACTACCACCAAATTCCAAGCAAGCACACTAGCTTGGTTTTACGTAATCAAGAAAATTAGATTTCAGTAGTCCTCCTCATGCAGTTTTGAAAGCTATTGCCCGATTTACATTTGAACATTAACTGCCACAGTCCAGCATATACGAATACGCGTACATCGAATGTTGCAACGATGGCGGTGATGGCTGTTTGGTTTATTAAACTGAGCACATTGTTAATAATGCAAATGCTTTTCTTCTAACAACTGCTGCTCGTGTAGTGTCTGATTGGAGGCGCATAAATATATTTATGCAGCTGTTTACACTCATTCAGTCATTAAATACAAGCTCATTCTTGGTTGTCCATATTTACTGCAAATTCAGTCGTCTACCAACAATAAATATTCACCCCGTATTTACTGCAAATGTCGTCGAAAGATGCTAGTTCCTGCCACCGGTGCCATGTAAACGCCTCTCTTTTCTCCACAGCCCAACCCCCTCATGCTCTTCCCAACTCTCTCGATACCCCCACGATAAACAGGGAGGAGGTTTGGTAAAGTCAACTCAATTTCTCCGAAGATGAACCTGATGATCAGGGTTACTCAATAATACAGTTGCGAAGCGCCGCTTCAGAATCCGGGAGGCGCTAGCCCCTCTGCTCCGTTGAAGCTGATGGGCAAGTCGACGCGCGCGGCACCTAGGAGATAGAAAGTGAAATTCGCTAGACTATTATTATTCAATTTTTTTTTGTAAAATAAAGCTTGCTTTTTAAATTAGAATACAATAATTAGGTGAAATTTACTTGTGTTTCTGCGGCTTTTCTTTCTATGACTTACGGCAGCAGCCGCAAGCACTTGAGTACTACTTCAACGTCCTGCCGACAGAGGACAGGCTAGTCAACTTGCCCCGTGCTTGCCCCGGCGCAGGGGGGCGACCGAATACCGGCTTTTGATGCATGCGGCCTATGCGGAGTTTCGTAACTGTATTTATCCAGTAACTCTGCCTGATGATGATGACGATTATGATTATGATTATGATTAAAGGCCCTCTCTTTGTATCGCGACGTCGATTGTCCGCAACCGACTTGCCTGTTTGTATTAACGGCGGAGCTGTTTATGCCGAGCAATATCCGTCCGTCGCAACAAAAAACCTCTAACTGTGAGGGAAAGTAGCCAGGAGGCAAATGGAGCGCCGGAGCAGGTGTTGGGAGTGCGCGCCTCAATAACAAAATGTGGTAAGGGAGGTCCCGGGAATCGAACCCGATAGCTTCACGTTGTGAAACCGGCCACCTAACCAGTGGCCCACCCCAAAGGTCAGACGGGTACGGGGTTAGCAGCGAAGTGGAACAAAACAGGTGCAGCCAATTGGAAAGGGAAAAAATTGGCCACGTATCTGTTCCTTTCGTTGCAAATGTCGACGAAAGACGATAGTCTTTCTCAAAATTTGCCAAGTAAATGTATCCCTTCTCTTTCCCGCTAAGTTCTAATGCTGTTGCTCCCCCGTCTCGCTCGTCCCAAGGTAAACACGCTAGCGGTTTGCTCAAGTCAATTTAAATCTGTGTTGTACACGTTCCTCCAAAATAGGAACGAAAGCTCGTTCCTCGTTCCTTGCCAATTTTGAAACGAGTTCCCGTTACAAGTTCCTTTATTGCGAAAGGAACGCGTTCCAGTTCCACTTCGAAAATTGGAACGTGTCGTTACATTAACGTTACAATTAGGTTTTTAAATTAAAATATAGTGTAGGATAACCCTGGGTCGAAATTAAGTGAGACATTTAAAACTCACATCGAACTACGTATATTATACGAATATTAACACCACCGGCAGCAGATTATCTGGAGATAAAGATAATCAACAGAAACGCTCCTAGGCGAATTTTTTCAGAATTTTTTCAACTCCAGACGGCTCGAGGACATTTCGGTGCAGGATATTTCGGTGCGGAAATTTCGGTGTACGGACATATCGGTGTACGGACATATCGGTGTACGGGCGTTTCGGTGCACGCACATTTCGGTGTACGGACATTTCGGTGGACAGACATTTCGGCGACCAAATTATCCGGTGCTTGCCTGTTTGCGACAGCCGTTATATTTTTATTTCCGCTTAACGTGGGCTATGGACAACAATCTGGAGCCGTCAATTTATTTTTTTGATTGATGCCATATGTTCGATCTTTGCCAATTATTTTTAGGAATTCTACATTTATATATATACTTTTAATACCTCTTCCTAGGGACACCTGTTATGCAGCCGATGGAATTCTTTAGCACACTTTTTTTTTCATTTATGACAGGTTAATTTATATTTGCTCTTTTTTAGCTAAGACAATTACCCGTGTTTACGATCGCCTCTTCTGTATTTTTTTTTAAATTACACACCCTCAAATTACATAAATTACATGCACACTCTCAATATCCAAAAGTAACAAACATTAGTTAGCCCCCCAGAATGAAGAAAACCTTATGAAGAGTATTTACAAGGGCTGGGCTGCCTTGCTAAAATGAATTCGCGAACACTGGTCTAGGATATTGTCGGGGAGGAAAAAGGGGCCTTTTGGAAAAGAGCCGCAGGTTCTAATGTCCTAAATGCTGATTAAGCGCGTACTGGTTGGGCATACAAATTCCACCCATTGTGTTCGGGACAACCAACCTTCGTTTAATGTTTACAAGCCTACATTTACCACATTTTCATTCTTTGTTCTAGCGCCCCCCCCCCTACCCCTTCCACTTCCCGCCTGTACTCTCGAATCTCGACCAGATTTCTTTTTCAGCCATATTATTTTCGGTTTCCCCTGAAAATCCTACTGGCGTGGTGGAGTTCACGGTCTCCGAAGCGTCACCGCAGTGATTTTTTATTTTTTTATTTAGAACATACTGCTAGCCTCTTAGTGGAGGCTTTTGCAGGAATTGGGTGATACATTCAGAACAATGACATAGCACACTTCGCGTTTAAAACAGAGAAAAAGCTTTACATTCACCATGGGCGCACGAAACCTCTATAATGTGACACAAAAAGCCACCCAAAAAGCAGCTGAGAACACAATGGCCCCTATCGTTTGCTGGCTACGCCCTTCCGCGCGTCGCGGTCATATCGACGGCGCCCCCACTCCAGGAATCGCTCTTTCTGCGCCTTCAGTCGCCCCCTTGGAAATTGACTCATCAAGTCGCGCATATCATGGATACCCCAGGTATACATCGCTTCCTCCCATCATCATGAGCAAAAAAAAATGAATAGGCTAGTGTGACGAGAGCGGCAACAGTCATCTTCAAGTTTTCGAAGTCCAGTGGACGCAATGGTGAAGCACAAGTGACACCCCTCTCTCTCTACTTAGGTGGATGATTGCCGGCGGGGCTCAGCTTTCCCCTCCCCTAAGTAACGCCACCGTAAGTGCGATCGTTGGTTTGTTAGTTTTAAGTAGAACTGACACCGAATGCAACGAAGGCGAGATTGATTGCGAGAATAATTAAAACGAAATGCACACGCGCCTAATCGACCTCGTTTTTCTGTTGTTTTTTCGCGGAAGTTTTGCTGGGGGGGGGGGGTGGAGGAATAGACTAACAGCAGCAGCGTCTTGCACCGTTCGGTGAAGTGAAAGGAAAGCACTTTGGTAACACTTAAAGTATTAGGGTTGTTCAAATGAATGTTAAAATAACAAAAAATGGTTGAACGGATCAAAATTAACAACGTTAATTTTTACCATCTGTTACAGAAATTGGGTTTCACGTGGCAATGCTCCGCCAGGGTTTAGCGTTCGTTTCCACGAACGGCGGCGCAAGCACAACTCTCGAACGTAAAATCATATCAAGTCACGAAATTACAATATTAAAGCTAAAATGTTCAAAGAATGCCTGGGACATCCCCTCACTCAAAATGTCTGGGCCAAGACGTCGTGCACCAAAATGTCCGTGCACAGAAATATCCACACCGAAACGTCCTGGACCGAAATGTCCGACACCGAAATGTCCGGATACCTTTTAGCAGTCCGTCCGTTTCGTTGGCTACGTTGTTACCGGGTTGGCCGGAACCGGTCTGCTCCTGAGCGCGCGGAAGGGCGAGTAGGAAGGGTGCGGAGGTACGAACATGGCGAAGGCAGGCCCGCGGAACTAATCCCCCTACCGCAGACGAATGCCCAAGTGCCCAGCCGGGTCCCGGTCAACCCAGTAACAACGCATACGACAGAACGGACGGACTGCTAAAACTCTCTATTCTTTCCCCGCCGGGGAACAATTCTATCGGCCAGACGTGCATTCTGGCCTCCCCAGACAAACGATGAAGGGCGAAAAGCATTCTCGCGGCTACGCTATTCACCCATCAAACCCCGCGTAAGCAACCAGCATGAAAGCAAGCACAAGCTGTGGCCTGCTGCGTGGTTATTCTTCTGCATTTCACTTTCGAGGAAGCACGTACGACTGAAGGGCGGGCAAACTGGCCATCTTATAGGAAGAGAAACGCAGTAGCGCTTTGTGGATTTTTGTACTCGAGCCTTGGCATCAAAAACAGCCAAATCCTAGCGATGTAACGGCAGGAACGCCGTTCCTGCCGTTCCTTCAGAAACGTAACGAGTTACCGTTACAGTTCCACCGACCCTTAATGGAACGGTGGCGTTCCTCCGTTCCTCCAAAAAGGAACTAGTTCCAGGAACGCCGTTCCTTGTAACGCCGTTCCGTACAACAATTTTAAATTTACCGCGTTGCACTGCTCGCACGCCGAATGCCCCGAAGCCAGCGCTGCCGTATGGCGGAGACGCACGCAAATCGGGGCCACCCTACTTACTCCACGTGTGTCCCAACAGGAACGTGAAAGCAATCTCGTGGAACCTTTCGTTACTGTTGCCTTTTGATTTCTTTAAAATGGCTCTAGGGAAACCGCGGGAGGACGCTTTTGTATTTTTCTAGACGTGTCTTTCATTACATCAACCATCAACCGCGTATTTTTAATAAATACAACGCTGTGAATATCTCTTATGTATTGATGTCTTGCTCCAGATAAGCGTAATATTTTGTTTTCCCTCAGCAATGCTGACATGTATGAACATTGCCACCAGACTTAAATTTGGCTGTGGGTATATAAACCTATTGTGCAGCATCTGCTTCACTTGGGCCGGGAGGCTTAATCGAGGGACAGACAGGCAGACATACAGACCGATAAATGTTCGCGTTCAAGTAGCCCAAGAAAGATTATCGTCTTGAAAAAACTGGGCGAGCTCCACTAACCTGAAACCTGGGTAGGGGGCGAAGCATGCAGTGTATAAGTGTATCATGCGGTTTGGAAGGTAGGATGAAGTGTATAGTGCAGTTTCTATGTTCAGCGCTCGGCGTCTTAGGTCTTGGCGCCTTGGCGTTTTTGCCCACGGAGATGAAACAGTTGGGGGGTGGAGGTATACAGCTTCGCTGTAATATTCCCGCGTCTTTGCAGCCCGAAGCGTTCTAGCGCTAGGTGTTGGAAAGCGAGAGTCCCGGTGTTCTTTTAGTACGCATTACAGCCCAAGCAGATGAAACGTCCTAGCGCGAGGCGTTGGAAAACAAGTGTCCCGGTGTGTTTCTTTAGTACGCGTTACAGTCTAGCTCGAGGGTTTGGAAAACGAGTGTCCCGGTGTTTCAGTGCCCTGACTACATGAGACGCCGACACCCCGAGCTGTTGGCGTCTCATGTAGTCTTCCCGTAGTCGTAATCAAACCTGAGTCCCGCGCGTTATGAAACCCGCGTCCATCCGACCGGTCTATCTATCACTGCATTCCGGGCGCACAGAATTTCCTTTGTGTTCTAGCGCAGGCGTTGGCTTTGGACTTGGCCGCAGGTTCTAGCGCGTGCTAACGCGGTCCATTTTTGGAGAGATGTGAAAGCCTGCTGACGAAACGATGCTCTGGCCGCCCTCTTCCTTCGTCGAACATCCGTAGGTCCGCATCGTTTCGTCAGCAGGCTTTCACTCTGCTGTTTCTCCAGCCTTGCACCGGTAGTGCAAGCTGCACCAATTTTTTAACATGAAAGTGTTTTATTCTGGGATTCACGAAGATATCACTTGCGTCGTATCCGTCACGAAATTCACGCCAGTACAACGAATCAAGCGGCCTGTAAAGGGTGCACCCCAGCAAACAGGGTCTTCTTGCGGGGGAGCAACCTTTAGTACTAAAGGGTACGTTATACTTCGGGTTGTTCGTTTTCGGGCTTTATATTTTAACACGACAGTGTTTTATGCTGGCATACACAAGATTTAACTGACGTCATATCCGTTACGTAAATGAATCCAGTACACATTTGCCGAAGTGACCTGCCAGCCGGGCGTCGCTTGCCAAGCACACCCACAGGAAAGCCGCCGACCCGCAAATCATGATCAGCTGCAGATTTCGGTGCACATTTCACTATCGTGTTTTACCGATTCCTATGACAGAGGAATCAATCACAGTTTTTTTCCATTTATTTTCCCCACTCGGAACTAACCTAATGCATTTGCCTCCCCCTATCTCCCCCATCACCCCCTCCCTCCCGTTCTAAACTCCCATCAGTCCGCCCCCTTTTTCTGCCCTTGCACACTGGTCCCTGTCTGCCACCCCCGCTGTTTTAAATTCTCATCCATTTGATGCTTAGGCCAAGTTGACACCGGATCCCAACCATGAGACAGATAATTCTAAGGATAAGAATGGGGTGGAGTGCATTTGGCAGGCATTCTCAGATACTGAATGGCAGCCTACCGTTCTCCCTGAATAAGAAAGTGTATGACAACTGCATCTTACCGGTTATCACCTACGGGACAGAAACTTGGAGACTCACTAAGAGAGTTCAACTTAAATTGAGGACGTCTTAGGGAGCAATGGAACGTAGGATGATAGGTGTAACATTAAGGGGCAAGAAGAGAGCGGAGTGGGTCAGTAAACAAACGCGTGTTAAGGATATTATTAGAAGAAATTGAGAAGAAATGAACGTGGGCATGGCATGTAATGCGAAGGCAAGATAAGCGTTGGTCATTAGGGGTAACAGAGTGGATCCCTAGAGAAGGCAGGCCTGGCAGGGGGTGGCAGAAAGTTAGATGGGCAGATGAGATTAAGTTTGCTGGGATTAAATGGTCGCAGTTAGCACAGGACCGGGATAATTGGAGATTAATGTGAGAGGCCTCCCAGCAGTGGGCGTAGATAGGCTCGTGGTGGTGGTGGTGATGATGATGATGATTATGGAGTTTAGTCTTATCGGCAGCCACTCCGTTAAACGTACGGTTCACATGTTCTCCCAAATGCTCGTGACGTTACCCGCCCATGTCCATTTTCTTCGCTTTATTTGAGGTAGAATGTCTTCCACCTGAGTCTGTTCCCTAAACCACGCAGCTGTTTTCTTATCCCTAAGCGTTACCCTTAGCATTCTTCTTTCCATAGCCCCTTGGGCCGATGTAAGTTTCCTTTCAAGTCACTTAGTGGGGTCCCAAGTTTCTACCTTATACTTCTTTACTCTAAAAACGCATTGGTTATATACCAGCCTTTTGAGTGACTAGGAAGCTTGCTATTCCGAGCATGAAAATTCCTACCAAGGGCAGCCCACCCCTTACTTATTCTGCCAGTAATATTTTTTAAATGCAGAACATTTCTTTAACTCACATGTAGCGTCCGCCATCCGCCCGCAACAGCTCAGCGCGCAGGTGCGCCCTCTCCCCCACTCCTCCTCTCCCGCATCACGCTACCCTCCTCGCTCTCAACAACAGGTCCGCACCCCTCCCCCTACACTATATAAAAAAATAATACTTACCGGCGCCTGGTTTCGATCCCACGACCCTGCGGGCGGAACGCGAGGTACATGGTGCTCTTCCCACTGCGCCACAAAACCGACACAGAATCAAAGGCTACGAACGCGCCTTATATCCTTGACTCATTCAAACTACGTCAAGAAGCTGCTGATACAACGCATTCACTACCACCAACTCCCCAAACACTAAACGTTAACGCAATACACCCACCCCCTATGCGACGCATTTACTCGAGTCCCCCTCGCGGGGAGATGGGCCCTTTTTTCGTAAGCCACGTAAGCCATCACGTCTATCTGAGGCAAGTCATAGGTGCTGATTCCAAGCATTGAAAGGAAATAACCCACACGTGAAGACATATACAGCAAAATATGCCTTCATGACTTCATTTTTTGGTTGCAGCAACGGACATAAGCGCCCCTATCTGAAGCACGTGTCGCTAATACACACACTAATAGTTTCCTCAACTGCCGTTGAGGAAACTAATATAAGTGACAAGTGACGCAGCTGCGATGGGTTGTCAAGGGGAAATTTATATTTTAGGGGCGAAGCACCTTAAGGCCGAGGCTTGTCCGGCATCCGTGCTCACGGCACAGCACCGTGTAAATCGAAACATCTGTGAACGAAGAACACAATAAAAGGTTCACAAAAGGTTAGAGAGGGAGGCAGAGATAGAGTGCTCCTGGAGAGCCGTGCTGTGCATGCGGGAGGAGCATTGGATTGGATTGGATTGGATTGGGTTGAATTGGACTTGGATTGGGTTGGATTGGGTTGGATTGGATTGGATTGGAAGTCGATTTAGCAGCAGTAAGCACTCTCACTGGTGATTTACGGTGAGAACGATCCCGAGTGCTTCTCCCACCCGTCATAATTCACTTCGTGGAGATTCGTGAAGTTTGTTTCAGCCAAACATTTGTATCCGGCATTTGCGTTATAAAAACCCGTTTACATAATTACATAGTTAAATATAACTCAAACAGCAGGCACAATCATCAAAATGTAGCTCAAACACCAGGGTACTTAACTTAGAGCTGAACTTTTGCCTCTCCCTTTTCACACAGCGATCATTCTGAACTCTAAAGACTCATGCAACATGTGTCTAAGAAAATGGCCGCGTATCGGCTCGTTTCCTTGCAAATGTCGATAAAGACGACAGTCTTTCGTCGACATTTGCCAAGTAAATGCCTCCCTTCGCTTTCCCGCTCACCTCTCGTGCTGTTTAGTCTACAGGTTTGCTCAAGTCAATTTAAATTTACCGCGTTTCCCTACTCCCGGCGGGATGCCTCGATGCCAGCTCTGCCATACGGCAGAGACGCGCGTGAATCGAGGAGCCCTACTTCAACGCTTATAGAAACACCTTGCCCTAGTCCAGGTGCGTTCCAAGCGGCACGTGGAACCCATCTAGTGGAACCTTTTGTAACTGTTCCCGTTTGATTTCTTATAATGCGACAGCAGGCGACAGAGTGAATACAGGGAATGTAGTATTTAATTTGCTATCGCAAATATCAAGCATTCATGAGTTTTAAAAAAAGGAACACTGCAAATATGACTTATCTATTGATTTTCTGCCTCATATTTGCGTAATGTTTTGTTCTTGTTCAACAATGTTGACAAGTATGAACATTGCCACCGGACTCAAACGTTTAGATTTGGCTGTTGGTATATAAGACTATTGCGCCGCCTCTGTTGCGCCGCCCCTATTTTTTATTGTTTTTTGGGAGAGCTCCGCGTGGTCTTGGTGTTCACCCAACCTCCGCGCTCAGGCCCGCGTGATGTTTCATTGATTGATTGTAGGGTTTAACGCGCCGACGCAACGCAGGCGATGAGGCGCGCCGTAGTGGAGGGCTCCGGATTAATTTTGACCACCTGGGGATCTTTAACGTGCGCCGAAATCTCGAACACACGGGCGTTTTTGCTTTTCGCCTCCATCAGAAAAGCGGCCGCCGCGGCCGGGAATCGAACCCGCGACCTCGTGCTCAGCAGCGCAACGCCTTAGCCACTGAGCCACCGCGGCGGGTGCGTGATGTTTCAGGGCATTTGTTGAAGCTCACATAATTTTTTTTTAAACTTTTTATGGCTACTCCAGTACGTGCTAGTGTTTTATTTATTATCATTATGCTACGAATACTAACCCTAAATGTCCAAGGGTTTAAAAACACTGACAAACAAAGAGAGGTGATTCACTTTGCCAGCGAAAATTATGTAGATCTGGTCTTCCACCAAGAAGTGAACTTATTTTCAAATGAAGATGTCAGAACATTTCAGCAGAACTTTAATATTCCGTCTTATTTTTCTTTGGCGTCTAAACACTGCTGTGGGGTGGGCGTCCTAATCTTCAACCAAACCATCCAATGCTCCAGTTTTAGTACGACAGATAGTGAGGGAAGATTGCCAGTCTTGAAATTTTCTCTTTCTGGTGCCCGCTTTAAAATCATTAACGTGTATGCTCCTGCACGCGTAACAGCTACAAATAACTTCTTTCGTTGCCTAGGGGTTTATCTTTTGGAGCGCGTGCCCACAATTCTTTGCGGAGATTTCAACTGCGTCCTTGATAGTATGCGTGATGTACGCGGGCCGGGTCAGGGACGACCGACGTGGAACGCACGTGAACTCGGGTTCCTAGTGCAAGACTTTCACCTGGAGGATGTATGGCTACTCCACTGCGGGAATTATTTCTCTCCCACGTGGAAGCGCGGTTTCTCAATTTCCCGACTAGACAGGTTTTATATAACTCCATACCTAATCACCGCTGTGTCAAACATAGAAGTAAATCAATTCCCTAGTATGGCCGGTTACATTTTCGAACATTACCCAGTGCTCCTGTCCCTATTTACAGGTCACCGTAGACTTGATGGCACCCGACACTGGAGGCTTGATACTAGAATACTGCAAGATGACGTTGCTTAATTGTCATTAAAACAGATATTTCTTCTTCCCTACCGGTCGTAGTTAGCATACAACACTGGGACAGTTTAAAATCCATATGGAGGCAACTAGCTGAAACAGTTGGCCAACAAAACAAGGTTCGTGACACAGCTGAGCTTAACAACACTCTCAAGCGTATGCGGATAGTTAGATATCATAAAGAACTAACGCCTTTAATGAGCGAATATCTTGGCATCCTTAGGGAGCGGTACAAACGCCAACTAAATGAAACAATGCAACCATCCGCTTCCTACAATATTCATGGTCCTTGGAACGGTAGTTCAGAAATTCAAAGATTTTTGGCGACGCGTGGAACTCCAAACATTATAGAGTGTGTGCGCTGTCCGGATAACACCATCTCCACAGACCCATCAGCTATAAAATCAGGGTTTCTTTCTTTATTTTCTGAGGTCTTTGCAGTAGATATACGCTCGAGGTAGATGAAAGGCACATGGTAGCACAACTATGTTCTGCTTCAAATTTCCTACTTCAGGTTCTACAAAGCATACACTCCCAAATACTGAAGGACGTAACCTGTTCCGAGCTCTACGACATTTTAAGAGAAATGAAAACCGGATCAGAGCCTAGTCCGGATGGTTTGCCAAAGGAATTCTACAAGCGTTGCTGGCCAGACTTAGGCTCATCCTTAGTGCAACTTATAAATTCAATCCTAGCAGATCAGCGGCTTCCAAACTCGTTTAAGAGAGGCCTTCTAATCTTACTTTTGAAAGAAGGAAAAGACCCCTCTCTAACGAGTTCTTACAGACCAATAACAGTTTTGAATTAGGACTATAAGATTTTAACTTCCCTTTTGGTGTCCAGAATTAGAGCTCTTTGGCCGGACCTCCTCTCACTCCAACAGGTTGGCTCGGTCCCATACAGAAATATTTTTTCGGCACTTAGCCTAACACGAGACATACTAGCCTATACGCGCCAAACTGGTATTGCTGGCCTGTGTGTCTCTTTAGACCAAAAACAGGCATTTGATAGGGTCAATCATTCATACCTGCTTGCCATATTTCAGGCATATGGGTTTCCCCCTGAATTTGTTCAGCTTCTCCGAGAATTGTATGATAATTTATCCAGTGACCTGGTCATTAATGGTGTGGACCAGGGTGAAATTGAAATTCATAGAGGTGTCAGACAAGGATGCCCCTTGTCGCCTCTTGTTTTTGTCTAATGTCTAGACCCCTTCATCAGAAAACTCGCTGATAATCCCAAAGTTAGGGGTCTCCCCCTGCCCGGACAAAGCTCGGTTAAAGTGTCTGCGTACGCAGATGACGTGACCATTTTTATCCGGGACACTGATAGCCTCACGGCTGTTTTAGGGGACTTCGAGTCTTCTGCTCGACTTTCAGGTGGCGAATTAAATGTCACGAAAAGTGCTGTCCTCCCTCTGGGAAATGCTACACTCGCCCCCATCCATAACTTAAAAATAGTTCGAGACCTGAAGATTCTCAGCGCCAAATTTGCCGAAGAAGGTGTTTCTCCAGACATGTGGCCCGAGTTAGTTGATGATATTCAAAAGAATGTTGCCAGGGCTAGATCTTTCAACCTCTCTTTTTCGGAGAAATCGTATCTGATTAAATGCGTTTTTCTTGCTAAATTCTTTTTTGTTTCCAGGATTATGCTGCCTCGCAATCCTGTTACACACAAAGTGTCCCGCGACATTTTTTCTTTCTTTTGGGATGGAAGCACGGAGCGTTTAGCGAGGGATGCCCTGCGCCTCCCATGCCGCTCTGGGGTTATAGTCTCCCTTGCATCGACCTCATGAGCCAGTTGTTGGCCCTTGGAGTCGTCTCTTCACTTCTCAGCGACGTAGAAGCTCCGGGCAGACCTTTGATCCTATACTTTCTCGGTCCTTCTAGACAGGTTCTTTGTCCAACTTTGGCCAGAAACCTGCACCCCATTGCAACTATCCCGTCAAGACTCTTCAATGCCGTCATTACTTTAGCTAAGGAAATTCGTGCACTGGATGCTGATCTCGATTTTGTGAATGAACAACCTGCCAGGCTGTGTGAAAAAATAGTTACTGCGAGATCGGGCAGACGTGTGGATCCACCAGATTTCCCCTGGTTATGGCTGACTTCAGGTAGGCTGCCAGAGGACGCCAAAAACATCCAGTGGCAAAAAGCGTGACGAATTCTTCCCACAAAAGACAGATTATTTCGCTGGGGAGTAACACAGAACTCTTCCTGTCCCAACTGCGGTCAACCAGAATCCACGGCTCACACTTTCTCAAGCTGCAGTGTTGCGCGTTGCTCTTGGCGCATCATACACCGTGCCGCTCCAAGTTTGGGGCTTGCACGGTATCAACTGAGAGAACAGTGCCCTGGCACACCCCGAGGCAAACTATTCGTAGTAATTGGCGATTATATACTATGGCGTAATCGCTGCAGGGCTGTAGCACAGAATCGCAGGCTACTTATGCAGTGGCCTTTGCTTTCCTTTTTCAGACAACACCTCGTGACCTTTTTGGAAGGCGTGTTAGCCCTTTCGGGTGAGGAAGAGTTTCTGCAACATTGGTCTACCCGGTTTATTGAGGTTTCGAACAAAAGGGTTATTATTCATGCCAGTTTTCCAGACCTGCGTCCTTGGGGATTGTCGTTGTAACAAGTGATTTTGGTGTTAGAATTGTGTGTTAGTGCGGCACAGTACCCGTTGTGACATAAAACCAAACCTGTTCTCTATATTGCTGCATTTTTTAAGCGAATGTTTTTGTATCATTGTTTACCTCGCATGTTAATCTTTTGGTTGTAAGCAACTCTAAATTGTGTGTATGTTAATCTATTGCCTACAATCAACTTGAAGCTGTTTATATGTTTCTGTAAGTGTCTGTTACTTGCAGCCTTCACGCTCTATTAGTTTTGTAGCAACCGGCGCTGCACTTGTTTAATTGTTTCTGGTTGTTACGTTGTATCATTGATACCAGGATTTTTTGATAATAAATTTATCCTTTCAAGGCGATTCAGTGTGGTGTCCTCAATGCGCGGACAAAATGAAATTTTGCGACACGCAATCTTTCACTGTTCTGCAGCAAGGTCACTTAGGACGCTGATGTCTGGGGTGTTTAAAGTACGCCTTGGGGAGCGGACAAAATCGCGCGACGCCCTAGTGGCGTTTCTGTAAGGTGTGGGGGCCCTGGTTGTATGGAGGCGTCGTGGTGTCGCGGCACTCCGGTCCCGGCCTCGCAAGGCTATGTTCTCAATGCTGCTGCGCATGCGCACGCGTCTGTTCGAACACCTGGAAGCGGAGCTCGCCACGCTGTGGGAGAGGCGTTCCTCCTGCGTTGGTCGTGCCGCTTCATCATGGTGAACAGCGCACGTTTGGAAATTCGATTGATTGATTGTTGGGTTTAACGCGCCGACGCAACGCAGGCGATGAGGCGCGCCGTAGTGGAGGGCTCCGGATTAATTTTGACCACCTGGGGATCTTTATCGTGCGCCGAAATCTCGTACACACGGGCGTTTTTGCTTTTCGCCTCCATCAGAAAAGCGGCCGCCGCGGCCGGGAATCGAACCCGCGACCTCGTGCTCAGCAGCGCAACGCCTTAGCCACTGAGCCACCGCGGCGGGTGTTTGGAAATTCGAATTGTAGAGTATTAGCCCTGCAACCATACTACAAACAAGATGGAATATTAGCCTTGTAACCAGACTAAAACACGATACATAGTTATCTGCAGTGTTCACTTTACCATGTGTGTATTTGTAACTATCTAAGACTGTAGCACCGGTACTAACATTTGCGGTGTTTCGACCCTGAAGTTACTGTTCCTGTTTGTCGAAAACTTAGCTTTCCATTCTATGTTTTACCCCGCGTGGTACAAGTAGTATATAGTACGCCGTCTTCTCGTGAAAGCGCACGTTTTTTCCCGTGTCCGTCTCTGTGTTCACAACAAGCGCAACTTGCCTTCCAAAGTTACAACTTGTATGTAGGTTAGCAGCAGCCATTTCTGGATTGTTGTTTTTGTGTGTTTCCCTTTTGTCATGTGTATTTTTTACCTGACGCATAGCTTCATCGAGGCACGTCATGTATCTGCTTAGACGGACAAATAAACCTCTTTACAGACAGACAGATACACAGACAGACATACAGAAGTAGCCCAAGAAAGAGTATCGTCTTTAAAATCTGGCGTCGATTTTTTTTAATGCCACCACAAATGGCCGGTGTCAGAAACAGATAACTACGTCAAAGAGTACGCAGTCGCGGCAGTTCTTTTTCAGTGATACAAACAAAGCACATAATGCCTTGGGGAACGTTGGTACATTTCGGTTAAGGGGACAACGAACCCGGCCTACGTGGTTCAGCACAAATAGCTACCCCGACGCCGCTGCTTCTTTGCGGTTCTGGCTGCATAAATGTGTGCTATTACGTGCGCCTTTAAGCACACAACGGCACAGCCAATGGAGTTGAGGAGCACGCGCTGCACGTCCGGACAACAGGTGCAATCCACGCACAGGAAATGCTGAATTTTTAATAGTGTGAATTGTTGCCAGTCGGTCTGTCAATGTAATTCCCTCCTTGTCCCGTTTTAGACGGTGTTTCTACGTCAGATTTGCCGCCAGTTTCTACCACCTAAACGGTCTAGAAAACACAAATACTCCTAGAGCGCCGGTGAAACGTTAGCCAAAAGTATATATGGGAACCAACAGGCAAAAACAGGAAAGCGAGGACATAAACGCAAGGTCGGCGCAGAAGTAAAGCAGGTATTGACGTGTATCGCCATTAAAAGCCATAGACATTCCGCATGCCAAGAACATGAGCATATGATTTTTTGTTTTAGTGGATCACGCAAGTGTGGATTTACTTACTGCAATTTAATATTCCCCCTCCTTTCTTCTATGAAGGACGGTGCTTCTTCAAGGCCGACATCAGACAAAGATGACGCAAAAACTGGAAGCCCGCAACCTCCCATCCGCTTTATTGTGGCCGCCATCGTCGTGTCTTCTTGCGTGATACTCGCGATACGAACACTGAAGGGGCAGCAACCAACGGAGTCATACTGCAATTCCCCCGACTGCCTTCGTCACGCTGAGATACTGACCGCGGCGCTCAACCGCAGCTTAGATCCTTGCCATGACTTCCAAGCTTACGTATGCAGCGCCTGGAAGCCGCCCACAGGCTACCTACAGAACTCCCATTCAGCCATGGAAGACCTGCTCAAATCCTGGTTCCCGGCATTCCATGACATCCTCCTCAGAGGCCACCGTATCTTAGAAGTCACACGCAAGCCGCTGGCGATGTACGAGTATTGCATGGGTGACCATTCCAAATACGGTTCCAATCCTAAGAGATTTGGGGACATCCTCACAAAACTCGGGCTCGCCTGGCCAGACATCAACCAAAGCCACCAAAATATCAGCGCCTTTTATGTACTTTTTACCTTGCAATTCAATTGGAATGTGCCACTTCTATTCGACGTAAAGGCCCTCCGGCTGAATTACACGCCAAGATGGCGCTTCACGGTGGTTCCATCCTCGCTGATACCCGTCGAGCTAAAACACCAACGATCTGTAGCAAGAAGCAACCGCTACAAATACTGGAGGTCATTCTACGACATTCTGCCCGACAATGCAAGTCAGCCTCCAATCAGTGACTCGGATATTGACACCATCATCAACACCGAAGCTGAAATACTGAGTAACCTTTCTGCGTCTATGGCACGCCAAGCTGCTCAGCCCCTTTTGGTGAAGCTAGCCCAGATCGGAGCTGACACACCATCCATCACGTCGAATGAGTGGCTGAGCGCCCTGAGGCAGGTTAAGTTTGACCCTGACGTGAGCAGCGATGATCAGGTGTTACTCACGGATAAAGGATTTTACCGGACGTTCGGACGCATGCTTCAGAAGTACACGAACGAGCAGCTGCTGATGTTCATCGCCTGGTCCTTCGTGCAGCTCTACGCTCCTACGGCTGACTACAGGCTGCTTATGGCTCGCTATGGGGACGACGACGCCCTGAAGCTCTACCGGCCCTTCTTCTGTGAGCGCTTTGTGGAGTCCGCTTACGGCCTCCTGGTGTTAGTGGTCAGCTCACTATCGCGCTTTAGGCCAGACGAACGAGCATTTGTCAACGCCGGCTTCAATAACTTGGTGCAAACAGCTGCCATTAAGGTCAACGAGTCAATTTGGCTTGATGTCCAAAGCCGCCGCACAGCCGCAACGAAAATCAGTTCTGCGGTTCTTCACTTGTGGCCCCCAGACCGTTACTTAAACAACGACGAGCTCGATCGCTTATATAACAGCTTCCCCAGTAACGCAACATCGTTTTTCGAGCACTGGGTTGCCTCCACGGAGAGCCTCACGGCCGTGTCCCAGTCCCAAGTGGATGCCGATGTTCTCGACTACCCGGTGAATTACGCCCTGCCCTATCTGCGCTTTGATCGGCCGACGGGCACTCTCAACGTGGCGGTTGGTGCCGTCACCCACCCGCTCTACTACGGGAACGGGACCAGCGCTATGTTTTACGGGGGCCTCGGATTCTCCATGGCGCTACAGTTGGTGAAATCCCTGGATCGTTATGGCCTGCAGTGGCACCCGAATGGCACCTTCGGGGGCTCGATTTTTAACAGGTAACTTAATGGACTTGACCAGAATATTCTCGTCACTGAGACGAACTTCTTCTTTTGTTAGAAACGACAAATGTGAGAGACAAAGTACAAGACTGAACGATAACGAGATGAGAATATTTGCGTCAGCAAAACCAATATTTCTGTGATTGCGGTATTTTCCTGATTTCGAAATTTAGCATTCGTTTCCACTTAACGGTTTTCCAAATTTCTACCTCGCACACAGGAACGCACAGTTCACTATTCGACGAACATTTGATGCAGGATGATTTATTCTGTTTCGACTGCCTCACATAAGAACCGAAATAGTTTCGTTCTCGTGTTGTTGAAGCTTCGTGTGTGTGTTCACAACCATTCGCAAACACGCAGTGCTTCCATGGAAACTTACAAGAGCCGGGACAGCTGCCTGGACTACGATCAAGGCCAATCACAGGCAGAGAACAGAAGCCTGTTCCCCGAGATTCCTGCTCTCGAAGTCGCCTACGCTGCCTACCTCGACGCAGTCCGGAATAGCGGCGGCGTTCCGCAGGGCATCGCTCCCGGATTGTCTGGAGAGCAGGTCTTCTTCTCCACACTGTGCTACATGACCTGCTCATTGACTGATGACCACGGATTTGGGCAGGCCGACTGCAATAAGGCTGTTCGTAACTTCCCCGCGTTCGCCCAGGCTTTTCAGTGCCCCAGCGGATCCGCAATGAACCCCGAGAGGAAATGTTCCTTCTTCGACTAAACCGCAAGTGTTTTGCGGCAGTGTTTGAACAAGCTTTGGCATACGCGAAACCGCCGTGCCCGAAGAAGATAGGTGAACCGTGCAGATTCACAAACTGATTTTACCCCTCTGTAGAAGTGAGCGAACAAAAGTTTTAACTATATGTAACGCATTGGTTGGCACGCGACATGTAACCTCCACGCTGCGTTTTTGTTACTTTCGTCTTTCTCTTGGTCATTTGTTTTACCACGTTTCGTACCGTTATTTTGAATTATAATTTATTGTGTTCACGTGAGTGTGTACTGCTTTTTGTCTTGTAGTACTCTGAGGCCGCCGTACTGGCTTTTTCTTCTTAGATACGTCTTGAACCCTAGGGGACTTGGGGTGACTCCAGTACTTTTCGGGGTGTTTCCCAAGGAGAAAAACAAAAAAAATGCACCGTTTTTATTCTACAAATCATGCAGTCTTTGCTAATTTTGTCTTTTCGGAAGAACTGATTTATAACAATCTGAAGGAACGCGCCATACTTAAAACGATCCCACAGGCGGGAAATTAGTTGTGACATTCCATATGTGATGAATTTTTTAACAACAAATTGTTTCATTCCCGGATACACGAAGATTTCTCTGACGTCGTATCCATCACGGAAGTGACGCCAGTACAACGAAGCAAGTGGCCTGTAAAGGGTGCACCCCTGCACAGAGGATCTTCTTGCGGGGAAGCAACCTTTAGTTTTAAAGAGTACCTTATACTTAGGGTTGTTCGTTATCGGGTTTTATATTTTAACACGAACGTGTTTTATGCCGCGATACCCTAAGATTTCACTGACTTCATATCCGTCATGAAAATGACGCCAGTACACCTTTGCCGAAGCGACCCGCCAGCAGGACGTCGCTCGCCTACCACACCTACAAGACAACCGCCGACCCGCAAATCATGCTCAGCTGCAGATTTCGCTGCACATTTCACTTTCGTGTTTTACTGGTTCGTATGAGAGAGGAATCAACCACAGTTTTTTTACAACAGTGCGTATATACACTGCGCGGAGGTTTGCCGATCGCCTGCTTTAATTTTCATTCAAAAACTTGGCGCCTCCTAGTGGGTCCTAATTTTGACAAGTTTCTTGAAAAAAGGACTGGGGAGTCGGCTTTTAACAAAAGTTTGCAACCCCGATTCGTATTTATTCATAGTAAAATGTTGTTGCGCAGCCTAAAACCGGAAATGTACTAGCACGTGTCAACTACCTCGTATTGTTCGTTTTGTCGCGCAGAGATTTGCGGCAGTTCACGGCGGCCAACTCTTCTGATTCAGCAGCGAGTATGGAACGTACGGTGCACGAGCTTTCTCGCGTGGAGGCCACACGTGCTAGCAGTTGCATAATTTCATTCTAAGCGTTTTGAACGTGAGGGCGATCGTAAAGAGTTTTGGTCAGAAACTGTGTCTGCTTTTACTTTGTGCGGGTTGTAATGTCGATTTTTTTTTCATATTGCTACGCTTATAATGATACTTTCCCGTTAAAATAGAAGTTTTCACCAGGTCATAGCCAAAAACTAGGCCACAATTTTGGTCTATGCCACTTGTTGTATAACAAATTCACTTGGTGTTATCGTAGCGCCGACACGCATCTGATCGGACGATTGTTTTTGCACACAAACATTGCCCCTTTTTCAGGGCCTCTGTCGCGTCGAGTTACGCAGTAGTTTTCATTACAATCTTCTTCTGAAGGCACTGCTATGTAGTCATCGTGAATTTGTTGCACCGAGTATGTCTTTAATTTCATTTTGACTTAAAACGCAAATCGCATGCTTGGTTTTCTTCGCCGGAACTTTTCATTTCCATCCAATTCACTAAAATTGCTTCTCTACAAAGCACTAGTTCGGTCCAAATTGGAGTATGCTTCATCAGTGTGGGATCCACAAACTGCCTCATTAATCCAAAACCTCGAAGCTGTAAAGAATCGCGCTGCACGTTTCATTTTATCCAATTACGCTCGAACAGCTATCAAACCACTGATGCAAAAAAGCTTTAGATCTTCCATTTACAACTATTCGACGCCGCATTTCCACAATTGTGCCTTTTTCACAATTTTTTTTACAACAATGAAATGAAATTTTACAACAATGAAAGTCTCTTTTCAGCCCCCCAGCATACATTTCTTCTCACCTTGACCTTTCTTGTCGTTGTGGTCTTGTACAGAAAGGGAACGCCATCGCAACGAATGAAGACTCATTGGATTTTGTAAGGGACTTGATTCCGGGTATCCAGAGTAGGAAGGCAGAGCTCTACTACCGTGCGGCCTTTGCACGTTGGGAGCGGTGCATGTAACCAGAGATGGAAGAGTGCGCGCACCGCATGACACGTGAACGTGACGGGACGGGAGTGTAACGGCTTGGCAGCCCTGCCGCGTAAAATATTGTAAAGAAGCTCTGGAGGAGGAGGAGGAGGAGGAGGAGGAGGAGGAGGAGGAGGAGGAGGAGGAGGAGCGAAACTTTATTTTATGATAAGAATAAGAGAGAGTTAGGGCCTGGGGGCCTCCGCACAGGTGCAGTCCCTATTCCGCGACCCCATTGGTCAAGGCCGCCGCTCTCGCCCGTTGAGCTAGAGCACTTTGAGATCAGAGCCCCGAGCAATTGAGCAGGGCTGCCTCCCATGCCTCTCTGGCAGGGGAAGGGTTGGGAGGATAACTTAGTGTTGCTCTGGCATGCCCACACCATGTGGAAGCTGTCGGAGGCCTCCCCGCAGTGCATGCAGCATGCTACTGCAGGGCACAAAAATGTGTTCGTCTGCAGGCGCCGCAGTATTCGCTCATCGACCTTGCTCAGACCCTTTGCAGGGGCTGGGTAAAGCCGGTGGTTATCGCAGTAATGTTTAACGATCTCTCTAAACCGCAGAAGTGGTTTGCTACTCTCCGAGCCGGGAGAGCTTGGGTGAGGCGGCCGGTGGGTAAGCGGGCGTGTGTTACCAGTCAGCTCGCGGAGTTCATTTGGGCCTGAAACAAAAGAACTAAAATTAAAGAAAAAGACACAAAAGAGCGTACCAGTAAATGCGTCTCACTGTGATAAGTGTCTCCAAGTGTTGCCCTCGAAACAAGACAGCAGGCATTTTCTGTCCAGAGGATCTTTCTCGCAAGTTAGTCACTCTCGACATCTAAACCCCTCAACTGCCCACGAAAACTAAAAAAAATTGTTTTATTAAGCACAACCGGTTCAGATAAATATGGGTTTGTTCTATTAAGTGTAATGTTGTACAAACCTAGAGCTGCGTTTGCTTATCCCTGAACGTTCCTCAGAAAAGCCCCTTTGCATCCTTTCATTGAGCATGTATTCACACGAACATCAATCGAACTTTTGATAAGCCTGTTCGTGTGTTTGTTCTGCGGGATTCCACGCTATAATCTTCCCTCGCGGTGGTTACTCTCCAAAAGAGTCAGTCGATACGGGCTTCACGTGTAAGCGACACTCGTAGGGGTGTTAAAGGAGTACTGACACGAAATTTCAAAGTTGAGATAACTATGTAAAATGCTTCCTTTTTATCAGGAGACATCTCCCAGTAAGTTTCAACAGCAACCGTTCGGCGTAACATATTTTAAGTCCATTTTAATCTTCGCCCGCTCGAGAAAGCCCAGAGCGGGCCGACATGACATCATCTGCTACTTGCCCAAAACTGCCGACGTCGGGGCTCCCGTGACGAAGCCGACGCGCTGGCTGTGGTTGGCGCGCGCTGCTACGGCGTGTGTGCACGTCATGGTTTTGGGACTAACGTCATGCTGCCCGGGCGTGTGGGAACAGTGAAAACTAGTGTCACTAGGGAAGACCTCGGCCGGTATGGGTATGGTGGCCCCTTCTAGCCACCATAGTATGGGTGCGTTCGCGCGCGCGTCCAGAGCGACAGAGGTACGGCAAGAATGATGACGTCACGGGGTATCTCATGTCATGGCGGCCGCTCGGCGTTCGTTTTGTCGAAACCGAAACTGACACGAATAAACGACGCCGTAAATGAATGTTTACACTGCTCTCGGTCGTCTAATGTGTCATTCTATGATTAGTGGGCTGGTAGGCACGCGTAGCAGCGAAAAAAACGTAACACGAAAATTTCGTGTCACCACTCCGGCTTCTGCAGCTTTCCAAACGTAGCCTTCAAAGAGAATAATGGTAGGGCATTCAGGTTTCGGGGAAAACAATAGCCGTTAAAAGGATAAGCTGCTGTCGTCGGTTTGCCTTTGCATTGTATATATTAACTTGCTGGCCCGGGGAGTGGTGTTTCACAACAACCGAGCGCTAAATGAAGGATGCCCCTATCCAGAAAGTGAAGAAACGCCGGCTAGAGTCGATAGTATTAGTGAGACCACTAAAAGCCCAATGTTTCCACCTAAGTTCCCTCACCTTTGTGCTACACGGTCTTTTTCCTCGTCCCCGGCTTGGTTCATTATGAATTTCTGCAACAGCTTGCATGCACTTGCAGGAAATATTGCACGGTCAAACTTTTCATTTCCAACCACGCACGACCGTAGAAAAGTTGCTATGCTGCGTGCGCGCTAATCATAACCCTCGCCGTATTTGAGATTTTCCCTTCATCCAGAAAAACGCCACGGAACACTTTTTTTCGGAACTTTTACCAACTTGATAAGAAATGTTCAGATCTGCGAGTAACATTTCAATTACTCCTTCTATAGAGTACACTGTTTTTTCAATGTGAATTCCGGTAACTTCGCCCGCGCACAAGGACCCACCTGTTGACAAATTACGCGACAAAAACTTCTCATGATAGGTTGCCTACTTGCTTATTTGCGCGTCGAAAGGAGGTATTTTCCTGTGTTGCTTGCACTGAAATTTAGCACACAAAAGGAAAGGCGAAAGCTTTAAATTTCCCGATGTTCGAAAATACAGCGTTGTTGTAGTCCGTTGCAGATAATGACCGCCCTGTTGAGATAAAATTCAAACGCATTTTTGTTCCGTCTTCTGTGAGGAAGCTCAGGTAGTTTCCAACGCGGTTCCTCGGCACACTGTCAGTGGCATAAAGATCTCTGCAATGCGTGTGGCTCATATCCTGTGACAGCTGAAGAGACGCCACGGAAATAGAACATCGCGTCACTCACGGGGAACTCTCACTCCCGGGAATCTGTGTTCTGGAAATTCATCAGTCTGCCTTCCCAGTGAATTGGCGTCAAAGGACGAATTAAGGAAATCGAAGAGACACAAACACGATGTACCACTATCGACGTCTTAAAGGAGTACTGCTACACTATAGTCCTGTTACCTTCGCATTTAAATCACGGAAGCAACATTTCGGGCCCGGATAAATGTTTATAGAGTGCGTACGTGCGTGCGTGTTTGCATGTGCATGCGTGCGTGCGTGCGCGTGTGCGTGTGTTGTGTGTGTATGTGTGCAGCCGGTGTCTATCCGATTGCTCTATTTCGACAAGGACGAAGCGAATGCCAAACGGCAGGTAACGATTTGCGTGGTACACTCCAAACCCAAGCGTTAGGCCTACGGAGAGTTGCTGTGGGCATTCTAGAAAAGTAGGACATAGTAGGAAATACTCCATAGTAGGACATACTCGCATGGGATTGGCAATGATTGGCCAACAAAGGAATCCATCACGATAAAGCTTTGCGTTCGACCATCATCGTCGTTAGACTGAGGAGTGCAAGATTTTTTCGGTAGGTGGGAAAGTACGTTTACCAACTGTAACGCAGCCATTAACGCTGTTTTCTCCGCAAAGTTCATTCGAAAGCGCAGGTGTTCGAAGCGATATAACAAAGAGGTCCCGATCCTTCAATAATGGTTAACAGTGTGCACACAACCCCCTCTTCTGAATGCCTCCTCCACTCGAGCATCGGTCGAGGATATCCTTGAAAGCGATTTTCTAATGTAAAAGCATTGCGGTATTGTTTCCTCAAGCGAACAATATGCGTATTACGAAACGTTGGGCGAAACGAAACGGAACGTTCGTTTATCATGGACTTGATGCACGCGTATGTGCATTATGTCATGATACACGAAACAATTTCGTTCACGGGTGAATATGATGACATGTCAACACGAGTATTCTCTGCCAGCCAAAAAACATTTCAATGAAAGATCCATTGGTGCAACCACTACAGTGCGTGAGACCTATTCTCTAGCCGCGACGAATTTGACGCTCCACACAATGAGGTTCCCGACACCCAGTTTTTGGAGTGCCCTCGCAGGCTGTGCACATCCAGCCTCAAGCTGTAGCCCTCTAAAAGGTTACGTTTGTTCCTTTTAAAAGCGTCATTAGACGACTGTCGCTCCCTTTGTCATCAACAAGTGTCGCCAATTCTTCCCCATCATCCATATGCCATCCTCTTTAGCAGGCTACTAGATCCTGCACTCTCTGCATGCTGCACTTTACAGCGCGTATGGAGTGCGTCAAGACGCTGTGTGCCGAGTGCGTCCGACACCGCTTCGACTTGACGTAACCACTGGCAACGGGTAGGCAGCGATGTGGACGCAGCACCGGCTCGGCTGACATCAACATCTCGCCGTGGGTCCTGCAACTCTCGCTTCGTCTCCAAAGATCGACTAGGGAGTTTTAAGTTTTTCCCACAAGCCCCTATTATTTCCCACGCAAAAATAAACGCGCTGTTAATCGTGTTCTTGCAAATTCTCCTTCCGTCCCACTAGTCCTACGGCCATAGGCGTGCGCACAGGGGCGGCAGGGGGGGCGGCCGCCCCCCCTAATCATCTGAAGGGGGCGCCAAATTTGCCCCATGCCTTGCCGATGTAACACATGAAAGTAAAATTTCTGCTCAGAAATATTTTGTGTGTTGCAATTCCATCACATTGAAATAAAAATTTTATAACCATCCCTCTTTGCACTGCGTTCGCACCGCAAGGCCTTCAGTGAGAAGAGGTCGGGAGTTGCTCTGGGGGGGGGGGGGGGGGGGGGGCGCAGCGGTAAGACTTTGCCCCCCCAAATTGAGAACTCTGCGCACGCCTATGCCTACGGCCGTTGTTACCGTGTATACGTATTGCGACCTCCTCAATAAAGTTTAAACAGGCGATGGCCTACCGTCTTGACATAGTCCGCATTTTGCCGCCGCCAAACAAGGGCGGCACCTTTTCACTTTTTTCTGCCCTTATGGTAGATAACCTGGGGTCTCGGAACAGCTGGTAATCACCTCCCGATGGCCTCCAGGTCGCGGTGGCTTTGTGGGCAACCGCAACCACCCTATAAGGGGGACCTTTTTGGATGAATGTTACTTTTCTCTCTCTCTCTCTCTCTCTTCCGCACCATGCAGCTCACGCTGATGGCGCTGCGTCTTCGATCACGCGCAAAACTCTTTTCTACCTCGACCCAACGGTATAATTTCTGGAACTTCATGTTGATGGCGTCACGAAAGCTCAACTTGGCTAGCTTTTCCGAAGCGTTATGGCGACACCTACATCATGCTTCAGTCTAGTCCCCAATGGCGAAAAAGCTGATCGTGATGTGAACTGCCCATTTTACTCAACATGGCTGCCTCAATACGCCTCGAGCTTCGCGATCGCTGCGCCGCCTGCCGCCGCTTCTCCGCGGCGTTGGCGGGATTTGCGCTGCGTGGCTGATAGGGGCTCGTGCAGTGTTTTGGTTCTATTTTGCTTCTTTTGGCCTTTCCGCGCCCTAAAAAAAATGTTATGCTGACGTCTATAAGCAAAGAGTACGTTTAGGTCACTTAAAAAGCAGCTGCGTCTTCGTAGAGTACGCGATCGCCTGCAAGAGCTACCCGGGGACGGGGTTCAGCGCGCATCGTCGCCGCTCTTCCGGGCGTCGGCGACGGCAGTAGCATATCACCACTGTCATGCACTCCAAATACGTCAAGCACAAATGAATTCTACTGTCGCCTCGTTTAGACCTGATACTGGTACAGCGAGAGGTTGGCTTCATTTTGCAGCGTGGACAAGGAATGTGGCTTCGTTTCGAATATATACGTCGCAGAAAAATATGTTTCGTGGATGTGATTACCCAATCCCGGACAATAACTTATGTCGTTTATAAGAATATAAGCCATGCGAAAATGTTACGTATATTCCAAGCATGTGCGTCGTTAAATATTTGCCCACACACGCCATATAGCAAGAACCAAGGCAGGTTAATGAAACCACGGAAAAATAAATGCTATGCAAGTGCGGAAGAAACATAATAGCTCTAACGCAAATGAAAAAAAAAAGGAAAACAGTGCAGCTTCTGACATGCTAAATACGTTCGTCGAAACTTAAGCCAGGTACGGTTCACCACACCAACTATACGCGAAATGCACTGCTATTTCGCGAAACATAGGTGGGGGGAAGAGGAGTGGACACTGTTAGAAATGCGGAGCGGAATCAAGCAATGAACATTTTAGTAATAACGCACACAAATCTCGCGTTCACTATCCTTTTGTTTTTCGACTTCAACGAACAGCTGATCGTACGCCGGACGCATTTTTGGAAGTATACAGGGTAGGTAGTTCAACAATCGATGTAAGGGGTAGTTGGAAGAGTGTGGCATGTGATAAGGCCCTCTGATTTGCGTTTCTGCTTTATTCTACAGGCTCCCTGTGCCATATGACAATATTTAGAAGAAGCATTTAGTCGCGGACGCGAATTATATTCTAAGCCCGTCTCGACGCTGCTCGCAGAGGATATATGTAGCAGATGAATGTTTGCGGGCGCTCACCTGACGACGACTCTGTCGTGTGCTGATCCCCGAGTATAATTATGCATTGTCCATCGTACTTTTGTTGAATATTCCCGGAATTAACACAGACTGGCTTGTAAATGGTGGTGATCAATATCAGAGGTATAATATTGGCAAACGTAACTGGCGTGCTGTGAAGTATTAGTGCTCCGCTGAATATGTAAGCGCACAATTAAAACTGATTTACATCGTAGTGTATACCCGTAGCATGAACATCTGAGGAACCGGTGGTTCGGAGACACTGCTAGTAAATTCAGGGCAGTGTAACTACAATCGGCTCCATCATACGCCGGTTTCGCGACGCTGGCCTGTGACACACATCTGGCGCTTATACATACCGAATATACCACGCTTAGATCGCGTCAAAACATTTACACTGTCGTAAACACACCCCATTTACGAACAGAGTGACTGCTCCACATAAACATGGATTTCAAACGCCCGCAAAAGGTAAATCTCAGTCGTGAAGGGGCCGCAAAAGCAGCGGCGGCACTGGGGAGCGGGGCGCGGACTCCCGCGGCTGCTTTCAAAACGGGCCGCTAGGGGGATTTCAGTGGCGCCCCTACAGGCCGCGCTCGAGGCGTATACTGCTTTGTTTATTCCTTGAATGTTACTCTCATGACCACGTTCTTGGCATGGACGTTTTATTCGATCTCGGCGTTTTCACCAATTCGTTCACCGGTCTCCTCCGACTTATTTTTCTGCTTGCTCCTGCTGTTCACGACTCGCCTGACTGGAAGCTTTGTATCAAAGACCATGACCGCTTGGCCCCATGATCAGCGCCCCATAGCTCCTTGGCGTACAAACGTGCCACCAATTACCGACAGTTATTACATTGTGTTTCCAATGTCTGTGTGCTTGAGAACTCTTTGAGCTTGCCTCATAGTCATAACGTCACGATTGTCGCTAACCACAAACTAAAACTTCCCACACATGATTTCTGGATGTCACCGCAAGTTCTTCCACTACAAATATCACTGTCGCCGCTTTCAACGGTACATAATTACGAGGTTTACAATGTGACCTTTGCCGCAAAGCCAAGCGACGTTGAAATACCACGTCCGGCTCATCTTCCAGGACCTACCAGCCTCTCGAAGATAACTGCAACGGATGTCATGTCTGCTCAAGCGCGAGAAACTCAATGGCTTTTATCGTCACAGTGTGGCATATCTTCTTCCTGGGATCGTACTATGCATGCATCGCATTAACACCAGAGATGCGAGCCCTGCGCACAGACTGCAGCGTGTCTCACCCTGATTGGCTTGTTATCCGAAAGGAACTGAAAAAAATACTCCAAAATGAGTCACTCAGCCTTCTTCAAACCCATGTGCGTCACCGGTTGTGCTAATGGGAAAGAAAGGTGGAACATGAGAATTTTGTGTCGGCTATTATGACTTTCAATGAACACAAAAATGCCCGCCTCTTTCTATGTCTTAGATTGATTTCACGGGTAAGTCCAAGTCCCCTGATCTCCACTATGCGTGGTGGTAAGTTACTTTCGAAATCTTACCCCTATAAAGGCTGGCTTTGTTACGTCCGGGCCTAAAAGTCTCTACCAACTCAAACTGTTTCCTTTTGTCCTTTGGAGCTGCATTCAAGCAAGACTTCTTTTACATGTCTTGATTTGGTGGAACTTGCGTTTTGTACTTGAATGACGTCATCATTCTTACTGCGCAGCATTATACCTCTGCCCAGCCAAGGAAATTTTCGTGTCCGCATCAGCAGAAAACTCCCAGGCTACTACTGGCTACGCAAACATACACCTCAGGCTACTACTGGTTACACAAATAAACTGCTGACAGCGCCAGGGTAGGGTGGTAGGGTGTCTAGAAGGATCGCCAGGGATTTCCGGACAGCCAGGGATCAAACTTGGGCCCGCGTAGAGAAAAGGAGGAGCGAGAGCATGCCGTCTTGCCGACTAAGCTACGTCCGGTCGTGTAGAAGGAAGGAGAGAGACGGTTGTTTGGATTCAGCGGGTCTATTCATTTCACCTGCACCACGTGAACCAGTTCAGGCAGTGCCGCACTTTGCCCTTCGTTTCAATGGTGCAGCTCGAGGCACGTGAACCGCGCCGTTCGATTCACCGGTGGTGCTGACGGGTGCAGGACGACTTCGTGGCTTTCCCAGCACTCCCTGCCGAGGAGGTGCATAAGCAGACGAAAAAAATTACGCCCACCTCCCCTCGCGGGAACCCTGGTGTGATACGACGCTGAGGGGGGTTCAAGCGCAAGCGGAGAGCAACCGTCGACCGAAAGGCCGCCGGAGAGCGGCACACCGGTTATATGCGCAGCGCGCCCGAAGGAGAGGAAACCGCGGAGAGAGAGAGTACTGCACATGCGCAGCACCGCGCGCAGCGCCGCCCACCGGCGGAGTGAGAGCGCGCTGGGCCGCACACCCGCAGATGTTGAGGGAGAGTGTTCGCTCTCACCTGGGCACGCGCCGGCGCCAGTGCATCTGCCGCGGCTATGACGCAACACAATCCAACACAATCCACTTTTATCCAATCCAATCGAATCCAATCCAATGCCCCTCGCGAGAGAGTGTTCGCTATCAGAGAGGAGAAGGGGTGAGCGGAGGAAAGTGCGGACGCCGACGACGACGGCGGACGCACGCAGGAAGGACAGGGCTGCCGACAAGAGATGCTCTCAGCGTCGCATCTAAAAACTCCCACCTCCCCTCGCGGGAACCCCTGTGTAGATGCGACGCATAGGGGGTTCACGTTGCAGCGTTGGACATCGGAGGAACGGCGCTGGAACGATGGAGCGGAGCGGCGCAGGCACCGCGTTTTATAGCGCGCACATAACGGTGAGGGGACGCGCCGGCGCCAGTGCGTCTGCCGCGGGTATGACGCAACACAATCCAACACAATCCACTTTAATCCAATCAAATCCAAGCCAATCCAATCGAATCCAATCCAATGCCCTTCGCGAGAGAGTGTTCGCTATCGGAGAGGATAGGGGTGAGCAGCGGAGAGCGAAGCTGGCGCGGCGAGGAGAATGGGGGAGGGGTGGACGCCAACGACGACGCCGCCGACGCCGGATGCAGGGACAACGCGGGTGAATGAGATGCGTGGCATCTAAATTTGTATTTCGCGCGTTCGGTTTTCTGACTGCCTTGATGGTAGTTCGCGTCGCAGCTGACAGATGGCGCCACCAGTCTACGGCGCGCGCGCCGCTCGTGGGACCTTGTTCTCGGCCGTTGCACTCGGTCTTGCAAGATGTAGCGTCAAACATCCCCCTCGCGAGGGGCACGATCAAATGCAGAGCATTTCCGCGGGCGCACGACGTTAAGTAGTTTGCGTTACGTTAAAGTTGTTGCACTTGTGGCAACTGCTGACGAGAGAGCGCTCGTCAGCAGTAATTTGAATGAGTCAACGATATAAGGCGTGTTCGTAGCGTCCCATTCTGTGTCGGCTTTGTGGCACAGTGGCTAGAGCACCATGTACATTGCGTTCCGCCCGCAGGGTCGAGGGATCGAAACCTGGCGCCGGATAGTATTTTCTTTTATATTATGTAGGGGGAGGGGTGCGGACAACGACGGTGCGGACTACGACGGGACAACGCGGGTGACATCGTGAGTTACTGAAATGCTCTGCATTTAAAAGCGCAGGCCTGGTTCTGCCGATGGCGGAGCCCGCTTAGCACCGCTGTGAACTGGTTCAAGAGGTGTAGGCTGAATCGAATCGACCCAGCGGGGAGGAGGAGGACGCTCTTTGGCAGCGACGCATGAAACTGGAGTGAGGGGAAACAGTGACAGAGATGACGCCATGGATGAAAGAAAGCTTAGGAGAGGTCTTGACATCACTTCTACTGCAGCTGGAAACGCCATTTCTGTAGCCCGCCCTTTTTTGCTTGTATTTTGCACTCAAGTACGTGCCACCTACTCCACCTCCTCCACCTCCGCTCGCTCCACTGTCGTCTGCTTCGTCTTAGCCCGCCGACCAGTGGCTACCTGCTGCGTCGCGCAGTGACGTATGGCCTCGGTGGACCGGCCTTCGACGCCGTTGCTAGGACGCGGTTGCCGTTGGCCTACTATGGCCGTGGAAAAATTGCGTCATTTCTTCCACACTTCTCTCAATACACCGGTGGCTAGCGGGGCTTCTCCCAAGCTTTCTTTTCTCCATGACAAGGAAGCCCGTATGTAGTTCCGCAATCTTCCAATGACATGAATACGGTCCAGCGCAGCCTCAATGGTTGAGTGTGGCAGGCGGTCAAAGGCAGACTCAATATCCACCAAAACCAGAAATGCCACTTCGTCCATATGTTGGGCCTCTTCCAGTGCGGATACAACATCAGCGATGCTGTCGGCAGTGCATTGGAAGATTGCGGAATTACATACGGGCTTTCTTGTCTGGTCGCCAGCTCAAAGTTCGTGTGGGCAACGTCCTCAGCAGTCCAAGAGGTGTCAGTGCCGGAGTGCCCCAAGGTGCAGTGCGTAGTCCGCTGCTCTTCAACCTCGCGCTGTCGGGCCTGCCTGACAGCATTCCAACAGACCTAGAACACAGCGTATGCATTTCCGTTTATGCTGACGATGTTGCACTGTGGACCCGGGGACCGAAGCGTCAGAGCAGCCAAATCAGGAAATCTCTGCAAAGAGCTCTGGATGCGATTTCGGAGTGTATCACGGCAATCGGACTGCGGCTTTCTACTACCAAGTCAGAAGCTATGATATTCCACCCCAACCCCAGAGCACGGTATCGAATTCCCCCATTGGAAGTACACGGCTCACAGCTCCGGTGGAAGACCCAGGTCAGATATCTGGGACTTACTATTGACCATCGCCTGACCTGGGGCCCGGCAATCAAACAGCTGCTCGGCCAGTCCAGTCGTGTCCTGAAAGCCATCCGTCAACTCTTGGCCAAGGGGCGTGGGTGCACTTGGGTGCGTGGGTGCACTTGGGCCCAAGTGCACTTGGGCACTACGAATTTACGATGCTATGGTGTGCTCCGCAGTCCTCTACGCTGTGCCCCTTGTCACCGTCAAGCCAACGCGGTGGAGGAAACTCGAGATCGAGCACAGAAACGCACTTCGGACCGCTCTAGGTTTGCCCCGATCATCGCAATACGCGGGAACTCTTGATGAAGCCGGTGCCTGGCCCCTCGCACTTCGCGCCCTACAGCGAGCTCTCAATCACGTCGAACGGCTCCATAGGGCACTAAGGTCCCTGTAATTTTAGGGACCTTATAGGGCACCAGACGGAGGCGCCCTCCTCGCACGGCTACGAGAACGACCTCATTCTCGAATGGGTATGATTGTCCGTACCTTCGAAACGGTGATCGGCCAGCCCCCGACGGATCACATCATACCTCCTCCACCCCACGTGACGAGTAAGATCACCATAAGTGCAACACTACCGCACGTGACCTCAAAAAGGATAACTCCACTCTGTGAATTAAGGCATGAAGCAGCGGCCTGCCTGGAGAACCTTGAGGGGCACGTGCTGATATTCACCGATGGGTCCGTGTTTCCAGACAAGGGGGTGGCGGCTGCAGCATCCATCGCGCCTGCCTTCGCTTCAGCCAGGCAATGCCGCCTGCCAGTGACCAGCAGCTCCACAACGGCAGAAACCGCAGGCCTTCACTTGGCTGCGGACATCATTAAGGAGTGCGAGCAGAACCTCACCAACCGGAAAGTAGCCATCCTCTCAGATTCGAAGGCTGCTCTCCTGAGGCTCGACCGGGCCCACCTCAGCTGTCTCGCTGTGCAAAGTCTTGCCAGCAAACTGCACAGCCTCAGCATCAGAGGCCTTAGCATTCATCTGCAATGGCTACCTGCTCACGTAGGCATCAAGGGAAATGAGGAGGCTGATCGTCTGGCAAAAGAAGCGCATCATCCATCCACTTCGATGAGTGAGGCAATCAGGCCCCTGGACGTCGCGCGGTACCTTATCCGAAGGGACCTCCAAGCCATGCATCCTGACTCCCGAGTTGCATCCGGCAAGCCACCGCACGCGCTTCCTTCGAGGGGACTGACCCGAGCTGACCGTGCTCTCCTTCTTCGTCTGCGAATCGGCTGTCACCGTTGCGCGGAAAGAAGTCACAGGCTTGGCATCTCCAGTTCACCCGCCTGCCCACACTGTCCTGCAATAGAGACACTCGCGCATGCACTGTGCGAGTGTCCACAACATTCGCAGGGTCGATCAGCGCTGAGAGCGTCGTATGTGAAACTGGGACTGCCTCCATGCACCTCATCAGACCTGTTGTTCCCGGATTGTTATAAATCAAATCGCGAAAAAGCGTTCCGAGCCCTGCTGGACTTTTTAAAAGACACGGGACTCTCGGACCGGCTATGATGCCGTCAGTACTGTCCATACTGCGCGGCTTGTGAACCATTGTCTTATTCTCCTTTTCTACCTTTTTCTGTCCACCCTCTTTCCTTTCTATCCCCCTCCTAGACTCTGTCTTGATTGAGGTGCCCTCAACCCGAGAGGCAGTTATCGGCTTAGTCAACTTTCATTTCTCTTCTAATAAAGCATCTCTCTCTCTCTCTCTCTCTCTCTCTCTCTCTCTCTCTCTCTCTCTCTCTCCATGAATGGCGCCAAAGACGCGGTGTCGCCCTCCCCCTCACCCTTCGAAAGACGCTAAAAGTGGCCGCCAGAAAAGGCACGTTCGGAAATGAGCAGTAAGGTGCCAGCACGTGCGGCATGAAAGCAAGCAAAAGAGAACAGAACTCCTGCTCGCGCTGTTCAGGCAGGGGGTGCGCGAGCACTGCGAAGGCGGGAAATTTGAATTGCACTCTATAAACCCCCGTTCAATTCATCAAGGAAGGAGTGAAACAAAAAGGCGAAGAGCGTGATGGGTGGCCGCAGTGAGTGGATGCCGTGTGTGAATTAAACTGACGCCGCGTGGGCAATCGTTGTGGGGTGTCGTTTACAGCTTCGTAGTCCAACCACCTTCACAGCGTAGATTGGAGCCAATTTTTTTTCACTAACGTTCAAAAGCCCACTACATTCGTCTTTGTAACATTCTGGCGTTTTTATCGAAGCAGGGCTGCAGCTCAACTCGTCAGATTAACGGCCAAATCACCACCCGTGGCAACATGGATGATGCTAAAGAGTCTAAGCCGACCTAGACAAGATTAACTCGATTAAGGGCTTTCCTGCACCACGTTCATTAAAAGACGTGTGAAGCTATATGAGAATATGTCGCGAATTTTCTAAATCAAGTACACAGTGGCCACGGTAGAGAAATTGGGTACGCCACTCGGCGCAGATATTCCATTACGAAACAATAGCGCGTTGCGCTGGTTTGGGCGGCAGGCAAATTTCCAACGTACTTGATTGACTGATTACGAGGTTTTAACGCGTTGACGCTACACCGGCGATGACGTACGTGCGCCGTAGTGGCGGGCTCCACATTGATTTTGACCACCTGGGGGTCTTTAATGTGCGCCAAAATACCGAACACATGGGCATTTTCGCTTTTCGCCTCCATCAGAAAAGCGGCCGCCGTGGCCTGGATTCGCAACGGCGTCCTTGGGCTCAGTAGCACGTACAACGCCACAGCCACTGAGCCGCCGCGGCGGATAATTTCCCCTGTGCTTACACGGGCACCTTTTCACAGTACTGATCGAGCTTTGGTGGCTATCGTCCTTAGAAGACGTAACTGGGTAAATTATGTCATCTCGCACTGCATCGCCAATCCGACTGTCGCCTTCAAATCGTGTTAGGATTACAATTATAACCTCTCCATTTTTTAGGTCGAGCATTTATGTGGCTAAGCTACGGTGCGCTTCCCGTCTGCGCGAGCAACTTTCAAGCAAAGTTTATCCAAAAACGATTGATTCATTACGATGTTTTAACCCACCGACGCTAAACAGATGATGAGGTGCGCAGTATAGTGGAGGGTTCGGGATTAATTATGACCACCTGGGTATCCTTATCGTTCGCCAAAATAACAAACACACGGGCGTTTTCACTTTGCGCCTCCACCAGAAAAGCGGCCGCCGTGGCCGGGAATCACAACGGCGTCCTTGGGCTGAATCAAGTCGAAACGAACTGTCTATCTTGTGCAACATAACTTTTCCAAAACTATTTGATCGGCCGCTTAGGCGAAGTTTCATTTAGTTATAATACTTATTGTACAGTGAATTTGTAAACATTACACAATTCCAGTTTACTGTCAATGCATAGCATCTACGGGAGGAGTATGCGTACAGAAAACAGATGTAACACTTTATTTATCGAAACATTGCCAATAAAGATATAACGAAATTCGCCGCTAAGCCCGCCCTAGTATTGCGCCAATTTCACTTGCCCTCATTATTCAAAGTAAAGTTGTAGTAGTCACAGAGTAACCGCCTGTTGTGAATACACCTGCATCAGTGGTAGGAATATTGTTACACGAAATTTCGTGGAGACGAAAGTCCAGAAAGGACTGCTCGGCGAGGTTAAAAAAAAGCAGAACAACATCATAGATTTCTTCAATAAACGAAAACTTTCTTTTAGCGCTCAATTTTTCCGTCTGTGTTGGTTCTTACGAATGTAGTATGATACGGATATTTTTTGCGGCCCCGCGAGATTCGTATCATCGACATTCTACTGTAAATCCCGGTGCTCGGGGCTGTGGAATCTTTTTGAGGGGATGTCAAAATCCTTATCATAGTGTAGCCTCCCTAATGCTGCCACAAAAAGCTATCGCGGCGCGCAACGTTTTCTGCCTCCTTTCAGTAGTCGACAATCTGGAAAACACGCGAGAACACAAGAGGAGGAGGGCACAGGTGTGGGGAGGGGTCACTTGCAAGCCGTACGAAGCGAGTTCTCACTGGAACCGGTGACTTCAGACGGTGCCATCAGCAACGGCCATCAGTTAATGCGATGGTGTGTTGGGGAACTGTCCACTTTCCACTCGCTCTGTTACTCGACCCACCATTACCGTGACTTTAGCTTCCTTTATATCTTACAGCTAATGTTCCCCGATAGAAGCACAAATTCCCCGAGTTTTTCCAGACTAGTCAAAATCTCTGAGAATTTCCAGTTGGCAGATACCCTGCTTAGCTGGGATAAATACTGTAGCATTCTAGAAGAGTTAGCGAGATGCAGTTAACATTGAATCACACAAACAATGCGATGGAAAAGACACCAGACATTCTCTGAATGTCTGCGTGCTTGAGCACAGTCCCTAACCCATTCATTTCACCTTTCTTGATGTGCATGAAATTCTACCTTGAATTGTCCATCAATTCCAGGCTCGCTTTATCCCTTTCGCCACCGAGATTTGTTCATGGCTGGCCCTCAATCTCTGCCGGGTTTCTTTTTTCAGGTTCGTTTGGTGGACATTCTATGCTCATAATGCACTACAATGTCACTGGACATGTAAACACTTCGATTTAGGATCACCTTATCAAACAAAAATGCTACACACAATACAAATTAACCTAAATATTTACACAAATAATTGCCCGTTAATTGGGATGTCTAGGTGTTAAGAAAACTTCAGTTATATATTCTTCAAAACAGTGCACCACTTAAAGTGCCATCTCAAGGCTTACGCGCAGACAGTGAGATCGTGCTGCTTTCGGCTGACTTGACTGGGCAGACGCTGCTTGGGCTGACGTCTGAATCGAAAAGGCCAACGTGGTCACGCTGCTGAGATAAGCTGAAGCGGAGTGGCTGAGGAAACATGCGCTCCAACTATTGTATGAATTTTACCCAACACAATCTATGCATTTGTGTCTTTCCAATAGATGTTGCGACATGTCCGCAATATTTATTTTACATGAGTTGTCTCTGGAGAGAGAGAGAGAGAAACGCTTGCTTAAGTGGGAGTGGTTCCCTAGTCCGGGAATCCATGAGGTAAGCAGAGAGCCTTCACTCTAGATGCCAAGAGCTGCTGTACGTCCAGATGGCTGCTGATCACCAGGTTCTCCCACAGCTCAGGGGTGGGAAGAGGGGATCATAGAGGCTGAAGTTTGTGATTGCGCTCACACTGAATAATAATATGAGGTAGAGTTCCGGGTTGGGAACAGAACTGGCACTCAGCAGAGTGTGATGGAACATACCCGCGAAGGGGAATGACGCCACATTCTACGCGGAAAAGCCGAAGCTCAAGACCAAGCACCTGCTGATGAGTTGGAAGAAGAAGAGGTGAACGAGGCACAGGCGCAGGGTGCGAGACCGCAGCCAGGGAACAAGGCGGACGGAACGGGGCACGGCTCTGTGCGACCTCACGGCAAGACGTCCGGCCTACGTGCCACAGTGAGGCAAGGCCGTCGCCGGTCTCCACTACGGTTCCGGGCGTCGCCGCCAAGGCCGGGGACATCGTCGCCAGAACGGGTCACCGTCGACCGGTATCCGGCGTTCCGAACGGCGCGTGACCGGGCGCGAGGCGGGAGCAAGCCCGTCAGCAGACCCGGATTAGAGTCTTCTGGTTTCGGAACCCGGGGTGGCATCCTCAACGACGCGAACACCGCTACGAGGGCGACGTCGGCACCCGTGTCCCATACAACCGACTGCGAGCGTTTCCTGCCCTCGGGACGTTTACGCGGGGACGGTCGCGGACTTTGTAGTTGCGGGCGCCGGAGCGGGCCGCGTGGGCTGTTTTTTTTTTAGCTGAGTTTCTCCATAACGCTTCGTGAATTCCCTTTTGTCATTGCTTAAACCCTCTGTGCTGTCCAGTCTGTAAATATAATGTCATTTCCTCATCCGCACCAAGAGCGTTCCCTCCGTTTCGTGTGATCCGGCCCATTTCATTACACAGAGTATTGACTTGGAAACCTGTGATGCAAGTGAACTGGGTGAGGAAAGGTACTGGTTTGTAGTCTGCGGAGCAGCGATTCTTCTTCCTTGGAGAGTGCAGGGTGAGGGGCAGGAAAGTGCAGCCTGTCGGACTGGTAATATTGCATTATGTCTTGACAGGTGACGAGCGAGATGGACGATGTGGTCTCCTCAGAAGCCTGGAGAGAGAGGGCGCAGGCTTGCTGATGAGCAAACTTGTTGCCCATCAGGGAGGAATGGCCAGGAGTCCAGATGACGGTAACTTTCCGGCAGGGTTGATGTGGCGATAGTAACTTTAAAGTAGAAGGGGCCACCCTCACAGCTAAGAAGCTTCTGCAGGCAGCTTGGGAATTCGTGATAATGATTGAGGGGTGGGAGTTCCGCAAATAGGTAACACAAGTATACTTTGGCATGCAGAGAGAGTGTGTGTGTGTGTGTGTGTGTAGGTGCCCAATTTACTTGGTTGCGGCAGTGAAAGGGTTAAAGAAGGCACTGCCAAGAGCAAGAGTACAACACAAAGCCGAAACATTTAGGCACCTTTATTTCCGGTCTTGCAGTCAATAAATTACAATAAATATACACACAGGAAAAACATAAAAGAATACATTCCACTCTCGACAGTTTGCACCAGGGGAACTGATTGAACCGCATGATGCAGTTTCACTCTGGTCAATAGCAATTTACTATAACCAAACAATCAATACGTCCATCAAATGAAGTACCCCTCTGGCTTTATCCAGACAATTTACCACACACTCTACCCATGAGATTCTGTTAACGGCAAGCAGCTGTCGGTTCCATTTGCTTCCACAATGCATTATTCTATGCTTTAACCAAATTTTTAGCATGTGAATACCCATCACCACCAACACAAATACAAGGCATCTGAGTTACACATGCGAATGGAGCTGTTTCCGGCTGCCGAGATCAGGCAAGTTCAAAGTTCAAACAGCAAACAGCTTGAGGGGGACAAACAAACGCACGAAGGTGACATCTGCTGCAATTGCGCAATGCTCACCAGACTGAGAACATGCTTTGCTATGGTGGCGATAAGCTCCAACTCCAAATTTTACGAGCCTTACCAAGTGTACAAAGCTCTTCTTTGCAGATGATGACTGGGTCCAGCATCTAAAGTTGCAAGCATAAAAAAATAGATAATAACGCACCTATACTGGGTACAGCCTGCAATCACTCTGTAACTAGACTTACCGGGGGGGCAACTTTTACATCACCAAGTAGGAACAGCCTGTTCCGATGCCATACACTGGTGAGGGCAATGCTGCACGGGCAGTATTCTCTATGAAATACTGATTCAAAACAGAATCCTTGACATGGGAATAAACAGAAAGCAGCCACCACACAGGCCATCAAACAAAGCCCACTAACAAAGCAATTAGCCGACACAAACGAAAACTCTGACAGAGGAGCATATTCAAGTTACAGCTGAGAGTTGACAGCCTTCTATGCTAACGGGCCGCCCAAACCCCTCCTGAACAGCTCAAATTTCTCCTGTCTGCTCATGCTTTCTTTTGCATCTCGTTAAGAAATTAGCGAGAGTTGGAAAGAAAAGCTTAGTGGAAAATGCCCACACTCAAAATAGGGACAATCTCTGATTTCCCGCATTATCACGGTAGTCTTTGTTCATTCTCCCATCTGTGAGAGGGGATAAAATCACGTTGGGTTGAAAATGCTTCCAGGCCATAAAACACTCCAGAGGAACAAATACGTACTCCATCCAACCTGGGTAAACGAACTACTTCAACCAAGCTCACGGCCGATTACAACACAACTCTCCCGTACATAAACACAAATCCCAAAATAAAAAACGCTGAATACCTAAAAAGCAACCCATATGTATGCTAGCAATGCTTGCTACAGAGAATATGTAAACAGATAAAATTAAACGATTGCCAGGAATTCATGCAAAACATGACTCAGCAAACATGAACCCAGAAATGAACAAGGTAATCACTCGCTTGCTACAGCAAGAAAAAATAAAAACAAAATTAATTAAAATGCACACGAAAAAAAAGGTAACAGTGCAATTTTCGCTAGATCGCTAGGAATAAATTAGAGACAACATATAAACTGTGACCAAGACTTCCTACATCCGGAAAGCACTTCCCCCATCTTTGGAGGGAACATCTTAAAAAATAACACGAATACGGTATGAGGGACAAAAAATTGCTCGTTAATCTCAAACTGTGGCACGAAGTGCCTCAGTTGGTTTGAACATAAACTGCAAATAAATACATACAATAAATAAAACAAGACAAATCTAACACATGAGCTATGCGTTAGGTCAGGCAATTTATGAAGAATGTATGTCAGGACAGAAATTTAAGTAGTTAAATAACATAAAAATACTGAACGGCCAAAACTGAGCCAGCAAGCTGCCTGAAAGAAAATATCGGACCTTCTTTAAAAGGGGCCATAGAGAAAAAATGCAACCTTGTTCAATTTGAAAGAACTTGCCCTTATTAAATTGGCTCTCCTATTTCAGTGATGAAAGACACTTTTTACCGAAGAAAAACGCAAGAAATGCTGAAAAACTGTCAAGCTTCGCACTACACATCATCATCAGTGACACAAAAAATAAAAACACTAAAAACACACCATATTTTCGCGCCTAGAACCCGCATCAGAAATGCGAAAATTTCAGCGGCAAAGTAGAGTGCAGATGATACGGGGGGTTTTTCCTTTAGTGCAGCTTCACGGCAATACGCGCTGTGCCATGACGATGACCTTGTGTACAACAGTTAGGAGTCTGTGGCTGAAGTGATAGCTCTAGTGAGAGCAGTGACACTGAGTGAATTGTGACTTGCGCCTTGCAGTCAGTGTATTCTGCTTGCTAAATGTTTACTTTTTCTGTCTACATAGTATGTGGTGTGTTGCTTGAGCAGTAGCTTTGCTGCAGCCTTTCCTCTATCAAATGTGCGGGCAATAGGCGAGGATTTTTTTTTTCTTTCCCGGCGGGTTATATGCGTGAAAATACGGTAACTATTAGTGTGTTAACTGCGCACGAGCATTCAAGTGATATGGTAAAACTGAAATACAGGTCCAACTACAACCACCTAGTAATGTTTTTTGGCAATGGCTTTGGTCAGTGACCGCCAATCGCACCAACATTGGGCCTGTTCGATTTACGGGCATTCTGGCAGCCCGCGGGCTGCCAGAAGCTTGCTCTCGGGCAGGAAGTTGCGTCATGATTACGTTGTTCAAGCGCCTCGGGATGCACCGGAAGCCGGGCCCGAGCGCTGCGGAACAACTTTTTTTTTCGGTCGTCTGCTACAGTTTCAGCGGCAAACTGCCGGAGGAAGCACGAAGTGCGCTCGCTGCTCTCCCCGACGCGTTGTTGGCGGACCGCCGTCATTTTGAAGGTACAATTGCGATTGTGAAGCCGAAGTTCTCTATGTGTACGTCGACCTCGCGATGGTCCAGCGGGAAGAACGGCACCGCGTTACGTTGTGCTGACCTACCCGGAGTTCGAGTTCGGGAGACTGTTTCACCTGTCGCGGTGCACGGTGGTAGCCTTGGTTGCCGAATTCTACCTCGAAGACCTGCGAGGACGCCCCGAAATGTCTGCCCTGCCGTAAATCGGTACACAGGGTACCATCTACATGATCGCGAACTCGGCGTGAGCGAGTTATCTGTTCACGCCGCAGTCTACCGAGTCATCGGATTTGTACATTTGTGTCAGCGGACGGGAAATATTCTGGCCCGACTGAGCCGTATTGGAGCTAAACAAGCGGGCGTTCTACACTCTCGTTCGTCGAGGAAGCGGAGGACTGCCGGACATCGATCGACGCGATTTATGGGTGCCGCATTTCTAGACAATCGGAGTCCGAACGAAGCTACTGCAATCGCAAGAAATTTCACTCCATCGTACTCCAGGGGATCTACAATGCGGACATGGTGCTCATCGATGTGTTCGCCGGCTTTTCTGTCCGAGCCCACGACGCCAGAGTGCTGCGGGAGAGCTTTTTTTTTTTCTTTCAGAAGAATAAACGCAAACTTTCATTCATTGAACGCGAACAACCAATCTACTCGCTGAAGTAATAAACACAGACATGGCTTCATGTAGAATTGTGACGCCGTCCTCGTCCACGAGCTTAAATATGCCCTCCATGTCTATCGGAAGACGAACAGCAAATGACCGTTTAGGCGCGAATCATGTCATTTCTCTTCTCGTTAAAAAAAAAAAAAACGGGTGTTGCAATGCGAAAAATAAACTGAAATGTCAGCAAAAGTGATTTTTCATATCAATTAAATAAACTCCAAACCATCAAATCCGAAAGAACGAGAAATATTCGCAATTTTATTTTGAAACTCGCCGAGCCGCTCTCCTTTTGTCGTCTGCTAGCAGCGTCGTCTGCTAACTGCCAGATCTGCGCCCGCTCGCCGCCAGATCACAAACGCCCGGGCGGCTCTGGCAGCTTGCGGGGAGCCAGAAGTTGCCGACCCAGAAAAATCGAAGACGTTCTGGCGCCGCCGGAAGTGACGTTTTGGGCTGCCCGAGAAAAACGAATGACCGGCTCTCGCCTCCGGCAGCCCGCGGGCAGCCCCGGGCAGCCAGAAGTGGAAAATCGAACAGGCCCATTATCAAGACATCGCCGGAAAGCGACAGGGCTGTCCCCACTGCCTCCTCTGTTGTCTGATATCTCAATTTAGGATAAGATCAGTATCAATGTTAGCAAGGCAAACCAGGCTTTTAGGAAACCAAACCTTATGTTCACGGCCCCTTTAAAAGAAAGACGCAAAAGGATTCATTGCCGCAAGCCAGACCAGGTCCCAGGAACTCCACCCATGCATTTTCAAGCTCAGCACTCAGGAAAAAATTGCCGCCTGCTCTCTCTTTACAAGACTCGAGCCGGCAAAGTCCATGTTTACTAAAACAAGTTTCACCCACACACCTCCAACATGGAGCCAGAAAACATTCTTCCCAAGGCAAATCAAACACAAGTAGGGTACCCAGTGTCTCACTTCTTTCTCCCTAGCACCCATGCCTTCGAAACTTCAGACTTACTCGAAGGCGCTGCACCGTGCACAAAGATCGGAAAATGATATTTCAAAAGATAAGCGGCGACATCGTCCAGTGGTGAAGCAAGTATACGGAAGAAGACCAATGTTTTTCGAAGTTAATAGCCATTTGCCATTCATCACACCAGGAGGACACTTTTTGTAGAGCATTATTTAACACCTGTTGGTCTGCGGGACAGCATATTTCGTTATAAAGTACACAGTCATCAGCGTAGAGTTTGATTTTAACCGGGATGCCATCAACAATATCATTAATAAAAACGAGAAAAAGGAGTGGTCCTAGCACGGAGCCCTGGGGAACGCCAGAGTCAACAAGCTGTCTTTTTGAGCAGCAATCAGCAAAGACAACAAATTGTTCACGTTTTGTTAGATATGCAGAAATCCAGTTAACTACTTGAGAATTATTGATTATTTTACCTATCTTATATAGCAATTTAGTGTGGGATACCTTGTCAAAGGCTTTCGAAAAGTCCATAAAAATAACCAATGGCTTAGCACTCAAAAAAGTTCAAACAAAAAAATAAAAGAAAAAAGAGGAGATTCCTAGTTGTGGCGATACAGGAAATCACCATCTCTACAAATCGAGTGTTGTGAGCCACGACAGATTGCGGGGGATGACAGCTGGGCTGACACAGCTAAACGGCAGGGAATACCACATTTTCACGATTCTAACGTGCACCCTTTTTTGCTAAAAGGTAACCCTAATATTTGCGTGCGCGTTACAATCAAGCTCAGAACCGAAACAGGCTTTGAAGCGGCCAGCAGCATTGCCATATGGAACGGACACGAAGTCCCCCCCAAATCCAACTCAATTCAATAAAAACAATCTGTCAACACGATGTGAGTGAATTTTGGCGCACCAATTCCTCGATGGTATGCCGCATACCTTGGTCAGCTGTTGCACATTTTTTTTTTTGTGCTGCTGCAATTTGCCTGTCACGCTTACAACTGTGAAGATCAAGGCACCTGAAATAGCAAACAGCTTTAATGTTCCCCGCTATAACTTTATTTCCAGCAGCAGCTAGATAAGCAATCTTATGAAGCACAATCCTTTTTGGTTTCCACAGCTGCATACGCCAATAAAATCTCCTTCTCCCAGATGCACGGTGTCATGTGTTTTTCATATGCGCGGTACACGGTACAGATAGCGTCAATTTTTTTTCTTTTTCGAATTTTCCTGCGCGAACTTACCCACGCATTTCAATTGGGGGTGCGTTAGAACCGCGAAAATACAGTATATGTTTGCTGGAAGCATGCAAATGAATCCATTTTTCCTTCACTCATGAACAAACTTAAACAGTTTTGAAACTCATAAGTATGGGACGCAAAATGCTCTCAAGCAAGAGGACCACTGGGAGAAGTTGGTTTGCTTTTTAAGCACGTCTACATAATGCGTTGTACATAGCTAGCTGTACCTTTGCAATTTAAACATGGGCACAGCAAGGCCATACGAGAAAACAACAAACACAGCTTTTCTGCGCTTTCCTTGCTGTTACCAGGGCAGTAAAACGGCGAGAATATGCCGCTAAAGAAATACGAGGAAACGCATAAAAGGACAAAAGCCGAGAAGCTTGTGTTGGTACGAGACGAACAAGCTGTAATCTCACAATAATCTCAATCATGTTCTGTTCATCTTTGTTCTGAGGCAATTAAAGCCAACAATTTACAAGTGCACACAGTTTCCACCACATGAAAACATAAGTAGACAAAAAAAAAGCTATTACAGCAGTGAGATGAATAACAACTATTGCTTGCAGACTACAGTTTCTGACTATGTGAAGTGAAACTTAACGCGCGCAAAAGTGATGGCTAAAAAGTGTACGTACTACAATACCTGTCCCAAGGTAAGGGAAATCTGGGTAATCTGTAACAACCAATTTCTGATATACACCCACTGAGCATTGAAGGGCTAATTGATGAACATTCAGGTAGCATTTTGGCTGCGTAAAGGTTAGCCCTATTCAAGCGAGACAAGAATCTCATGACTGCACTGTCTTAAACCACTTAATGAAAAGATTTTCATCTGTGAAAGCGTGTACGGTAAACATTCAATTGAAGAAAAATTGTTTCAGCACATTTGCAGGGCAATAAATTTGCTTCCTACTTTCAACTGGATAAGTGATAACTACCTGCGGTGTAAAAACACAACTGAATGAGTGTCCCTACGCCTTGTGAAGTTTCCGTTCAGGAGACTTACAACGCCATATCTTTGGCAAAATGTTAGGCAAAATGTTACGTGCACGTGCACTCCGCGTTTTTTTCCTTTCGGGCAATTCTTGTTGCCGCCATCTTGAACTCTGGTGTCGTTTCGGGACAGCGCTCTCTCTTCACTTTGCCGGTGATCTCGACTTGCGTGCGAGCGGGCACTTGCTCGGAATTTTGCTCGGAATCTTAAATTTCTTGCACTTTTTCTTCCACGTGAAGCAATACCCACGTTTTCGCTTATGTTTTTGTGTTTGTCTCAAAACTTTTCTGTACAGCTTTTTCTCTTTTTCAAACAAAAATTCCCATTTGAAACAATTACCACTGCGAAGGAAATTAACTTTTTTTACAATTAGATACCATACACTTTTATGTCGCACATTGTTTGCAAACGGGAAAAAAATTGTTTGCTAGACTACCGAAAATCACTGCTTTTCCCGTAGGCAGGAAGGTGCTAACGTGTGTGAATTACGACGCAAGTTACAGCTTCGTCCTGCAATGCTGCGCTCCAGGCCACGCAACGGCACTGATCAGGACTATGCAATGGCATTGATGTTTTGGCTGGGCTTACCTAAGAGCTCACATCTGGCCCCCCAAGATTACCACGAAACCTCAGCATGCCCACGAAACACTTTTAGCTGTAAACCGTTTCAAGAAACACATCTACAACCAAGAGCTCAACCACCAAACCCCAGCCACCTGAACACATACTGCAGAAAAAAAAACATCGCTCCCAAAAACTGATTTCAATGCCCTCCAGTGGCAAAGAGAACTGGCACATGTGGTCCATGGGTGCGGTTAGCTGAACACGTCTGACATTAGTATCACGTCGTGGTTGGAGTCCTACAGGATATACGTGTGCGAAATGAGCAAAATTTGACATTCTGTGACCATTCTGCCCTTTTCCCATAAATAAAAGAGCAGGAGATTCATTTAAAATTAAGGACTGAACGTACGCAGTGCATAAAGCCTCAGCTACATTCACAACCTGTGTACAGCAAGACGAGATGAGCCAAAAGTACAGAAATAAAAACACGAAAATAGACCGCTACGTGCCTACATAAGATGCTTAAGCTGATCTCACACTCATCTTTAACACACGGCAGAACCTCGCTGAAGTCCATCCAGAAGGAAGGGGAAAATAGAGTATGTACAAATAGTAGAGCAACTAAATGCAGCACCGACTGACAGGAGACGACGAAAGGGTGTCTGAAAGTTCGTGAGCCCACGAAACTGACATAAATTGCATTTAGATTGGGTTTTCGGAGGGCCACAATACTTGGGATCAGGTGTTTCGTGACCGCATACATAACGACTTCACACGCCAATTCGTGATGGTTAGCAAGCGCCTCACATGTCGAAAAAAGTTTTTTGGGGGAAGTTCTGTATGGTTTCTTATCTTATGCGATCAGCAAAAAGCAGACCATGCAATTTGCAGCACCATATCAACCACTCCCATAAACTCTCCCACCATCACGGTCTCGAGGAAAACCAGAAAATTAGGGAAACAAATCGGCAAAAATTATGTTACTAGGACTACTTTTCTATATCATTTTCATGTCTGTACCAAGCTGAGGGTAGCGCTCTACAAAGATGCAACAAATTTTTTTATCTCAATTTTTCCGATATCAAAATGACCCCAAAATACACAGACAAATAGGCCGCCCCTAGCTGACAATGTACATCCAGCACAACTGGTACACTTGTAGATGTTTCAACCATATCTACAGATTCCTCTTCCCTGTCATTGGTTTTCGTGCATTTCTCCGACCCAGTATGACTTCTCGCAGGACACCATTCATTCATGACCTCAAATCTCCGTCTTGGTCTCGTTGAAACAAAACACCGGACTGGGGGAACGTCGTGAAGCATGCCTGTTGCCACAAGGGCAGGCGTTCTTGGGAACTCTGTCAGTTTATTTCAGCTTGCACTTAGTGCATTAGCCATCCCTTGGTGCACTCTCGTAGAACAGAGTCTCACTAGACATCCCTTCCCACACAACGCCTGCACCTACTTTTTTGCAACAGCAACGAATGCCGTCAACGTAACTCAGCACTTTCACCCAACATAATGGGAAACCAAACCGCAAAGTCCACGAGCTGGAAAGCTGCACTCGTGAACATCAACCAAGCAAACACTATGAAACACAAAAGACAGAAAAAGGGTTCGAAGGTGGACAAGTCAGTTAGGATCAATAAATAAAACAGCGCGAGGGGGAAGGACACGAGTAAAAACAGACAAGGACAGGCGCTGTCCTTGGCAGCACCCATCCGTGTCCATCTTTACTCGTGTCCAGTCCCTTGCACTGTTTTATCTAGAAAAAGAGTGCAGGGCACAGAACAGAGCCTTGCGTTTCGTGGACGCTTCCTCTGGCCTGTCTGTTCTCTGTAGTTGGGTTTTGCTATCCCATTTATAACTATTTCAGCGAACTGGAAATTACAATGATTGAACGCTTACACCTACATCTGTTTGACAAACCAGCAAACTAAGAAACAGCCAGAAAAGGTCGATTGAAAAACCTAACATTTCCCCGCCACGCATGGCGCTCAAACTTGCACCATGGCCTGACGGGGAAGAAGAAGAACACGCCTAGGGCCTAGTTACTCAGGTGCGAACCGTGATGAGAAGAGGCTGACGGCCTCGGAGATTGCTGGGGGGCAGTGCCGGCCCCTTTGGAAGCGGGCCGGAAGCGGCCCGTGGGGTCCGGTACGAAATACCGGTGCCAGATGTCAGCGTAGGGGGACCGGGCGTTCCAGGGCTTGAAGCGGCCCGACCACTGGAGCAGCTTGGCACTTGTTAGAAAGAGGCGCGAGTACTGGCTGCCGGTAGTGAGACCTGCATCACGCAGAAGAGATGGGTTCAAATTCCTTGGTGCACCTAACACCCCAACTAACACTAGGGTCCGAATGTCATTTGAACCAAATGTCATTTGACTCAAAGGACCCGCCGCGGTGGCTCAGTGGCTAAGGCGTTGCGCTGCTGAGCACGAGGTCGCAGGTTCGATTCCCGGCCGCGGCGGCCGCTTTTCTGATGGAGGCGAAAAGCAAAAACGCCCGTGTGTACGAGATTTTGGCGCACGTTAAAGATCTCCAGGTGGTCTAAATTAATCCGGAGCCCTCCACTACGGCGCGCCTCATCGCCTGCGTTGCGTCGGCGCGTTAAAACCCTACAATCAATCAAAATCATTTGACTCAAAGGAGGGGCTTCAAATGCCATTCAGAATCAGGCGTGCTCTACTACGACTTCGATGGCATTTGAAAGCTCGAACAATCGCTCGCTGTGCTGTGAGGCGCTACTGCTGTCGCGTCGAGTTCTGCTTTTGGACAGTAATGCAACAATCAAATTTAGCGGCAGTCTTTGGCATTAAAATGATATCAAATTATATTAAAATCGTAAACTTTGACATGGTTTTTGCTTGATTCTGAATTGCAATCAAGGTTTTTTTGTCGGCAAAACCATGCGACAAATTATGCGAAGGTTCTAAGGCTCACTGAATGGAATCCGCCAGCAAAGCGCTCACGATGTCCAGCTCTGAGGGAGTCAGCGATGTACAAAGAGCGTGGACTGTGGCTGGCTCAGCAAAACCCACAAAAGAGCAACAACGATAAAACAATGAAGGAAGCTTCCACTAATGCGCAAGACTTGAATATAGGGAAGCTGTACTACGCAACCTTCACGACCATCACGACAGTTTAAGTCCAACATTGCAGCCAGTTTGCGTCTTCTTCGCTGCCACAACGACCTTTACTCCAACATTGTTGCTATAAAAGTGAGCTTCCTTCATTTTTTAGGAAGTGATATCATTGGACTTCACTATAGAGAGGCGTGCACTACGACGTGTTTTTTTCGTCCCGGGCAAGTGTTGCCATGATTAGGGCAAACGCAGTTTTTTTTTTTTTTTTTTCTGGCCAATCTTAGCCAATCCCCCAATATCGGTATGCTTGGCTCAACAAATGTGCTCCGGGGACACTGGGCGGTCGGCGCGAGGCACACACACACGAGCGCTAGGCATTTTCTTCGTTTTGTTAACTGCCGAGTGGACGCTGCGAGGGCCGCGCTAACGTGCGCGCGCTCATCAATTTTCTTGGTATTTGTAACTGCGTACATGAAAAATTACGATTTGCTAAAGAGCTTTGCTGGTGCCTTCATCTCTGCTTTTTCACCTTTTCTGAGCCAATCACTGAGCCACTTTGTAGTGTGCCGCCATAGCCTCCCTCCCTCGCACTCACAAATTTTACAAGTGTTTTGGTGGAGACACAGTGCCTCTCCCCCAAGCGACCACAGAGCTTGTGGGTGTAGCAAGTCTTGTTCGCTGAAGCCCACCTTCCAGACGCTCGCGCGGCATTCTCAATGTCTCATGGCGGGAAAAATACAGTTCGATATACTAAACGTACGAATTTCTATACATTTACATGGAATTTGCAAGGGCATAATTAATGAGTTTGATACAGACAATACTATATCGATTTACCCAGGTTCTATATATCCGTGTTCAACTGTACTTTTATGTAAGGTACTTTGATAAGTTTATGTTTTAAAAAGCAGTTGAGACGGTGATGTGTGATGTGCAAGTGCATTAAAAGTGGAAGAGCCTGCCACCCACCAAGGTTCCGAACATGCCACCGGGGGTCCAGGGGGCTGGTTTTGTTGTGGAGAGCCAGAAGCAGGGGACCCAGAGGGCCCTCTTGTTTGAAGATCTTCTCCCTGAAAATTCAGCAACCGAGAGGAGATAGTTTGAGCACACGTGGTTACAGGGTCCTCGCAACTGACCGCAGTCATCTCAGGCACATTCTTCACTTAAAAAAACCGGTTTAACTACACCGGTTTAACTAAAAAACCGGTTTAACTAAACTTAACTACACCGGTTCGTGGTTGCGTAATTGCTCAATGCATTCCACTCCGCATGCCGGCTTGTGGTGGTACGTGTAAAGGGGCCACTGCAACTGCTGTTCACCCCCCCTCCCCCACTTCACAAAAAAAAAAAAAAAAAAGAACACGAACGAAAGAACATGCACGGTCTTTTGGCCAAACATAGCGGAGCGCAGAAGAAGGGAGATGCTGTGCCCAGAGTGCTAAGGCAGCATCAAAGTTTGCCAGAAGTTTCAGACCATCCTTCATGTGCTCAGTCTCATTCTCGCACTTGCACCCCATTTTAAGGACGAGCCCTTGGTGAAATAAGCACTTCAATCTATCCTCAAACGTGAACATAACTTTGCTTCGACATCAATCTACATCTAGCAAAACTCCCATCAACTAAACACCGAAAGCCTCACATAAACCTCGTCTCCACCTCAACCTGACTCGGGTGAGAGTGAGGTTGACCATGCGACATTTTGAACTCGTGTGGTAGCTATCATTTGCAAACAAAGTATGTTGCGCAACTTCTATAGAATCATACACAATCACAGGGGCTGCTCGCACATGCACAAACCCACTACAGTAAAACTTCGTTACAAGAGCCACTCAAGAGACCCGGGAAACATGTCTCTTGTAACCAAGGTCTCTTGTAAGCAAAAATTCTAAATACTGTGTATAGTCGAACATAAACACTTTGTTAAAAATCAGTATCAAAGTGTATTCAGACAGGTCGACATTAAAATTCTCACTATGGCTTTTAAGAAAATCATTCATCGTAGTTTCAGGGACTGCAAATTGTACTAGCTTCCCTCCCAGCTTTTGCAGGTAAAGCATTTCACTTTGCAAGCGTTCCCTCGTCCTGCCACTCCTGTGGTACATCCTCTCGGGCACCATTTACTTGAGCGAGGCACCTCGAACACACAAGGTCCACTACTGCAGACACAAACTCCTCAAGCATCTCTGGAACCTCCGCGGTCTCTTGGATGCAGGCCCAAGCTTCATTTTCACGGAAATTTCCCGCAAAGTCCTTCATAAGGCAGCCCCCCTTTCATGGCGTCTCTTCTAAATAATGAAGAATTTACTTTAGTGACCCCAAAAAGTTGCCCTTAGTAACAGAGTCCCTCTTGTAACCATGTCTCTTGTATGCAATGTTGCTAACATGATGACGAAGCTTCTGTTGTAACAGTGTCTTTTGTAACGAGGTTCTATTATACAAGAAACTTTGTCGTGATAATTGAATTTTCTGCTCAAAGACAATGGTGTTGCACAACTCAGGGAATGTATACCACGATCCAGACCTGTATTGGCTGTTGCAAGGAAGGAACCAGCTGTTCAGAGGCTCTGCCGCGCAACATGCGAACTTTCTCAAGTTTTACTGCTCGACATATTCCTTTGAATTGGCTTTTCCACAAAATGGTCAAGCTGCGCAAGAGACATCAAAGGGACAAACAACAGATTTTTGCGGAGTGCGTGTCCTCTAGCACGTACGAAAGCCAGCGTATTGCGAATGCACAAGTAAATCGGCAGAAATAGGCTTAATGTGACACCTGAACTTTCTGAAATGCGAAAGGCGACACCGTGTAGAGCTTATACGTGACACTACCGTACGTATAAATACTAACAACACCGTTGGTTTCACTGCGTGGTTCAAAAACCACATAAAGGAATAGGAAAGGCAGCATTTTACTGCTGTTTCCGCTGGGGGCAATCTTAAATACACTCGAGACAACTTGTAACTTTTGTCGTGGGAGCCGTGAAAACCTACACTATAAGCGGCCCTGCACTGTCAACAAAACATGCAGAAATCCAACCATAACGCAAGCTACCTTTCAGTCATTCTTTGTCTATCATCACTCAAAGGAACGCCGCTTGATTTCATCCTTTCTTTCTTCTTTTTTTTTTTCGCTGCATCAGACGCTGCCCCGCGCGCGGCTTTAACTTAGGCTGTGTGTTTATGTTTTGAGGGATCTGCTTTCTTAGCGTCTAGAAGAATAGGTGTGGCAGAGAGAGCAGAAGCCCAGCTTATGCGGGTAAGACAATGCAATAGCAACACAAGCCGGATTTTTTTCGTTTTGTTTTTCATCAACACCATGCATTCACGATACTGAACGTGGTTGCTTATCGGCACAAGGTACAGGCAGTGGAATACTCCGGCATTGCGGCTTGGCTCGCTATCTCCTGATGTTTGAAAGGGAAAAGTGTGGTTGCTTATCTGCACAAGGTTTTAATCGCAACAACCTACCTCGCCCAGAAAAAGGAGGAGGGCTCGCTATTTTCAGAGGTGTGCCGACAGCAAGGGCAATTGTGGTTATCATGCAATCAGGGGTGAGACAGCCCGAACAGATTTGGGAGCAGTTTTCGGAGCAGCAAAATTTCGATTTTGGAGCAGAAGAATCTTGATTTGGAGCAGTTAGGGACATTTAATACATCGTCTTGTGAGCTTAAAAAAATCATTATTTGAGTAATTTGCAGGGTCAAGTGCACATTTCAATCAGTTTTGAATACACAGAACACTCAAACAGCCTTACCTGAAAGAGTTTTAAGAGTATCACAAAGTACTACAGTCGAACACGGATATATCTAACTCCAAGGGGATCACGAAATAGTTCGACATATCGATAATTCGAAATATGAAGTATGCCTACCTGAAGCGTATCTGAAAACTCCGCACATGACAGAGCTTTTGAACGTCACTACAAGGGGTACCTCACCAATTTGTTCCTCACAGCACGGTAAATTCAAAGCCACACCGCTACGATAACGACACTTCAACATAAAAATAATCTGTAAGATTCGCTTGCTTCTTGTGCATCATAAGTTCACAAGGCTGTTTTAAATCCAAAGTCTTCCGTTTTTCTGTGACCATGGCTCCGAAACATGGGCCGTGGACAAAAATACGTAACCCGGTACATGGGTCCCCCTGCGCGATCAACCACTGAAAAACGCTCAAGCATGCAGAAAAAATACCAGAAACCGAGCGCGGCAGGAGAAGTTGCCATCATCATCACATCCACCCCTTAAGGAGAAGCGCACTTGCAGGGGCACTTGGGGCGCAGCGTTCGATATACCGAATGTGCCCGTGACCGAGAGTTCGATACACGCGTATAACACAGCGCTATACTTTTGCAAGGGATTTTCAAGGGGATGTTCAGACAGTTTGATATAGAGAATAATTCGATATAAGTGTTCAATATATCCGTGTCCGACTGTAACTGCACTACCTTTTTACTAACTGGTGATATTGTGTTGCGCCTGCACGCAACACTGACAACAAAACTGCCGTTAACATTAGAGAGTTTTAGCAGTCTGTTACCGGTATGACCGGACCGGTCTGCACCTGCGCGCGCGGAAGGGCGAAGAGGCGCGGACAAGGCGAAGGCAGGTCCGCAGAACTAATCATCCTACGGCTACGAATGCCCAAGTGCCCAGACGAGTCCCGGTGAGCACGGTAACTACGTACACGACGAAACGACGGCTAAAACTCTTATCAAATTATAAGGGCTCCGCAATTGTGGCGTTTTTTGCTGTTTTAATGCTAAAAGTATTATTTGTGTAATCCCAGGTTGCCTAGTACGAACGACTGTAGTCACGGCAACAGTTGAGCAGCTTCGAGCTAACGGTCGCATAGCCCAACCAGCCTACCCGTTTCAGCCCCCGGGGCGCAGGTTCACCCTATGGTCATTTGAGTAGCGTTAATGTTTAGCCGCCTAGATTTTGGCTTTAAATTTCACTTTGCATACATCAAGTGTTATAGTGGCGTTCTATGGCAACCGTGTAGTCCTGCAGCTATTGGGCGCTGCCTGAACAGGTCGCGGCGCCGCAGCACAGCCCGCAACTTTCGTGTCGACCGTTCCATCCCCGAGGCTCGCGATCGCGCTTCGAAGCACAGCAACACATCGGCATTTCACAACAGCACAACAAGCCAAACAATTCACTTCACGAACCCGATTATAGACGTGCGCACCGCGTTTCGCACTCAAGGACAAACCACGCCGAAGTCGTAGGCCCCACATTTCATTGAACTTTTTTTCGAGCCGCCCAACTTCCCGTAATCTGGCACCAATCTCAAACCATATCCCCGCGTTAACGTCACTGTTCAGAGCCACAACAGACAGATTGAATAGACTGTAACCCAGCTGATAGCGTCAAATAAACCAGGGGAAATATCGGCGACACGCACTGAGCGCGTTGGTAGCAGCCAGATCAGGCGGCGGCCATGTTTGTTGCCACAGCGATGCCTAATCGAAAAGGCCGTTTCAGCGAACCCGAACGGAAAGCGAATAGAGTTTTAGAAGCTATCGCTTGCTTCGTTGCAATCTTTCTATTTGTGCCATTTCTGTGTTAGCGATTGACCGATGATAAAAGCGGTGACCGGGATGCGGGAGGCTTTCGTCCATGCCGAAACTGACATGAGCATCAAAATCCGTGGCGTTGAGGCTCTTCGGAGCAGTTTGGCGCAATTTTCGCCATTTTCGTGCTTTTGGAGCAGCTTGGCGCAGGAAAATGGAATTGTATCAGAAAGGCGCAATATGCGCAGCTGTCTCACCCCTGTGCAATGTAAACGGAACACACGAAGTTAAGGTAACCTATTTTTTGTTTTCTGTGTCGAAGTTAGTGTCGAATTGGCTGAATCCATCTTTTCCTTTCTTTTCTTTTTTTCCCCCTTTGTGACCCCAGCTGGGCCGATTGATCAACAGATGCACAAAAAACAAACAAACAAACAAACAAAAAAACACGTTATAAACGGTAGTGTGCTTCGGGAAAGTGCATTATAAGCAGCACGCTTATGCATTGAGTTCTATGGGAGACCTACCAGTGGCCAGGAAAACCCACACTATACGCAGTTACATAATAAATGGTCTACACTGTACCTCTTTTCATCTCAAGTACAGTTAAAGGTATGCGTCCACGCAGCTTACTGTCATCATTCCCAGCATTCTTTTTTGCAGCATACATAAGGCTGGAAGACGTGTAAATTCCACTTTCAAATTCCCCGGGGTCCTATCAGGGAAACTGTTTCGGTTCAACAATTTTCAAGTAATGCTTTTCCATTTGGGATACAGGGCGTATACCGTACAAAAATTGGTTGTTTGTCTCTTTAAGAATTCAATGTCATTGGACGGCACTCGAGCCACGGCTGCAGCACTCAGCTAAAGAGTGGCATGAGATGACATGCTAGACACTTCGTTAAAAAAAAAAAGAGAGAGAGAGAGAGAGAGAGAGAGAGAGAGAGAGAGAGAGAGAGAGAGAGAGAGAGAGAGAGAACAAAAACGATTACTACCACCACTGCAATTTTCAGTTTTGCCCCGTTTTCTGGCGTGCTTGGCCCCCCACCTGAGGTTGTGGCGCATCCATCCCTCGGCGACGTCGGTGACGTTGTGCCGCACCCAGTCGGCCAGCCGCACCACGAAGACGCCCAAGTTGAGGGCGCACTCATTGGGCTCCAGCCCGAGGTCGCGCAGGGACGGCCGGCTTAGGTCCAGCAGCTGGTGGTAGCGGCTCTGCAGAGGGGGGGAGGAGGGTGGACAAAAGGGAACGGGGCACCATGGCATCATTTAAAAGGGCCATAAAGACAAACGCGACTTCGTCTAATCTGAAACGACTAGCTTTTGGCAGCTCACTCAGCCTCATTCCAGACACGAAAGACGACGTTTCTTTAACCAAAACATCCCACATCTCCACGTTGTGAACAATGTCGAAGGTGCAAAGCAACAGAGACGCACGTTGTGTTTTGTACCCTTTGAAATTCTCGCTCTTTGCTACTGCAGTTTGCGCCGCTCTCTCCTCAGATGGCCGCGTATGTGCGCGCCGCTTTCAATAGATTTAAATTCTCGCTCTGTGCTGCTGTAGTTTGCGGCGCTCTCCCCAGATGGCGCGCAGATGGCACTACAGTGCGTCTGCCACTCTCGATTAGATGGCTTACAACACTGTGCGTAACTCTATGGCTGTGCGCATGGACAACGCCAGACAACGGCACGGACATTGCGCGGTCCTAAAGTGCTCTGCACTTAACTCTTTCGGGACCGCTCCATAGGTCATCGATCACATATGATCGATGGTTTCGCGAGCCTGCAGAATACAAATTTTAGCTCGATGGAACACCTAGCGACATCTAGGAGATAGTTTGAAAACTGGAGTTTTCTGTTCTGCGAAGTTTCTTTTTTTATCGCCAGGCGGCAACGCATCAGATTTTTTATTCTGACGGGCAGTGGTTTCCAATGTAAACAAACATGGCGTCATACTCGCGCGAGCGCGATAAGAAATCCGCCTCGTCTCGTCTCGCATATCTTCGCCTTCTACTGTTGATTTTAACGATGAGAGTGGCAGTGAAGAGTCGGAATGCGGCTTTAGAGATTGGATTTCAGCTCGAGTGAGGTTTCGGGTGTCGATCAGCCTGGAACATCAAATCGCGCTCAAAGGTGGGTGTTGGTTTCAGTTTCAATTGGCTCTGGAGTAGGTTTGTGCGCTCGAAATATGTTCTGGCTGGTTTATATTTGTTCGCTAGGGTGTTAACTACCTATGGTGGTGATCTCCTGCCACCATCTCAGAAAGGGATCAAGTTTTCGCCGAGACGAGAGCCAGGTGTGTACCTGGGCGACGACATAGCCAAGGCCTTAGTGCCAAAGAGATCACACACAAAACAAAAAACCAGTTACACCTAGCCGCATCAAACTTTCGCGATAAAGAAACAAAGCATTGTGTTGGATTTTGTATATCCTGAAATAATTTTATTCTTTTTTAATGTTTTTATATTTGTGCTTTTTTCTATCTTTTTCTTTAGTTTTTTTACAAAGTTCTTACTTTCAGATTTTTTCATGGTTCCGTCGTCAGTGTTAAAGTAAAACTTGGTATTCTATGTCAAAGAACATATAATTAGCTGCATTTTGGTGTATGCTAAGGCAAGATGGTGCCTTTGCTTTATGTAATAAAAAATTTGTACCGAGACCTCCCTTTTTCATCACTTTTTCCGGCGGTCCCGAAAGAGTTAAAAAAAACCTAAGAAATCGTGAAAAACTTCAATTTTTGCGCTACAGTGATGTGACAGGTGCAGGAGGGACGTGTTGCGGGAAGCCTCTGAAACATCACTATGAGTGTGTTAACCATACATTATCAATTAACCCTTTCAGGGCCACTGACTTGCGTGTATGTCCCCTGCAGCAAACACCTTCAAAATGGTCAATGACGTACATGTAACTCATCGCCTGTACATTTAAAAAGTGCACCTTTTTCGATCGTTTCTCTCGTTTGGCATGTGCTTCCACACTGCGGAAATACAAAAAATTTCTTCCTTGCGCTGATGGCTTTTCTTTTCTTTTTTATGCTTTACTACAGCAGTCTGCCGGCTATTGCTTGTGCATCCGGTCACGCGCGGGCGCAGTGGCTAGTTTCAGTTTCGTCCTCCAGGCGCTTCCCGCTTGTTGCACCCACGAAACTGATGATTTTTTTATACGTCGTATAAGGTTTTTTTAGAAGTTTTCTTGGGTTACCCATAAATAAACTGCGTGTATGTAACAACACAAGCGATTTTCTTGTCCCTTTATGTTCACCCAAAAGAAATTACTACAATTTTTTTCTCGAAATAGATTCGTCCAAAGAATTTAAATCAGCAATAAAAAAGAAATCGAGCTAGGGGGCTGGCCTTTAGCGAAAATAATTTACCCTTAAAGGGTTAAGCGATATGATCAAGCATCAAGCATAACTACAGGACCCACTACAATCGTGCAGCAATTTTTCGGCAGAGGTTTAAAGGGACACTGAAGTGACTTGCAAACATTGCGGGATTACTAGCACAAATTGTAATCCGAAATCCCTTAACCATGTTTCGACTACTCTCGCTGCATTTACGCGACTTTATTGAGTAGAAAAACCAAATTAAAAATGCTCTCCTCGTCTCCGCATCCTCCTTGCCGATTCCCTATGACATTTCGTATAACATCAAAACAAGATGGCTTGGCTTGATGACTGCCCTACTGCACGGCTTGCCGACCCTCCAACAGAATCAGTCAGCTCAGCGCTTGGTCGCCGCCGGCCAGTGGGCCGTCGCAATTCGTTCGCTCAGTTGAAGATAAGCCACGGCACAACTTGTGCCTGGAAGATTGTGTCCTTAGTTTGTTAGTGTGTAGACTGTATCAAGCTCTAAGTCCAAGTTGCGCCACACAAGCGCACATGCTACACTTCGCTGACTGGTACACTGGTAGAAAAATCTAAGGCCAATTGAATGCGTGAGAAGAGTCCGCGAAGTTAATATGGGTACTAATGATTTAAAAGTCGCACAGCGTAAAACTAGTGTGGAGGAAGCCTTTTGTTGCGCTGGGTGAACCAGCATAGCAGTCAGCAGCACTACCCCACATCTGTGAATGCTTTTCCGTCTAAGGAATGCTGTCGGTAGACATGAGATATTGTGGGAGTTTGGGGGACGCTTACTGCACGAGCAATATACAAGAAATAGTTACCTAAGCTGCTTGAAATGCTAAAACTACCGTATTTACTCGCTTAATGAACCCACTCGTGTAATGAACCCTCCTCCCACTTTTATTCTCGACAATTTACCTTTTTGTCAGTTTGAATGAAAAATGCAGTGGAAATATGTCTTTACAGTTGCTGATGCTGTAGACGATTGCAGGAACTTGATATCACGCTACAGTACGCGCAGAAATGCTAGAAACGCATTCCAAAAAAAAGAAATCTCAACAGTAGCTGTGGCTCCCAATTTAAAAATTCTGCGGAGCACCACCTGCTGAGCGCAAAATAAACCTTCGTGTGAACAAAGCCTAAAACATACTCCGCGCTCCTTTCCTGCTCTTTGTTGTTCCGGCTGGTTCCGGCCGCGTGCGAACAAAGCACTAAACGTACTCTGCTCTCTTCTGCTCTTGCTGTTCCGCGACTACACTGTTACGCTTCATTGTTTTGTTGTTTAGCTGTGTTCTGACCTTTTGTTGTGCTTTGTCGCGTTACCAACAAGTATGAATGTTGGAGTAAACCAGAGAGGTCAGTAGTTTGGCCTAAAAAAATGGTAAAATATGTGTGAGAAAATGCTTGCTTTCGAGTTAAGCAGAGTTCTAAATACCACAGGGTAACCACATGCGAGTGCAGCATGTTCAGCGATAACACAGAAGACATGCTAAATACACAGAGGAAATGTTCACTTTTACACCCTGCAGAGTGTGAAAGTTGATAGATGAAGTACACTGTGGCGTAGCAAACGTAGAAATAATGTTTAGCGCTGTTAAAGAATACGGGCTAGGCCTGAACTGCAGAGAAAGCTCAGGAAAGCTTTTGTCGCGCATGAAGCAATTTTCACGCATGACCAGGGACCAAGTACGTGTGAATGTTCGGTACTCGGCAGGGAATGTTTACACGTTATTACAGTGTAGACCGCTTATAATATATGTCATGGGAGCTGCAAAATTCTGCACTAAAAGTGGTACCACACTATAAACAAAACACGCACGAATCCAATTCTTTCAGCCATTCTTTGTTTGCTATCACCCAAACGAAGACCTCTTACAAACAGAGCCGTGGTGTTTATTTCATCTTTTTTTTTTTCCACATCAGCCACTGCTGCACGGTCTTACAAACCATGAGCGCGGCTTTAACTTCTTTGTGTTTGTGTTTTGAGGAAGCATGTCTGTTTTTTAGCGCCTATGAACGGATGTCGCGGTACAACGTGATCAAAACACAAGCGGGATTTCCTTTTCTTTCTTTTCACCCCAGCTCGCGTTCCCCATCCCAATGAGGTTGCTTATCAGCACAATGTACAGGCAGGTGAAACCTTCGGTATTGTGGCTCACTACATCCAGAAGTTAGAAAGGGAAAAGGGTAGTTGCTTACCTGCACAACATTATAACAGACACAACTTACTGCGCGAGGAGGGGGGTGGTTATCTCGCAAACTGATGAGTGCCTATTTGTTTCTTTTCTATATATACTGCATGGAAGGGCTGATTCTGCCTTTTCATTTTTCGCTTTCTCGTGACCCTAAAACGATGCCCCAGCTGCACCGGTACATCGGAGGACCCGCCAAAAAACCGCACTAAAAACGGTATTGCGCTTTGGGCAACTGCGTTTTATGCCATACGCTTGTGCATTGAGTTCTGGAGGCGGGCCACCGGTGGCTAGGAAAACCCACGCTATATCCAGTCCCGCACTATAAGCAATTACATTTTAAACGGTCTACACTGCACTTCCATTGCATTCATCACGAAAGAGGAAGGGAAGAGGGAGGGGGAGAGAGGGGAGGCAGTTATGTGGCAGGGGCAGCAGAAGCATTTCTGCATCATCCGTAGCAAAGCAAGCAGATACACAGCACACATCGTTCTCTCGCAGCCAAGAGTGAATCGCACTCCACGACGAAGTGACAGCGGGGTACTCTCAGCACCAGGTACCCTCAGCACTCACCGCCGCCGTGTTGTACCTCCGGGAGAAGCTGTCGCAGTCCCTCGAGAAGAGGCCCACGCTGTCCTCGGGGATGGGCAGGGAGGCCAGCTGGGAGAGGTCGTCTGCACACGGCGGGAACACGCAGGAAGGCGTCAAACACACGAAACCTGCTTGTTCTTAAAAAAAAAGAAAACTAAACTTGAAGTTAAGGGGGCACATGGGCCTTCAAGACCGAAAACTTGCCCAAAAAAGCATTTTTTTAGGTATCACTTTTTTTCTTGATTAGCAAATTTTCCTCTAAAAATTTTGTACTTGGTACAGTACCAGGTACTTATAAAAGCCATAGAGGCCCAATTTCAACAAAAAAATCACAATTTTTCCATGGTTTCCCACTTTTTCGCTATGAGTGGTATCACAGTGGTAGGAACTTCTCTCGAGAGGTACATCCCAGCATGTAGTGCAGCTAGGAAGATCATTTCTTTTGCACTGTGAAGCTGAATGTTTAAAGCGTCGAATAACGGAAGCAGATTTTTGCATTTTGTGTTGCAGTAGTCATATAATGAGCATTACTTTTAATTGGTTAGCAGGTGTACTTCAAGCCTAGATTTTAGAATTGATGTAAACTTGTTTGTGATTGCAAAAAAAAAAAAGCTGCTTCCCACATTGCATTCTCTACAATTTGCGGTATCTATTCATGCCTTGCTGGTAATTTTTTGTTGATTAGTTCTTTCCCTGTTGCTCCCAAAACCAAATTGGTTGCAGCGCAAAAACGACGACGGACGAGTGAGGAACAAACGGGACGAGCGCTATCCCGTTTGTTCCTAACCATTTTAACTATGTACCAACAAGCCCAACTGGTTCTTAATCCCAAAACCAATCAAAGTACATTTTTAATTAACCTGGATACTAATTACCTCACATAAAACCAAATTAGATATTTGAACTCAGCTGAAAAAAACTGAACAAGCCCATGAAGTTTCACTAAAGTTGGTTGGAAAGCAAAAAAAAAAAAAAAAGTCACACAACCTCCTATTAAGAGTGGAAGCCAGACTTATGCCATTACACCCTTGCATCTTGACGGGTAGCTGCTATCACCGACTCAGTGGTCCTCGACCATAAATGTGCCCTGAAGCTTTGCAGACTGCTAAAAGTGGCAGTGAACAATGCAGCAAGGGTCAACGCAACATTCTTTTTCTTTTTTTTTGCATGCCCATATCAACAGTGCTGCCGTGTTCCACATTACTTTTGCTCCACTTGCATCTGTGATGGGCCTCTTGCACACACGGAGGCCATGCGTGCAAGGGGCCATCGTTATTATGCGTGCAAGAGGCCATCTAAAATTTCAACTCATCTAATTTTGCTTAACTCTTTCGGGACCGCCCAAAATAGTGATGAAAAAGTGAGGTCTCGCTACAAATTTTTTATTACATAAAGCAAAGGCACCATCCTACCTTAGCATATACCAAAATGCAGCTAATTATATGTTCTTTGACATACAATACCAAGTTTTACTTCAACACTGACGATAGAACCATGAAAAAATCTTAAAGTGAGAACTTTGTAAAAAAACTACAGAAAAAGATAGAAAAAAGCGTAAATGTAAAAATATTAAAAAAGAATAAAATTATTTCAGGATATACAAAATCTAACACAATGCTTTGTTTCTTCATCGCGAAAGTTTGATGCGGCTAGGTGTAACTGGTTGTTTGTTTTGTGCGTGATCTCTTTGGCACTAGGGCCATGGCTACGTCATCACCCAGCTACACGCCGGGATTTCGTCTCGGCGAAAACTTGATCCCTTTCTGAGATGGTGGCAGGAGATCACCACCATAGGTAGTTAACACCCTAGCGAACAAATATAAACCAGCCAGAACATATTTCAAGCGCACATACCTACTCCAGAGACAATTGAAACCGAAACCAACACCCACCTTTGAGCGCGATTTGATGTTCCAGGCTGATCGACACCTGAATCCTCACTCGAGCTGAAATCCGATCTCTAAAGCCGCATTCCGATTCTTCACTGCCACTCTTATCGTTAAAATCCACAGTAGAAGGCGAAGATATGCGAGACGAGATGAGGCAGATTTCTTACCGCCCTCGCGCGAGTATGACGCCATGTTGGTTTACATTCAAAACCACTGCCCGTCAGAATAAAATATCTGATGCGTTGCTGCCTGGCGATAAAAAAAGAAACTTCACAAAAGAGAAAACTATAGTTTTCAAACTATCTCCTAGATATCGCTAGGTGTTCCATCGAGCGAAAATTTGTATTCTGCAGGCTCGTGAAACCATCGCTCATATGTGATCGATGGCCTATGGAGCGGTCCCGAAAGTGTAAAGTTGCGCCCTTTCAGGGAGATTAAGGGCCGACTGACGGCGCGTGTTTTGCAGGGAAGCCACCGGGCTGCGCATGCATTGTGTCAGAGCCAAACCTAAGCCTCCCTGCAAGATGAACGACGACAATGGTTGAGCTTTCTCGTGACAGATTCTTTGGCTGTAATCTGAGCTTGGACTGAGTTTCGACCCCGTCGAAATGGAGCAATCGGATAGACACTGGCTCCATAACACGAGGAACCCAGGTTCGATTCTGGCCACTGAAAGGAGCCATGAAGACAAAATACGAGTTGGGTTTACTAGAAAGACTGCTTAGTCCCGATAACAATGATACCAATATCGTCGCAATCTTCGAACAAATAACGGCGATATGAAAGAAAACGTGTGAAGCAGTCGTGACCCCCTAGCCAATTTCCCGCAACTTTTCTATGACGTCACGGAACCTTGTTTGTGCGATTGGCGGCTGCCTAACTAACCTGTCGCGACGACACATGACCGGACGTCTGTAATGAGGCCTCTAGTTCCATTTCACCGCATCACTTGAATGTTAACGTGCAGTTAATGCACTGAAAATTACGTTTTATTGTTGGCCCGTATGACGTCATTCTTGCTCATAACACGTCACTGTGGCACAAAATTCGAAAGTTTTTAAATACTTCTCGCTTTTTTTCGCTAAAAAAACATCTTTTGTGGCTGTAATGGAGCTGAGTGAGATACTGAATCCTAGTTCTTTCAAATTAAACAAAGTTGTATTTTCTCTTCATGGCTCCTTGAAGCGTTTTTCTCCTTCACTTCACCCACGATCACTCATCATCATCGTTAGAGAAAGTTGGGTTTCCTGCAGGGCGTCTTCACGTCACAGATGCCATCAGTGAGAACACCAAGGCTTCGCTTTAAAGAAACGAAGACACCCACAAAAGAAAGAAGATGAGAGCTACAAGGAGTAGTGCAATCCCTCTGTGATGCTTCAGGGGATCTGGCAACTCTCCGCCAATGCCCAATGGGACTGTGGACTCCCATTTAATTAAAAAACACTGAAGGGAATTCAACTTAAATTGAGAACGACTCAGTGGGCAATGGAGCGGAAAATGATAGGTGTAACATTAAGGGACAAGAAGAGAGCAGAGTGGGTGAGGGAGCAAACTGGTGTTAAAGACATATTAGTAGAAATTAAGAAGAAGAAATGAACGTGGGCGGGGCATGCAATGCGAAGGCAAGATAATCGTTGGTCATTAAGGGTAACAGAGTGAATCCCTAGAGAAGGCAAGCGTTGCAGGGGGCGGCAGAAAGTTAGATGAGCAGATGAGATCAAGAAGTTTGCGGGGATAAATTGGTCGCGGTTAGCACAGGACCGGGGTAATTGGAGATTAATGGGAGAGGCCTTTGCCCTGCAGTGGGCGTAGATGGGCTAGTGATGATGAAGGGAATTGCCTCGCTTTTATTTGGCTCCACACTTGCTTTCACAGGAAGAGTGGTTGTTCTTCATTTTGAACTTCATTTTTCTTCCGTCCTCGTAATGGGGAAGCCGCATGTAGTCCGAGCTCTCAGACGCCGAGGATATCAAAATAAGATTCTCTGCTTAATGGTGCTGGGTCCCATTTCCCCACAATGCACGGATACGACTATGTGTTGACTGCAGACCATCTACTGAGATTGAATGGCTGAGTTGGTAGGCGCTCATAGCAGTGGAAGAAACATAACACGGAAACTTTGTGCCAGTATTCCTTTAAATAGGCTTCTTATTCATTCCCGCAAAGTCATGCAGTCTAAACATTGGTTTTGTCTAGTCCCGGCGCAGGGTCACGGCCGTACATGTACGGCATCGGCAAACACTTTCAAAATGGTCAATGACGTACATGTACGGCATTGCTTGTGTCCTTAAAAATCGCGCCTTTCTCGCCAACTTCTCTTGCTTGGCATGTGCTGCCACACTTCGGAAATACGTCAAATTTCTTTCTTAAGCCGATGGCTCTTCTTTTTATTTTTTATGATTTACTTCAGCAGAGCGCTGGCTATCGTTTGCACATCCGCTAATGAGGGGGCGCACTGGGTATTGCCTACCTGGCGTCCGGGCGCCTCTGGCTTCTTGCGCCTGCCACAGAACAAGGTCGCCTGCGAAAGTGATGAGGCTCTTTTCTCCTTTTTTTTGGATTTTACGAGCGGTGCACAATCTATTGCTCCCGCATCCGGCCGCGCGTGGCCGCGCGCGCCCACGCGCGTGCAGTGGCTGGTTTCGCTATCGTCCTCCGGACGCTTCCTGCTTTTTGTGCCCGCGAAACTGATGTCTATCTGATTTTGATTCACTCAAAAGGTGCCGGCTTGTTAGTCTCTCATTTTTATTTAGAATTTTTCTCGTGTTAATCATGAACAAACCACATATATGTAACAACATAAATGAATTTTTTGTCACTCTATGGTCACCCTAAAATAATTACTATAATTGTTTCTCGAAATACAGTCATCGGAGGAATTTAAATCAGCAATAAAAAAAATCAACCCTGGGGGGTCGCATTTGGCGAAAAAATTCGACCTTCAAAGGTTTAAAACCCTCACTGTTACGTCGTGGCTCAGAGTACATTCCCGGATCATTCGTCACAATCTGACACTCCAAAGCCACCCAGGCAACATGCGCGGACCGGCATTTCGACGTTTGATGAGCTATGGCAAGGCTTGGCTACGGAACTGACTGCATGAAGCCGCACGCGGGTGCGATTCATCCGCACCATATGGCCCTTTGTTCGTCTATGTTATCACCACCATCACTGCGCTTACAACGGAAGTTTCACTTTGGAATGCCGGAAGAGCATGTTTACCATAAGAGCACCACCGCAAGAATAGCACGCGCTCTCGTACTCATCGCGGACTTCAAGCTTTGAGAACACCGCTGAGCTTGCAACCGTGAACTTTGTCGTGCCTTGATGGCGTCGCAAAAGTGGGAGGTGCTTTCTCTTCAGGAAAAGCTTGACGTACTAAATGCTGTAGACAAGCAGCCAGCACGGAAAAGAGTCGACACCACTAGGAACATTGCTTTTTTGCCACGCGTGGTGTTTTCCAGCGATCGCAAAAAACTGGAGGTCCTACATTCTTCCGTTTTTTTAAAGTTCAAAAGCCAAAAATGTAGAAATACATGGTTGCAAGTCAAAGCTGCACTGTTTTCATTGATTTTCGAAGGTGTCCTCACTGCTGCGTTTTCCTGGTTCTTACAAATTGTTTTCCCGGTCCGGTGAGAAATGTACGAACGGGGTTACACGGTATTACCTTGCACAATGACGTCATCGTCCAGCACTATGAGCGGTCCGGTCACTGATGGCAGCAGACGGCTGAGGTACATCTTGGCATGCGACAGCTGCAAACGGGAAAAGAACAGGCACAAACTGCATGATCAATTGTTCGCTCAACACATCTGCAGCTGCATGTGTTGAGCAACCAGTTCAACCAGCTCAAAGTGTGCTGACGAGACGCTGTGACAAATCTGCTTTCCTGTGACGACTCCATTAATTACTTGTAGGGTTGAACGCGCCGAAGCTACACCTAGGCTACGAGGTGCACCGTAATTACTGTAATTAAGGTGCATTACTGTAATTACCCGATTGTAATGCGCAGTTTTTTTCCACAAGAATAGCCCGAAAAATCGTATGCGCTACAAGCAGATACGAAACCGAAACTGCCGAAACAGCGGAAATTTCGTCCCACCCATCGCCCCATCGCCATCGCCATCTCAAGATGGCGCCAAACCTTTTAGCAACGATTTTTTGGACGCAGGAAGAATAGGCGCCTAGGCTTTTCTATCAATATTCTCAGAAATCGTCAAATCGTTCCACTTGCGCGCTTGATGATAGCAATGGCAGCAGCGGCTCTCACGCGTTCAAAACGAGCAGTCGGCTGAAGCATGCGCCTCTAGAGAAGCCCGTGGGATGGGCGTGTCAGGGGTGGGCCACGATCCCATCGACCATGGTTGAACATTTGTTCAGAAGTGTGGCATCGCGAATGCGCTTGACGGCACCGAGGACGAGATGTGGTCAGTGGAGAGCGACGAGGAGTGAGATTACTTTGGGAAATAAATCACCCGTTTCTCTCGGATTCGTTTGTCTGGATCACAAAGTTCCGTGCGCGTTACAACCGGAGGTGCAAGTTCTTTCGTTTTTTTTGCCAGGAAAATCGGGTGCACGTTAGAATCGGGGGCGCGTTAGAATCGGGTAAGTACGGTAACTGTTTCGCGACCGCGCCATAGGCCATTGTTCACGGGGGAACGATGATTTTCAAACCTCCCGCAAAACTAAAAACGGCGCTGTTCGAACAACTCACGCCATCTGGCATGTTCACTGGAAACCCATTTTTCAGTTTCGTAGCCATTTGTTCACATTTCGCGTCGGTAGACGGCGTGGCATGTGAAATTTGAACCCAAGGTAGCGGCGAGTTGGGCGAAAATGGCATCCTGTTTCACTGAGCACTCTGCAAAGTCGGACAGCAGTTTGAGGCACTTCAACCACTGCTGCTGCTGATTTTTTTTTACCCCAGCAGCAGTAGTGATGACTCCAGCAGTGATGTGGATTCTTCATACTGTAGTTCTGATGAAAACTCTCCCATTCAACAGCCTCAGACTTCGACAAGTGCTGCCAGGCAAGGTTTGTTTTTACTTTGCGCTGTATTTATACACAAAACGTGCCTAATATCTGATGACTGCGCTATTACTTTCATGCGCAGGGTCTGGACAACGTGCGGCGAGGATATTTCGTGAAATGCACCGCGTCGTATCGCGTTATCACCTTCAAGATAGCCTGCTGCGCGTGTAAAATTAGCGCTGTGGAGCTACGCGCGCTGCTTCTCAGGGGTGCTAAATATTTTTTCTTAGTTTTTACCACTGCAGTGATAAAGATATTGTGTGAGAACACGCGCAAGCATGCTTCGATGCATATTTTAGAAAGACCGATTGACTCTCACTTGGCTTCGCAGAGTCGAACAGCCATCAGGGCCAGTACGTTGGCGGGTCCGCAAAAATCCAAAACTTCGTGTACAGCGTTGATGTATATATTGAATCATAGCTTAGGAATGAAGGAACATTTCGTACATCGTCGAATTCCTAAAATAATTTTTAGGCTCAGTAAAATTGCCTATTTGTTATTCGTATATACTAATTTTGTGCACTTTTTTTTTTGTTTCGTTGACAAATAACTTGTCAATAATTACACCTTTCGCAAAACTGCTGTTATGTGTCTGAAAGAGAAATCTATAAGCTACAATTTCAAATTTCATGCATAGCAAGGCTAAATGTGTCCAGTAGCTCAAGAGAAAAGAACTTTTCTGGAAGCACTCAAAATGGGCCATTTTTTCGTGGCCACGAAAGAGTTAAGCCAGCGGCATCTGTCGTGAGAGAAGAAACTGCGTAACCGCCGAAATGGGCATTTCACTGCGATGCCACGGAATGATTTGTATATGCCAGGAATGATATGTATACAGTGTAGACCATTTATAATGTAACCGCTTATAGTGCGGGACCGGATATAACGCGGGTTTTTGCGACCACCGGTTTGCCTCCCATAGAACTCAATGCATAAGCATACCGCTTAAGATGCGGTTAGCTGAAGCACAATACCGTTTATAGTGCGGTTTTTCGGCGGGTCTGCTGATCGACCGGCGCAGCTGAGGCATCGTTTTAGGGTAGCAAAAGAAAAAAGAAAGGATGAAATCGGCCATCTGACGCAGCGTGCACCCCTTGCCCTCCTCTAACGTAGACACCCAAAGAAAAAAAAATAGGCACCCTTTAGTTCGTGCGTACCTGATAACCCCAACTGACCTTGCATGATGCACCTCGGAAGATAGCGACAGACTCCCCATCCGCGCGCGGCAAGTTGATTTTATTAATCGTGAACCGCATGGCCTGTTTTCGCGCACGAATCGGGCACATCGGCGTTGCGCGAGTTTTTTTTTTTTTTTTTTTTCGTGCTCGTATCGACGATTCCGCGCTCGCGGTGGCTTCTTCGCGTGGCAGTGGGAGGAGCCTGACGACTTGCACCAATTGGGAGACGCGTACCTAATGGCGGGAGATTCGAAGCGCTCCGAGCCGGCTAGCCGCGCCAGAGATGTTTAGGCTTACCACAGCGGTATTTTTTGATGGGCGCTTTCACAAGCAGCGTGGATGGCAGTTTATATTCCACTTTTCGCCCACATTATTAGCTCTTTTCTTGCATGAGCATCTTCGCTTGCGCCCTGTGCGGCATTTCAGCGAGCGGTTTCGAAGCGGTCGCCGGAACTTACTGGAACTGCCTGCACCGCTTCACGGCCAGTGCCGACGCCATGTTGCCGCCTCTTACCGCGCCGCCCACACCACGCCAGTTGTATCCGCGCTGGCGCGCACTGCACGTTTTCGCGATACCAAATCTACCACGCGGTTCACGCTTTAGAACGTTGTGCAGATAAGCCACCGCTCTTTCCCTTTCCGAACATTCGAGCCGCGCGAAGCCGAAGATTTCCACCACCAGTACGTTGCGCTGATAAGCAGCCGCCTTCGGCATCGTGAACACAAGGTGGGATTAAAAAAAAATGCTGGCGTTCTTATCACGTTTTGCGGCATCTGTTCATAGCTAAAAACGCAGCCATGGTCTTTCAAAACAAACCCAACGGAAGTTAAAGCCGCGCTCGCCGTTTGTGAGACTGCGCTTTTGCCCTGCAGCAGCGGCTGATGTTAAAAATAATACGAAACATAGACCGTGCCTTCGTTTTTAAGTGCTGTGCGTTTGAGTGATGATAAATATAGGTTTACTTGAGAGATAGGTGGCGATGTGGTTGAATTCGCGCGTGTTTTGGTTATAGTGCGGTACCGCTTATAGTGCGGATTTTTGCGGCTCCCGCGACATACGTTATAAGCGGTCTACACTGTATATCATTTTGTCTATCAAGTGCCACTACCCTCTTTTTAAAGGAGCCATGAAGACAAAATACAAGTTGGGTTTATTAAAAAGACAGCTTAGTCCCAAGAACAATGATACCAATATCATCGCAATCTTCAAACAAATAACGGAGATATTAAAAACCAGTCGCGACACCCTAGCCAATTTCCCGCAACTTTTCTATGATGTCACGGAACCTTGTTTGTGCGATTGGCAAGCCGCCTAACTGACCTGTCGCGACGACACATGACTGGACATCTGTAATGGGGCCTCTAGTTACATTTGACCGCATCACTTGAATGCTAACGTGCAGTTAATGCACTGAAAATTATGTTTCATTTTTGGCCCGTGTGACGTCATTCTTGCTCATAACACGTCACTGTGGCACAAAATTTGAACGTTTTTCAATGCTTCTTGCTTTTTTTTCGTTAAAAAAACATCTTTTGTGGCTGTAATGAAGCTGAGTGAGATACTGAATCTTAGTTCTTTCAAATCAAACGAAGTTGTGTTTTCTCTGCATGGCTCCTTTAACTGTCACAGCTACAAAGCGTTGTAGCCCACGTTGGTTTTCATTTTGACATTATTGATCGCTCGTCTCTGCGCCCGCCGCAATGAGCCGTTTCACCTCCTGCATGCATTCTTGCTTCATCCCGGCTCACCTGCAGGCCTGCGGCGAGCTCGGGGGCGACCAGGGGCGCCAGTGGGAAGACCAGCACCTCGTAGCGCAGGGCCGACAGCTGCGCCTGGTGCATCCAGGCGTGCAGGTGGAACTGGGTGGCGTTGTCCGTCACCAGGTGGAAGCGCAGGGACGAGGGCGGGCGGCGCCGGAAGTGGCGGGCCGCACTCGCCATGGCCGCCACGGCCCCGCCCAGCCCCGCGTTGGACGTCACCAGGAGCACGTGCACGGTGGAGGCTCCTCCGACGGACTCCACCGCGGACTCCTCTGGAGAACGCCACACCCGACGGGCAGGAAGAAGAGAGCAAATTAACTACAGCCCAACTCACTTATAACAATGTATTGGATGTAACAAGGAAAAGTTATGGCACCGTCAACTCTGCTATATGTTGTATCGTAAAATAACCCGCTTATAACAATCGTCATTTTCCTCATTATTGGTTATTGGCAGTGAGCGCGACCACGGGCGGCGCTGCGAATGCGGCTCCGTGACGTCAGCTTAGGGATTCTCGAATTTGTCATCTGCTTCACTCAGGCTTGCTCTCCCTGCTGCTTCTTTGCGCGCTCGGTTGACGTCTGATGGTTGCCCGCACCATATTTTGCATGTGCGTAACTTTTTATCATGATGATAGCCTTAAAATTGCATACACTAGCTCAAAGCGTGATTGAAAGTATAGTTTTTGATGCCGCTACGGAAGAAACATTGCCGGCGTCGCCTCGTTCCTTGCGAAGCTGGTTTTGTGCGGAGCTCGAAGTCAGAGCTAGGAGTCAGCTTCTGTATTAAGCAATCTTTCAAACAAAGGGAACAGTCAGATGCTAATAAGAGCAAAAATGTAAGAGAAAAACAAATTCCCACGGCTTCAGGGCTGTCGACTTTGGCAGAAGGCATTACAATTTCCGGCAATCGTATGTAAGGTAAAACCGTTTTTGCAACCTTGTCGAACGCTCGGAAGCATTGCATCTCGTCACTTTGCGTTGCCATGGCACGAAAGTATGCTGACATGCACTATGGGTCGCAAAAGATGTAGGTTGAGTTCGAAATAACCTACTTTGTGTTTGGGCGTGCGCAGGTTTTATACCAGGCTTCTAACCAGTACGAAGCCTTATTGAGCAAAACGAGTCTCGTGTGCAGAATAATACAGTAACGCTATGTTTGTACAGACATGGAGGCGTATTTCGATACATTTCCCAAATCCATATCTTACCAATAATCAGAGAGAGAGAAAAGACTTTATTGACTAATAACGGTCCGGTGGCGCCGATGGCATCATCCGGGCCAGCCCTAGGAGCTTCAGGTCAGGCGTCCGGCGCTCGGCCCCAAGGGGCTCGCGCCGCCTACCCGCTGCCTCTCCAGGGCCTCCCGGACGCACTGGACGACTAATTTCTGGGTGTTGTAGTCTGACGAGGTGATAGCTCTTTGCACTGTCACTGGTAGCTGTCGGATGCTTGAGGGTGCGGGGTCTTGGGGTGTGCACTGTAGTATGTGGGCCAGCGTGCCGCGAGTGGCGCGGCAGACGGTACACGCGGATGTCTCGTAGATTGCGGGGGCTATGTGGCGGCCCAGTACTGGTGTGAGCACAGAGTCTGTCTGTATTTGGCGATAGAGGGTCCCCTCGCTTCGAGTGAGGTTGGGGTGTGGGGCCGGGAACCGTCTCCTGGTGTCTCGGTACCACCGTAGTATGGTGCCATAGTCTTCTAGTGGTGTAGGTAGCAAGTAGGGCGCATCTTCATGGGATCTCCGTCCGGGATTCAGGGGCATGGGGGGAGACCTCGCCTGGGGGGCCGCCCGACTGGTGAGTTCGCGAGCGGCCCGGTCCGCAATGTTGTTGCGGTTGCGGGCGCGGTCTACCCCGGGGGCCTGCTCCTCGTGTGCAGGGAACCATTGCAGTCTCAAGGGTCGGGTGGTAGAGCCTGGAGCGTTGCTGAGAATTCGTGCCGCGATTGCCGCCACAGCGTTGGTACCGTAGTTGCGTATGGCCGATTTTGAGTCACTGAGGATGACTGCGCAGCCGGGGTCGGTTGCGGCGAGGGCGATGGCGATTTCTTCTGCTTGCGCCGGTGTACTTGCTCGGAAGCTGGCCGCGGTGACTGTGACGCCCGTGGTCGCTGTCACGACCGCTGCCGCGTACTGCCCGGGTCTGGCGTGGTATGCGGCCACGTCTACGTATCGTGCACTCTCGTCGTTGGCATACAGTCTACTGAGGGCTCTAGCCCGGGCTTTCCTGCGAGCGTCGTGGATGCCCGGGTGCATGTTCTTCGGAATGGGCGCGATGTGCAGGCGACGAATGAAGACCGGGGGTAGGGGTTGTGCTTGCGGTGGGGGATCGTAGAGAGGGCGAAGTCCTGCTTTGTCGAGGATGTGGCGACCGGTGGGCGTGCTTGAGAGGCGATTTAGCTGGTTCATGCGTTGGGCTTCAGCAATCTCGGCGAGTGTGTTGTGCACACCCAGCTCAAGGAGGCGGTCCGTTCTAGTGCATCTGTACAGTCCTAGGCTCTCGCGGTATGCCTGGCGGAGGGCCGCGTCTATGCGTTGGGTCTCCGCCGCCGTCCAGTTGTGGTAGGCCGCGACATATGCAACGTGGCTGACCACGAACGCTTGCACTAGCCGTAGTGCACTGGCCTCCGGCATCCCAGCGTGGCGTGTGGCGACTTTGCGGATGAGCGTCATTGCCGCAGTGACCTTGCGTAAAAGCCGTTGCACTGTGTGCGAGTTGGCGCCGTTAGCTTGTATGTGCATGCCGAGCACGCGCAGCATGTCCTTTCGTGGTATGGCGCTCCCGTCCGCCGTGTGGAGGTTGATGTTGGGCTGGGCTCCGCATCGAGTGCGGCTCGGTGCTATGACCAGCAGTTCCGATTTCGTCGGCGAGCACCTAAGTCCCGTTCCGTCGAGACTGCATTCTACTGCTTGCACCGCCTGTTGTAGAGCTTCCTCGATCTGACCGTCGCTTCCGTGGACGGCCCATATGGTGATGTCATCGGCGTAGAGGTTGTAGTTAACGCTTGGGATTCTGTCGAGGGCCGCAGCGACTCTCATCATTACCAGGTTAAAGAGGAGGGGGGATATGACTGAGCCTTGCGGTGTGCCTGTGCTGCCTTGCCTCTTAGTCGGGAGTTCTAGGTCCCCCGCGTGGATGGTGACCGTTCGATCCGATAGGAAGGCTTTAACGTACGCGAAGGTCCTTTCTCCCATGTTGAGTGCCGAGATCTGTTCCAAGATGGACGCGTGCTTCACGTTGTCAAACGCTCCCTGCAGATCTAGTCCTAGGATGGCCTTGGTATCGCTGGTTCGCCTGTCGTAGATGGCCCCTTTGAGGAGGAGCATGGCATCCTGCGTGCAGAGGCCCTGGCGGAATCCGGTCATGGTGTGGGGATACCTGTGATTCATTTCTAGGTAGTGGTTCCAACGATTAAGGAGCACGTGTTCAAGGCACTTGCCAACGCACGAAGTGAGTGAGATCGGCCTGAGGTTGCCAATATGGGGCGGTTTGCCTGGCTTGGGTATCAGGATGGTCTTGGAGTCTCTCCAGCTCTGGGGTAGGTGGCCCGTACGCCAGCAGTGGTTGAAGTAGCGGGTGAGTCTCTCTAGGGATGTGTCAGGGAGGTTGCGTAGCTCTTTGTTGGTGATGCCGTCTGGGCCCGCCGCCGAGGTGGCATTGAGGTTCTGGAGCACGTTCTGCACTTCCCAGAGTTCTATGTCCCGGTCGAGGTCAGGGTTGGCGGCTCCGCCATATAGTGGAAGCTTTGCAGATGGGGTGGTGGGGAGATATTTCTCTTGCAGGTAGCGGATCGTGTCTTGGGAGCCGTTCTCTCGCGTCGCCCGATGTATCGTACGCTCGAGATGGGTACGCTGGGTGGTCTTGGACTTCGCTGGGTCTAGCAGGTATCGGAGCAGATGCCATGTGCGTCCGACATGTAGTTGGCCCCCGGCTTGTTGGCACACTGCGTGCCACTGTTGGCGGCAGAGAGTTGCGCAGTATTTTTCGATTTCCCTGTTGAGTTGGGCAATTTTCTTGCGTAGGTTTCGGCTGCTTCGGTACCGCTTCCACCTGCGTTGCAGGGACTGTCGGGCTTCGAGCATGTGGGCTAGGTGACTGTCTACACTATCCACCTGTTCGGGGACTTCGACGGCCCGCGTGGTGCGCTTCTTGACTCGTTGGAGTGTCTGTGTCCACTCCGTGATGGCCTGGATGTTGTCTCTGCCGTCGAGGGTGTCAAGCTGTTCGAGTTCGTGCCGAAAAGCGTCCCAGTCCGTGAGATGTTGCGTGCGGCGTTTGGCCGACAGGACCACTTGACTCGTCGGGACGAGGACCTCGAGGATGTAGTGGTCACTCCCGAGGGAGTGGCCCGTATGGCTCCATTGGGCTGCGGCGCAGTGCGGGGCCGGGCGGTGGAAGGTGAGGTCGGGATTGGTGTCCCGTTGCACCGAGGTGCCGATGCGGGTGTGGAACGTTGTGTCATTGAGGAGCAAGAAGCCGGTGTCGGCTGCCTCGTCATGCAGTGACCGTCCTTTAGCTGTCGTTCGGGGGTAGTCCCATGCTTGATGTGGGGCGTTGAAGTCACCTCCGACGAGCACTGTGTTGCTTCCAGCTAGTTGGATCAGTCTTCGAAAGAAGTGGCGGAATCTCTGTCTGTAGTGTCTCGGATTGCTATATGCAGTGACTACGAAGATACTTTCTTTGCTCTTACGTCTGCCTAGCACGATTTCCGCTACGCCGTATTCTATGGGGCTGGCAGCGATGGGTGGGTGCTCGATGCATGTAATGCCTTTCTTGACTAGGATGCTTACGCCTTGAGCTGTTCCCGCACCTTCACCCCGGGCGCTGGGGGGAATGGCGTAGGCATGGTACCCAGGCATCGTCAGGATTTGCTCGCTGTGTGTTTCCTGAAGTAAGAGGACGTCCGGTGTGGACTCGGGATCGAGTTGCCGGATGTGTTGTTGTAGCGTATTTCTTTTGAAGTGGAGTCCGTTTGCGTTCCATTGCCAGATTCTAAGGGGACGGTGTCGGTTCGAGGGCGGTGTCATGGTTGGGCCGTTGGGTATTGGGGTGGTGATGAGGACGACGTGGCGGGTGCCAGCTGTAGGTGCGCTTGGATTTGAAGTATCATGGTTTGGATGTTTTGCATGGTGCTCACGAGTTGTTGTCCGTTACTTTCTAGGGTCCCTAAACGTGTGTATATAGACTTGATTTCTGTCTCGACCCGGTCCTGTCGGTCCCGCTGATGGTCGAGGCGGGTGAGTATACGTCGCTCTTTCGAGTTCTCCAGCGCCCGGCGCTTTGGGCCAGGTTCCACGCCGCTGCCCAATAATCAGATATGCGTTGCGCAGGAGTAGGAGGAGGAAGAGAAACTTTATTTAACAGTAAAATCCAGCTAATTATTGGGCGGGGTCCTCAGTCCAGGACACGAGAGTAAGAGGAATTCTGTTCAATTAATAGAACGCCATACCTAGTAGGACAGGATTTGTTCTTTACACTCGAAAGGCTTCGAAAACAATAAAAAGATGCTTGTATATATTCATCGGTTTTGATTTTTGTTGTACTGGAAACGAGCCATGGATAATATTTATTGCCTTCGCTAGGGAGTATATGAAGCCTTCAACACCGTAATCATTTCATAACTGTGCAGGTTGAGAGTCAGTACGTTATGATAACGATGGAAGAAGAGAATGTATGCCACAGAGCTTGAAGAAAATATCCACACGGGCGTTGTGAGCCTCCCAAAAACCCCCAAACTTCATATTAAGATGTTTGTGACAGTGCAGAAAAATTAAGGCGTCGGACACAGAAAAAACATTCATACGGTACAAGTCAACAACAACAAAACAAATAGAAGACAGACGTTTTATTACCCGGTGTGCAATGGGCGTGTAAGGGCCTGCTGCCCGGTGCGTAGCGTTAGACTGTTGAATCTTCGTAAGAACATCTCAAAAATACTTTGGCGAAGCCTACGCATTTGGATACTTATCGAAAAGCTCTGAGTGTGGAACCTCGCGAATAAGCTAGAAAGGACGAGTAATACCCCTGCTACACTAGGGTCCGAATGTCATTTGAACCAAATGTCATTTGACTCAAATGCCAAGTTGTGCTGCTACACTAGGTTTTGAAATGCCATTCGGCTCAAATGACATTCGAGCCAAATGAGCACCCAGAGAGACATTTGGGGCGCTCAAATGCCATTTCTAGCACTCTTGCGCACAGCGTTCCAAGTCAGCATAAACAAATACATTACTGGTGTACTTAAAACGAGGAAAATAGTCTTAATTGTGGGACTCCGTTTAGTACTTCTCGTTCACTTAAATCGCAATATCAAGATGTAATAATTCCGTACTCTCAGCACCAGTGCGAGCAAGCAACGAACCAGTGTGGCCAGACAGCACAAAAAACCTCGATTGGGATTCAGAATTAAGCAAAAACCGTGTCAAAGTTTACATTATTGGTAATTTGATATCATTTTAATACAAAAGGCTGCTGCAAAATTTGATTGTTGCATTATTGAGTAAAAACAGAACTCGACAGCAGCAGCAGCAGCGCCATGCAGCACGGCGAGCGAACGCTAAAGCTTTCAAATGCCATTGAAATTGTAGTGTAGCACGGCGGATTCTGAATGGCATTCGAAGCACCCCATTTGAGTCAAATGACATTTGGTTCAAATGACATTCGGACCCTAGTGTAGCCGGGGTATAACACGTGTACGATCTTCTGACTGATGCTCTGATGAAAGTTGTTGTCTCTCTCCTCTCCTCGTGTGTTGCAAACTTGAGTGGGATACAGCTTGACATTATCCAGATGTGTCAGAAGCTGGTAAAATGACTGAATTGCAGGAAATACACTCTAATGCACCAGAGCATTAAAGCGGGCGGTTTCTAGCACGGGCACTGCTGGGCCTCACAAGCGGAGTGCAGCAGACGACAGCGGCGCGAGTCCCTAAGCCCACGTCAGAGCCAGGGGGCGCCACTCAAGCATCTCATTGCCAATAACAATCGATTGATTGTGGGGTTTAACGCGCCGACGCAATGCAGGTGATGAGGCGTGCCGTAGTGGAGGGCTCCGGATTAATTTTGACCACCTGGGGATCTTTATCGTGCGCCGAAATCTCGTAAACACGGGCATTTTTGCTTTTCGCCTCCATCAGAAAAGTGGCCGCCGCAGCCGGGAATCGAACCCACGACCTCGTGCTCAGCAGCGCAACGCCTTAGTCACTGAGCCACCGCGGCGGGTTGCCAATAACAATCGAGCCTGACAGTATTAGAGTACGTGAGATCTTTGGAGATCTGTGGGAGATCTGGAATGCATGGTGTGGACGCAAGCATGACTCTTTGAGCATGAAATAAGTTGCGGCATTTTCTGTCTTTCCGACACACAGAGGAAGTTGGTGCCTTTTATGTAGCCATGCTATCCCTGAAGGAGGAGACTTCTGGCTGCCCCTCTTCTCCTGCTGTCAGCTGGCCCAGAAAATCAGAGGAGAGGCAGGGGGCACCTCTTCCAACACTGTTCGTATTAAAATAAAGCTTGGTCACAGACATGGCCAATGCACCACGGACATGGCGCAACTTAGGCCACTGTGCCCGCACGCCGACGAAAAAAAAAAAAAAAAAACACCGGCGTGCATCGTCTGCTCCGTTTCAATCCGATTCTAAACGGTGGCGCGTCAACAGAGATGTTATTAATCGCACTCACATTGGACTCGAGGCAATACTTTGCGTTCGGCGAGGTAGAGCTTGTAACGTGCAACACAGTCATGTGCTTAGCACGGACAAGTACCGGCATCCCGCAGAGCCCAACGTAACGAGTGACGGCACACTCACACGGTTGCGTGCACGAGCGCCTTGCCAGTGAACAGAAGCAATAGGACCGCCTCCATACGTTTGGCGACATCCTCGACCCTTTCCACCAGGATTGCGCTCGATTCCCACCACCGCATCCATCGCTCAATCGCAGGCATGCAGTCCTTCTCAGGCAGCTTCAAACACTATCACTCCCCACTACACACCTCATGTCCACCATATATCCTGCGGAATATAAAGACGGCTGCCCCTTCTGTTCTGTGGAACGAGCCTCACTTCACCACATCATTTGGTCATGCCCAGTAATGCCGGCATCACACAGAAAACATTGATTGATTGATGATTGTAGGGCTTAACGCGCCGACACAACGCAGGCGATGAGGCGCGCCGTAGTGGAGGGCTCCGGCTTAATTTTGACCAACTGGGGATCTTTAACGTGCGCCGAAATCTCGTACACACGGGCGTTTTTGCGTTTCGCCTCCACCGGCAATGCGGCCGCCGTGGCCTGGAATCGAACCCGCGTCCTCGTGCTCAGCAGCATAACGCCTTAGCCACTGAGCCACCGCAGCGGGTACATAGAATAAATCATCGCAGCCTTCATAACATAGCATCCTTACCAGAGTGTGAGGCTGCCATCCCTAGCCCACCTCCTCTCGTGCAAGAAGCCCTCGCCCAGTTGGCTGAAGACACCGCGCTCCCAAAACATCGGGAGACCCGTTGTCTAGATGACTGAGTGAACAGCTCAGTGGTGCACTCTCCACAACGTTTGGGCCAAACAAAGTTACTACCACTACTACTGCTTCAATACCAACAACCACTATTTACACAACCCCAAGGACAGTGACGTGTTCCCTCGTCTTCATGAGGGTTTTCAGCAATCGAGAAATAGCACTGAAGCGAATGGAGGGTGTTGCAATTCCTCACAGGCGGTATGCCAGCCACTCTTGAGACAGCTTTTATTGCATTCTCACAGGCTTTCAGAAGAGTTTAAAAATAAGCAAAGTATAAGGCAGTGTCAGCAGATTTTTCAGCCCAAGCATAGAGAGTGATAATTGAAGTTGCTTCATTATCGCTGCTATTTCAAAATACCCAGCTGTGATACACTGCAGACTGCCTGAAAGACTGTTACTGACACCCCGTAGATCTCAAACGCTCCCGGACAAAGTTGAAATTCAAACGTTCAAACTTCGGGGGTTTCACGCACAGAAGCAACCCCTGGGCTTTGAGGAACACCACAAGTGAGCACTCTGGATTACTTTTGAAATTTTGACCCCCTCAGCACCTATAACGTGCACCAAAACCTCAACTCCTGGTTGTTTTGACTGTCCGCCTACACCTGAAAAGGGCCACCGCGGCCTGGATCAAACCCGCATCCTTCGGATCAGTAGCACGCCTTAGCCCTTTCAGCCCTGATTTTTTTTTTTATTTCAAGCAAAACAGTGTTTTCTGTGTGATTTCCTAAACTTTGGGGTCCCATAAGCCCACAAACAAAAAATAGAGCTGGAAGCAAATGTATTAACACGTTTAGTCAGGCAATTAATTAAGACACCTTGCAATTAAAAATTTTATGTTGAGCAAGGACACCACATCACTCTTGCACATTTTCTAAAACGTTATGACATGAACCTACAAACAACACGAGCTTTGAAGTGCACGTATTTATACATATACAAGCTTGGGAATAAAACTGAGACCGCCATTTTTTTAGCCTCAGTGTCATGCTTTACTTCACCGGAGCTTTTTCTTGTTTGCAGCGTGTAGCTTTACTAAGATGAAACAACAGTGATATCTATTGCAATAGGCATCATTGAAGGTCAATTCCCCAAAAATCTAGCAGTTTTGGTTTCGTTCTCTATGCGCTAGAAGAACTTTTATGTGATGGCGTCAACCGACACCACGAGGGCGGAAAGGGTTAGTCACCGAGCAATCAGTTGTCGCAAAAGTATTAGGAAAGTGCACGGGGGCCTCTCACCGGCCGTCCGGCCACCAAACGAGTAGTTGGCTTCATTGGAAACCATCAGCCGGTAGCCGTAGTACAGGCCGACCAGGCACGTCACCGCCAGGGACGCAAACAGGCCTGCAAAGCAGAACGTCATTCACTTTTCTATCACAGCAGCCCTCCGAGGAGACCAGGAAAGCTTTAACGGATACTCAGAGGGCTCAAACACACCCCCAAAGCCCTCAGCATTTTTGAACACCCTCACAGAAAGGAAAAATGTATCAGAGTTAATCCCTCTTTTGAGGGACATGATAGACTAGAATATGACGACTTGTAAAGAGAATTGTTCGTAAACATGCGGACACAGTTTTCCGTAATGCGTACCCAACTAATGTGGACGGAAGAACCGTACAAATGATTGATTGTAGGGTTTAACGCACCGACGCAACACAGGCGATGAGGCGCGCCACAGCAGAGGGCTCCGGATTAATTTTGACCACCTGGGGATCTTTAACATGGACCGAAATCTCGTACACACGGGCGTTTTTGCTTTTCGCAAGCGGCCGCGGCGGCCGGGAATCGAACCCGCGACCTTGTGCTCAGCAGCGTAACGCCTTAGCCACCGCGCCGGGTAGAACCATACAAATGGAACACAGTCCAACCAAATAACAAGAGTACCACCTCATCACAATACAATTGTTCAGACAAATGTCAGATTGTCACACTGTGGCGGCTTGCTGTGGATGCAGTGCGATTAGCAAAACCAATTCATTGCACGACAGCACCAAGGAATGCTGATGAAATGAAGGCTTCTGTCTTAACCATCTTAAGCCTGAAGAATACGTTAACATGAAATCGGCATGCTGTAGATATATTATGATGCAGGCCTGACAGCGCAACCACACGGCGGTATGGCTGAAGCACTAATTCGTGTTAGCGTAATCCTAAAACGATGGCCGCACTTATTTTGAATTCATTGTAACATAAGAACAAAACAGCTTTGGGCCCACACGGCCGACATGAACGAATGTTAGGTACCGTGAGTAAAGTAACAGACAACAGCTGGGGCACGTTGTAAGTTCGTAAAATTGTCATGGACCAGCACATGAACGTTTGACGGGAATCGCACACATAAAGGATGGTGCGTCGTTGTTTCAGAGCTGTGATGGCGTCAGTACACTACCGTGTAGCTATAACTCAGTAACGACTTTTCAGAACAGCAGTTTGGAGACGTAAGTCTGGCAATGACGAGCTGCACCCCGAGGGTTCGTCACGGCCAACCTAAACTGACAAGACGTGTTTACATCGGCGTCAAGCCCGTTTATAAGCCGGCGCGCACTAAAATGGCGCTCTTGCGTGAAACATCACGTCAAAGTTGTTGCTGACCAAAATCCCACAGGTAGGTGGCTCGCCGCAACTCGCACTGCAAATTAGATCTAGCCGTCGGGAGTGGCAGACGTCAAGCGAAAGACGCCGCAAAAGTAGGTTTAAGAAACGTTATTCGTATGAAAAGTAAGAAAAAGAATTCGCGTCATGCGGACTACTGCAACGACGCGATTTGAGTGCGACAACCAACGTTTCGTTGGGCCTGCACAGATCACCGACACGACAGACTTCATCCCACGACTCAATAAACACAGGAGAACCCCGAAGTCGGTCTAGTAACTTTGTTGGGTTGGTTCCACCGGACAGTAATTTGAAGCATGAGTTGGCGGCAACGCGAACTTCGTTTACTTGCCACAACTGACCACCAGCGCGCATACGGGGCCTTTCAGGGTCGGGAGAAGCAAAAGTACACACACACCTTTGACGAGGCAAGTGTTGTGCGAGCGTTTCAGCATCCCCATCGCGGGTTCGGATCCACTGCCTTCACTTACTCTTTTTCCAATTAGTTTATCCCACTGTCATTTACGCTTTTACCGCACGTGAGCACGCACTCACACGCGAAGCCCATCGTGCGCACAGCCGGCAGAACACATGATTTCCCTACTAGCCGAGAAAGCGACGCGGGCCTACAAAAACAAGAAAAACAAACACGAAAGTCGTGGTTGCCAGATGTGATGGCAGCGTTTGGCGAAATGCAGTGGCTTGAGATGACTTTTACTACCCCTTTTGAGTTTGGCGGCGTGCCTGATGGTGCTGCAACATTGGTGGAAATTTCTGAGGTAAGAATACAGTGGGAAGAGATCACAATGAACGGCCAGCATTGCCCAAATAGCCAGCGGACGTCCGTCGGCTCTCCGGTGTTCATTTCGGTTCCGGCGTCCGCTGGACATCCGCTCCAGCATCGCCTCCTCTAAAACATTTCCCCGCATTTCCCCGAGGGGAATAATGTGAAAGTGCGAATGCACGAGTTGAATTTGCGCGGTTCGGTAATGTTCGCGAAAGAGAGATCACACACACACACAACTACAAAGAAAGAAAGATGCATTTATTCACAGACACCTATTTGTGTTGTCGTTGTACTTGATTGCTAGAGCGGATCTCAGCTTTGAAATTTCGTGTCAGTACTCCTTTAAGCGGGTGCATTAGCCCTTCTCACGCCCGATTCCTGGCCAATCCCCCACGTGGGTATGTGCCATGCACAGACACCTATTTGTGTTGTCGTTGTACTTGATTGCTAGAGCGGATCTCAGCTTTGAAATTTCGTGTCAGTACTCCTTTAAGCGGGTGCATTAGCCCTTCTCACGCCCGATTCCTGGCCAATCCCCCACGTGGGTATGTGCCATGTCAGCGGCCAGGCAGCGCGCGCCTATCTCCCCCCGTTGCCAAGGAAGACGAGGAGATTCCTGGCCAATCCCCCACGTGGGTATGTGCCATCTCCCCCCGTTGCCAAGGAAGACGAGGAGCGCGCGCACCCGCAGCTGTTGCTATGTGGACGGACGGTGGTCAACGGAATTCAGGGTCGCTTATAAAGTGCAATCGCACTTAAAAGATGCCTGGCAAGCTCGCCCGGTCGGCCCGGTCGCCCATTGAAGAGAGACGGCCGTCATGGTGCGCTCTTCTGCCACGCGGCGGCGCTGGCAGAAAGGGGGTGAAAAGGGGGTGAAGGAGCTTCGGACGCTGTGCCCACATATGCAGGTCGTCGTTAGCACGGTACCAGAGATCATTGGGAGAGGGGTGCATGTGGAAAGGGAAGTTGTAGCGGTAAACCGAGACATACGGGAGCTGGGCAAGGAGCTGAGTTTCGCTGTCGTAGACATCAACAGGGATGTCCGATGGTATAGTGCCTAGAATATTCCAGGCACTATACCGATGGGTTGGCCGGAAAAGGGCGTTCCAGCGTGACGGAGTGCATTTCAGCGGGCAGGTGGGAGCAGCCATCGGAAGACGACACGCGGCGCGAACTGTGGCTTTTTTAGGGGGGCCACAGGCCTTTGCGAAGATGGTGTAGACAAATGCAAGGAGCAAAGTGAGAAAGCGGGGTCGGTGCAGATTAGTGTAGGCAAACGAAAGGGACGACGACGGCGTGTAAAGAAGAGAGGGAGGAAACTGAAGATCGCATACATAAACATGCAGGGTGGCAGGAAAAGAGAGAAGTGGATGGAGATTAGTGAGCAGCTAGAACAGGGCTGTGACCGAGACGCACCTACGAGACTTGGAAGAACCTCCGTTAATCGGAGAGTATGTATGGGAAGGTTGTAATAGGACGACTGGATTGAGAAAAGGCGGAGGAGTAGGTATGCTTATACGGCAGGGGGCTATTTGGAAGAGAGTGAAAGAAGACTGTGAAGAACATGTGTGGGTGAAAGGGATAGTGGAGGGTAGGGATCGAGATGGCTTTAGGGGTGGCGTACCTATGGACGGGTAAGGATAGCAAATAACAAAACGAAAAACTGGTGGCGTGTCTAAAAAAGGACATCGAGGATTTGAAACGTTCCGGGGAGGTACTATTGTTAGGGGACATGAACGCCCACATTGAAGATCTAGACGGGTACACAGACTTCAACGGAAATCTAATGCTAGATATGTGTGAGTACCAAAAGCTGATCATAGCAAATAGGGAACAAAAATGCGAGGGTCAAATAACGTGGGAGTGTGGTAGGAGACAGTCAAGTATTGACTACTGCCTTATTTCAGAGGGACTCTATGAATGGTTGGATGGAATGACCATAGATGAGGAAGGGGGCCACAGTCTGGGCAGGGACCAAGCGCATAAACCTGGGTTTTGGGAAACTGGGGGGCGAAAAACCGGGTCGACCGGGGCAGCGCACAAAGTTAAACAGCAAACAAATTGCAGTTATAGCCAAAAGAATAGAGGCTGACATAGAAAGAAATCCTGGAGAAGAGTGGGAATATGACAGGCTCATCAAAACTATGCAGGAAAAAATAGTGAAGGCAGAGGGGGCCAATCGATGGAGAGGAAAGAAAACACCCAAAAGCTGGTGGAACAAAGAAATCAAGGAGGCGATAGAGAGGCGTAAACAGGCGTCTAGAGATCACAGACAGGCCAAGAGGGCAGGGATACAGCAGGAAGAGGTGGACCTAAAATGATGGGAGGAGGAGGAGGAGGAGGAATAAACGTCCCTATAAAGCAGTTCTCCTTGGGGAAGAGTCCTCATTCCAGGACCCCTTGAGACCGTCCGGCTTCTTGAGCCCTCTTCACCAGCCAAAGCTGGTCATCAGGGTCCGAGCTGGGCAGTGCTCTCTCCCAGTGCTCAGGGGAGGGGAAGGGCAGGGGGGAAGGTTGGGGTTCTCGCAGCCCCACACAATGTGAGCAATATAAGCAAATGAAACAGGAAGTGCAGCAATTAGTGCAGGCGAAAATAAAGGGGGACCGCGAGCGATGGGTAGCGCAATTACGAGAAAGGGGTAGAGACGGCCCGAAAAGGTTTTGGAACCATGTGCAGGCATTAGGGAAACGCACGAGTCCCACAGAAGGCGGTACTATAGAAAACGAGCCGGGACAGATGCTCAAGGGAGAGGAAGCATTGTCATACCTACACAAAATCACCACGGAGAAGTTCAGTAAGATGGATGAAGAGGCCCCGCAGCCTACACAGAGATGTCGCGACGGGTAGGCCGGAATGTCTGGAGATAGATGGGGACAAGCTGAAACGGAAAAGAGCTGAGGAAAAGGTCCCCCAAAATACCGCAGTAGGCACAGATGGGATACCGATGGAGTTGATTAACCAATTAGGACCAAAGAGCAAGGGAAAACTACTACACGCCATCAGAACAAGGATAGAAGAAAAGGCAATACCGGCCGCGTGGCAAATGAGCAGGATGAACTTGGTGTACAAGGGCAAAGGAGTCAAGACAAACCCGAGTTCGTATAGGCCAGTAACCGTCACGTCAGTGCTGTACAGGTTAGCAATGCAGGCAGTGAAGTTCGAACTAGAGCAGTGGGTGGAAGAAAATAGGATATTAGGGGAACTTCAAAATGGGTTTCGAAAAGACAGAAGACTCGACGACAACTTATTTGTGGTGAGCCAATGCATAGAGGTGGCGAAGATGCAAAACCGACCTTTGTGGTTAGCCTTTCTGGACATTAAAGCGGCGTATACGATAATGTAGACAGGGAGAGGCTATGGAGTATCCTGGAGAACGAGGGAATTGGGGCAGAACTCATTAGCTTACTCAGGGAGCTATACCGGGAGAACCAAGTGCAAATAGTGTGGGAGGGGATAACATACAATACGTCTGTGTACACCTACAAGGGTGTGAAACAATTCCTCTCTCTCCGCTGCTGTTCATGATCTACATGGCGGGGTTGAAAGGAAGCTAGAAGTCAGTACGATGGGGTTCGACTTATCATACATGAAAAACGGGCAGGTGGCGGAACAACGGGTTCCGGGACTAATGTATGCAGACGACATATTATTGATGGCGGATAACCGGATAGGTATGCAGGGCTTCATGGATATATGCGGTGAAGAAGCGACGCACCTAGGGCTATCCTTTAGCAGAGAAAAATCGGGGATCATGGTCTTTAACGACGGCGCGGAGCACAAAACAGTATCAGTGCAGCAAGTAGAAATACCATTGGGGAAAGAGTATAAATATTTAGGAGTATGGCTGAACGACAGCGAAGATTACACGCAGGCGCATGAGGCGCACCTTAAGACGAAAGGAAGACGGAACGCGGCCATAATGAAGCCTAGAGCCCTCTGGGGATACAGCAAATACGAGGTGGTAAGGGGAGTCTGGAAAGGACATGGTACCAGGATTAACTTTCGCAAATTCGGTTCTGTGCATGAAGCCAGAGACCCAAGCCGGCCTGGAGGTAAATCAGAGGGCGGTAGGCAGATTGGCCCTCGGGGCCCACAGTAAAACTACAAATGAGGCGGTGCAAGGGGATATGGGCTGGTCGTCTTTCGAGGAGAGGGAGGTGCAGAGTAAGATAAAGTTTAAGGAGCGACTTCGTGACATGGAGGACGAAAAATGGGCCGCGAGGGTGTTTAAGTACCTGTATATGAGGAGCGTGGACACGCGGTGGAGACGGAGGACCAGACAGCTGACCAAGCGGTACGGCAATTCGGTAGGGGAAAGTGGTGTTTACACAACAGTTAAAAAGCAGGTAAAGGCAGCAGAGACGACGAAGTGGGCACAGAGCATGGAAGCGAAAAAAACTCTGGAGACTTATAGGGCAGAGAAACGGGAAATTAAGAAGGAGGGATTCTATGACAATACGAGAGGCAGTACTTTGCTCTTCGAGGCACGGGCAGGGTGCCTGAGAACCCGGGCATACACGGGTAGCTAGAGGCAGCAGGATGAAACATGTGCGTGCTGCATGGGAGGAGGATGCAACTCTATTAGGTTAGCTGGGAGTAGGGCGAGTAAGCGTAATAAAACTGGCAAGTCGGTTGCTGACAACCGACGCCCCGATTCAAAGGGAAAGCCACTATTCATCATCATCATCATCAGCTCCGGCTGTTCTCCCATACGTGTAGCATGAATCGGTGCTGTACAGCCGGCCCAGGTTCGCACTTTCAATAGTTTTTCTTGGGCTAGGTGAACACGAAAA